>NC_140625.1:27454040-28096540 GCF_057382275.1 Copadichromis virginalis
GCAAGCTGTCGTCCCGATGCTGAACCAGGAGTTTGGAAACGTGTTACATAATGACAAAGGGTGTCTTTCTGTTGTTCACTTAAGAATCACAACATGACCAAAAGCCTCTGGGTTTTCTCATCAAGTGATATCATCTGTATTATTTCAGGTGTATGGATACATACACAGGTAACGATAACAGAATAATACACCCAGGTCTTTGTGGTCCTCGGTCACCTGGTAACCAAACAGGTCAAATAACTTCCTTATGGAGCAATCGCTGACTCTTTCATGCCAACTCTTTTATCGTATCAAAGAGGTCATAAACATGTTCATGGGTCGGATCATGCCTTACATAAATCATCTTGAATACACACAGAAAATATGTTTTGTGTCTTTATTTTTCTATTTCTTCCACCTTCTTTTAATATATTCTTATGTCTGTAAAGAATATACACTTACAGCCACTTTATTAGGTGCACCTGCTCAGCTTCTCCTAAACCTCAGTATCTAATCAGCCAATCACATGGCAGCATTTAGACTTGGTCACGATGACCATAATCAGAATTGGAAGGAAAGGTGATTCAAGTGACACTGAACGTGGAATGGTTGCTGGTGCCAGATGGGCTGATCTGAGTTTCTCAGAAACTGCTGATCAGCTGGGATTTTCCCACATAATTAAAATCCCTATGATGTCAGAGGGCAAAGGATGACCAGACTGCTTTGAGCTGATAGGAAGAAAACAGAAACTCAAATGGCCACTTCCTACAGCCAAAGTATGCAGAAGAGCATCTCTGATTATGTAACATGTTAAACCTTGAAGCAGATAGGATACAGCAGCAGAAGACCACACGGGGTAACGCTGCTGTCAGCTAAGAACAGGAAACTGAGGCTACAGTTAACAAGGGATCCCCAAAACTGCAAAACAGAAGACTGGAAAATCTTTGCCTGGTCTGATGAGTCTTAATTTCTGCAGCAAAATTAGTCTATCAATGGCTCAGGCTGCCGGAGGTGTAATGCTGTGGGTGATATTTTCTTGGCATATTTTGGGCCTCTTGGTAACAACTGAGCATTGTTTAAAAGCCAAAGCCTGCTTGAATATTGCTGCTGGTTGTTGGAAGATGATAACGCACCATGTCACAAAGCTCAAATGATGTCAAACGTCACCAGTTCTCAATCTATTAGAGCATCTTTGAGATGCAATGGTGCAGGAGATTCACATCATGGATGTGCAGCAACTGTGTGATGCTGTCATGTCAACATGAACCAAAATCTCTGAGGAATATTTTTATTATTATTTTACTGCATTTAACTGCAGGCGTGTTTGCTTGGCTTTACAGTTTTCAAATTGATCCTTTGCTTGACAGAAAGCTAACCTGCAACTGTTCTGATGGTTTATTTCCAAGTAAAACTGCCAAAATACAAAAAGTCAGAAATTACTTTACATATTTTAAACTGAATTTTGTAAGTTTCACGTTTAAAGCAGTGCATCATGTCCTCAAAACCACAAAATAAGCTGTGAACTTGTAAATAATAGCATTTTTACTGTAGTTGTAAGCACAATCAGTGAGACTATTATGGTAAGTACAGCTCTGAGGTCTTTTTATTTTAGTTTTACCAGAATTTAGAGGAATTTTGTTGAGCTACTTTACTAAAGCGGGGACCAGATAGATTCAATGAAAACGTGGATGTGCGATAAACACATAGTGAGCAGTTTATTAAGTATTTTAGATTAACCCCACCTCTCTCTGCAACATTTAAAACTTAAACTTGAAGGTTGGGATGAAACATTTAAAAAAAGTGTTTAGATAAAAGCGTGGCTCATAAACCAGATTTTATGACTTTCACAAACACAGCCATATCGCTCTCTTTTATGATGGCTGACAGGAAGTCAGGCCCTTTGGTGTGGTTATTTTATCATGTAGCACCTATGCAAATAAAGAGTCTATGCCCTTTGCAGAAACACTCATCCTACTCTTATCTGACCCATGTGATGTTTGGCAAATGGCACGAACGAAGAGTGCAAAGGTTCTTTGATTTTAAGTTTTGGAAACAGCAATGCAGGCACCTTTTACATTTATTCCTCTGGACCCGGGGTTGCTCTTTGCTTAATAACCTGGGTGTGTGGTTTTCACAGATGCTCAGGTAACAGATAGTTGCTCACCAAGAAGAGCTTTTACAAGGGTCTGAACCACTTCAATGTGTTTACTTGGGTTTCCATAGCTTCTTTTATGTCACATTCCTCAGATTTTAGCATTTTTTCTCTCTGTTTCATCATCTGTTTGTTTATTCCTACACAAAAAGGACAGGTTTCTTCATAGCAAACATTTACAGAGCATTTGCATAATTTTCTTGACTCTCCATCAAAACAGCTTCTACAAGACAGAATACCTTCTCGGCACTTTCACACCATGTTAAGTAAGACAGCTTGTCGATATGCACACATATTTCCAAAAGAATGCCGTGTTTGACTTAGATATGACCTTTGAGACAAAAACTCCTGTTGACACAAAGGAGGCCCTCCATTTTAATAAGTTACCATGTATTCTGTTATGTGTGGGTGAGCCGCCCAAGCAAAGCCTCAGAGATCACAGCAGGAACTGTGGCGCACAATCAGAAATCACTAACGACCTGCAAAGTCTTTGAAAAGAATAACTTTTGAGCCGCAGAAAGACAGAGAGGAGCCTCCAAGGGCACCGAGGGCTTTGCTGCCCTCGTAACTTAAACTGAAGGTTCACTAGATTCTCAGGTTTCATCCCTTGTACCAGACTTGCTGTTGACCCCTAGCAGCAAAGTTTTTTTGGCTCGTCTGATTATTTCCATTAATAAAAATGTCTTTTAGTCATTTGTTCCAGAGGCCTTCCTGCCTTCTCAAAGGTCACAAAAATCCACAGGCTGATTGAATTGTAAACTTCACACAGGTGCAAAGTCCAAAAAGGTTAATTTGTGACTGTAGCTCTTTTATGACTTAGTGTTATTCTAACCAGCTCAAACATGACAAATAAAATCATGTTAAAACATATCTGCACTATGTTATTTAGCATGCATAGTAACCCTGTGGGCCTCCTAATATTTTCTGATGTAAGATAATGCATTAGTGTCTCCTTCAGGCTTCAACCCTTTTTAATTATTCAATTAACTGTCTTTAAAAACAGTGGCAAAGGTCAAAATGTGTCACAGTTTGTCCAGCTCAAGCTGATTTCTTCCAATGTTTTCTTCTGTAAATCAAAAGCTCTCAAACTCTGAATTTGTTTGATATAAGACAAGTAAAAACCCCAAGTTTTCACTTTTGAGAGGCTGAAATCATCGAAAGTCAGGCCTCTTTTCCAAAGAATTTTACTTCAGCCATAATTTGACTGTTAAAACACAGCACTCACCTCAAGTTACCCAAGCTAATGTCTCCATATTTATTGTTTTTGTCCCTGAAAAACTCAAAAATATCCAGTTTGCATCTACATACTGTGAAAAACTAAAGTCGTTTCTCCAACTTAAGGATCTAGAAACAAAAAACTTTTGACATTTTCACTTGGAAATTTGACTTTAGCTGTTGTTTGGCTATACAAATGCAGTACTGCAGTTCTAATATGTTGATCAGGGTTGCTGAGCTGTGGAAATACCAGCGAAAAAGATGGAAGTAGCATGTTGATTTTTGTAATTAGAGTTAAATGTGTATTTCTTGCACAGATAAAAGTCTAGTTTCCACTGCAGTTCATTGGAGGCTTTCAGGTGCGCTCGTTCTCTTACCTTGTTCACAGTGTGCTGGCTGAAAGGGGACTCTCTCACATGCGACACTGTCTCACCATGCTTACAAACTTTCTATCTCCTCTCTTTGTTTTTCTGTGGAATCTTTTTCCTCTCCTCAGGTGAGCGTGCACAGGTGCAGCATCTCTCTCCCTCTGCCTCTCCCTCTTACCTTGTCCCTCTGCACTCCTCTTTAGCACACACCCTCCTCAAACACACACATACACACACACCTAGAGCCCGCCCAGCTGAGTGCATGACTGAGTAAATGTTGCAGCCATGTGATTTTCAGCTCAGTCCCATATCAAGATCTCTGACATCAGGGCTAATGTGAACCTGAGAGGTGATTGGCTTTCCAAACTGTAAATAAAACCCCCGTTATCAGTCTCACTTTAAATCCAAGTATTGTTTTAATGTGGACTTTGGAGTCAGAATAAAGTCACCTTTCACTGAGCATTTTCTCTTACATAAGTCTTTGTGATGGCTTTAAGCTGGAGGGAGAGAACGAGAGCAATCGAGCTGCTTTGCATGGCTTGTTTAAAATCACAGACAGTGAATAGACGCTGAATTTGCAAGTTAGGTCACCATTCAAATGAACTGAAATTAGGCCACTACAGAAACTCTGTTGCTGCAGGGATTTAATGCTTGTGTTTTCAGGTTTGTCCAGTCTGGAGTTCACAAGAAGCCAAATTGTTGAATTATTACTGTTGTTTTTCACCCATATCACTTTTTTCAATAACAATAATACACTGTGTCAGTCTCTGTTTTCTCATATTTAAAATTATGTTACATAATGAACAAAATAAAACTGTAACGACACATTTAACTGTTTAAAAAACGTGTTTAGTAAATAAATGTTTTGTTAATAGTTTAGTTAACAAAGTTTAATGTTTAGTTATTGATCACTGAACGGCCAAAATCAAACATAAATAAATAAGTATTAATAATGATTCAATTCAATTCAATTTTATTTATATAGCGCCAAATCACAACAAAAGTCGCCTCGAGGCGCTTCATAGATACAGAGAAAAACCCAACAATCATATGACCCCCTATGAGCAACCTTTTTATACATTTGATGAGATAATGATATCTTATCAAATGTATAAAATATAACAGATGGACATAAAATGTGACGTTAATTGGTGTCTGGTGTTTCCGCCAGTTCCTTTCTGTGCCCCGCTCATGTATTGAGCCACATGCCTGTTCATCTTAGCCGATATGATGCCCGCCAGGAGCTTCCATGTGGTACTGAGGCAGGTTATTGGCTGGTAGTTGGATGGGACTGGTCCCTTCTGGGGATCCTCAGGGATCTTGTGCCTCTTTTATTAGCAGTTGGTTCCTTTGTGCAGTTAGCTTCTTCAGCTAGCAGGAGTGAATCATGTCGGGGGCCTGTCCGACTCTTCATACTGGAGACCCTTTCTGGGATGTCTGCCACTGTAATGGTTACTATAAACCCTGTTCAGGAAGGTTGCTGTGGTCTTAGATCTACTAATCGCTGAGGTCTCACTCAATGACTTCAACACACCAGTTGTTGGGCTTGGTACCACATCTCGGGTGGGGGTGATGATCTCCCTCCTGACCTGACATCCTGGCTCCCCCTTGCTGTAGCATTTGTGTTGTACCTCATCAATCTCCAGCTGTGATAGCAGTTGCTTCTTCCGAATGCTGGAACACTGAGTTACTAGTTCTTTCACCGTTGGTCTAGATGTTGGGCATCAAAAAGTCCAGAGGTCCCACATCCTCTTCATTTAACCCTTTCTGTTGGGGTTAATTGCATAGTGGGATTCCAACAGCGCCATGTTCTCATCCCATGTCCACGTCTGAGCTTCTTGTTCCACTAGCCCATTTCTCATCATTTCATCGTCTCATTTCAACAAATTTCATTTTTTAAGTTTTTTTAAACAATAAATTTAAGTTTAGAATTCAAAATTTCCTATTTGTGGATATAAAACTTTGGATTAATGTTCTGATTCTTTTCCCCTCAATTTTGTGCATGAATTTAAACATGCAAAGCATTAAGTGCAAAGAAATAGCATACTTACAATAGTGTGCTTGGATAATAGAGTAATAAGTATATAGGAAAGCATGAAATAAACAAATAAAGAGAGATATAAATGAGATGTAGACACAGAACCAGAATAATTTAAATACATTTTTAAAGAAATTGGAGCACATTTGTTACAACTGTGTCAAATGTTTTTATTTTAACAGGCTTGCAGGTAATAACTGTCTAGATAGATAGATGTAGATTTCCTTTTCTGAAGGTAAACTACATTTATGTTTATTTAACTGTGCAAGAAATATCATGAGACCTTTTTTTTAACAAATGACTGACCCATAACAAGAAATGGCCAACATTTTCCAGGTATTCTTCCACATTTTTCATGGGCTACTCTTAGTTTGGGAACAACTGACCTTAAGTAAAGTGACACTACCGCCCTCTAGCGACAGTCTCATTAGTTGCACCAATCAGGGGCCACGACGATTCACCAATCCAAATGCAGCTATCGACATGGCAACATCGCCTCCTCCTATTGGCTCTCTTTCTCCTAACGTGTCATAAACAGGAAAGCTCCGGATGGTGATGATAATCCTGGATATAAACCGGAATATAATCGTATAATGAAGCCCTGAATGGTCGGAAACGTTTTTAAAAAGAAAAGGAAATAATGGAGGTGAGATTAAATTTAGTTTTTTTTCCGAGCTGGCTTTAAAAACTAGCCTGCGAGCTAACGCTAGCTAGCTGACACAGTCAAAAGTCCACTTAAGTGACAGAGAAATGAACACTTTACACTGAGTTTAAGTTAGCAAAGAAAACAGTCTGTCCTATGACATTTTTTAAGATACTTATTCACAATGTCTTCCTAACGGTTTAATGTGATATTGTCCTTTACGTTAGTTAAATAAGGTGTAAATAACAAAATCTATTGGCTGTCTCCCTTCAGCGGAACATTCAGAACCTTCCCATCGACATACAGACCAGCAAACTTTTAGGTAAGACAAAAACACGCACATTTAAAACAAGCACTTGCTTTTCTATGTGTTCCTCTGCAGCTGAGCTACAAGCAGCTAATACAGCCCTGTAGTCCTTTAGCCTGCTGGCTGAAACAGATGTTACAGACGTAAACTTGCTCTGTGTGGTTGCAGACTGGCTGGTGGATCGGAGGCACTGTAACCTGAAATGGCAAAGTGCAGTGAAGGTGATCAGGGAGAAGATCAATGCTGCCATCCAGGACATGCCGGAGAACGAGGAGATCAAGGCGCTCCTCTCCGGCTCTTGTAGGTCCCCTACAACTCAATACACCCACCCATCCTTCCACTTCTCTGAGAGATGAATCTATTATGGACCCAGCAGGCTATTTAGCACCATTTCTACTCTTCTCAGGGACTCCCCTTTCCAACCAGATATAGGTTTTGGGTTACTTTATAATCATCAATGCAGGCTTAAACCCCACTTCACAACTTTATTAATGTTTTTTTTTTCTTGTTGTTATCATTATTCTTATTTTAAGGTGGTGTTACAACCCTGCTAATGACTGCAACAAAGTGGAGACTAACATTGGAGTTTTTTAATGGTCTTATTTTAAAATACTGTCTAATCTAAGCTAATAATGGTAGTCAGGAGAGCATCACAGGGTTTAGCAATAAGTGCTGTCCCTCCCAAGCCAACCTCAGGCATGCTTTTGCACAACTTTTGGACAACTAGCAGTTAACCTCAGGCAACTCCCAAAGACTCTTGCACTGCTACTGCAACACCAGCAGGGGTTGCAGAGGAGCATGGCTTTGGTGTTTATTGTATTTTAAGCAGCTGTTAATATGCACTGCTTTTAAATCTTCATCTATTTCTGTGCTTTGTTTACTTTCACTGACAGACATTCACTACTTTCACTGCTTGAGGATCGTGGAGATCCTGAAGGGAACTGAGGCTTCCTCCAAGAACATCTTTGGCAGATACTCATCACAGAGGATGAAGGTGAGAGGATTCATACATGTCAATGTCACATGTTAAGGGGATTTTTTTTATTTGGGTTTTCTGCTGTAAAACTTTCTCCCTTGTGGTTTTGTTTTCATAGGACTGGCAGGAGATTGTGTCTCTTTATGAAGCAGATAATGTCTATTTGGGTAAGTGTGTTAGGAAAATAAGGGAAAGACATATCAATATGTCTTCTTTATAGTATAAAAACACCTGTGAACACAGCTACGTATCTTTGGCTCCTTTGAAAATAAATCTTAAAATATCTTTAATTCATATTTACTGACAGTATGGATGAGTTTTAAGTGTTTTTTGTCTTCTTAATGTGCAAATTTCCATCTCTCAGTGCTGCTATTTTTGTCCCATTTAAACATTTAGGTCGTGAAATGCGACTGTGTACAAACATGTGTTAATGCTTTATAGTTCAGCTAAGACTTTCATGCTGTTTAATATGCTTTAAACCAGTTAGCAATGAGATAATGTATCTGGTTAACCTAATTATTGTAGCTTATGCCTAAAAGAATGTCTTAAATATAGGGACCCCTGTACTTGGGTCCAGGTGGGAAATTGGTTTAGGCCCAGTTGGATGCTGACCTTGTAACATACTGGTGGAAAAGGCAAAGAAGACGAGTCTACTTGTTTACACAAAGTGCTTATGAGACCGTTTGTTGTCACTTTATGTCATATTGTCTATTTTTATTTTTTTAGCTTGTTTATTTTGTAGGGACAATAAACAAGGCATATATTTGACCTAAAAGCTCACTTTCATCTGTAGTTTTTAGACAGATGAACCGGATCAGTAAATATAAAAGCATTCTTTAGTGCAAATAAATTTCAACCATGTTAACCAAAGTTCATTTTCACACAGTTTGCTGTCTGCAGAACTGCGACTCTTTCAACTGCGTTTTCTGATGTTCTGTGGTCACAAATTTCACAACTCTGCTGCCTTAACAGAAAAACAGTTTAATCATCCGGTGTTGGGGACTAAAATGTAAAACTTTCCATGTACAGATTGCTTATATAGCAGCACGAAGCAAGTCCAAGAGAACTTCTTTAAATTCTAGAGCTCTATGTGCACCTTCTAATGATCAAGTTTCCCAAGTAGGGCCTCGTGGATGTACAAAGTCTAACACGTGAATATCAAATACAGCTGATGTAGAGGAATATAGAAGTCACTTCACTATGGTTAGAAAACTTTAAATTAGCAGCTAAAACTGACATCTAGCAACATGAACCACCTTATATTTTGTCTTGGTGATTATTTTTAACTTTACTTTAAAAGAGTGTATTTTCACCATAGACTGTATGTAATTGGTGGCTGTAGAGGAGTCGCCCCCTGCTGGATGGAAAGAATGCAGCATTAAAGCACTTCCCATTGCTGTTTCAGATCTTGAAGCTATGCTGTATCTGTTATACAGTCTGTGGTTTTTGGTGTATTTTTCCAGCCCTTAAATTTAGTCTAAGATATGTTAAAGTTCCTGAAGTCTTGATTTAAGTCAAGATTTAACTTGCTTATACCTGTAGGCTCCCTCTTTTAAAGCAGGAAGGTTATAAGTGTTAATTTTGCTGCTGCATTTGTGTAGCTTAGGATCGACCACAAAATCCAGCTGAAGAAACAAAATAATTGCATGTGCTGAATGATAAAAAATGTGTTTGTGTGTCCCAGTGGAGTTGGCCAGCTTGCTGAGCCGCAACGTGAGCTACGAAGGCCCGGCTCTGAGGAGGCAGCTGGCCAAAGCTCAGCAGCTGCAGCAGGAGCTGAGCAGGCGGGAGGTGGAGTGCCAGAGCTCAGCTGCAGACTTGAGGGAACGCTACTATGCTGCCTGCAAACAGTATGGCATCACAGTAAGTGCAAGAACGTGCACACCTCTAGGAGAATATTCAGACACAAACACTCAGAGTTACGCATTTTATTAACTGATTGATGCGAATGTGAACAGAAAGCAGTAACCTTAGGCGGGGGCCTCACCCTGTAAGGCCATGAATGTAAGAACAAAGATTTTAAACTCAAATCTAAACTGGTGGAAAAGCTTTAACAATCGTGTGCTATGTGAGGATTTCTGAGCCTTTGATTGACTTATTTGCTTCTTACAGGGTGAAAATGTTCCTCGAGAGCTTCAGGCTCTGGTGAAGGACTTGCCAGCGGTTCTTGACGAAGTCGGGAAGGATGCTGCGAGGCTCGAAGAGCAAATACAACTTTATGCTGCCTTTACAAACTTTGTCTGTGACTGGTGAGTAAGGGATACAGTAGAGATGCCATGTTATGGGGGGAAAAAAACATAATTTCTGTTATTTTGGGCAATATTGAAATCTTAAGTATTTAAAATTGGTTAGTTACAAACTTAACAAATGGTTAAAAACTTTTCACGGGGAATCTCCTTGAACTTTAAATGTCGTTCAAACTGAAAACAAGTTAATAATTGAGTTATAAAAGGTGGGCCATTCTGTGAAGAGTGAGCCAAAAACAGATGGGATGAGAGACAATCTGAGTTAAAAAGACAAAGCCGGCTGCAGGCAACTGTTAATGATCCTTCAAGTTTCATGATCCTAACTCGTTCAAGATAGACCAGGTTGTCCAAAGGCTCACTCATGAGTTAAAGCAGCTCCTTTGCTAATCAGAGGTAAAGTGGTTGACTCTTCCAGTCCACATGTTGATGTGTGCTTGGACCAAAAAAGCATGAAAGGCCTTTATAAATGCATCTGTGACTGGGCAACTGCAGCTTTCAGTGTAAAAACTTTGTGTTTTCATAATATTGGAAGCTAAATTATTTTCAGTTGTAACTGAAATCCAGTTTATCATCCAGACTTAAAATATTATGTTTTGTTTTGTCGCAGTTTCACTCAAATGTATATTTTTGCAGATACAGCTCAAACATCGGTGTATATCCATTAGAGCAGTTCACAAAAAACTAAGAAAGTAAACTTGAAAGAAACACTTTCTGTTCTGTTTAACTACATAAACCATAGATAATGTTTGTGCTGGGTCACATGAGCTCACATGTTGTCATTTGTAGGTCTGAGCCAGTACTCCCTATGCTGACATTTGCCCAAAAAAGAGGGAATGCAACATTTTATGAGTGGAGAACGGGGAAAGTTCCCACAGTTGTTGAAAGGCCAGTTGTGGGTGAATCACCACCTGATACCATCACAGAGGACACGGTTAGTTTTACTGCATGTGTATTCTTGTTGTTGTGCTCATATAATTAAAACTAGTAAGAACCATTCATTATTCTATCTTAATGCAGTTCACTATGTAAACTGGGCCATAATTGAAATTATCAGTAAATGCCTGCATGTTTCAAAGTGATTCCAAATGTCCACTCACAGCAGGAGTCCTTTCTTACCGCTGTTTTTGCTTCGTCTTCTAAAATCTGTTTTAGATCGACTGGGGCGACTTTGGCAAAGTATCAGATTCCCTGGGTGTGAGTTCAGGCATCACAGCCGAGGATGGAATAGACTGGGGAATCAGCCTGGAGCCGAACTCCAAGGTAGGGCGTCTGAACACGTCTGCGTTGCATCCTTTTCTCTAAAACAATGATATATGATATAGTGATTTTTTTTTTAAAGGTACATCCTCATCTTAAACCAGCTGCAGTGCCTGAATTTTGCAGCAGAAATTCAGTGTGTGTGAAAACATGTTAGCAAGCTGATTAACACCAAATAGGTCACAAGTTAACATACAAATGGCCAAAAATAACTGGCTAAAACTACAAGGTAAATCGTACATATGAAGCCTGGTAAAATAATAACAACAATAATAATGAAAACTTTTTTTCATTGTGTAGGTTCCACTAAAGCAAAGTTGCTTGCTCGCTATTGTCCCCCTTATGTGCAGCAATTTGCAACATAATTTGTGCCATTACTGCTGGCATGCAACTCCAGCTCTTTGGCACAACCAATGGTGTGGAAAATTGCATCTCCACAGTCTATCAGTGCAGGGTCCTGCAAGTGAACAGAACCAGTAGAGAGGTTTGGGAGTGGGGTGGGGGATTCAAGAAAATTAGAAAAAAATTGAAAATAAAAGACACTTTTTTTGTTTTTGTTTGAGTGACGCACTACCAGGTATATTTTTCCCTGCAGAGACACAATTAATTTCAGGAGACTGCAGTGAGTGACGTATACAATGTTGTGGTGATGTATTGTGTTGCAACATCAGTGTGTGTAGGAAGTGGCCATTGAGTCAAGCATAACCTCAGATTAATGGATAAATGGTCAAAATAGATATCTTACTGTATAGTTGCTTGGAATATACAGGCGCTATGAATGAATGGTCAAAAACATTGCACCATAAAATATTAAAAACGCTTTAATGGCATTTTTGTTAACTTTTAATAAAGTCAAATTAAATTTGGTTTGTTTTTTTGTTCTTTCATTATAATTGTTAATGCTTGATAATACATTTTGTTCTGTTTGGTGCAATCTCTCAGGTTCTGAAGGGAATATGCCAGAAAAAGTTTGAGAACTGCTGGATAAAGTAAAAGTATATGGTTACATGATTGCGGAACTACAGAATATATTGGGTGAAAATGTCTAAAAGTACTGTAGAGCTATGCCAGGCAGAAAAAGCTGTAATAAACCACAGTGTTGATTACTTTTTGGGAAAAGGTAGTCAGTTGAGTAATGGGAGGTAAAAGGCTGAACTATTCTCTCTCCGTCTCCCTCATCAGGACCCCGGGGCAGGCGGTATCAACTGGGGTGACAGCGCAGAAGCTCCCATTGAAATTGAAATTGTGGATGTGGGCACAGACTGTGAGAAACTTTTTTTTTTCCCCCTTCTAATCCTTTTTATGTTTGCAGCTGTCACATGCTCAGCTGCTGAAATGTCCATTTGCTAAAAAAGACTCATTTTATTTTGAAGGCCCTGAGGGAGTGGCGAGGGGTGAAGATGCTCTAACTATACTGGAAAACCCTCTGTCACGCAGCCGGTTCATTGACGAGTTGATGGAGGTAAAGACTACAGTCATTCGATCTCAAATTACTTCAAGAAGACCCACATATATTTGTATATAGCCTAATGATATAAAGCTATAGGCAGAACACACAAGTGGAGCATTAAGCAGCTTAGAGGGAGAGTGTGTTGTTAAAAACGTTTTGTTTTACTCCAAACACACCAGGTTTGCTGGTGTGTTTGGAGTGAATGATAGTGAAAAGCATTTAACAGCATCAGTTTTAACTTTCAGACAAAAACGTGTAAGGTAACAGTTCCACAGACTGACACGGAGGACATTTTGTAATTTTTTATTTTATTTGTATTTGTATGGTTTTAGTCTTTTGTTGTTGTTTATATTTATTGCAGTTTTTAAAAACTAAAATTTTGAAGGATAGAAGGAGTGACCTTTCAGTGACTAGCTAAGTGTTGCTCAGTTTTTTAGGTTGAACATTTGTATTTTAACTTAAGGTTGTGTGATGATTGTAAAATGTTCTGGACAAAATTATTGATGATGAAAATTTGTAAATATCATTTAGTCCCACAGGTCTCCTCACTAAGCCATTAAATCTATTTAAATTAAGGAAAAAGGTCTAATTGAACTGCTTAGTTTCAGATAGAAGTGCCGGGGAAATGCTTTTGGGGTTTTTTCTTGGCCACCCAAAAAGTTAGGAACACCCTGTTCCTGGAAGGTTAAAGCTTATGTCGTCTACAGGTTTTGTTGGAACACAACTGTGCGAGGGTCCACAAGCCAGTGTATGTGTAATGCTGGTCCCGAGCCCAGATAAATGGGAAGGGTTGTGTCAGAAAGAGCATCTGGCATAAAATCTTGGCCAAAATCAAACATGTGGATCATGAAGAATGAGATTTCCATACTGGATCAGTCAGAGCCCAAGTTAACGAAGACCACCTTCAGTGCTGAATGTTCATCAGAGTGCTGGTGAAAGCTTTGCTACTGTTGGCGAATGCAAAGGAAGAGGAAAGGGGGAAGGCATGTTAGGAGGCAGCGAGAGAGAAGGAAAGGCAGGGAGTGTGGAGGGTGAGAGGAGGGACTGTAAATGTTGGGATGACGCAAGAAAAATCTTGATGTCTGAAACATGACTGTAGCCACCAAAGGTATTTCTGCCATTAGGCTACAAATAAAGTACGCCATAGTCTTATGACTTCACCATCACCTCCTGCATTCACTTTGATGACGACTTATCTGCAGTCTTATTTAGCCATTTGCCAGTAAGCATCTTCTCTAGTACACATAATATATTAACCAGTGAGCTATTTACATGTGTTTCATGTTGTGGAACAAAAGGTAAAATGTCCAAGGTTTGCGTTAACAGCCAAACTCAAGAGTTGACTCAGTTTTTAGCAGTCAATCCATGTAGTTGTGTGCACCATACTTATTATTTAATCCAAATCAAAACATTTTATTCCCAAGGCCATCAGAGCAGCACACATCTATCTGTACTTTTAATTAAGTGGGTACAGGGGGTGTCTGAAGCCTGCCTCATTTGATTTTTGTCTGGAGGCAGAGCACACTGCAAACAGGTTGCAGTAATTCACATGTTTTAGGTACTACTGAACATGAATAATAGTGCAGTAAAGTGTAATGTAGTATTCAAAGTATAACTTCAGATTTGAAGAATCTCCTTGTGTGTCTCTTCTCTGTAGCAGTGGCTAAGTAAGAATAAAGACACAGCTGCAGCTGAAAATTGCTGGTGTATGTAATTCAAATGCCTTTAAGAAGGTTATTTCAGATTGTAGAAACATACATATGTTGGCAGGTAAGCAATCCAGTCAGGACGAAGTAAACCAAGAAGAAAGAAAACAAGAAAGCTGAATAAAGTAGCTGCAGTGTGTTATCAAGGTGAAGGCTTTGAGACCACTAACAAGCAGCCTGACGTTCTTGTGAGCACAGCGGCTACATGTCATTATAAAGTTTTAGATAAGCTCAAAAGAGATGGCAACAAAGCTGCAAGAATGAAGTTAAAATGGTGAAAAAAGAACGCCAAGATTGAGGTCAAACAGTTTCTAGTTGTAGCACTGAATCAAGACGAATGCATAGCAACAGTGAAATGCAGAGGCGGCCACTTTATACTCCAGATGAAGTGAAAAGGATTGGAATTGGGTCATGGTTTCGGTGTTTGGTACTAGTCAGGAGTGTCTCCCACGTGTGGGACTAATAAAGGTTATCTTATGGTTAAACAGCTGCTGGTGCGATAAGGAAGACCTCTGCACAGAGAGAACTGCAGAAATTCAGGAAAGAGGCAATAAAGGCAGATGGTGTGATTTCATAATCTTTTACGTGGATTAAATAGAAAAATCTGGTCCTGATAAATGTTTAGCTGATATGGTCTTATGCATTCAGACATAACAGAAGATTAGGATCTCAGTTTAACAATATTTCACCTGAAGGAATGCTCCCACTGTTGAGGTGCAATTGCATTTTTTACTGTGATATTTATATATAAGTGTTTGAATGCCAGATTTGGTTTTCTGTCACTAACGCATGACTCTGGCTTCATTTGTTGGTGCAGCTGGAGGTGTTCCTGACTCAGCGTCTGAGTGAGATGAGAGAAGAGGGCGATGTGGTAGCTATGAGCCAGTTCCAGCAGGCCCCCTCGGTCATCCAAGGCCAAACCTGCGAACACATCCAGGCGATGCTGTCTGAGGTGCAGGACCTTCTGGGGAGGCTCACCTCTCTCCGGATGCAGCACCTGTTCATGATTCACGCCTCTCCACGGTATGATGGTCGCCAGAATATCAGCATGATCACCACTGAGCTCTATTTCAGGAAACAATGTGAATACATGACCTTGTTGTAAAATAACACACATAAGATGAAGAACTATCATTTCAAACTTCTCTTTTAGCACTTTATTGTGACTTTTGTATATAATAGCTTAACAAGTTTATAGCTTAGAGCAAGGGTGGGGAACTCCAGGCCTTGAGGGCCGGTGTCCTGCAGGTTTTAGATCTCACCCTGCGTCACCACACCTGAATCAAATGATTAGTTCATTACCAGGCCTCTGGAGAACTTCAAGACATGTTGAGGAGGTCGTTTAACCATTTAAATCACCCGTGTTGGATCAAGGACACATCTAAACCCTGCAGGACGCCGGCCGTTGAGACCTGGAGTTCCCCATCCCTGTGCTTATTTCAGAAAGTGAAAGTTAGAATTTGTGCCACAAAATCTGGAGTTTCTGTACTCTTAAGGATCCCCTTTCTCCAATCAGACCCAGAAAAAACCTTTGCAGATAAACAATTGCAAGCCTGATATTACCTTGACATTAATGTCTGTGGTTAGTGTGATTAGCTCTGTGATTCATTTCTACCATAACTGGCTGTGATTTAAGAGACAGTTAACTTTTATTATTCTGTCTCTCTTCTGTAGAAGGGAAATTAAAGTATAGAATGCTTAATTAATTGCCTTGTAGCAGGTCCTTTTTTATGTAAAGTACACTGACAATACATTTTATTCTGTATAAATAATATAAGCTACTTTGAGCTGCTCACTTATTCACAGCGGGTAGCTCTGCATATTTGATTTGGCAGATTTTTACACCAGATGCCCTTCCTGACACAAACCCCTCTGTGACTCCTTGTGGGCTCAAACTGGGGCTCTTTTGCTTGTTAGGCAAATAAGTTAACCGCTACAATACAGAGCCACTTATTCAGTATAAATGACATAAATCATTTCTATCATGAGCATCAGTCTTTAAATAAAGTGGAAAAACCCCTTTGTATGCATCAGAAATGTTGCACCTTTTGTTCATTATTTTTAATGTGATGTGCGTGTTCAGGTATGTTGAGCGCGTGTCAGAGATGCTGAGACAGAAAATGAAGCAGGCTGACATTCTGGTGCTGAAAGGAGCCACAATGGCAGAGAAGAGGCAGGAAGCCCTGCAGGAGCAGTCCAGGCTGGAGCCTCGTGTTGACCTGCTGGCAGGATGCACCCGGGAACTCCAGAAGCTGGTACAGCATTATTTTTTGTATTTGTTTCTGTTGGCACGGTGGATAATTTACTAACTATGTCAAATGAGGAGGCTGCAGGAAGCAGAAAATACTGAAAACTGTCATTGTGAGATCTCTGTTTAAATATGAGCAGACACATAAAGGTATTCATATTCTATGTGACATGGAAACGGTACAAATTCTAAGTGTTACGCCGACAATGTTCTCAGAAGTAACTGATGATTGTTATGTTTGTTTTCACAGATCGAGGCAGACATTTCAAAGCGATACCACAACAGGCCTGTGAACCTGATGGGGGTTAATATTTAGTGAACTTCAGACAGTCACTGAAAATATTTTGTCATGATCTACAACAGAAATTAAAAAAGTGATATTTAATGTAAACTTTTGTTGGGTTTTTTTTTTGTTCTTTGCGTTTTTGTATAACTGCTGTAGAGATAAAGAAACAAACAATGTTGAAAATACTAAAACGTGATAAAAATAACTTGTGTATTGTTAGGATTGGTTTAAAACCAGGGAATAAAACTGGATTTTAAGCAGGTTTCAAGTTTTGATGCCCCTGTATTAAAACAAAATATATTACTGTCCAAGAGTCCGGAGCCACCACTCATTTCTTTATATTTCGCTTCCAAGAAACCTGATTTTCTTGAAATTTTTCTAAAGTGGACCTCTGAAGTTTTTCTTTGGACATTGACTGCTTTTTCACTCATTTTCAGTCCAGTCCTTGTACCTAACCATTTTCAGAGGAATGCTTGAAAAATGCCAAAGACAACACTGATTTGCAGTTATAAACTGGTATATTTGCACCAACAAGGTGATTCTAAAAAAGCTATTGGCCAAAAAACAAACACACTGCGTAGCGTGCAGTGTGACCTTAAGAAATTTGAGGAAACTGGACAAGTTTGGGGCAAAAGGAGCGACAGACTTGAAAACATTTTTGAAAAACAGCAGATGAACAGTATCTGAAGGTCATGTCATTAAGAAATAGGAATAAATCCATCAAAGACCTGAGAGATGCATCTGGACCTTCAGCTGAGCCATGTACTATTCACTGAAGCCGCGTCGGAAATGATGAAAACTTTTCATGACCACTGGCTGAAGAACAAGATCTTCTTTGTCGCTGATGTTTGCCAGAATTTTCTGGTTTATTTTGTTTTTCCGTATGTGTGTTTTGTTTCTTTAGACTATGCATCCATAATATGAATGTCATACTTTGACTTCTATATGTTATTATGACTGCAAAGGAACCTTACAAACCTCTTTAAATATATTTATAATATAAATACATTTTCATTTTATTATCATTGAAAAGCATTGTCATTGCTTTCAAGACTCACTATAATTAAAAAACTAAATATTTGAAATTTAAAAGACTGGGTGAAGGTGATTAAATCACCCCCAACTCATCATTCTTGATTTAAAAATTCTTGTAAATCAAGAATTTACAATATTTAAGTTGTAAATTTACAAGAAAACACTAAGAAAAAGGTCAAATTTATGTCAAAACTTAGCTAAATAAAAATGAATATTTTTACCTAAAAAAAAAGTCCTCATAAATATATGAGGGGAAAAACGGAAAATGAAAATTAGTCAATGACATTAGTCATAACAAATATGACTAATTCAGCTCAACATTACCACTTTGTTTAGCTGAAAAGTGCAGTAACCAACTGTAACAAAGTGATTCCCTCAATATTTCCAACAATATTACAGCAGAATAAAGGGCCGCTGTGTTTTATGAAAAGGACACTTTGGCTGTAAAGTGATTACTTAATATGCATGCAATGTGCTTTCCCATTCTGCACTTTTTAGACTGTCCCAATGCAAAAAAGGGTCGGAAAAATACAAAGCATATGAATGATGACACAGTGTTACCACTAGTTCTTGTTTAACAGGCTAAAAAGGTTTCAGTAACAGCATTGCACATATGCTGTGAGGCACAACCTGCTATGGACAATTACAAAATAAAAATAAAAATGGTTTAAAAGTTCCAAGAGAGGTCAATAAAATCAAAACAAAAACGTGGATTTATAACTTAACACTGATTTTTTTTCTGGGTTCTGGAGAGCTATTTTATATTTAAAATTATATTTTGAAACCACTTTTCAACAACTAGGTTTACATTTAGTCTCAGGACAGATGTTTTTTAAAATATTTTGTGCATATTGTTTTCAAATTCATGGCTGGGCCAGAAAATGGCCTGCAATTGTAGAATGCACTGAATTTCTCCCCAGCTTGAACCTTGAAAAGTAAAGCTGCCGATAATTGACTCAAAAAACGAAAAAGAAAGGAAATCCAAGATTTCCTAAATGTTCCAATTATATTTTAAGTAAACTAACTTCCCCCTTTTCACGTAATTTTGCGTGTTTTTCCCGTAATATTTACTTTTATTTCTTGTAAATCAAAACATTACAAAATATTTTTTATTTCGAAATTTTACATGCATGTCCTCACCCTTGACCTTTTTTCATTATCATCATTATTATTATTATTATTATCTTTATTTTGCCGTCGTATACTTGTGGAAGATTACCAGCGGGGGAATTTTCAGTCGGCTGATGAAAGCTTGCTTGCCACTAGAATGTTCTACGCATGCTCTGTGTGAAAGCGTGTTTTGGTGTCAAGCGGCGCTGCTAGGCTAGCCGGGCTAGCTAGCAATTTTGCAAGTCATGGTGGGCCATTCAATGAGGAAAGGCTGGAGAGTGCTGTATCTGGCATCACTGTGGAACTTTTAATGAAAAAGGACTTGTTACTATTCTAAGCTGACTTTGAGGCATGAAGGCACACTTGCAAAATCTTCATGCGTAAGTATTGCAATCAAAAGGTTTTAAATTAAATAAGTAATACTGTGCGGCGAAACCGCATTGACTTACGGCGCAAGCTAACGTTAGCAGACACGTAAATTAATAAAAGTGATGTTTACGGGAGGGCAATGAACATAGTGGTGTATCTTGTTTACGTTACTTTTAAAACTAACTGAATTGTTTAGGTAGTTAGAAGAAAACTAGCTCATAAGGCTAGCACAGTGTACGTTTTGAGCTCCAATAGTAGTTGGGCATTTTCTGTCAACCCCGCCCTTGCCCTATTCTTATTGGTCGGGAGTAACTGGAGTCATGTGTCGTCGCTGCGCCCAAAGCATGTGGATGGCTGTACTTTCTGTCAATCACCTTTTCACCACTTGTTGCTAGGGAGATTGTTGATGCTAGCTACAGCGGAAGTAGGCAGTCCTAAAATTAAAATATAAACAGAGAAAGCTGTCATTTATTTAAGGGTAAGTGGATAAAACGCATCACAGCTACTTTGTCTTGTGTAATAAGGTAATGCGTAGTACCGATAGCCGGATTTTAAGAGACAGGGCAGCTAACAGCTAACGTCGTAAGGACGAAAGGAGGGAGGGACCGTGCCATCCACCTAACATTGGTGCGTATGCTAGCAGCCCAGCGAGCTTTCTGGACTCCCTCATTCACCTTCAGCAGCACCCACACGAAGTAGTTGTCCTGTCAAGGGTGGGGTGATGCCTGGAGCTCTCTCTTCACCATCTCTGGGCTGCTGAATGTCCAGCAATGAGGAGGCATTGCGCGTTGCGAACCGACATCACTTATTTAGTCTTTAGAGGATGGAGTGGTTGCAATGGGCTAGCAAGTCCTGTTTTCATTAACATGTGCCTAAAGCAAATGTAGGTAGGTAAGGCTTGGCGTGCTTCAGGGCTGAATGTATTGTAATGTTTAATTTTATTGCAAAAGAGCATTAACACATTTATTTCTCACTTTTGCCAGGAATGGGATGATGACACTCTTTTGAAGAGCAGAGCTTTGACTTTAAACTGGACTCTCTAAAAAAGTGAAAACCTCATCTTGGATCCTATACAGCTTTTTGACATAGATAATCCTGTTGACAACCCTCCCCTTTTGCTATATTTAACTGGTTTTTATGTTCATGTATCTATCTCAGTCTTTTAGTGGTAGTGGAGAACTATTGATCCAAGAAAGTTGGCCCCCTTTTTGTTTTTGTTTTTTACTTTCACCTTTTGTTCCTTTGTAAAGAAATGCTTTACCTGAAAAAGTACTTCACAGAGGGCCTGATTCAGTTCACCATCCTTCTGAGTCTCATTGGGGTGCGGGTGGACGTTGACACCTACCTAAACAATCAGCTGCCCCCACTGAGAGAGATCATCCTGGGGCCTAGCTCAGCCTACACCCAGACACAGTTTCACAACCTGCGCAACACGCTGGACGGCTATGGCATCCATCCAAAAAGTGTGGACCTCGATCGTTTCTTCACCACTAGACGACTGCTAAACCAGGTGCGCCAGCTGGATCGCCTCTTCGTGCCCAGTACAGAGCTCAACACCTGGCTAGTGCATCGTGACTCTGATACTGTGGTGTCCGCCAGCAGCCAGTCCAGCCCCACCATCACCCTGGACAATGGGGCCGGCCTAGAGGACGTTAACAACCCTGACGCTACCCCGGCCATGAGGGGAGGAAGTGGAGCGCCTGAATCCACATACAGTCTGAACACAGCGGACAGCAGCCTGGGAGCTGTGGCCCCCGAGGGCAACCAGGAGCACGGCAACAGGGATGGCAATGATGATCTCACAAAAGAGGTATGTTTCCACCAGGAGAGCATCAATCAAAATGTAGATGCTCTCCGTTTAGCAGAATTTATGGATTTGAGTTATGTTAAAAGAGAATTTTTTTCAACAAATGAGTAAATTTGTTTGTTACAGAAGCCAAAAATTAAACGCAGCATAAAGCAAAATAATTTAAATAATTACAGTAACTATGATACATATAGGCCATATAAAATCATATATATATATATATATATATATATATATATATATATATATATATATATATATATATATATATATATATATATATATGTGTGTGTGAATGTGTGTTTATGTTGTGAATGGCAGATTTAAGAGTAGTCTAGCCTAGCAAAGTAAAAAAAAAAATATAAAAAAAGAAAGAAGAGAGGAAAAAATGCTTTTTTTGTTACCTGAAAACATTGTATATATGTATTTATTAATAAATCCAGTATTTAGTATCCATTTCCACTAAAAATAAATACAAAAAAGTTCATTCAACATAGCTTTACGGTGAGTAATAAAAACAGCCTCCACCCTAGGTCTTTTATCAGTGTGTGATATTTTTAGTCGAACCAGTTGAGTCACATTTAATACAGCTGTGGTTCTGGCCATATTTAACATTCTCCAACTTTGAAATGCATGGCGAGCAGCCCCCCCCCCCCAAGTTTACTTCCTTACCTTAAAATGGAACGAAAGACATGATAACTATACAATCTTTTTGTTTGTTTCTTTTACGTTTAGTGTTTATGTGTTGTTATTTCTCACATTAACTATTATGTGAAGTATTCTCAACACACAATGGCCATATTGACACTGTGGAGATCGAGTTCACAGTCATTATTGGATTGCAATAAAGCAAGACTTCTTTCTGATCACATGATAACTACCGTGCCCAAGTGTTTATGTCACGGTTACATCATCTGATTTGTGTTATATCCACTCTCAGATGAAAACGGCCCATATAAAAGGTTTAATAAAAAAGTGACGATTTATCATATATTAGGTCATATTTTTAGTTGTGCACATGCCAAATATGTTGATAGTCAGTATGTGGCTATTAAAGTACCTTTCCTCTCTATACAGGGCCATTTTTCAATGGTTGCTCTGTGTTTTTTCAGGACATTGACTTGATTGACATCCTATGGCGACAGGACATTGATCTTGGCGCAGGAAGAGAAGTTTTTAACTACAGCAACCGTCAGAAGGAAAACGAGGAGGAGAAGCCCAGCCCACAGGAGAACAAAGACAGGAATGAGGAACAAGAAAGCTGGAGAAATGGTGTGAACTTACAAGGGGCTCCACCAGTGGATGGAGAGACTGGAGAGAGCATTCCTGAGCAGGTTTGTTAACACCAAGCCTTTCATTATATGCTATTGTTTTTAGTCGGACGCCTGCCTTTTAAGACATAAAAAGGAAACTTAAAAATAGGAGCTGTACACTGGTGATAAAAAGGAAATTTTCTCTGCTCAGTATTAATTTTATAAATGTAGAGACTTTCCACTTAGTTTCTTTGCTGCATTTGACCAAGATGTTGCAAGTTTAAAAATTTGTGCTCAAAATCAAAATTGCTCCGCATGTATGTAATAGCATCATCTCGTTGTTGAGTCACACAAGCCGGTAATATAAAGCACATCAAGCCGTTGCAGTTAGATTAAGGTAGAAGTTCATTTCACAGAGACACACATGACTGTATTGCATTTATTTTAAGGCTTCCCATCCAAGAGAATTTTCCAGCGAACCAGAGGCAGTTCAGAATCACAAGATCATGTTACCCACCATAAAAGTACAACTGCATAGAGACGCATAGTGTCAAGCACAGGGTTTATACAAACCCATAACGAAATCAAAAGCAAAAGAAATTTGTGTTAAATATTGATTAGATACATTAGCTGGGGATTGACTTGACAAATACACAGAGTATTAACTAACTGCATTAATAGTCCAAGAAACAAATGAGAGATTACAGGAATTTGTCTGTTTAGGCCTTAAAATTTCAGCAGCTAGACTTAAAAGAAGGGGTTGGGGTTTGTTTGTTTTTAAACCAATTATGCCCAGATCGAGACGTATTTAGAAAAGTAAGTGCATTTCTGACTGACTGTTTTTCCACATTACAAAGAAATGCTGCTGCAGTAAATCAAAGGAAACTGGCTGCATGGTAAAATTACAGAAAAAGTATTGACAGCTCGTTTCCTGGACTTTGTCCTGTAAAATAAAACAGAAGTTTTCTGTTAATTCACAGAAATCCCCCCCCTCTCCCCAACACACACACACACACACACACACACACACACACACTTTTTCTGATATATAATGAAAGTAATAGTAAAACAAACCCAAAAAAACCCCACCTGTTGGGTTTATTTTTTGTTTTGTTTTTCTTTATCCGGTACTTTTTTGGCCTAGTATTGTATGCTATGGGTGATTTCTTTGTTAGTAAGAAGGTTGTAAAAATGACGATTACTCAGATCTCTGCCTCAGGTTAACAGTTCAGACTTTCATGAGGTTATCTTTCCTTAAAGAGAAAAATACAGTGAAAAGTCACAAATTTCTGCCTTAAAAAAAAAAAAAATAATAATAATAATTTAAACCCCCACATTGGGAGACATTTTTGGCCCTTGGGCCACATGTTGGACACCCCTGAGCTGGACTGTCGGAATGACTGATGCTTACAGCCTTAAACTGTTTGAGCTAATATGGGCAGGGTGTGAAAGCCCAAAGGAGAGCCCTCAAAAAAGGAGGGTCTCAAGTCTGCTTCCAAGCAGAATCTGCTGGAGTTTGCTTGTGATGTGAAACAATCACAAGCACTGTTAAGAAAGCAATGTCTTGATTTCTATTGGCAAAGTTAGTGACTAAGAAGCCATGATCGGGTTTGAGTTGGTTGATTGGCTGCGTAAAAAAAATAAAACCGCTCACAAACTGACAAAATCATTTGCATAGTTTTTGGGCTATAAATCCAAAGTGTGATATCATTTAAAGACGGTAAAGGATGACCTCAATAATGTGCCCGGAAACCCCTCAGGTGAGTCAGTTGTTAACCTCAAGCACTGATTTACTGTTTAAACATGCATGTAGCCTAATGTTAGCCACAATGGACCACTCTTAGATTAGGAGCTGTCCTGGCTGGGTGCACATGTTTTTGTAAAATGTATATTTTTGCTTTTAAACTTCGCTGTTGTATTTCTTTGTAATGTAAGTGTTGATTAGATTTTCTTCTACCTGGAAGTAAAAAATTTATTAATTAATTAAGTAAAAAAAACATTTTTTGATTCCCCCCCAAAAAGCATATGTGTAAGTGAATTAAAAAGATGTAACAAAGAGTTAACAAATGACCTAAAACAGTGGTTCTCACACCTTTTTTTTCTGGCTTTTCAGAAGCCCCAGTAAAAACCCTTGTAAAAATAGCTGGTTAAAAATATTTGTATCTGATTTTTTTTTTTTTTTTTTTTTTTTTTTAATCGTCCTGGTGATTTTCCTCTGACGGGATGGCTGCAGCCACTTTAGTGAGCACCAGAGTTCTGAATATGCAGTAAAAAGCCGACCTTCAATTAACTAAGTTCCACTCCATATTTTTTTCCCTGGTTGTGTGCCCCACAGTTTAAGAATTGCTGACCTAAAATGGCAACTACTTGTCAACTAGGAATGTCTTTGGTGAGGGAAGCCCTGGTTTATACCCTGGATAATTATTCAAATTTAGGCAGCAATCCCCCATACCAATTCATATATATGAACTTCTTCATGTGTGTACAAAAAAAGCCATTTTGTCTGGACAAATAAAATATAAGAGCTTCTCTTGTGAAAACACTTTAAGATTATTACCTTTCTTTTTTTTTTTTTTCTTCGGTGTTACCAGCTTCCAGCTCTCGGCACACAGACCTCACTGTCTCTACAAGAATGCTTGAGGCTATTGGAGGCCACATTCCCTTTTGGAGAAGAAACTGAGGTAACAAAGAAAAATCTGCTGTTGAAATTGTCATGGCCACATATTTTATTTTTTTGGTGGCATCGCTCCTTCCCCTCCCCCCCACATACATGTGCGGAAAGCCTAAGGCAGTGAGAGCAGCAGCAGAAACCACTAACTAGGGAACAGAACAGACCAGCCATCAGGAAAAGCAAATATGATATTGACAAGTGTGAGGAGTTGGGGTGGAGGAAGCAGTAATTCAAGGCAGGCTAGAGCAGCCTAAGCAGGATGCCTTGGATTTGACTGATGAGATACGATGCACTCCCCTTTTCTCAAAACTTGAGCAGTTCTTACTTTAGTGCAGCTGAAAGATAAATCAGACCTACAGTCTCATATTTTAAATTGGATAAATTGGCACAATAAGCTACATATAATGTAAAATCAAGTTATTTTTTAATTTATGTGATATTTTTAATCAGTTTCCAGCCCCGGTTGTCAGCCCAGAAATTGCCGTTTCCAATGAAGAAGTTCCTTCTACATCTCAGGGCCTCCCTCTGGTGCCACAGCTGCCCTCAGCAGAACCACAGTTAGACCTGGAGCAGCAGTGGCAAGACATCATGGCCATCATGGAGCTACAAGTAAGATGTTTTTGTTTTGTCCTCATGATTGCTTGTGAAGTATATTTTGTAACACCAGACACCTTCAGGTCTACATTAAATTCAAAATACTGAAATTATTTTAACATTGTTTTAAAATAATGCATTTTTCTCTTTAAACTCGTTTTTTAAAGGCAATGGAAGTGAACAACACTTCTCTCCACACCAATTCAAGCAGCGTAAGTGCCATAAGTGGGACAACTGAGTCAAGCACTGCGGGAAACTTTGAATTGTCTACTCGCTCGACACCAATAAACCAGGATGTCAGCCTTCATCAGGCTTCCCTCCCCAGCTGCAGCCAAGACTTCCCCCAGATTTTTAACCCTCAGCTGGACTCGGCAAGCATTGCCCCAAGAACCGCCACACTTAGACCCTCCTCCAGCAACTCCACTAACATCAACTCCACATTCGGAGCCACCAACCTAACTGGGATCTTTCTCCCGCCACACGTGAACAGTTCCAGTAACAACGTTACTTCCACCCCTGTCCTCCCCGATCCTTTCAGCACCCTGCTGGAGGAGTCGATGCTTGACGAAATCAGCCTGTTGGACCTCGCCATGGAGGAGGGCTTCAGTCAGGCCCAGGCGTCCCAGTTGGAGGATGAGCTTGACTCAGATTCTGGTCTTTCCCTGGACTCCAGCCACAGCCCGGCCTCCCCAAGCAGCTCAGAAACCTCCTGCTCATCTGCAGCTTCCTCCTCTTCAACGTCTGCCACTTTCTCGGAGGAAGGAGCTGTGGGCTACAGCACTGACTCTGAGGTGGCCACTGTAGAGACAGAGGAAGGAGCTGTTGGAGGTTACCAGCCTGAATATAGCAAGCTCTGCCGTATGAGCTATCAGGACCCCTCCCAGTTCCACACTCTCCCTCAACTTGACAGCATCAGCCATAATCATACCTACAACCTGCCGCTTTCCTCTGCCTTCTCTGAGCACCCAGAGCTCCCCATTTCGGTCGGGAAGAAGACTGTCCGTGACAAACAGAACTCAAAGCCTCAGCCTCCTCAGGACCTGCTCGACAAGCACTCAAGCCGCGACGAGCGCAGAGCCCGGGCCATGAAAATCCCCTTCTCCAACGAAAAGATCATCAACTTGCCTGTGGAAGAGTTCAACGAGCTGCTAGCCAAGCACCACCTGAGCGAAGCCCAGCTGGCCCTTATCCGTGACATCCGCAGGCGCGGGAAGAACAAGATGGCAGCCCAGAACTGCCGCAAACGCAAGCTGGACACCATCATAAAGCTGGAGCAGGGCGTCCAAGATCTGAGGCGCGACAAGGCCCGCCTGCTGAAGGAGAAGATGGAATTCATTCGCTCCATCCGGCAAATGAAGCAGAAGATGCAAAGCTTGTACCAAGAGGTGTTCACTCAGTTGCGGGACGAGGAGGGCCGGCCCTATCCTCCCAGCGAGTACTCGCTGCAGTACAGCGCCGACGGCAGCGTGCTCATCATGCCCCGCAGCGTGACGACCGCCGAGCAGAACCGAAAGCCAGAGAAAAAACAGAAGGACAAAAAGAAGTGAGGGAGCACAAACTGCTGTTTATTCTATAACTTTGCTAAGTCAGTAAGAAAGATTTCTGCAGACACGAGAGAGATGTCCTTATTTCCTTTAAGAAGATTGTGGTGAGTAGAAAAATGGCATTGTTGACTACTCTTCCTGCATTAGTTTCTCCCGTTTCATTCTGTTCCTACAATTTTTGTTCCTGGAAACAACTTTGACGCAGAAGTAGCTCTTCGTTCGAGTACTGAGATTTAATTATTTAGACGAGGAGAAGAGGGATATAAAAGGACATAAAACGAGCTATTAGGAAGAAGGAAAAAAAATTAGCTGCTCTTGATCCTTTTGCACCAAACCACTGAGGATGGAGGAGTTTCGCAGGGTGAAAGAAGGGACTGGGGGAGTACAAGAACACTGTCGAGGATGTTTGGAATACCTATGCACCGAAGGTTTTAAAGGACTATCAGATCACATCCCACCCTGGAGACTTTTGGTGATTTTCATAGTCACTGAGGCTTTTACGTTGCAAAGAAATGCATCGATGGTTGTGAGTTTAGATACCAAAGGCCAAAAGGAAGTCCATTATTTTAGGATGCCAATTAACACCTATACTAACCAAAGGTTGTATTTGGTGCACATCACATGATCTGTATACATCTTAAATGCTCCAACACTGCACTCTAATTCTGTAGGTTCCAGTTTTCGAGTCAGGTGGCATCTAAGTTTAGAAGGCCATAAATAGATCGGGTTTGATGTGTGGAAGGTGGATGTTGAGATGAGAGGAGTGGGAGGCTGAGAGCATTCTTGCGCTGGTCACTGCTGAAAGAGGCCTGGAGGTGAAGTCTTTGAAGGGGAGCAGATTTAGGGAGGAGGCACGCTGCATTGCAAAATGTATCGACTTCCTTATAAATTATACATAGCACTGTAATTTGTCTTTAAAAGGCTTGGCTGTATGCATTTTGCCGTGTCTGTCGCTATTCCTTCGCTGCAGGATTAAATACGGGAGCTGCGTTTAGGAAGGCTCTTATTAACTGTTCATAATCTGTAGTATAAGCAAGGTTATAGGTCTAGCCACATCAGCTTTACATAGACGCCTACACCCTTTTTGTTGAATTCTAAATTCTGAGCCTGTAGTTAAAGGAAGAATTCAAGATAACGGTGATGGGCCAGGAGCTCCAGAGAGTAGTGCATTATTAAAACCAACTCCAGGCAGTCTTGAGTCAAAGTCATTCAGTTTTCTTGGATGCCCCATTTTTAGCATTAACAGAAGGCAGGCTCAGTTGACGCTGGGGTGTAGCAACTTCCCTTTCAAGTAACATACGCGCCAAATGTTAAATACAACAGTGTATTAGGGCCGGTTAAGGGCGAAAACAATTTAAAAAGCTTGGCGAAGCTGAGGTGAAGGCCTGAGACAAAAGAATAGAGATTTTTGTTGCTGTTGTTGTTGTTGTTTCTTTGTTTTCTCAGAATTGTTTTGCTTTAACCTCAAATTGAGGAGAAAAAACCTGTTTATTATTTCAAAACCAGAAACAAGAAACAAACTGGCAAATTTATGGGAAGAAGACCTGAAAAATTTAAGAGAAAAAGAATTAGGAGAATATTTACAGTCGAAAGAGATATTTTAGGAAAACAAAACAGGCAAATTCATGAGGAAAAAAATGGAAATTTACATTAAAACTGCAGAAAATTATCAAGAAAATGAAATGAAAATTCACAGTTTAAAAAAAAAAGTAAAAAGTCTGTTGTAAAGAAAATTTATGAGAAAAAACAGGCAATTCACAAGAAAAAATGCAAATTTCATAGAAAACTAGTTGCAAATGAATGAGAAAAGAATATGTAAATTAACAAAGCAAAAAGGAAATTGTGGAAAAAGAAAAAGAAAAGATCAATTCAAAAACATAAAGCTGTAACAAGAAAACAGGTTGTTTTTTTTGGTTAGATAAGGTTGCTTGACTAAAAAAATGACCAAAAACAAAAAAACTACTTTGCGAGTTTCTATTCAGTTTCTACTCATATTTGCCAATTTTTTTTCTTGGAAATGTTTTAGAGTTCTCTATAATTGCAGTTTAAATCGAGTTGCCTGATTCTCCTCGCCCTGTAGATTTTGTTTTACTTTGAACGACCCTGGTACGGCGTTGCGACTGTACGAAAAACCACTTGAGGATTTTTTTTTTTTAAACTGCTGTAAAGCCAAAGTGTTGGCTTCAATCAAGTTTTTGTGTTTATAACAGAGCGAGCCACGCGACTGATAACGCAAAAGCAACTCGAATGTGTGAAATGACGACACGTGTCGTGGCCACTTTGATCTGAATGCCTTTATTTAACGTTTCCGTCACTTTTATGGGTTTTGAGAACCGAAGAGAGGAGGGATTTTAAAAAAATGTTCTCAAAGTAGAAGTGCTATTACTTGTCTATTTGAATGAAGTTTGTCAGTACATGTGTTATATCACCTTCTTAAAAAAATAAATAAAATAGGTCCGTTGTGTCAGCTGAGATAGGAGATAGGCTAGATCTTTTTCCAAGAGGCTGAACAGAACTCGCAACATTAAGATGATGTCCAAAAAAAACAGTTTTGAACGGAGAAGTGTCCTCATTAAATGTGATATTCAGGCATGAACCTCTGGTTAACATTCACTTCAGTGTAACACCAACTACTTAGTACTGCTACTACTTAGTGCACTTTTTTTGTCTGTCTTGTTCTGTAAATATTTTCATGTTTGTGTTTGTTATGATTTTATGTAGTCTGTTTAAAAACGTCTCCATTAACGGTCACACCCTCTGCTTTGAGTTTGGATGTAGTTCCCTCCGTTTTGAGGTATTTGCTGGCAATCAAGAATTGTTTTTATTGATTAATAAAGTGTTTTTATTTTCACCTGTGACTCTTGTGTTCTAGTTGTCCATGTTTCAGGCTTCCAGTCGGCGAAGGCACTAGATACCTTGACCATGAACAACCTGAAAAAGGTTTATTTTCAGCTTCCTTTTTTTCTATTATTTTTGGTTTCTTTTAGAGTAACTTTGCTTGATCCACAGCTCAAAATAACCCCTATTTATCTAATACTGACCAGCCCCTCAGGTCATCTCCTCCCTTTAAGCCACCTTTCTGCTGCTTGCAAACAAGGTTTGGATGTGGCGTGTTAAAACATCAATAATTCAGGGAACTCCCGCAGCTCTTCTGGAGGGAGATACCGAGGTGTTCTTGAGAGATATCATTCACCAGCGTGTCCTCCCTGTAGGGCATGCCTGAGACATCTCACCTGGGATGCATCCAAGAGGCATGGTCAGATACTCGAACCACTCCAGCTGGCTCCTTTCAGTGTCGAGCTCTGCTCTGAGCCCCTCTCCTGATCTGTAATGCTGAGCCCAGACATCCTCCAGACGAAGCTCATTTTGGCCGCTTGTATCTGCGATCTCATTCTTTCGGACACTACCCAGAGCAATAGGTGAGGTAGGAATGTAAATCACCAACTTTGCCTTCCTTTGTTTTTTCTTTATGCTTCTGTAGAGCTGACAGATTACCTCAACATTTCCATGCACTTGTATTCCAAGTTTGGTTTTGCAGCTTGATGTGCCCTGTTTGAACAGCACATGGGTGGGACTCCTGCTGTGCCTGAGATGATCAGATTAGAAATATTTACTCTTTGACATCATAAATGGTCAAGAGTAGGGAAAAACCTGCTTGAAATGGTGCTGAGGTGCGTGCACGCGCTCACCTTTGAGATCTCACATATTGTTAGAAAGTCGGTCAATGTTTACTTTCAGCCGCTTCCTCGTCACAAGGGGTCGCTGCAGCATGTTTTACACCGGATGCCCTTCCTTATTCAACCCCAGAGGGGATTTGTGTCTCCAGCCGAAGTCAAACCAGCAATTTTATGCTTGTCATGCAAATATAATTGCCAGAAAATAAAGAAAGCCCTAATCGGTCCCCTTCAGTTATTATACCTCGAACAATGGTTTACCTTGAAGTAACCGGCTATCCAGACAGCAGAAACGCTGTTTGACTTCCTGCTCTGGTCTCAGTTTTACATCGTGGCATTTATTGAAATGCAATCCAACTTTTTCTCTCAACAGTGACTTTTAACCTGCATGTGATAAAGAAAATCAGAAAAATTCAGGCATCTAAACTACAGACAGACACGTTACCTTGAAATAAAACAACATTTTTAGCCAGTCTGATAAATTAACCAGAATATAAAGATGATAATTATCTTCAAATTTAAAGTGACACAAAGCCACTGTAACAAAAAGTGGTTTATTCTCCAAAAGCGACAAGCAAGACGTGACAAACACTACAAAGATTACCAAAGAACAAAATATTACAGAAGTTGTTCATAACCGTACATCAATACGGATGCTAAGGAAACGCCTAAAATGAACACAGTTTTGGCCCCGGAGAGCGCTGATAAACGGAGTAAAAACAATGGCACGCGAAAGAAATGAAAACATCACCTCACTGATACGATGTCATTGCAAGATGAGCCAGATGTGGAAAGGACATCGAAAGCCTGGTGAAGGGAAAATTAACACTGCTTTGTTTGAGCTGGTTTTTGTCAAGCAAATCTGAAGGATATTTACATGGAGATTTGATCTGGATAAAAGTAGAATCGAATGAGTGATACTACGCCAAGAAGACTAATGAGTCCAGGATGTCTTGCTTGCCTCTGGCCCATCCCCCTTCTTCGCCTCCCCTCCCCTCCCTCATGGAAAGTACACAGAAGTTCAAAATGACATTTCTTCTCCTCCTGCCCCTTCGCCCTGTGCTAGTTTTTCTCATCCTTCTTCTCGTCTTCGGAGGGGTACGAGTGCCAGGTGAGCCGTTCTTCATAGAAAGAGATGACCACTTGCGGACACTTGACGTTGGCCTCTTTCGCCGGCACAAGGTCCGCTTCATCTGAATTTTTCCTTTAAAAAGGGCAAAGGAAAAAGTCATTTAACCTACTGTAGAAACGCATTTAATGGCATATTTGAATTCCCCAACGTGTGGGGCAACACTTACACACCATTTCATGAGGAACATGAGTTCTCCTGTGGAATCTGTGGCACCGATAATCCTTTCTGGATCCAGACCTCGAGCAAAGCCCCTTAACTTCTCTGTCTGAGGATCAAGAAACAAAATAAAACTTAAATCCATCCTAATACAGGATGCCCACAGAAAAACCGTCAAATCGGAGACAAAAAGATTTCTAATCAATCATACAAGACATTTCTGGTAGGTCCTGGGAGGAACAGGGGGAACACTACCAGAGCCCAACAAAACAACCTCCAGCTGGTTACTCATGTACACGGCTCTGACCTAACTCAGAGCCCAGCACTGCAGTTTGACTGGTATTCACAAGAAAAACACATTAGAACTGGCAGGTCCACAACTGGCACCCTGCTCTCTTCACAGATAAGAGGAAGAGGTTTACACTGAGCATGTTTGATAGATGTGAGAGTCTTGAGAAGTGGGTCAACAATGATTATAGGGGGGACTTCTGGGTTAAAGGTACTGGAATGGAATCCTCACACCTGGTGTCAAACCACCTTAAGCTGGTGCAGAGAGCCCAGGGTTTGTCCTGCCCAGCCCCATAGTCCTAAACGTTGAAGGCATGGAAGCCACGGAAAGCCCCTCATGTTCTGACCTGAATCCAACAGAGAACCTCTGGGACACTATTGGTACATCAAATGGGGCTAAACAGCACCACAGACTGATGATTCAGGTCTAGGAGGAGGTGAAGAAGCATGCCCAGATGTTGTTGGGAATGCATACAGGAACTAATCCTGTCATCACTGGTTATCCTGGTTTCCACTGTTATCACATCATTTTGTTCTCAAGAAATTAGAAACTATTTCCTAAAAAGTTGGTATGTTGTGTAAAATGTAAATAAAAATGAAACACAGTAATTTGCAAATCTCACAAACCTATATTTTATTGACAACAGAACACAAAAAAAATTAGCTTGTTTTGAATTTTATCGCGGCATTGAGTTTTTATTTACATTTTACACAACATCCTGACTTTTTGGTATATCAGGTTAAGTGCTCCTTTCATTTTTTCTTAACAGTGAAGTGTATTTTTAGATAACTTGGCATTAAACGAGACTCATGGAAAAATTGGGACTCACATCATCTTTCTTCTTCTTTGATTTACTGTCGTCTCCTTCTGCTTCTCCGGCTGCCTTCCTTTTTCCATCATGTGCTGATTTCTGGGACTGCAGGAACTCTGCAATCAAATCTGGACAGTCCAGGTTGTCTTCTGGTTCCCACGTGTTATCTTCACTGTAGATTTAAATACACGAAAATATGATTTAACTCCTCATTTAGTTGCTTGTGATGTTTACAGTCAAAATATTCTCCACTATCATCATGCGAAAGCTGCTTCCAGAGTCCAGCTGAGTATCACTGGAGTCTGATAACATAGAGTCCTGATGTTTTTCTCACTTTTTGCAAAGATACTTACACAAGCTATACAATAACTTTCCCTCACACAATGGCTCTGGGGAGGCCAGTCCATTTTTAATACAGGTATTTGCTGTGTTTTTGGCATCGTCTTGCTGAAAAATTAGGCCACTGCCAGTCAGATTGCATGTCAGATCAAAGATCTGATGTTTGGGTGGGTGGGGGCAGATATTGAGTCCAGATATTTTGACAAAATTCCCAACATCAGTGATTCAAATGCAGCCCTACACCATGACTGAACCTCCACCGTGTTTTAACGGTGGGCTGTAGACACTTATCCGTACATACTGACATCAATTTGATCCAAAAATTTCAATTTTTGGATTCATCACTCCACAACACCTGTTACCACTGATTTTCAGTCCAGTTTTAGAGTATTTTGGTAAGTCGGCCTGCTTCCCTTCTCTGATGCCTCCTATGAAGGCATCAGAGAACAGCAGATAGATCAGATCAGACTTTTTAAGGACCCACCCATGGCAATATATGCCGATTTTCTGGCTAATAGTTCTTTAGAAATCTCTTTGTTGGTACAAAAACACTAATGTGAGTAAAACTGTGTTTTCTTTGGCATTTTTTTTAAATGATTTGATTTTAAGCTGCATGTAATGACATCTAACTCTTATAGCAGCTGTTTTCAAAGTCAACATGTGGCTCCTTAGAGTTCACGTTCCCACACCACAGACGTGAACCTTTGAAACAAATATGTTCATTAAAACTTTGAGGCACATATGACTCTACCTCCATTAAAAACACCTGTTAGATCTGAATCAGATCTAGCAGACCGCGCTGCCGTAGTACCAGATACTCGAAACCTTTAATGATGCTAGAAAAACATTAAAAACCCTTTACAGAAAACCAACAACAGCAGGAACTAGGGCTGTGCGATATGACCAAAATCTCATATCCCGATATAAGAATTCTATCGTCCCGATAACGATATAAATCACAAAAATGTAACATTTTCTGTAAATTCTGTGAATCTCGGGCAGCTCGACTTGCGGGAAGCTGCGCGTCATGTAGCTGGAGTCAAGTGTTTTAACTGATGCATGAAACGATACATTTTTAGACATAAGTTGTAACTGCCGCCGTTTTCTTTGTGAGTATTTATTACACGGCGTGCTGCGGGGAAAAGCCTGTTCTAACGTTTGAGTCTAAGGTTTATTTTTTAGCACCTGGCGGCTCTTTTTTACTTCTCATCCGTAAATAATCTGCTCTTTCACGTTATTCAGTTTATTTTGAAAAGTCTCAACAGGATCTTGAGCTTCATTGTGAAAGGTTTATGTGGAACATAAACAAGCGGACACGCGATGCTGTTACTGTTGTTGATGCTAACGACAACGCATAAAAACAGGCGCTTGTCCGTCTGTGTGGTTATATTAAATATAAGAGAAAGAGAGAAATTAATATAGCCACTACAGTGACCATCAAAACGATGAAAAAATATTGCCGAAAACAGTTTATTTTGCGACACCACGAAACAAACGATAGCGTAAAATGAAACGATAGACGTTTTTATATCGTCATCGATATATATCGTTATATCGAACAGCCCTAGCAGGAACCTTAACTTTTGCATAGCTCATGTTAAGAAGTGCATCTTTCATCTGGCGTTTGTTTGGCAAATCTGGGTTGTCAGGTGAAGATAAAAGTGTGAATGAGCTGACATGAGCCAACCAGTGACCCATGAATTAATTTTTTAAACACTTACTTAGAGAAGCCTTTCCACTTAAGAAGGTACTCTACTTTGCCTTTCACCACCCGTCGATTCAGAACCTTTTCCACCACATATTCTTCCTCCTCTTCTTCTTCCTCGGCCACTTCATCTGGCTTCTTGTCCTTCTTCTCAGCCGAAGTCATTTTGCTCTCTGTCGGTTTGCAAACAGGGGAAATGAGAACACATCTGTGGCCCCAGATGCCTCAGTGGCTTGAAACTGAGAACTCTTACTGCCTGCAGAGTTAAAGACGCTGACATGTGTCTGCCGAGTTCAAATGGCATCACAAACACTTATAGAGTCACGTACACGATTCATTTCTTGATAGACACCTTAATCGCACAACGACAAGTGAAACAGAAATTCATGTTAGGAAATAATGATGTTTAAAACCTTCTGTAACAGTGGGACCATCGTTAGAGGGTTCTGTAGTCAGGCTCATACTCATCAGGTAGACCTGGGGACCCGCAGGTGCCTGGTCAACGTCAAGATTGTTGCATGTTGGAAAAAAACAGCATTGGAGAATGGGATTCAATGACGAGAAGCATGAGAGGCAATGCCGATTATTACAATCAGCCTATGATTGTGGTTTTTTTTTAAAGGTTTAAGAGCTTTTCTGTCAAAGAAGTGATTGTCTAATCTACATTGCCTCATGTTAACCATGATTTATAACCTTATATGACATGATATAAGCTCACAGAATGGTATTTCCATGTGCTTCTGCCGAGTGCAAAGTAAGACAATTGCATATACAAGCCCCAGCAAAAATGATGGAATCACCACACTTGGAGGATGTTCATTCAGCTTTTTTTCTCTCTCTTTTCTCACTTTGCTGCAAATAAACAAATCTCTGATATTCTGGCTTCATTACCTTAATAAATTGTATTTTTTCCAGCTCAAGTAGCATAACCATAGTAAATGTACATATGCAAAAGTCTGCAAAAGCTGTTGATGGTGAAGCGTGACCCTAATGAGCTTAAAGAGGGAATCTGACTAAAGAGGTTGTTCTCAGTTGTGTCTACAATTTGGATCATTCAAACAGAAAACTCATGATAGAAATGCACAGCAACAAGCAAAAAAAGAAGAAAAACTATTTAATGTTTGTGACAGAAGTGGAAGAGGGGCTGATTGAAATGGGATTTCCATACAGGAAAATAAAACAAGCTCAGAGTGGGCTAACAAAAAAAAAAAAACAATCATGGGTGGTGGATTATTGGATTAAAGAGATGTTCAGTGATGAATCTGGGCTGGTCGAGAAGGTGATGCTGGAACTTTTGCCTGAAGAAAACAAGCAAATATCCCCACTCATTCATGGTATGGGGTTGGAGGACAGGTGGAGAACAAGAGGAGGCGGCAGTAACAGTAACTGGACAGGTGTATGCTCAGATTTGGGACTTTTCTCATTCCGTGATGAAAGGTTTTGGTAATGATAAGGTGTGCAACCTGCCACTGAGGAAAGAGTGTTAAAGGTTTTTCACTTCAGGGACGAGGTACATCAAATGTATGGTGGAAACTGAAGGAAGTAATGGTTCATTCTGCAAAGCTGATCTGTCAGATCTTACTCATGCCTCAAAGAATTAAGAGTACTAAAATTGTGATGTTTTTGTTATTGATTCCACATTTTTCATTTCCCATTGATTAAAATAATCCCATTGAATGTGTTTGGTGTGTGCTTCATGAGAACAGGTTGTCCAGCTATTAAAGAACAATAGATTTTACCATATGTGTTATATATTTTATTCTAGGTTCAACAAAAAATGAGTATGCATCCTCCCAGTATGTCGATTCCAACATTTCTGGCTTTATTCATAATTTAGTCGATTAATAATAAAGCGGAGGCAGAGTAGGGAGGTATCTATGGCCGTACATGTAGCAATCAGCATCAACAACGTGAGATTTGCAACACCTGGCGGCGGCTGAGCAGCAGCGTGGAGGGGCTAATTAAAAAAGAAACTGGACTACTTTGGGGGAAAGGGGCGTCGTCGCGGTGTAAAATACTCCTCTGTGCTCAGTGTAGAAGGGATTATTTTTAACGTTAGCAGAGAGCGAGAGGCAGAAGAAAAGCGCGCACGACAAAAGCCTTGCAGGGACCCACAGTGTACTGCTAGCTGGCGATTCCTCCATATTGCCTTCGTGGTAGCAACTAATGTAGCGGCTCAGGGATGCCTGTCGGATGTAAACACCGCGAATAACCGCGCAGTATGCGGAGCTAGTCTCCTGAGCAGGTGTCTTTTTAATACTGACTTAAAATAAACCTCCCAGCTAGCTAACGTTAGCCTCATGCACAATCCAGCGTTAGAGCACCTTTGGAAGGAGGAGGGTGAAAAAATGGAACTCACCGATGACTTACAGTGTAATCGGTTTGTTTTAAAACTTCCGCCCGAGCCGAAATGAAACAGCTACGGCTATCGCAGGTTTACGGTAATAACGTTTGTGTCGGTTTGTTGTCGAAACACAGAGCCGCTACCTTCTCCACGGCGAAATGTGTCGTTTCCGCCCCTTCGTCTGGTGTGAAGGGAGCAGAAGAAGGAGGGGGGAACGCCCGCTGGAGCGCGAGGAGGAGCCCCTCCGCAGACCGCGAAGCACGCGGATGGAACGCTCGGCGCCAGCACGCGCCACTCGCGCTCAGTGCGGACGATATACAGATCTACGGAAGCAGCATGCGCGCAAACGGCGGGCTGGAGATGAACGAAGCGGACCTCCCTGCGTTATAAACACAGGTTATAGATGCTCGAGGTGCTTTATAAATCTGTGCACAGCTGGATAAATACCCAGGCGGGGAGGACTACCAAGCGGTACTGCCGGGGTCCCAGGGAGGCGGCGGGCGTCCTGAGCTAACCCTGTTTAAATACAGTGTTCTTTATATCACAGAAAAATACACGAAATAAATACATAAAAAGATAAAGATGAAAAATGATTAGACAAATAAAACTGCAACGATAAGGGACCAAAATTGAGCGCGAAAGACCATAAATTATTATAGTTTTGTGTCATGAAAAATGTTTACATCTCTTTGTGTTTTGGTTAATTGCATTTAATTTTAAACATGACTACATGAGCAATACAATCATTTCATATATAATAATGTATCTATAACAACGAGTGTGTTTTTCGTATCAAATACTTTTACTTTATTATTTTAAAAAGCTAAATTTGCAGTACAGGCATATATACACCTTGCATAGATATATAGATATACTAAAGTCTACAGTTAACAGGGAGTGTTTGCAGACCTTAACTAGCTGTGGTCTGTGGCTCATTGAAAGAAAGCATGGCCTCAACAAGTTGAAACAAGGGAAAGACTTTTATAACTACTTTAAACATGGGGTGTGGGAAATGATGCTTGCACCCAGTCAGCTGTGTCTTGGATTATGTAGTTACTCATAGCAACGGCATCCAAATGGAGAAGGCATCCTCAAAATGCGCAACACAACAAATAAATGAGTATGATTTGAACATTTCTGTTTGGTTTCCACTTAGTGGAGGACTCAAGCTTTCAGACACAAACCTGAGGTGTGACTGTTTGACAGCTAATCTAGGAAGAAGAACTGAACAAAATTATTCATTTACCCTCATATTTTATTTGATTTTTTAAAGGTAATATTCTGAATTAAACTGTTAAGTTAAATATTTATTACTTTTATTATTATTTATTTGGAAGCACAGTTGTAAAAAATTAAAATGATTAATTATTTATTTCTATTGTTATTCGTTATATTGCCCTTTTTAAAATGTATTTATTTTTAATATACACACTTCAGTGATCTAACTAATTCTAATTTTAACTAAAACAACTAGTTTCTACTTATTAATAAATGTACATACACATTAATGTGCCACTGATTATATCCATATATTTTGCTTCCATGGACCCAGACTGTCTTGTAATTTTTAGAATTAGTTCTCCAGGCTTTCTGGGGGTCTTTCATATATTTTCCCTTTGGCTGCTTTTTATTTTTAGGGACTGGGTTGCTAACATAACTACTATGTCATGGTTTGGTGCTGTACTTCAGCCAGTGGTGTTGGGGAACTTTTAAAAACTGATGGAATTATGAATGCAGAAAACTACCATCAGGTTTTGATGTCCTGCCATCTAGCATCTGATAGGCAATGGCTTCATTTTGCAATCATCCCAAAACACTGCCAATGCAGTAAAAGCATACCTGGATAGAAAAACACACAATGCAACTCTATCAGTCATGCACTGGCCTCCTGGAAGCACGGACCTCAATCTTACTGAAGGAATAGCAGGCGTTCTGCTTCGTACTAAAACAACACCCTATAGTCAAGGAGCTGCTGATGTCCTTCTATAGATGTTCTGTTGAGAGTGTATTGACATATTGCATGCCAGTGGGGTTTGTCAGCTGCACTGCTCAAGAAAAGACAGCACTCCAGAGGGTCATCAGCACAGCACAGAAGATCATCAGCTGTGCTCTTCTCTCCTTAAGGATCTCTAAGGTCCCACTGCCAAAGTAAAGCCCACAGCATCCTGAAGGACGCATCCCACCCAGGACATCACCTGTTCCAGCTATTAGCATCAGGAAGGCAGTACAGGATAATAAAAGCTGAAACAAACAGTACACTTTACAGTGCACTCTACAATGACTCAGGCAGACACACACACACACACACACACACATTTGTACACATTTATATTTTTATACTGTATTTATTAGAAACTCTTATTTTAGTATTTTTTGAATGGTCAGAGTGCTTTCTTTGCAGTGAATGGGACAGCATATAATTCTGATGTGCTTTTGGCAGAATCATAATAAAAGATCCAGATTTTCTGATTAGTGAAGCAGTGTGGCATCATCATGACAAAGAACAGAAGAAAAACCAACCAGCATCCAAAGATGAGCTTAGAAAGTCCTCAAAAAAGATTAGGGAACTGTTCCTGCAAACTACTTAAAACTATATTAAACGCTTTCCTAGAGTTCAGATTGTATTAAAGAATTAAAATATATATAAAGAAATGAGCAGTGGATCCAGGCTCTTGCTCAGCACTGAGCACAAGTACTGATTGTTTTTTTTTTTGTATGTAATTTGTATAGTATTTTTTTCTCTCTCTTATTTTCTTTACTAAATGTACTTGTATATTGTTCACATGTTGAAATAAATTACCAATTATAAGAAATAAGTATTTTAGTTACGTTTATATAAAGTATGAAAAGTAGTGCTTTTAGAAAGATGTCAGAAATTGTGGAAGTGTGTTTTCACCACAGTATTTTGACTTTTTTTTTTTTTTTTTTTTTTTTTTTGCCATTTTTAAGTCTAAATTTTGAGTCAAGAACTTTAAATGTCGGAGTTTTACCCTTTTTTTTGGGTAAGTTTTGAGTTATTTTCTCAAATGTTGAGAAGAGTTAGTAAGCCCCAGACAACCCTAATCTTAATCACTAACCCTAACTTTGAATTATTAAGTTGAAATGTCGAGATAATAAGATTTTGAGTAATTTTGATGTGGTAAAAAATTTCTGTGGTGGAAAAAAATGCTTCCATAAAAAAAAGTATTTTCCGTTTGACCATACCTACCACACAACAACAGTCAAGCAGCATTTATTTGACTGACTGAGATGTAAATAAAACTTTATTGTGCCTGACAAATATCTTTCAAAAAACTGTTTAAGAATAGAGGTATTAAATATTTTAAAGAATTACATATAATCAGTATTTCAGTTATCTCAGGACAGTACCGCATCCACAGAGCCAAATTTACCCGCTTTAAACTTTTACTCATAATATTTAAGCAAACTGAGCATTACATTAAAACAATTTGATCATCGTTTGCTGTTTTTACTAATAAACAGAAAAAGAAAACAACCCCGCTAGCTTTTCAAAGCCAGCGGGTTTTTGTTCACGCCCCTCCCTCTTTACGTGCTACCCTGCACTACGCGGTGACGTAAAAACGTGACGCGCAGGGGTGGAGCTTGTGACTTGCGAAATGGAGATAGGAGCTACCGGTGAAAACAGTCCTCTGTGTTTGAAGAATTTGTTGCCAAATCGAGCAGAAATATCGACAAACGAAACCAGCAACGTCGATCACAGCCGACCGGGCGAGACCACAGCAGCCAACGTATGAAAGTAAGTACCTGCTAGCTGGAGCTAGCCCTTCAGCTGGTGTTTGTTTGTTAGCCACCTTGTTGAAAAGTACAATTAGTCAGGCCAGGAAACTAAACGAAACACGTTGTTGTTAAGTCTTCACCTCTTCCAAGTGGGTGCTCATATGTGGTTGTTTTCGATTGTTATCAAACTGGTTCAAGAAATGCCAGCTAAAGCAGAGAAAAACACATTTACGCGGTGTTTCTGGTGGAGAATAGCTGTTAAAAGTGTCTGTAACAGTAAAAGGAGATTTAAAGTGATTGTCCCTGTTGTGTTGATTGTTTTGAGACTAGCTATGTACATGTAGATCATCCTGGCTTTTTTAAATCGTTTTTTTTTTCTTTTGCTGAACTCACGCATCCTGCTTGTGTGTTATTTATAGCTTATTTGCTAGTGCACTTTATAAGAGGAATCTATATTTAAGACTGGCCACAAAACCACCATTACATGGGGAAATTTTTTTAGGCCAAAAAAAATTAAGAGCATGTTCTTTGTCACATATTGTCTGATTTTTGCCTGAAAACCCCCGTGTACATATTGTTTACAATAAGGAAGCGCTGACTGGCAAATTCTGAGGTGATATCAATACTAAATTAGACCAATAACCAATTTCGTGGTGGATTTTGGTCCTGATATTCAGCTGATATTTGGATGCAGTCATAGTTTACACTTTGTGCTGAGTATCAATACCCTTTTTCAGTTGCTTTGAACTTTCACAAGACTCAATACATGTGGACACTTTTGGGTTTCGTGTAGGTGTCACTCAGACATTGTTATGTCATTTTCAAACTAGTTTTAAGAACTGGTGGAAGAAACCAGTCAGTCAAAGTTAAATTAAAGAATTGAACTGACAGTGGTTTAACCAACTTCCAGTATTTGGTTACTGATAACAGGGAAGCTTGCAAAGCAGGAAACAGACTAAACAGCATACTTTTAGTCCTGTGAGGTGTACTATGAAGAAAATTCAACATAGCTGGGGTTTCCTTGTGTCAACAAAAACCTGAAACCCCAGTTGGCGTTAACGGGTGTCATGATGGTGATTATCAGCGTTATTGGTTAACTCGGGCTGCCTGCTTTAGGCTGTGAGCTCTCTCACGTAAACAGCAGGGTGTTATTTTTGCACAAATTGGACCGACTGAGTATGGCCTATTACAAATAAAATAAAATACAAAAAATAAAATACTCTGCATTCATTTCTAACATGACATCTGCACATTGACACTGCAGCTGGTTAAACTGGATCGCTTTAAGCTTAGCACCTTTAGCTCCAGCACTGCCATGTAGCCTAACAAAGAAGACGTGGAAATCACTTTAGTTTTTGATTAGATCAAAGTGAGATTAGTTGTATTAATTGAAAATTATGGGTGTACTATTATCTGCATTTCCCAGCAGTGTAAAATGCACTTGGCATCTATATTAGGAGCAAGCAGGAAAAAAAATTGATGCACTTTCTGCATCAGCAGTGGAATAGAAATGCTGCTGTAACATGTCTCCACAGCTTCCTTTGGGCTTGTTAGTAAGATGCAACTCAGCAGGTTGCATTTAAAAGGTATTCCTCAGTGGAGAATCTGTATCACTCTTGGATTGTACTGTAAATTAAAAGAATCAGTGAAAATGTGGTGCTTGCAGCTTATTTTAAAGCAGTTAATGTATTCATTTCTCTGTCAGGGTAAAAAGAGAGCAAAAAAACTGTGACTTTAAGCTTGCATGTTAATCTCACTTCACACATGCTCCCCTCTGTGGAAGAGTGGCTGCGGGCTACTCATGGTAAATAGAAGTGTGAGTGTGAGAGTGACTCAGTTAGGCTGAGCTGCCCAGCTTCTCTTTCAAAGGGTGATTCATGAGCTCATGACGCCACTGGTGAAACTTTCTCAATGTTCAAAAGGTTTTGACGCAGCTGATCTGATTGATTGCTCCTCTCTTTGCAGTGCAGCACTCGGTAGGATGATCAGTAATCACGAAGAAGATGTAAGTACCTTTTCTCTCTCTCTCTTATTTAAATGTTTTAATTTTCAACACAAGTTCTGCTTTCTACACATGTTCACACTAGCCTTTAGCTAAACTGGAGAACAACAGACTGATGGGTAAAAGCCTCTGTAAAAAACAAAGTTTGCAGAAGAGGCCTGTGTCGTGCCAACAGTGTGGTGGTTTCACAATAATGACACAACACACATGCAAACAGCACTGCTGACACGCTTTGTGTGTCTATCTTTCAGGAGTTTGTGGCAGTGCGGGTTCAAGATCCCCGCATTCAGAACGAAGGCTCCTGGAACTCCTATGTGGATTATAAAATATTCCTGCATGTGAGTATGAAAATGAACCAGCAGCAGAAATGTTTGGCCACAGCGTTTGTGGGTGATTAAAGATTTTCATTCAGGTTAAAGTTTTGGACCAAAAAACATAAACACCTGAAGAGAACACGTACAGTTCTGGGACATCACAGGGTTTTCTTTCCACACTTTAATTGTAGTAGTGATTATAGTGCAGATAACAGATGAGCATTACAAGTAGTTTTATGTCAACATACGTCTCCGTTTGACTGTTAACACATTAAAAAAAATTAATTGTCTTTTGATAATCATTTATAAGCAGAAATGTGTAGTTTAAACTAGGTTATATCAACTAATTAAACCAGAGTCATAATTCAAAGTGAATGTGTGTTTAAGCACTGCTGCCTCAGAGCAGGAAAATTGTTGGTTTGAATCCATTGGTCCTCATTGCCGGTAATAGGTTGTACTCATTCCCGGTAGGTGTTGGACTTCACTGGACTTAATTTTTTTCACTGATTGGGATCAAAATTGTATGGACAGGATTTCTGGGTGTAGCCAAGTCGCAGCTATGAGAATTGGCACCTCCAAGTTTGAGGTCATAGTTCTCAGCTGGTTCACAGAACCCACTACAGGTCAGGGATGAGTTGTTGCTGCAAGTGCCTCCGTTAGAGCTAGGGTTAGGAGCTCGGTCATTTGAGAAGGACTCAGAATGTAGCCGCTACTCCACCATATTGAAAGGAGCCAGCTGAGGTGGTGCACTGTCTCACTAGGATGCCTCCTGGGTGCTGGTGTCCAACAATGAAGAGGCAAACTCAACACATGCATGAGTCCTCCCAGGAGTTTTGGAGGTTTTGGCTTCACTGCATGCATGCATGCATGCATGCATGCCTGCGTGGATGGATGGAGTACTGCAAACTAACTGTTTGCAGTGATTACAGTGCAGATAAAATGCAAAAAATACACAGACTTGAATGTTAAATAGTCTGTGACACATAAAGACATTTCTCCCTGAAACAACACCTCAAGGATTTCCTCAAACTTTTTTAACAGATAAGAGTATAAAAGAGTCGGGGCTTTACCGCTCCTTGAATGTTTTGTTTTTTTTTAGGGGGGGAGGAGTTTCACGTTGTTATGGAGACACCAGCCGTGCCGAGGAATGCGGTTTCAGCAGCAAGGCTTCATGCCTGGGCGGATTTCCTCTCTGTGTCTGTGTGTTTGTGGGAGCTGACTCATGATATTGGCTAAAACTATGCAACCTCACATGATCTTACATGGGTTTGTTTGTTGTCGACATGTTATTGTGTTGCATAGGTGAGACAGTTTCCTCAAGAATACTTTTTTTAGGACAAAAGTTAGCACTTTTATTGTCTCTTACTTCACAGGAACTATAAACCTGTCCAACATTTACAGTGGGGCAAAAAAGTATTTAGTCAGCCACCGATTGTGCAAGTTCCCCCACTTAAAATGATGACAGAGGTCAGTAATTTGCACCAGAGGTACACTTCAACTGTGAGAGACAGAATGTGAAAAAAAAAATCCATGAATTCACATGGTAGGATTTGTAAAGAATTTATTCGTAAATCAGGGTGGAAAATAAGTATTTGGTCACCTCAAACAAGGAAAATCTCTGGCTCTCACAGACCTGTAACGTCTTCTGTAAGAAGCTTTTCTGTCCCCCACTCGTTACCTGTATGAATGGCACCTGTTTGAACTCATCATCTGTATAAAAGACACCTGTCCACAGCCTCAAACAGTCAGACTCCAAACTCCGCCATGGCCAAGACCAAAGAGCTTTCGAAGGACACCAGGAAAAGTATTGTAGACCTGCACCAGACTGGCAAGAGTGAATCTACAATAGGCAAGCAGCTTGGTGTGAAAAAATCAGCTGTGGGAGCAATCATCAGAAAATGGAAGACATACAAGACCACTGATAATCTCCCTCGATCTGGGGCTCCACGCAAGATCTCATCCCGTGGGGTCAAAATGATCATGAGAACGGTGAGCAAAGATCCCAGAACCACACGGGGGGACCTGGTGAATGACCTGCAGAGAGCTGGGACCAAAGTAACAAAGGTCACCATCAGTAACACACTACAACGGCAGGGAATCAAATCCCGCAGTGCCAGACGTGTTCCGCTGCTGAAGCCAGTGCATGTCCAGGCCCGTCTGACGTTTGCCAGAGAGCACATGGATGATACAGCAGAGGATTGGGAGAATGTCATGTGGTCAGATGAAACCAAAGTAGAACTTTTTGGTATAAACTCAACTCGTCGTGTTTGGAGGAAGAAGAATACTGAGTTGCATCCCAAGAACACCATACCTACTGTGAAGCATGGGGGTGGAAACATCATGCTATGGGGCTGTTTTTCTGCCAAGGGGACAGGACGACTGATCCGTGTTAAGGACAGAATGAATGGGGCCATGTATCGTGAGATTTTGAGCCAAAACCTCCTTCCATCAGTGAGAACTTTGAAGATGAAACGAGGCTGGGTCTTCCAACATGACAATGATCCAAAACACACCGCCCGGGCAACAAAGGAGTGGCTCCGTAAGAAGCATTTGAAAGTCCTGGAGTGGCCTAGCCAGTCTCCAGACCTCAACCCCATAGAAAATCTGTGGCGGGAGTTGAAAGTCCGTGTTGCTCGGCGACAGCCCCAAAACATCACTGCTCTCGAGAAGATCTGCATGGAGGAATGGGCCAAAATACCAGCTACTGTGTGTGCAAACCTGGTAAAGACCTATAGTAAACGTTTGACCTCTGTTATTGCCAACAAAGGTTATGTTACAAAGTATTGAGTTGTATTTTTGTTATTGACCAAATACTTATTTTCCACCCTGATTTACGAATAAATTCTTTACAAATCCTACCATGTGGATTCATGGATTTTATTTTTTTTCACATTCTGTCTCTCACAGTTGAAGTGTACCTCTGGTGCAAATTACTGACCTCTGTCATCATTTTAAGTGGGGGAACTTGCACAATCGGTGGCTGACTAAATACTTTTTTGCCCCACTGTAACTGCCTAAGCTCTCTCTGTGTCTAAATCTAACCAGGGGTTTTCCTGCATATAAACATTTTTGCGACCCACCAGAGAGGTTCTGACTTTCCAACAAAGGGAAATCACAAGTGCTGTGCATTTTTCTATAAATGGGATTTAATTTAAGTAGACGCTTGAAATACATTCCAAGTGGCTGAAAGTAAAAGCGAATGCACAGATCTCTGTAAATTTAAGTGGACAAAGCGCATTCTTTGTCCTAATTTCATGCATAATTCATAATTTCCCCGCTCAACTATTACTTTTAAGGTCCCAAGGGGTCTTCTGGGTGTTAACTCTGGAAAGCGTGAGGACTTTACATGTGTTAAACACGACCTTTATCTGTAAAAGGCCAATATAAAGGATACCTAATGGGGAGATGCAGGAGGCGACACATTATTGTTAGGCAGGCGGCAGAAAGCTCTAAAGTCTTTCTCTTATCATCTTTAAGAAGTTTAGATCTTTAGCAGCACTTTTGTTCACCTGTTGGTTGAAATTTAAAAATTTTAGCCCATTGATCACCCTCGGTGTTTTATATCAGAATCAGCATACTTTATTAATCCCTAAGGAAATTATGTGGGTTACAGTTGCTCCAGTACAGTAACAGTAACAGAGTCGACTATTTAACACTACAAAATGTTACAGATTTACACATTTAAGAAATAGCACAATATATAAAAAATACATAATAATATAGATCAAGAATTGACAGAGGTGATTAGAATGTACCAGGTCACAGGTGTTGGTAGATTGCTTATTAATGAATGAATGAATAATACATTTTTAAGACGAACACATTATTCTTTAACTAATTTGGATTAAAGAAACGACCAAAGTTAAAATATCATTTTACCACAATACCTTTTTTTGTTTTGCTTTTTCTTTTTCCCTGAGGGTATACTTGCAGATGATATTTATCACATTTTCCATGACCTTTGTAATCCTACCTGCATCACCAAAGCGTGCTGTGGGATCAGATGTCAGGACCTTGTAGCGCTTCCGTTCTTCTTTCTCTAAACTTGTAGTTTTGACATTGTTTGCTCCTAATTCAATTTTATTTTACATCTTAAAAAGCATGAATTTGGATTCTATTTGTTATTTCTTTAAAAACCACGGACCTCGTTGTTATGTAGACATGACTAGAAAGTGTCACATGTTACTGGAACAAATCAGACATGTGATAACTTCATAAGCTCAGCAGCAGTTTCACCAGCTGCAACATGACTCACTAAAGTCACAGCATGAGTGTGATCATCAGTGGCATGAGTTTACTAAAAACCTGGCCCGTATGTAACCCAGCCACTGGCCTAAAAATATCTGACTCTTTATTATGTTTTTAGGCAGGACTAAGTGAAATATTTGGGGATTATTATTTTCTGTTTTGAAAGAATCTGCATTTCATGTAGTTTTGAATATTTCCGGCACAGAGAACAACACCTCTTTCCCCCTTCTCTTTCTATTGGCGTCAGGCTATTGTGCCTTTTGATTTTAATTATATTATGAAAAAAGCCCTCAAAATATCACCAACGTTCCCATTTTTAATACTTTTTTTTTTTTTTTTTTTTCTCAGACCAACAGTAAAGCCTTCACAGCCAAGACATCCTGTGTGCGGCGGCGGTACAGTGAGTTTGTGTGGCTCAAGAAGAAGCTGCAGAAGAACGCCGGTTTGGTGTAAGTCAGCTGGTCCAGTTTTGTTCTGTTCTTTGGTCCTCATAGAGATTCAAGAGCTTTATTGTCAATACAGAAGTATACACAGTGTACAGTGTACCGAAATTCACCTCAAGCCTCCCACGGTGCATTTATTAGTATATAAAAGATATATCTCCAAGAGATATAAAACTAGACATTATAAAATAAATAACGTGCTAAATTTTGGTACAATAAAGGGATTAAAAAGGTATTAATTAGTAACTATACAATACTATAATGATAACTATACAATATTAACTGTACGATAAACAAAGACAGGACAGAGACAATACAAAGTGGATTGTGCAGCGGTATTGAATACCAGGTTCAAGTTATTGTCTGGATATTATAGACGAGATATGACAAAGATGGAGATGAAAGCAGGTCGCCACCCAGGGTTTATTAATCCCAAAATAACAATCAGGAAAAGACTTTTAAGCATCCTGGATTTCCAGAATGCTTAAAATAAGAATATTTGTGTTGTTTCTTTTAAAGTGCTTTACACAACAGAGTCAGTTAACCCCCACCCCCCTTCTCTATAACAAGATGTACAAACCTTATTTAGAGAAATGGACATGGAATCAACGTGGATGACTTATTTGGGACTTTAAAAAAAAAAAAAAGTCTGGAGAAACAAAAAGCAACAACAATTAAACATTTTGTGTAAATGTCTGTTAGTGATCTAAGGCTGTCTTTTACAAAGATGAATTGTGTCTCATCTAGTAGAGGGATGCCTGAAACAAGACTCCATTTAGCTCTGTGAAGCATGTTCCTCCTTTCCTCTGACTGTACACTCACTGGATTTGCATGTGTTAACTGGTGATTCTGATTAGAGGGTTAGGCCTGTGATAGACTGGAGTCCTATCTGAGGTGTACCTGCCTATTTCTCTGTGATAGCCGGATACGCTTCAGCCCACGTTAGTGGTTAAACGGTTAAGAAAATAAATGGATGTACATTAGCTGCTCTGTGTGGAGCATTTAGCAGCTAAGAGCCAGATATTTACTGAAACAAAATTAAAACGGGACTGAACAGGAAACTCATCTGCTTTAACGTGATTCTACTCTGCTCATTTCCAGCTCCATGTTTTTATTGTTGGACTTTATGAGATAAGCTTTGTGTGATTCACAGATATGTCTGAAAGATCCTTTAATCTCAGGTTTCTTCAGTGATGACACACAGAACCAACCAGAAAAAAAAGTGCGACTGAGTGCTTTGGTTCACTGGGATTGCTTATAGAAACAGTGACCTCAAATATGAGGATGCACCTCTGGAGCAGTGTTTCTATGCCAGATTTAACATAATTATCTCCACAGACATGGATAATTATTATTATTTATCCTTACAGACCAGTCCCAGATCTTCCAGGGAAATCCTTCTTCTCCTTCAACAATGAGGACTTTTTGGAGAAGAGAAGAAAGGGACTTCAGATTTTCTTGGACAAGTCAGTTCTCCTTCTTCTAAAATCAGTATTTGATCGTCTAAACAAGCATTTTCTAATCTTGTTTTACCTCATTTTTTTTCTTTTTGTTTTTTTGTAGAGTGGTGCACATGACCGTCTGTCTGTCAGACAGCCAGCTCCACCTCTTTCTACAGACCCAGCTGCCAGTCGGTCACATCCAGGACTGTGTCCAAGGCCACACCCCTTACTCCGTGACAGATGCCATCCTCACGTATGCCTCGTCCAATCAGGGACTAGCTCAGGCACAGGAGGACGATTTGATCAAGGAGCCATGTTTGACCATTTCTTACGAATCAATGGAAAGGTAAGTGAAAAAGATCAGAACGGTACCTACAGAGATGATTATGCATACGGGTGTATTGCAAACAGCAACCAATGTCACAGGCTAAAAACAATGACTGCAGTACCTCTAATGCCCACTTGAGGCTCACTCCAAAAGTGAGCCAATCTAATAGACTTCCATGTTAAAACCTGAGAGTAGATATAACATGTCTATATGTTTGTCCATCATTTATATACAGTCTATGATTGTAAACAATAGACTATTTATATTCACCAACTGAGACATTTGAAGCCTCAGCATTAACATTTAGCAGCTACCATGTTGTTGTTGTTGTCATCGTTGATGTTGTTGTTGTTTTTTAAGCCAGCAGCATCCATATTTGCACAAGAGGATTGAATTTTAAGTTTTCCTAAATAACCAATAAAAAAATCCAGAATTTCACTTACCAAAAGTCACAAACTTATTAGCTCAGTTAAACACAAAGCAGACAATATTAACAGATCACTTTAAAAATACTCCAAAAGTACTACAAATATGGTGGAGAAGGCCAGGTGAAGTCTAGAAGTTTCCAAATCGATGAGTTAAAAAAAAAATTACCCAAAGAGGCCAAAACCTTTTTTTGTATTAGACCATTGTATTTTTTTTTCTGTAGTAAAGTTGGGCATTTTAACAATGTCTATGGGGGACTGACTCATTTGCAGCCAGCCTCAAGTGGCCATCCGGTTGTTAAGTGATGACGTGACGAATCCTACTTCCGGGCCTAAAGTAGTCTGCGTTTAATATGGCTTTTGTATTGTTAACATGTTTAATGTTTTGTATTTTCTTCTATTTGATCTCAAAAAGCTCCTAAAACAGTCAGTGATCACTGTTGACCTCCCTCGGCTTTTATTACCACTAATCATTTATTTAAGCTCAGTTTTTAAAACCTTAGGATGTAACTACAGCCCAGCCCATGCAGCAGTATATGAATGACTAACCTCGTATTGTGGATGGATTATCTCAGTTGTTCTCCTGGCTGAAGTTTGGTCCTTTTACAGCATCCTGCCATGCGATTACATTTGTTCCTGACCACCGAGAACACTCACGGTAACTTTTATCGAGTGGGAAAAAAAGTTAGCTTGTTTATATTAAGCTAACATAGCTGTGTCGCTAGCGGTCACGTAGCACATCATTATATACCAGCTAGCCCAACTTCAGTAACCCTACAAACGTCCCTGCTGTTTAGTTTTCTGTCTTCATTTATGCTGGAAGTGATAACAGAGCTGTACGTTTTAATTTGTTTCCAAAACCCCGCAGTCAGGACATGCTATATTGTATTTAGATAGAAGCTAGCGAGCTAACTCCCTGCTAACTTCTAACTCCGTTAAATGTCATAAATTCCGTTTTCATGGATGCCTGGATGTTAAACTCAATTGTTACACCTGGTAGAGCAGAACGCTGATCATTTTATTAAAGATGAAAGACTTTAGACAGTTTTTCAACTCTCAGTAATGCCATAGTGATCGTTTGATATATGGACCTGCAGCGGAGTTTAGACCCAGACACGGCTAGTGACGTCAGACTGAACAATCGGATAACAGGAACTGCAGATTTTTAGCCCTACATGTTGCTGCTTGTTCTTAATTCGGCTGAATGTTGGCAGTTATATAGAGCCCTTTCTTCTTTATCTTGTTTAACACATTACAAAAAAAAAAGATGGAAATTGTTGGGATTGGATGATTGATTTTGTGATTTATTTATTTATTTATTTATTTATTGGATGATTACTTCTCCATTCTGGAGTTTTTGTGCTAAGCTGAGCTAACCAGCATAGTCTCCGTATTCTAGAGCTTTTCCTTACACCTCTCCCCTTTTAGTAGCAACGTATCAACTCCTCATTAAATGTATAAAATGTTTAAACTGAACAATTTCTAAACCCTTGTTCCCGTTTTCCTCCACAGCCCGGCTCCTCATCAACCTTGCCAACAACCTAATGAGACCATCAGCCCGGAGCTCGTCTCATGTGGTGACGCTGACCCTCTAGAAGGTTTACTGGAGGTCCATGATCAGGACCATAGGAAGAAATGCTCAGTAAGGATTTCCCAGAAGAGCAACCATCTTGAGGCCGTTCTTGAAACGGTTCTTGAGGACAGCGGCCCATCAGAGGCAACCTTTTATCTGGGGGACAGTCCAGAGAGTCTTAGCTCTGCTGAGCAGATCCAGCAGAGGTTACAGACTCCGGTGGAGGTGCACACGTTCACGGGGATCGGCTTTGAGGACAGTGTGATCGATGGGAAGATTGTTTTACCTCCAGGTGAAGAAGAAAAGGTGGAGCTGCAGGAGAGTAATGAGGATGCTCATGAAGGAAAAGTCAACTGTGAGCCTGAAAAATGTGATGATTCTGAGAAGATTTTAGATTTTAAGGAAAATAACTGTGATGAACACATTTTAGGAAGTGATGCCAGATCTCAGGAAGCTATGGAAAACATCTGTACCGAGAATCCCGTCATCTCTGAGGTTAATGAGGTTCATGTTCTAGAAGTCAACGCAGACGACCAAAAAGGCAACAAAGCAGGAGGTAACGAGGAAACACTGCTCGAATCAGAAATCAGTGACGAGGCCCACATGTTGAACGGTGTATCTGCGGTGGTACAGGATGGTGATGACACACAGGAAGTGGATTTTGCTGGCAACAAAGATGAAAGCGACGAGTGCGACACGGTCAGCTCCTCTCTGCCATCTTCCAACGACAGCATCGTGAAGGTCAGTGATGAGGAAAGCGTTTGTGAGGAGGCAGACGACTCGATCCAGGTTGCAAACGACTTTGTGAAGACTCCTCCTGAAGACACCACTCGCTGGTCAGATGTGGAGGCATCCAGCAGGAACATCATGGACCTGCAGGTGAAGGGATATCCTGATGAAAAACTGCACCTTTCTGCCCAGGAGGATGAGGACCTGCAATACACCCTCAGTGACCTGAGTAAATCTGCAGACCTTAACTCTGCTGTAACTGCAGGATATCTGACTGAAAATGGAGACTTTAGTATCTTAGCAACCAGCCACGCTCGTGGATTGGGTGACGGTAGATGTACCGAGGAGGAAGCCACGCTCTCACCTTCAGAGGAGACTCAGGAGGTGGAGGTGCATTAGTTAAGTCTTCCTCTAATATAGATCCACTGAATCAAACGCTCGGTTCCAAACTCTGCCCATCGTACACAGCGTCTTCATATCGTCAGGGTTACGAGACACACCTCACACTCTCAGTCATGTAGGTATAACACTTCCAAAACAGCGTGAATCTAACATTAGAATTTCTCTGTTATGTACCGGATCTGATTTCCCTCCTGACTGCTTCACTTCTCCATTTGGCTTCAGTGAACAGCAGAAGGTGCTCGAGTTAAGTTTAGGTTCATACTCTGAGGCCTTTCAGTAAGGAAACAGCTGGGGCTGAATTTAGGCAAAAATATCCACCTAAATTAAAGGATAAGTTCACATTCCTTTGTGTCTGTATTGAAACTTAGTGAAATTTGTGGTTCCTGTTCATACTGACCATCAAGAGACGTTTTCCTGATTTAATTAAAGAAAAAAACAACCAAAAATGCTAACACAAGGTCGGGGTTTTTCTTGCATATGAAAAAATTAGTGCCCACTAAATTGATTTTGGCTTTCTACTAAAGCAAAATCACCAGAACTGTGACTTTTTTTCTTTCTTTTTGTAAGTTAAAGCATGTTAACACAGAGTCTTTGCATTGACTTTGACTCTTGAGGCCCATTTTGAGCCTAGAAAAACCCTGGAGGGGGTTAACTTGTAAACACAACACTGCTTCCTACAGTGGACAGAGAGAGTGGAAATTCAGCACTTAAAAGATCAATGTGAAAAACCTTTATTTAAATCTCTTTGAAAAGGGGATCTCTAAATTCCCAATAAGGAGAGGAGGAATGGTGAAAGCCACTAAAATAAATAATCAGTGGACACATTTTTCTTTCACGACAGACATTGAACGAAGTGAACTTTTCTCTAAATCTAGAGTTCCTCGTCACATTTGGAGCCTCAAATGAGACCTAACTGCTCTTTAAATGTGCTTCACATGCTGTTAAATAGTTCTGTTATACCCGGCTTATATTAATTCTTCACAGCTTTCACTGTGCTGGTCACTAACGCAGGATGATACTCGGGCTGAGAACAAGCATACGCATAGTTCAGTCCCCGTACACACGTCTCTGATCATGTGTTAAACTGGTATTTATTACTGAAGGATGAGAGGGGAAAAAACACACTTAAGTCAACCTGTGAAATGCACAGAGGCTCCTGTTTGAACTTCTGATCTGTAACAATGTGATTCCTGTTTTGTGTTTATACAGCTTCATGAAGTAGAAATGGATGCCTTGCACCTTTAGGGCCATGACATGGTTTTACACACACTAAGAGTTTTTACTTATAATTTATACACTCCATTCAGGCAAGATGGGCACAGGTTATTTTTAAGAATAGTTTACTCTTCCTCACACATGTGAGCTTTAACTCCAGCGGGCCTTTTTCCACAGCAGACACCTGTGAAACACGTCAACTGAGGTTCATCCAAAAAGAGGACCTGCCCTGCGTGAAATGTAGCCATGATTAACACACCTGTGTGTTTTCCTCTCTCCACAACTCAGTGTGTCTGAAATCACTCATTACTCTGTATGCACTGGATTTTATGATGGATTTTCCATCTATCTGCATGTAAAGAGTATTATTGCATGCTACACAATGCACTTAAAATACAGCAGTTTTGTATTTTCGAATTCATTTTTATTTCAATTTTCTTTCCTTTTCAGTGCAATTTGTTGATTCCCAGAGTGGGTTTGAAAATGTTCACTTCAGTTTTTATTAGTGTCAGTGTTGATTTTAGTTTACTTAAATATTAAAATATAAAGGATATTTGTCATTGGTCAAATTTTTTTTTTTGGTTTTACAGTACAAACTTTTCCCTTTTGAGGCAGTTAGACATCCTAAATCTCAAACAACAAAAAGTTTACCAGACAAACACTGAAGTTAAAGTAATTTTCTTTTTATTTCTATTTCATTTTAATCATCATTATCAATATAATTTCAGTTAGTCTTGATTTTATTACACAGAGTTTTAGTTAAAACTAACAACCTTGGGTTAATCATAGAATATGATTAGAATATGAATATAGAATTTTATTTATATAAATTAATATTAATATTTATTTTACTTAACCTCAATTAACAAAAAAAAAGAAAGGAAAAACAAAGCAAACCTAATCTGGAAGCTAAAAATAAATTCTAGTAAAAGCTAAATAAAAATACAAAGGTACAATAACTGAGTTATCACTAAAATAAATCCTGTAATTTATCAGTTATATCAAAATTTTTAAGCCTGTTTGATCACTGAAACGTCCAGTGTGATCGTGCCGTCGTCCTCTGGCATCGTAATGAGCGAGTTCAAACACATCCTGAATGCCTGCTGTGGAAATTCTGGTCGTCTTGCCTGTAACCTGTCTGCATCTTGGCAGCGACGTTGTTCCCACAACACTTCTGCTTCTTTTAAGCTGCATTTAAAAGGGACCGGCAGGTTCTATTTGTGAGGTTTCGCACAGAAATCAGACTTTATTTTAATAAGCTGTTTGCATCTAAGCTGTGGAGGGATTTTAACGTTTCACTGGTTTTGTTCCTGGTAATAACTACAGGGGTTTATTTTGAGTTTTGTTTAAATACGGATGTCAAAGAGTACGAGGGTAATGTGAGTGATGGTATCCATGTACATGTGCACATGATTATTTTATTTTATTTCAATAAAACCTTGTCCTCTTTACTGTCACGACATGTTATTAAACAGCTTTTTACACATGACTCAAGACATTGAAGCAAGCCTGCCACCTAGTGGCTCCAAATAAACAGTTTTAAAAATCCCCCTTTTTCTTTAGAACAGAAACAAAAGCACACAATATTTTATTTTTAGTATTTCTGAGCAGAGTTTACATTAAAATACTTTACATTACTGTTTCTTATGTCAGTTATGAGAAAATTATTTATAAACTAACAATCAACGTCCTGTTTTCAGATTTATCCAGTGGGTTCATAAATGCATGCATGCGACATTCTTAATCACTCAAAAGTGCAGCTAATGGTGCTTTTAATTATTGATGTGTCTGTCATTTTATTTGAATTAACACATTCACTGTTTAGTTTGGCACTTCTCTGAATTTTCTACACAGTGGTTGAGACTTATAAAGAAAATGAGAAATCTCACATTTAGGACGATTGATCACTTATCAAAACTGATAAACAGACTAATTACTCCAGCTCTAGTGTGCACTTAGATTTTTTTTTTTTCTTTAAACAGGCTTTTATAAATGGCTTATAGTGTACAAGAGTAAGTACAGCTGCAGCAGGTTTAGGTGATAATATAATAATTTACATTGGTATAAAAGGGGAATAATTTTGAAATGCCAAACGCTTATCTGACAGATGTGTCAAGAGTAATTCATGGCAGGACGTGCTGGCAGCCGCAGCGCTGTGAAGAAAAAGAAACCGTATCAGAGAAGGACGCATTAATAATTCAGTGTTCATTTTAAGCTGCACCTATCTGACTGCATTAGGGAATCATTTTCTTAAATAGGACAACTGACGCTGTAATCATGCCTCTGTTGCATATATTTATCCTCGCCCATTGCCCATTGCAGCACTCGGATTGCTTTGTGCAGTACTTCTTCCAGCCAGCAGATGCCATAAATGGCAGGTCAACGACTGCATATACCTCAGTGGCAATCTGGATGAGTACCAGGGGGACCGTTTCTGTGTATTAGGCCACAGTAATGGTCCATAATGCTGATGATAAGAGAGTACCTCGGTACCTGTTGGAGCTCAGAGGATGTAGGCAGGCTGCAGGAAGTCCTTGGGGACGATGCCCACGGTGCCGTTTAGCTCGCCGACCCACCACCCGTGAATGTTGTACTCCTGGGCCCCAAAAAAAAAGAAGAAACAGAGCGGTGAGGCTCAAAGGGCGTCTAGGAACAGGTAAACAAAGCGGGATCAGGCATAAAACCTGCACTTTGATACTGATACTGATTTGACACACCACTGAACACAAGAGGAGACATTTGAATTATTTTAACACAGAAACCCAGAGAAAAACTATCAGGTTACAAATGCTTAAAGTCAACTCTGGCGCAGGAAATCCAGGCGAGCGTGGTCCCGTCCACAAAGAGCCATGCGCAACACTCCTAATGGACACTTTTGGTGTATTAGCCTCCAGGGTTTTCATTAAAAAATGAGGCAAACGGTAAACAAGGCTATCGAGACAGCGAGTGTCTACAATAAAACAGCTTTTTTTAACCGCTCCAAAGCCATCGCCACAGCTGGCCCGTTTCCCCAGACTAATTATAACGAGGGTTCATTTCTGTACTGTGATTAAAAAAACAACACAAAAAAGACGGATTATTTCACGCGCATGTTCAGAGGAAATATAAATGCTGGTTGAAGGTGACCGATTAAATCCACTGTGCCTCAAAAAAAATCCCATAAACACCAGTTTTTTTCATTACTTATGATTACAGCTTTTATTTACAATTAGGACAGTTCAGAAACATAATAATGGGGATTTAAAAAAAACCTGAAACAAGCTAAGAACAAACAATAAATATCGATCTGGAGGATGTATTGTGACTGAAAACCATATGAGTCTTTGTGCAGATAAGAAACCCCAGAAATGTTGATTTTTCATCTGCTGAACTGAAAGAAAACATCCTAGAAGAAAAACCCTAAAAATATAATGTAGACAAATTTATTTGAGGCTAAAATTTGGCTTTAAAAATTAATAAATAGAGGTTGAACATATGCTTTGGTTATCATGGAGGAAATCTACTAGAATCTCTATGAAAACAGGGATTTTTTTTGTGTGTGTTTATTTGTAGCTGAAAGAATCGCAGTTAACTCTAAGCCGAATCAAATGTAAGTAAGTTAATTGATATACACTTATACAGGGAACACAGCAGTTTGCACTGCTTCCAGACCTGTACATTGAAATAATGAAGCTGCTTATTTAATCTGCTTCAAGCATTTAACGAACATGACTGAACCGCTGCATGATGATCTGATCACAGCAGCCGGGCTATGAGTAGATCTGTACTGGATCAATATTTGGAAAGCGATCGGCTTGGCAGTGGGGGCACAAGCCACCCTGCTGGAGCAGAAACCCCAGTGCCACTCATCTCTCCTCTTTTTCAGACCCGACGCGATTGTGCGGACAGTTTATCACACACGTGCAGACACATATGTAAAATAAATTGGTGGGTTTTTTCCGCTGAGTGCATGCCTCAGATTCAGGTTCTGGTTCACGCGCACTCTGTTGACATGATGAAAAGCATCGTGTAGGAGGTTTAGCCGATCATCCGGACCTGACACCTCTCTGCAGCCAGAGGAATGAGGCCTGCAGCTAATGAGCGGTGTTTGGACAGCGAGGATGGATGAACCGCTTAGACGGTAATAAACCACAAGGCTCAAGTGTTCTAACAGCACAAACAGGTACCCACAATAAGCAGATTGTCCACCCAGGCCTCATCGTTTTCCCCCTGCAAACCTCTCTGACAGCTCTGACTGGGATGCTCCAGTGTGCTTGGCTCTCTGACAAACTGACAGTTCGCTGTGTCTGAGCTCATAATGAAGGGGAAAGTTAGGGCCGAAATGGCCTTTTTATGCTCCCCATAAGACCGTGCAGGGAAAAGCCCGGTTGCGGAAAGCTGGCTCCGGTTCCCATTCGGAGAACGTGAGGAGAGGAGGAGGAGAGGGCAGACAGACGGACGGTGGGGGGAGGCATCGGAGAGAGGGAGCGAAACAGTTTTTCTCTCCCTTGGGGGCGTCGCAGCACTATTCCACCAACCGTAGTGACAGAGAGTTTTATTTATCTCCGCGGCCCATCTGTGCAGTCGGTCTCAAATTCTCCCTGAGAAAGGTCTTTTGGATTATCAGCGTCGCCATTTTAATACAACTGCTACATCACGGAGTGGGTGCCAATGGCGGTAGAAGTCTGTCAGGCGTGCAGAGTCCATCTTCCTCACACTTGAAATGGGTTCATCCAGAGTACACCTGCTGTAATAGGGACATTCCAAAAGGCTTGCAGACTAAATTATCCAAATGACAAAAACTAGGCTCCTCAATGCCCCCACTCCCCACCCTTCTGTTTGTTTTCCTCTGGTTTTTTTGGCTTTCAGGCCGTGAAACTCACAAACGGGGCACAGATAAACGTTTGGGCTCGGGACTAAAATGGAAGATGTTCCCTGTGAGGGGGAAAAATAAGGTTTCCCTGAGGGGTCTGACTTCTGGGAAACGTGTGCTGAGGTGACACGTATCCGAGGCTGTGTTTGCTGCAACCTGGGCGCAAATTGAAAGGGGAGGAGAGGTGGTGGTGGTGGTGGGGGGCAAACAGCGCCGTGTCGTGGCGGCTGCGGCACGCTGACTCGCTGACCTCCCGGTGACTCCTCCACCAAGAGGAGAGGTGGGGTGGCGGTGGGGGAGAACGGGTGTGGGCGGGGCTGGCACTGAGAGTGGGTTGCCATGACAACACCTGCAGTGTACCGGCGCAATCGTTTATTTACCACTCAGGGGGCTGGCTAATGGTGGCATTCTGATAGGCCCATCGCTCACGGCTCCCCGACCCGCAGGACAGATTGACAGCTACCCCGAGCCTCGAAGCGGGGAGAAGGTGAGTCGAGGTTGGCTGGATGTGGCGACCGAGAGAGACAGACAGAGGGCGGTGGGCGAAGGCAGGTGTCGTGTCACGCCACCATTATCCGCCTAAACAAAACACATCTTCAATATTCGTGTCAGGTAAGAAAAAAATCACCTTTTTCACGTGTAAAAATCTGCACGGATCCTGACCACATGTTTTCCTCACACACATGAAACACACACACACACACTCGTGCAATCCCAAATGCATACAAACTAGGGGGAGTGCTAATAAGCCTGACACATGAGGCATCTTTCCTCGGCCACCAGCTGACTGAGGCAGGCCTTGGGCATGATGGAGCGCAGGAAGTCTCTCATTGCCCTGCCGCTGAACCCGCCGCCTGGGTGTTACAATCTCTCCCTCCCTCCCTCCTTCCCCATTTCCAACCCCCTCCTCCACCTCCTCTTTTTCCTCTCTTCCACGTCTCTCCTGTAGCAACCTTTCCGCCTGCATCCTCTCTGTTTTTATTCCCCGCTCTCCTCCACATGCACTGCAGCTCTCTGCAGTTCTTCCATCACTGCTGACCCTAATAAAGAAACATGGACACCTCAGCCAGGCACAAGCACACCATCTGTAACCTGTTATCAGGTTAGCAAGCCCTCCTCGCCGCTCACACAGGTACACTTCACAACTGATAACACCTGAAACTTCAGGGTAGAAGGATCTTCTCTTTATTTTGATGGGGTGGGGAGGTCGAAATCTACTCGGAAACACGGATGATAACTCGGCTTAACCAGAGATGGAAATGGCTACTTGGTGTCCATTTTTTTCCAAGTGGGCTTTTAATTAAATCAGCGAATTGGCTTCAAATTGGAAACATGACAGAGCATGAGAACGTTTGAAAATATCTCAGGGACGATGAGATTTAATAAAAAGAAAACCTACTCGCTCCTTTCTAATGCACGCCTGGGATTACAGATAGCTCCTTAACTTAATAGCAATTTAAAGTGGATTTGTGTATGCCACTGAGTGTCTGTAATGATGGCTGTTTACGCCGCCCCTCATTTATAATAATTAAGCAGAATGGATTGGGGGGTGGGCTGCTCGGACGCTGTTCTGGGCTATTGGCTTGGGCTGAATAATGACCTACTGTAGTTGACCGGGGGATGACCGCTGCCTCCTGCATGACCCCAAACCCCAGACTCACCCCCTGCTACTTTGGGTGGTAAATAGGATGTCTCTGCCTGTCTATAGCGTCTTGGTGTCTATGGCCACAATAGCAGCTAGGGGTCTTTAAATGGCTGTGTGACAGCGAAAAGGAGAAAGAGAGAGGGGGGGCGGTGGACAGGGTTCACACAAAAGAATAAAGGGATCCCCTCCTCTTTGTCTCCCTGGCTTGACTTTTCCCATCTGATTATTTGACCACTTTTCCTTTTCTTCACTTGCTTTCAGTTGGTGTGGCCTGCACGCAGAGGGCCAAAAGAGAACATGAAGGCAACATGACGAAAAACTGTCCCGGCTAGCAAGGACACAACATGGAATATATAATTTAAATTGTGAATATCCGAGCTTGAGTTTTACGCGATTATACCCCTCAACAAGTACATCTATAAGGACGTAAATCAGCTTTCAGTGGTTGTAAAAGTTTTCATTAAAAAAAAAGCGATTAAAAACCACCACAAGGTGTCAGTGGTGTCCACGTTCTCATTGTCTCTAACAAGCTGAACACTTTGGCCAAATGTGCAGTGACGCTTTTCTTTGGGAGCCGCACCGGATTGGCTGGCCGGCCGCCCTCTCTCTGGATTTTGGTTGGACGGGATGGAGGAAGAGAGGTGGTGGTGGCGGCGGCAGCAGCAGCAGCAGGGGCAGCACTTGCCAGAGTTTTAAGGACCCTGGATGGGTTTGTGCCATAAATCTCTTCCCACTCCATCCCGCCGTTCTCCATGAGTGCCTGTGGGAATACAGGAATGTGACAGCTGACCTGTAGAGCCCACGTCTTTTGATTGTGGATCCATAAATTAGAGGGCAAGAATGCACCTTATGGCTTTAGAGACAAAGCACTACAGGTACTACATGTGTCAGCGGGAAGTGGAACAATAAATTTAACACATTTTAAATCCTACTACAAATAATATCCCTTTGCATGACGCCGGCGAGGCGATGATGCCGTTACAGCGCTCCTGATGTGGCTGAAACATCTTTGCAATTTAAATCTAAAATTGGAGAGTGTGATACTGCAAAAAAAAAAGAACTGCGCTCACCCATATTTGTCATCACACACTAAAATGCCAGCGTAAAGCCATAATGTGCATCAGAAAAATGCAAGCTCTCAGAAATGAAATGCCAGAGCAAAAAAAAAAAAAAAAATCACATGATGGATTTCAGCGTGCGTTTCTACCTCATGTTTCAGCGGGCTGAGCATCGGCGGAGGGCAGAGTTAGGCATCGCTGAAACCAGGCGGCACGGTCTGCGAGATTAATTCTGTTGAACTAATGGGATTCATATGAGTTGTGAGGTTTCTAATTTATTTACTTTGTCAGTGATACACACACACACAGAGCAACACACAAGAGGGAGGAAAAACACAAATACAGTAAAAATGCTCCCACTTTACAGTAAGTGAGAGATCAATAATGATGGATGAGGGCCTTTTATACAATCGGCATGTTCTCCTCAGTTCACAGCCATATGACACCACGCCTGTGGCTATCCCATTCTGCACTTCAGCAGTCAATCACATCGCAGCTTTAAAAATAACAGTTTGTTAGCACCATTGATTTAGCACTTAGAGTGTGTCCTTATTACCTTGTAATTATGGTCAGTGTTGACATAACAGCACAGACAACCAGGCCTCCCACCCTCTGAGAGAATTTATGGGCCCTGGTTTTATTACGGCCATTTCGTGTGCCTGGGTCCCCCGTTAAGCGACGGGCTTGAGTTCTAGCCAAGGGCCCGTATTTCACTCATCGAGGTCAGGGTCCTTAGGAATTCCCCCCGTAAAACTGAATGCCGCTGGGGGTCTGCGTGTACATACAGAAGGCACAGGGAAGCCCTCCCCGAGGGCTCATTAAAATGAATAGGCGATTACAGGCTATAATCCAAATAATGCTATTCATGAGGTGAATGTGATGCTATTAGGACGCAGAATGGGACACGGGTGGAGTCGTGTCGTCACAGTAAACCAAACATTCGGAAGTCGTGCGGGCATCACCTTTAAATAATTTACAATGCTCGCTTGAAGTCTATTAGGAGGCAGTTAGGGCGCTCTCTCGTGGTCTGTCACCTTGTTATGACTCCAGCGTCCAGTTTGACAAAACAAGAGTAATCTCTGTCATTAAGATTGTGAGATACAACAGCAAACTCCTGCCTCCAACCTGGACTTAGTTTGCCTTTAAGGTCTTTGGCGAGGCAGTAATCTGATGCATACAGTGAAAAGTAATAACGGCGAGTGGGGCCGAGGCCATCTGAGGCGGATCTGAAGCCCAGAGCCAGGACCCCTTTGTCTCCCCGAGTACAGTGCTTTTGTCATCGCTGTGAAAAATTGATGTGGCTGTTTTGACATTTCCCCCTATCAAGCAGCACACGCAGACAGACGAGCCTGGCATCTCATTAATCTGCCACTGCCAAAAGAACTGCAATTATAAGTCCATCTTCTGCGAGGGGCATTTTTCACCTGTGCTCTATCTGTTGTTATAAAGAGGAGGCTCACATTCCTTCAACACAAGCTGACACAATTCATACATCAAAATCCAAAACCCTGACCTCTTTGAAAGGATTGTTGCACTGAAACTGTTGTTAACCAAAAAAGGACAAATACTCAAAATTCACCACAATCTACTGGTGATTAAAGATGCAAGAAATCATGACACTAAATACATAATTTCCTCATCTCTAAGCTCATAATTACTTACAAAAGAAAAAAAAAAAGAGTTCCTTCTTCCTGCCTCTCCTCTTCAGATAATTTAGTCTAAACACACAACATGATGATTCAATTTGAAACCAACCAATAGCAACAGTGTGGAGACAAGTCCCTGCACGCAGCAGAGTAAAAGTACCCAAATTACAAGCCATCGATTTCCAGTAGGATGTCTTTTTCCTGGTAGATACTCCGCATGTAACTACACGATGGCCATAAAACACAAGGAAATAGATTGAAGGAAAAGAGCTGAGATGCAGGATGGCTTCACCTGCAGTTTCACGTCAGACAGAAAAGGAAGAGCCTCGCATGGCTGCCTACTCAATTAACCCCTGTGATAGAGGCGCCGTAATGAACAACAGCACCATTACGCAGCACCCGAATGGCACTTCACCCTAGTGGCCCGCGAACAGACAGCACCGCTGTTGGTGCTGCACCAAGATGCTAACGGACAAATCTAGATGCTGGAGATATCAGCATGTTCAGAAAGTAAATGAGGACGAGGTGATTACTGGAGTTGATGTTGTTTAACCCTTAAATAATTGCACGTTTTACACAACTGCATCCTATCCTAAACTACTGTAATTGGTCCAGTAATTATATCTACGAGTCAAGCGTGCAATCGGGGACGGATTTCCATTAGGGACGATCGAGGGGAAAAACAAAGAGTTGTGAAAAAAGCCTAAATAAGCCCTCGGATTATTTTGTGCTGATGGCGATGCTGACCTTGCTGATGATGTAGATGAGATCTCCTCTCTCGAAGGTCAGTTCGTCTGACTCGTCGCCCTGGCAATCCCACAAACCCTGGTAGTAGTTGGAATAATCTGAGGACCAAACTGAAAGGAAGCACAGGGAACACATTTAAATAGAAGAAAGCAGGACGTAGATGCAGGGAAACTTTAGGCTGGAATAAATAAGTTACTAGACGGAGGCGGAAACCTTGTTTGCTGCTCTTCTCGTCGCTCTCATCACCTGGATTTCCAAGTTCTTCGTCTAAACAAACAAAAAAGGAAGAACAAGAGTATTTATCACAGGTGTAGAAGTAGGATTACTCATAATCACAATTACTTTGGTCAATGCTCAAATCATGATTTAATCATCAAAGAAGAAACTTGTCTTTTTAACCCTCACGTAACAAAAATATGACATTATTTTTTAGTGTATATTATACCTGTATGGCTTCCTTTACCTATGAAAGACATTTTACAAAGTGAATGTAATTAATTGTGTTTTATAAGATTTTATTTTGCTGAAAGAAGTTCAGAGATTGCAGTTCCACCTACTCTTCATGTCACGTTTAGATGGGATCTAATTATCAGTAATAATCAGGTAATAGTGTCATATTAACAAAAGCTATATGTGGCTGTATTAGTCTGTATGTAACAAAGTATGTATGTGACATTTGTCTGGTTTGGATGGGATCTATTAGCTGAAACGCACACTGTCCTAATATCCCTGAAAGGCTGTCCACATGCATGTCTGCACTGGCTGGTCAAACCCCAAGTACTCCAGGTTATCTCTGAATCTTGTTCTAGGCCATTAGCCGTGGAAAACATGACAGTGCAGGGGAAAGTTACACTAAAATCAAAGCTTATAATATTAAAAATCACCAGAACAGAAACTTCCATTAAAAAATTACTGTAAATAATTAATAGCAGGAGAGGTAGATTAACAGAATTACAGTAGCAAACATTTTAAATGAATAAAACATCACAACAGTGCATTAAAATACATGACTGACCCCACTCAGCCACTTGAATTTTAACTTCAACCAAAAACTAAATAAATTAATGCAAAACTGAACCAAGTCTTTGCAGAGGCAGATGTGCTGAAAGGCAAAACCAAAGAATCCGTGTTAAACATTTTATATTGCTCATCTTGTTTTATTAATTGCTTGAAGCCAAAATTGATATTTAAATTAAAAATTCGACAAAGTGTGCAGCCCTATCCAGAACCTAAATATTTTAATATCAGTGTCTAAAAGAAATACATTTAATTTTTAATAATAATAAAAGGCATTACCTGCTGGTGGCCTGACTTTAACAACTATAGTTTATAAATAATTTATATTTGTCCCACGTGTTAACGAGAAATGAACAGCAAAGAAATTATGATAGAGCCAGACAAACAGAAAAATTAATAAACTGGATCATTTGCAAATCCCTGATGAATCTCAGCATGACACAAGCTGTTAATTCTTCTTTAACTAGGATGAACTCTGGCGTGAGGATCAGCCTATTAAACCGCAGGCGGGAAATGTTAAAGAAGAAGAGTTTTTTTTAAGCCACGCGGAGGCGGACATGTCATTGACTGCGGGGCGTGGCACCCGGTGGTCTGAGAGGTGACACGGTGATATGCCTGCCCTCTGTCTCCCACATCCATCCTCCACACAAACCAGCTGACAGCAACGCCACAACCCAGCAACACTATCCACCTTCCAGCACAGGCTGCACCTCTGCTTCCAGGAAGAGCAGGAAACACGAACCACACACACACATGCACACACATACACAAACAGACACACACCATGTGTCCAGCTTGAATGTAAAAAGTTTAGTTTATGTATACATGAGGGATGCCTTTGTCTTTCCCCGTTGCTTTCTTTCTTCAAACAGATAATCACAGCTTTCTTTAAAAAAAATAATAATAATAAATTTAAAAAAGTACAAACTGCGGCACTTTGTTCCTACACCAAATGATCCAAAAGATAAAAAAAATGAGATTTTAAATGTGCTCGCAGCGGGTCCAAACATTTGTTTGGTGCTCTTCGACTGCGAGCATCGTTCCATCGAGAGGCCACCGCTATGGGCCAACGGTTTCTATATCAAAGTGATTTAATTTTCCAGTCAATAAAATCAGTCATCAGCATCAGAGCCAATACCAGCCGCTGCTCTGCATTCTGCCTGCAACTGAGTTTTGCTGCGACAAAACTGACATCGCCTAAAAATGGATGCTGCAGTCACGGATGTCATTTTGCAAGTTTGCAAACTTCACTGCCGTCAGCACTCGAAACACATCAGAAGGAAACTATCAAATAAGACATTGTGAGACTTCCTTTGCATTCCAATTTAAGAACACGAGTGGAGGTCCCTTTTAAAACTTCATCGGTAGTACCATGTTACGACACCGGTGACAGCTGGGAGCCTGGTGGCTCAGCGGTTAGCACTAACAGGGCTTTCTCCAGGAGCGCCTTTTCTCTCCTGCCCTACAGGAGACAGTTTATCCTCTCCACCCAGGACACTCTCACAGGACGTTCTTCCTCTCTCTTCCTGGTTAAAGTCACTAAAAGGTTACTAATCTATTGTAACTATTTTAGGGTCTTTACCTTGCAATGTGAACCACCTCAAGGCAACTGTTGTGGTGATTTGGCGCTATATAAATAGAATAGAATAGAATTAAAATAATCAGCTAGCATAGCAATCATAAAACATTAAAAAAACTGAGGTTACTACTACAGCAAGCATGCGAGTATATCTAGGCAAAACTTGTCAAGTCTCTTGTCAGGTCTGCACAGACAAGTCTGAAGAGCCTACAGATTCAAAAGCTGCCTCTGAATAAACATTTTAAGAATTAGATTACAAAACTGGAGCTGAAACGTGTTCAGACCTCTTTCCTTTCTTTCCTGCTGCTAACATTAGCACCACGAAAACCGGCTGGTGGTTACATGTTGCTCAGGTTGAGTGGTTATACATCAGTTTATTCGGTCGCAGACGGCATTTTCTAAACCAAAGTGCAGCAGAACAGCGCTGGTTTTATGTCGTTTAATAACTTTCATCACACAAAAGGAGAACCATGCCTCCATCTGCTGGAGCTGCAGCCCCGGCCATATTAGAACAAATAACGTGACTAGAAATGAATAAAATTGTATATTTTTTAGAATCATCTCTGGCTTTTTTGCTTTTATTAGGCAGTAAGAGATGACAGGAAGGTGGGCAGACAGTATCGAACCCGAGCGCATCGATGAGTATGGCGCACGAGGAATGCATGCCACCAAGGTTAATTCAGTTGGATTCAGTTTTATTTATGTAGCTGCCTCAAGGTGCTTTATCTTGTAAGGTAAAGAGCCTACAATAATACTAAAGCAAGTGACCCATGAATAATCAGTACAACCCACAAGTGTTTCCATATCATAGTAATATCAGTAATAATCAGGTAATAGCATCATATTAACAAAAGCTACATCTAGCTGTATTAGTCTGTATGTAACAAAGGGTAAAGCATGGATTAATCAAATATTACATTTAATATACAAGACTGGTAACAAAACTGGATCATTAAATTATTATTAAGCCATCCTTAAATGTGTTTCCTTATTATTACATTCAGGAAGGAGGTTGTGAGATTGTTTCTGTTTGTTCTGTTTGTTTGTTTTTAGTAGGACTACTTGGAGAGGATTTGAGGTGGGTCTTTGCTCAACTGAGAAATTATGAAGTTAATGATTAACTTCTAGAGTCAGTGGGAATCCAGATTTGGATGTGGTTGTAAAGAAAATGGAAATTTGGGGCCATGCCCTCACAAATGCATCCAACGTCAGAAACTAATCCAGATACAGATCTTTCTGGATGCAGGGACTTAATTCATGCCATTATGCAGAGGCAGTTTTCACCCTCCTTTTGTTTTTGCCTGCTTTTATCCCGAAATATAGATTTCAGTTTCATATTATCTGTTGATGATACCAAGCTAGGTTATTACTGTGGTTTTACCGTAATTTTTATCACTCTTAACCCTCTATCATGTTATTTCTAAGCTGTAATGTTTTGTTGTTCTGTTTTAGATAGTTGCTTTAATTTACTATTAAACAGCACTATTTTTAAATCATACACAGCTTTCACAAGTGTCACAATAATTTGTTTATTTTAAGGTCAGGGGGAAAAAAACCTAAAAGTAAACGTGTGCTATATGAAGACATTTTTTACTAATTACAAATGGAATAAATGCTTCTATTTGCAGAGATAGAAAGGTTCCTAAATGCAAACATGGCAGCTGATCAGTGAAAATTACTCCCAAATTGAATTATTGAACAGTCTGTAATCACTGTGTAAAAGCCGAGCAGAGGGAGGTGCAGCATGACTGATAAGCGAAGGGGTGAGAAAGTGAACGAAAGAGCCCGTCATTCGATATGCCATCTGTGGTCAGGGTCGGTACCTCTTCCCAGATGGCTCTGAACGCCGGCGTGACAGTTTGAAGACTGATTCCCCTCTCACCAGTGATTTTGGCAAAGGTAATGTACTCACTGAGTGAAACTGAATCTTGATGTATCTTATCTAATAGAACGAGTGATGGACGACGGCCCTGAGAAGATCGGATCACCCCCTTTTGTCCTTCTTGGGATCTTGTAGCCATGGGACTGTCTCTCACACACACACTCACACACACACACAGTCATGGGGTCTCGTCGGTCAAACTCTAATTTCTATTAAAGATGTGACATTAAGAGCTTCAGATCTATTTTAAGCTCTGCGAGATGCAGTTTTTACTTCCTTTCATCTAAATTGCTGTTGCCAGGCAATTTTAGCCAAAACTCTTGCTTAGTGGATTGAACTGTGGGCCATTTGTTGCCTGGCAACATTAGCTAATTGGACGGTCTATGACGGAGCGAAACTAGCCAGCTCTCGCTGATTTCAACAACATAACTTGTTCAGAGAGATAAGGAGGGAGCAGATTTGGAGTAGGTGTAAGTGAATCTTCCTCTTCCTGTCCTGCAGCAGCCACCCCGGTGCTGACAAGCTTATTAGTGTTGCTTGATTTAAAATGAGCGATCAGTCTGGAGGAACCTGGCAACACAAATTTCGCAGCAGGGAAAGATGGCAGATATTTCATGTTGCAAAAATCCCCCAGGGTTTGAGCGTCTGTCTGACTGAGTATCATGAGGGGTTGTGTGTGTGCGTCACTTCTCTGTTTATTTATCTGCGCAAGTGTGTGTCCAACCACATCCTCATACCTGGCAGCTCCTCGTAGATATCTTCTTCCTCGTCATCCTCCTCCTCTATCTCCTGTCCTCTGCCTACTCCTCCTCCCCGGGAGGCCAGGGTCGGCCGAGTTGGGGTTTCGTTGGCCACCCCCTCGATGTCATCGTAGGTATCCTCGTCCTCCTCCTCGTCATCGACGGGGATGAAGTTGGAGCTGAGATCTACGAGGGAAGGGGAAACAATGTGATAGAAAGTGTTAGCGTCACAGCGTGGCACAAAAGACAGAGACATGCATTAAGGGCTAAAGTAAGAGAAATGTCCGCCACGTCCTCGCTGCACAACGGGGCCGAGACACGTGCCAAACAGCAGCGGTGACAAACACTGGTGCCCCCGAAACATGCTGCAAACCGTTATCATGCTCATTAGCTGTTAGCCTTTATATTGTTTTCAACTAAGCAATAAATTATTGTTAAAACGGCAGAGAAAAAAAGCGGTTATAATTTCCATTTTGTCTGACAGCTCAGACCTAGAGGAAAAGGATAAAACACAAAGGGGAAAGCACATTTGAAAGGTCAGATCTAGCAGATGTTAATAAGTTATCGGTTGTTGTTGATTTTCACTTTATAATTTTCCACAATCCAATAAGAAGCCTCTCCCTCTCACATCATCCCTGTGGTTCCTGCTTACCATCTGTTTATCATATTCATTCTGGGTCGTCCTACAGATGAAGACGCATCCCATCTAACTGCATCTTTTGTTGCATCTCATACGCCCCCTCTCTCTCTCTTTCTCTGTCCTTGCATTTAAGGCAAAACGTTCTGGAAAGCGTGCCGATGCACTCAGATGAATTTGAAGGTGAAGAGGATAAATAATCATTTGCATGCTCTGGTTTTTTTGTAGTAAAAAAAAAAAGGCGTGGGGGGTGGGAGGAAGTAAGACAAACTGCCGAGTGTCCGTTACTTCCCGCAAATCAGTGGCCCGGCCCGAGCCCATTTTAGCGTAGACGAGGCACGACTGCTCGCTCAGATGGAGGAGCTGTCTCATTGCAGGCGACTGGCCATTGCAACACAGGGTATCAGGTCCTCTGCCGTACACCAGCAGCCAAGCAGAAATCAATGTCACTGGAGGATAACCAGAACATCTACCAATCAATTTCCTGTAAGTTGGAATTCGGTAGGAGGGTTAGGGGAGGAGTGGAGGAGAACCAGAGCTACACGATGGTGCACATGACATGGTGGGTGACATGTCGAATGAGGTGATTCAGGACTCTTGTGTTCAGCTGTGTAGTTAGTGATGGATGGGGCGGTTTTCGTATGAGTCAGAGATGACAAAGAACTCCCTTGCACTTCTGACCTTTCTGCCCCTCGAAAACACAAGAAAACTTTAGTACAAAAGAACATTTTTTAGAACATTTATACTGCTTTAACTGTATTTTCCACTTAACCTATGTGACTTTTAAAAAGCCAAGTCAATTTTATTTATATATAACAATATATATTTGTCTTAAGAATGGGCTATCATTGAACAGTGCAGAGAGAAAGGAGGAAAACAAGGCAGGGAGTGGTTTTCCATAATGAGTCATATGCAATAAGTCAGAAAAAGTAAAATAAAGAAAAAAGAAAAAGAGAGAGAGAAGCTGGCTTACCTCTAAGTACAAAATTGATTTGGTCCACCCATTCTCTGGCCTCTTGAGGGCTGCTGGCAGTGAACTGGAAGGAGAGAGCGGCGATAATAATACTGTGATTATAATTTAAACGTGCATTTATGTGCCTGGATTTTTATTCATTTTTATTTCTAGCCATATAAGAGGAGAGAAAAAGAAAGAACAGATATTGCTCTTTTTAAAATAGCTGTGAAATGTTAAAAAAAATATCTGAATCTAACTAAAAATTAAATGACTTGGAAAACAAAAACGCATTCCACGTGTACATTTATCAAACTACATCTTTAGTTTATAAATGTCACAAAAAACACATTCAACCCAAACACAGACTGAAAACCAGGCTGAAGCTGGGGCGACATTCTTCAATTCAAACTTAGAAACTTAGAGGTCTGTACGATAATAAGAGGTTAAAAAAAACTAAATAGTTTAAATCTTCAAATAAGAAAACGTAAGACTTTGAAGACAGACTAGACACAAGGAGAGAAGGGTAATAAGAAACAGGTAATCAGACACTAACGAGAGCAGGAAAAAGAACAAAGGAAGGAAGTAAAACTACAGAAAATCACCTGAATATCTAACCTTCAAAATAAAACAGGAAATAAACTGAAAGAGATGTAGAGATGATGAGACCGATGGGAATATAGGAGGCAGAAGAAGGAAAATCAAGACCTGAGGATTACAATAAAAACCTAATAAACAGAACCAGGGATACAACAATAAAAAAGCAAAAAAGGCAAAATTGTATTAGTCTAGATAATCTGATAATGTTTGAGGCAGCTGTGACTTTGATGGTGGAGTGGGATGCCCAATAATTACAGGGTCAGCAGCTCGATACCTGCCCTCATGGGTCTCACCGATTGTTTTAGTGGTCTTAGTGTGCGTGAGAGGATGAATGTCAACCTTTTATAGGCACAGACAATGTGACGCACAGTGACATTTTACAGGAGAAAAATAAACTTTTCAGAAGTTTGTGGGGGACTAAGTATGCTCTGACGATATCATTTCAGTAAAATGTATTTTTACTGCAGTTTAGTTTTAATTCAGAGACCAAATATGTTTAAGCACCCTTTTACAATCCCCAAAAGTCTCGATAAAGTGCCAAAAGAATGAATCCTAAGACCCAGGAATTACATTAACATTTTGCTCTTCAAGTTTCCTGAACTCAAAAGTCAATGGGGTCTTTTAAACAGGTTACATGATGGTTGATGGTTAGATGGTTAAAACCAGCTGGTTTGGCCATGTGCAGAGGAGGAGTGGATATCCTGGACAAAGGATGGTGGTGACATAAAGCTTTATTTAAGCTTATTTATATAAGCTTTTTCTTTCCCACTGAAATTCTGAAATAATCCAAAAAACTAATGTTAAAATCCAACCAGCCTATTGTCTAAGGAACCAGGGCAATGCTAATTTTTGGATTGGCCTACAAAAACCTTTGCAAAATCTTTGCAGGACTCCATCAAACTATAGTATATATAATTATATTTTTTTTTTCTGAGCCCTAGAAGACGAGTGAAGAACTGCCAGAAGAAATCATGTCAGCTCTTAATAAGACATGATTTTACTGGAGTTTATTTCTTTAATAATAATAATACAGAGATAATACAGACCTGGAAGGGCCGTTTTCCGGGAGCACTGAGCTCAAAACAGGCTTTTCTTTTGGAGTCTTTTCTCAGGTTGGTCACCATCTGTACAGTGTAGTCATTGATATAAAATGAACCCTTCTGCTGTTTATCTGTAGGGGGGAGAGGAGAACACGCAGTGGGATGAAATCCAATTTAAAATTATGCAGCTGCGATGTTTCCACATGGTGGCATTTGAAAACAAACCTTTTTCACTCCCAAAGTAGTAGAATATCGAATTGTTCAGGATGCACCATCTCTTCTGCCACTCTGGTCCAAAGAAGCTGTGGTCTAACGAAAAAACAAAGCAAAAAAAGGAAATTATTCACAGGAAACCAATTCTCTGTGTGTAAACAGATCAAAAAGCGGGACAAATGAAAGAGAGACTGTTAATAGTCTATCTGTTGTCGTACCTTTTCGTTTCTTTTCCAAGTAACCTTGCTTCAGGATGTTGGTGAGCTCATAGGCTGCCACTGGAAGGATATCCTCATCGTCTGTGAGAGCAACCAGACGTGAAACATCTTGTTATGTCTGTCTAAAATCAATTTATAATCACAAATGAAAAAGAAACAGTTCCTCACATGAGAGAAGCTGAAATCTGAGAATTTCCTTCTTGAAAAACGACTTCAAGCTTTGTTAACATTTTTTTCCAGTGAATCAGCTAATTGACAAAACAACTAATTGTTTCCTCACTAACTCCTTATAAGCTACACATACACTTCCCTTTTTCCCTCAAGGCACTTCACACACATCAGAATATAAAGTCTCTATCCCCGTGGATCAAATACATCCCTGCTAGTCTTTAGGAAACTGGGATCAATACTTCTACAGTGCTGCTGAGCACTGCACTCCATTCATCTGCTCACATTGCATTTTAATGAGAGGAAACTTCCTGTGGGGATTAAAAACCTCTCGTCAGAGTGCAGAGTCAAAATTTAAACATGACAGGATGATAGTTAGGTTATGATCAATTACCTTTGCAATATCAAACTAAAATAAATACTTGAACCCCAAATATCTACTGAGATGATCTGAAATATAACACTAAACGTGCTTCAGAACACGTTTAATTATGTATGCATTATTTTACATAGTTTAACGCATCATTATCAAATCATAAAATATCTAGAAAGCTTCTGTTATTTACATTTAAAACAGAGATATTGTAAGCATAGTTATTTTGTTAGCGTCCATTTCTGTTGTTGTAGGACTTATAAGGATCAGTCTGTCAATAAAATCCAGATCTCCGCACCGTTAGGAGTAAAAACTGGTATATAGTTTGAAGTCGGCACTTTCAACACAAGCTGAAATGAAGACTCGGCCCGGCTGTGTCTTGCTCAGGGTCATTTTAAATCAGTCATGTGATTTGGACATTCACTCCGGAGGGTTAAACAACGTTGAGATTTGACTGGAGAGTGAAAAGTGAAAGGCTGTTTTCTCAGATTGTTGAAAAGACTTTATATCTAAATGTGGGTAAAAAGTGTCAGCATGTAGGAAACATGTTTCCATTGAGACATGCACCACACAATGAGATACCCATTAGAAACAGTTTATCTGTAGATATATAAATAGTATAGAGAAATTTTATATATAAAATGTTATCTGGTAATTTAAGCCTGATCAAAACCACTCAAACAACTATTGAAGTATCTGAAATAATGTTTCTGTTGCAGGTAAAAAACATGACTAACACTGAATAGTAACCTTTTCAGAACAGTGAGAGTAGCTTTAACATTTCTCTTTGTTATAATGCTGCAGTTATATGAGATAAACACTCCACAGCAAGTTGCCTGAAGAGATGCAATTTAAACCAGCTGCTCCATGTTGAAGTTATTGTTGAACCTGTCAGAAGAAAATCAAAGTATTTTCCCATTTTCTAGCCTTTAGCTGTTAGAGAGGAACTTGACCTTACATCGACCTCATAGACCATCCTCCTCCCTGTGTTTCAGTGGGAGTACCTGGCTTTTCTACATGTCAAAAACAAAGCTCAGCTTCCTCTGAGTTCATTAGTCAACGGGGATTGGAGGAGCAGAGGAAGAGAAGGAGCTCCCTTTTTAGTCTGAAACACAGGAACAATTCAAAGACCATTTACACGAGTCCGTGTGACACCCCCATTCAGAGCAGCGATGACAGGGGGAATGCCTGGAGTCCATCCCCCTCAGAGAGGGCCTGTTTAACTGCTGGGAAAAACCAAACATGTCAACCCACAACTGGCTCCTCTGGGTCAAACAAAGAGCATCCCCCAACGTTAGACAAACAGGAACCTCTGTGTCATTCATAAAAATCACCAACAAGGAGAAAACTAAGTGGGTATTAGCCCAGCTGAATGGCCACTCCTGAACTTATTATTTGCCATCTATTCGCAGCGAGTTTCATCTAAACAACTCAGCTCCAGAGAGCGAAATAGAGCTATTACTGTTTTATTTATTTATTTATTCATTTTGCTAGGCCAACATCTCTGAGATTTAAGTTCACCACAAACCTGTGTGTGATCTGATAACCCCTCGTGGCTTCGGTTTGCGGTCCTGACAGATGAGCGGGTCATTCCGGAGCTGAGCCCCAGACACCTCACAGCACTAACACGCTCACATATCATCAGCCTGCCTTTGTGGATGGACTGACCGGTGACACTATAAATACAGAGGTGCTAAGGACTGTTTTGTCAAAGAGAACCTGATTCGGCACATCATAACAAACAGCGGTCATTATGCTCCTCCACCTCATCTATCCGCCGGCAGTCCGTCCATTTTTTTTTCTGGTCCTGCTTCCCTGTTGCGGCCCACTTCTAATCCCCTCATCCGTCTGCTTCCCTCGCTCTTCATTTATCTGCAAAGTCGGCCCGGCTAATAGATGAGGAGGTGCAAAATCAACACAGGATCACTCTGATCTACTTGAGTCAATAAACATTACACATTCGTGCGTGCTTAACACTTTAACGCCAGGTGACCTGACCTCCACTTGACTATCCTTGCATGCATCGTGAACACGGCTGCAAACATCGACTGCGGCGAAACAATAGCTCGAGATTCATCCACAGGGTAGCGGCACAACCTAAAAGCCTCTCGCTGTCCAATGCCGCTTGATCCCACCCTAAAATAAGCAGACTCTGATTGGTCCTGAGTTAACAATGCCTCCTTTAATGAGAATTACACACTAACACCTCTTTTGTGTTTTTTTTAAGAGGATATTCTGAGGTAATGTTATTTGAAAATGTGTAATTTAGGGTGTTAAAAAAACTCCAAAATCATCATGGTGTTTGAGTTTGAGTACAGGCACAGAGAGACACATTAATGCATCTAATTAAGGCCTCATCAAAATCGCAGACAGACGGCACTCTTTCATAAAAATCATAAATTGCGTTATCAATTATTCAGGGCAATGCCATGACTTCATTTTCATCCCTTTTGCGTTTTAATTAGCACCATCCACAGCTTTGGTATTGACATTAATTTGATGGCAATTTATTGATATTCAGCATAACCTATTTAGCTGAGTGCAATTACCAACAAAGAGAAGCAGATAGATGTGGCGTTAGAGTCGCATCCCGTGTTTCGTAAATCAAGGTGAGGAGTTGCTACTGGCCGCGCTAACTGAATCTAACGGCTCTCAGCGGTCATCAGTATGAAAAGATCCAAATGTAAGGAGATAATCAATGGAAAATTGACCAGAGATATGTGTTTAATTGATTCCGACAAAGGAACGTTTCCATAAGCTAGCCGACCTGCGTGCCGATAAGTGCTCCATTCTGCTGCCTTCCTGAAGTCGTGTTAAAACTCAGAGGGGATACATGAATACATAACAATGCATCCAAGCTGCCAGCGGTTTGCCAAAGCCACAATCTCTCATTTGGTTATTCACACTCTCCCAGCATGGTGTTATGAGCTCAGCAGTTGATCCCGCAAGAAAAGGCTGATTTATGTTAGCATGACCAGAGGGAGTTAATGTATTCTCTCATTAAAATCCACTTTAGTTAGGCTGAAAGTCAATCAAAGCCTGGATAGAGAGTGAATCAAAATGAAGGGAAATGGTCGGGTGGGAGGACTAATACGTTACATTAGATCTAACGGTGGTCATAATGCGCCAAAGATGCTATGAAAACACAAAAATGCTCTGAAGATGTTGATGGTGCTCCAGAAGATGGAAAGCAAAGCCAGAGGTCCCCTTAGCGCCTCTTCTCTGAGAGTGCTGGGTGGCAGGGAGCGGCGACGGCAGCGGCGGGACTCGGTCCCAGCACGGAGACGTGTACTTCAGAGGCTCCACTCTAACCATTACTATAAAATGGCCGGTTACATGGAGAGAAACACAGTGAGATGAGGGGGAAAAGCCTTAAATCAGGCAAAATGCTATTCAGTCTTGTTTTTTTGCACATAAAAACATGCCTTACTTTCACGTGGAAGCAGTGTGTTGTAACTGAGAGTGGGATCTAAAAACGTTTGGAAAGACGTGGAATTAAAAATTAACTGATAATATTTTTCCCTGTCCATCAATACTGCATGCCTGTGATGTCTAATAATGGCTGCCTTATGTGCCTGCTCTGTCTTTATTTAAGTGAGGGTGTGTGTCATGCGTGGGCTTTATTACTGTAGTCCCTCGTGCTGCAGAGGTTTTACTGTACATCTGTGGCTGTTACATTTCTAATGGGGATTTTCTTTTCTTTCCATTTCTGTTGTATTTGACTGTGTGAGCTCATAACTGTCATTAATGATTAATTATTCATTTATGTCTGATTGCAAAATACTGGCCAATACAATATCATGAAATAGTGAAAAATGCATCTTTGCTGTTATAAACAACCAGTTCATCAATTATTCTATCATTATTGGCTTGACTGATTGATCAACTTGTTGATTATTTCTTGACTGTAGATCAAACCCCATGATGTATAACGTTACAAGACAGTATTAAAAATGACCAATAAAATCAGGTAGTGTTTTAGCTTTAAATGTGGCCATTAATGAATAATTGTTTGATCGCTAGCTTGTTTGTTTTAAATCCTGAACATCAATCTGTCTGCAACTAACAAACATTGTCAATACTGATTAATTTGTTGATTATTTGTAGATTTTGTATTAATACTTTGGGTAATAAAAAAAAGCTTCTTACGCTGTCCAAAGATGTAATTTTTGCTTTATTAAATGAGCAATAAAACCAGGCGGTGTTTCCACTTTAAACATGGCAATTATTTATTAATCTTAATGCAACTCGTTCATTTCTTTAATCCTAACGTTAGTCCTGCCTGAAACTGACAAATATTGTCAATATCGATTCATTTCTGGTCTATATGATGTCATAAAATACTAAAAATATTTCCTATACAGTCCAGCTTTTCTGCTATAAACAACAAATTAATTAATTATTCAATTTCCAGTCACTGGCTCGTTTTTTTTTTTTTCTTTTAATACTGAACATCAGCTTGTCTGCAACTAATAAATATTGCCATTTACAATTAATTTGGTGATTATTGGTGATTATTATATAGATTTAGATTTTCAGACTATAAAATGTTTTAAAACAAGGCAAAATCCTTCTTATGTGCTTGAAAAATAACAGTTTTGATATTATAAATTACCGGTAAAAACCAAATGGTGTTTCAATTCTTACATTTGCTCACTGACTTGTTTGTTCCTCGTCGTAAAACGATTCTCATACTGTTCCAAATTTCAGTTTCTATACTAGTATTATTATTATTATTTACCTCAGACAAGACAGTTAATAAAACAAATATCTGATTACTGACTTGCTTGTTTCCTTTAATCTAATTAACTTGCCTATAACTAAAAAAAATTATTGATTCACTGCTACTGACTCATTTGTTGACTGTTTCTTGCCTGTCGGTTATTACCCTATAAAACAAAAGAGTAATAAAAGAGTGAAAAACGTGTTTTTTATTGTATTACAATTATAAAATAATGAGTTTTGCTATTATAAATGGCCGATAAAACCAAGTGGCATTTCAGCTTTAAATTGAACAGTTAATTAATTAACATCTGCTCATTGGTTACTGATCATTTCCTTTTGTTTGTAAAATGTATTTCATTGCACAAAAAAATTCAATTTTGTTACATATTTTTTTATAACTGTATGTATTTTTCTTTTTCATGCCTCAATGCGAGCTCTTTTACTGGTTTCTACAAATTCATCTACTTGTTTTACAATTAAGAAATGGGCATCTGCTTTTAATCCTTAACATCAGCTTCCCATCATAGACTTTTGCTCAAATCCGGTCATTTTTACACCACCCTGATGTGATTTCATACATCTCATCCCTTACAACTAAATAACAGAAGGTACAGAGACAACAAACTGCCTGAAAATCCCAGTGTTTACTTGTTATTTTGGGGTAAAATATCTGTCACATTGGGATTAATACGTATCTGTGCATGATGACCCACCTAGAAGCACAGGTGTAAAATAAGGGCAGAAAGTTGTCATATGCCTCCCTTCTCCTCCACTCAGTCCTTGAGCACGAGGTGCTTTCACAGCGCCTTACGATGCAAGAGGTATTGCAGTGAATGCAGCATCAGGGGGGCAGGACCTGACCCCCGGGTGAACTCTGCTGATGAGGTGAAACAGAAGGCAGAGAGAGGCTCCCCGGCCCTGAGGGGGCTACGGGGAGGAATGCTGCTGATTCCACAGACGAAAGGGAACGAGACCGCAACCTCTTCGATACCGTCCTTGATTAGGAAAAAGGATTCACTCGGTGCACCTTCACCCGCCTGGCGCTCAATCTGCGCACACGCCAGGCTAAATTGATACATTTTTCCTCATTACAGTAGGAGGCCTTTGCAGTACATCCCTCCAGCGAGCCGGCCGTCAGAAGGGAGGAGAGAAACTGAGAGGCACTGAGGTTAAGGGCACAGTGTCTTCCCTGCCCTCCTTCCCTCCCCCTGATTTGATTAGGACTTCAGTCATCGATACATAAACCATGTTTAGAACCTCCTAATGCATGTGTTTGAACCGAAGAAAACACACAGATCATTATATCACAGCTGTATCACCGTCTAATAATACTTAAAAGGATCAGAAATGTATGCAGGAGTGATCAAGGTTTTCTTTTTTTATATGAGTCAGGTCTTAATAAAAAAATCTGACTCGAGATCTGAGCAACAGAACAGAATAAAAACTTTCCTGCAAATATTTAATTGCACTTCTTGACTGATTTTGATTCAGGACATTCGCTTAGGCTGCATCTGCAGAGAGTTATCTACTGTTTCTGTTTTTCTGTAACTGTGAACAAAAAAAAATATATTTATATTTATGTATTGCCCGTACTCGGGAATAGATGTTAAGTCATTCTCGGTTTTGCTCCACTCCTACATTCAAACATCACGGGCCGGCCACTGTAAAGACACTAAGGGGCTAAATTTACTATGTGACATCGGCTTCCCCCTGGGCAGCCATAAGCAGCGTCTACAGCGACCCTGAATTTCCCTTTTCTAGATTTACTACCACTATTCAAATGCTTAACTGCAGATACAATGATCCTCTAATCGCTGGGGATGGTTTTCAGCTGCTTCGCTGACAGAGACCAAAAAAAAAAAAGAAAAAGAAAGAAACAGTCGTAAGAATATAAATACCAACAATGGAGGAGTTCGGGCCCACAGAGGAGCCTGCGTCTCAGTGATAAAAATGGGATACAGCGCAATCAAAGGCAGAGCCTGGAGGGAAAAACACTCACAAAAAAATCAGCACACTTGCCCTCTGAATGTACAGTTATTGCACCTTTAAAATGCTCCTGTGATCGCCGCTTAAATGCTTTAAATGTAATTTTAAAGAAAGGACCACGATTTTAGAGCAATATCTCACACCTATTACCATTTTATATAAAGCACTCCTATTTATAGCCACTGTTGTTAAACACCATGTCAATAAATAAAGTTATATTTTATGATTTCCGATCATAAATCACCGGCAAATCCAGCTGGCAACAGGTGTGATGGGAAAATGATTCTGTGGAGGAAAATGAGACTGAACGCTTGTTAAAAAACGTCTTAATCAAATTTGATTTATTGACTTATAATTAAAATAAAAATGTTTTTTTAGTTTAAATTATTTTAGAGGACCAAAGTAGTGATTGTTCTAGCTCATGTGGATTCATTTAAATCAAAACAACTGTTCACATTAATTAATAATGAAATTAATACTACTATTTATTAATAATAATGAGCAGGTTTTTCAAACAGAAACTTTTTTTTAGTTTGGGTTATCCTTTAAATTTTGTTGATGAACAGCAAAACCTAACTCTGATATATTATGTTTTAGGGTTTCAATAATTCAGTCTTTCATAAAGAAGAATGACCCATAAATGAAGATTTCTTTTGAAGGATTTTGACACTTTTTAAAGATTAAAAACATTTTTTTTTGCTGAAGAAAACAACAAATAATAATAAAAAAAATAATTAAAGTATCATGGCAGCAGCTAAATTATTCAAATTTATTTAAAACATTAAAAGCTTCTTAAAAACAAAGCCAAGTAATTATATAACTATCAACTAGATTTCTTTTTTTTTTTAAATCATTTACAAACTTTTTAAAACTTTTTTGTTGCTCTTATCTTTTTGAATTTCTTTATAATATTGTAATATTAAAAAAATAAACCAAAAAAAGAAAGAAAAAGACCAAATAAGAAAAAAAAAGCCAAAACCACGTCAGTCGAGCTTCATTCGCAGGGAAACGGTAAATCAGCCTCCGTGACAGTAACTGCCGCGGAAGTCATTTAAAACTAATTTTTTTGACAATATACAAATGAACTCATAAAAAAATAATATAATATAAAACAGTAAGGATGATCATTATTCAGCGAATGTTTCTGCAGTATTGGTCAAGTTTTAAAATAATGTTTGCCCTCAGTTTTTAGCTATTTTTCCAAGCGACAACCAAAATTACACTCAGCATATTAAATTACGCAAAACAGCCTAAAAACGTAAAAAATTATGTTTATTTTACATCTCATAAAAAAGTTTTCATTTTAACTGTGATTAGTACTGGAGGGAATTTATATTTTAAAGTTAACTGACTAAACTTAAGTAATTACTGCATCCGTACTGCCACACAGGACCAAGTTCCTGTGTAATTACATGTGTTTCCATTCGACTCCTGATTTCTTTCAGATGAGCCAACTCACGGGAAAGGCTGCTGTAACTCAGGGGTGAAAAATTACCATTGTAGATAAGCGATCTTAAAACAGCATACAAGCCCACAGCAGCCCCTGACCCACTTGGCACACGCTCAGAGCGGTGACTTCTCCCAGCCGTGCGCAGAGCTCGGAGTAAAGAGGGATGCATCCTCGACATGCTCGGATAACTCCACAAGGGCAAGTTAATGACCTTAAAGTGCTACATTACAGCAACAATTAAACACAAGGATCCCAGAGGCACCGGGAGCCGCCGTGTCACTGTCTGTGTACAGGCCAACACATCTCTCCCATCCCCATTTATTTCCCTAAGAAATCAGCGGGGCCACCTGGGCTTGGCATTGAAACTTCATTCATCTCCAGAAATGGATTCCAGTGGAGGGCAAAATCAAATTCTCATTTGCAAGGAAGGGGGAAAAAGAGAGGGAGTGAATGCAGGAGGTACCTGGGAACGCTAACCTCTGGGTGAACCCGCCGCATCTGATAGTTTTGCTATTTGTCTGTGACATTGACAGCTCTGGGGGAGATTAGGAGCCACCCTGCCCCGGCTTCCCACTTTGCATTCTGCCTATGCGCCTCTTTACAGATGGACTGCTGCACATTTACCTTCGCCTGTTTTCCCTAGGTTTCAGCACGGCACTGCCGCACCAGAGGCAACGAAGGGATGTAATTATATGCCGTGCGACAATAAAACAAAGCAAATGAGAGGAGAGCTGCATCACGGGGCTTTCAAACCAGGAGGATGCAGAAAACTACACCGTGCGGCTTTTGGTGGTGGTGATGTGTGTGTGTGTGGGGGGGGGGGTTAAAGCCGGAGATGAGAGTGATGGATGCCCTTCGGTTAAATACGTCCAAATCCCCCCTTCAAGCCGCTCTCTTCTTGCCAGGCAGCGTGAGTGAGTGTGTGAGAGAGAGTGTACAAGATTAATAGTGTAAACAGCGAGGGAGAGAGGGAAAGAAAGGCAGCCAGGAGAGAGGGAGAAAGAAAAGACTATCAGCATCTGCAGCAGCACAGTAGCCCTCGGGGAATAGCGTGAACTTTTGAACCCTGATGGCGAGCAGTCGCAGCGATGCACAGAGCCTGCGCCTGCCTCGTAATGTGTGTGTGAGTGTGTGTGCTTCTAGAAAAGCACACAGACACCAACTGAAGGAGAGGAAAAGAGAGTGACGGAGAACAAGGAGGAAGAGGGGAGGGTCATTAGCATATTCCTCGCTTCCTCGCAAACGAGCAGCCGCTACCCAAATGTCACAAAATCCATACGCCGATGAACGCGCTGAAAAATGGATCTCCGGGCGGATATTCTGACGGACAGACAGCGCACGGCTACGTCTGAAGAAACTCTGTGTGCTCTGAGACGGCGTGGGCGATTATTCACACGCGCAGACGGGTCACGGGTTGGCCAAGCAAAGAGGCCAAAGGTCAAAAGTTCAGTGAGTGGGCAGACAGGCCAACAAACCTGCAAGCAGGTCACGTATGCAGACCCGAAATACTTTCCAGGTGGATTTAAAAGAAAGAAGAGAAACTGCTATGAAGCAGCTCAGCAGCCATATTTCAACATTTACCCACAAACCTCCTCCTTCCCCGTGACTTCATTTCGAACACAGACAAGGGCCAGTTGGCACATTAAACATTGCTGATTAACCCCCTAATGGGGCATCAATCCGTCAGCTGGCATCGCTTTTCTTCTACCTCACAAGCCAAGGGACCGAGCAGGGCACGCTGCACCCTCCTCAAACACACTGCACGTTACACAGCTTTTTTCCAGCTTCGGCCAAAATGACCGAATTCAGATTTAATATTCTATTTACTGGCACCGTGTAATAATGTTGTTACTGTGCACTTGGCTCCTCATATTCAAATGAGAAATAGGCGACAGCAGCGAGACATAACTTCAAATTGGTTATCCTACCGCATTCTTGTGCCAGTAATTGGTTTAGGAAATTGGGCCAGCGCAGCGATCGCTAACACGAGTCACCTTCCTTCATTCTTAACACTGGCCATAAGAGCACACCTGCGTTTGCAGCCAAAACTATCAGTTCATTAATCAATTTATCGACTGAAAACAGAAGCTCCTCTTGTTCCAGCTTTCCCATTCTTCGTCTAATGTGACTGTAGACCTGAAAACTTTAGCTGCCTGATCAAAAAAAAGCTAATTCCCTCCTATTTTTTTTTTCTTTAGAAAACAAGCTGCCGCCCTTCCTGCCTACATTTCAAATTAAATAATCTTAAAATTTAAAATGTTTATTGCCACACCTGAGATAATGCAGGCTGTACGGCACATCAAACTAAAATCATCACAATCACAAAGAAGACAAGGGATACGTATCAAAAGCGCCATCTTTTTCCTGCACGCCTCCTGAAACAAAGCTCTTTCTGCAGTGCTCTGTCATCGCAGCAGCTTCCCAGCAAACATTCCCGAGCGCCCAGCGGTGCTCCCCAATCAAAGAAAAACAAACAGGCGATTTCGACTTCGTAAACTTGACCTGCAAACAGCATGACAGGGCTAAAAGCCCCACATCACACACCGTCTCCTGGGGTCTAAGTGAGTGTGTTAAAGAGATTTTTGCGCGCCAGAGGGGGAAATTTTGTGCCTATATTTGTTTATGTATGCATAATGTGCTGGAATGGTGTTTGAGCCTCAAACAGCATCGAGAGAGAGAGAAGGGTGGAGGGTGCTGAAGCGGGCAGACGTAGATGGGGTGAGGCTGCAGGCGCGGTCAGGTCACCGGTGCGGTCGGCGGGTGAAACTCAGTTCACATTACCATGCAGACAACCCGGGCTAACAATGGAGGCTCCATCTGTTCCTGTCAGCGATTACAAATCTGGTGTCACCCAGTCCGCTGAAGACAACAGGCCACCGCATCTAATCAAACGGCACAGGCTCCTCCTGCGTGTAGAAGCAGCCATCGACTTCACACTCACTCACTCTCTGGTTAGGGAACACAGAGAGGCGAAGGCAGGCAGTCGATTACCACGGATAATACATCCTCCAAGTCACAAAGTCTCCATTGTGTACAGTAGGATTTAAAAAAAAAAGAAAAGAAAAAAAAGAATGACACAATTAAACTCAAGAGAGAAAACTCAATTTTCTACCTTCCCTTCTCCTTATCGCTACTCTCTGAATCCCACAAAATTATCATTAATTTTCAGTTCCTCTGAATGAAAAGAAAGTTCGAATATCATGGTTAACTGTTCCTCCTAAAATGTGGCTGATTTCATTAAGCGCCAGCGCCATTATTTCAGACCGCCCGGCAGAGAAGTGCGAACCATTTCTTTCAGCTGGCAGTGAACAGAGAATGAACTATGAACTCCGCATGCCCTTTTACTGAGGACACAGGCCATTCACTATGCTAACATGGTCGCCGTCCCCCAGCAATAAAAGACGGAGCGCTGCAAGGTGAACATTTGTCTTACAAAGTCAAATGTTATGATTATCGATCTGACAGTACAATGTGTGTGTGTTTTTTGTTTGTTTTTTTTTTAAATCAAAGCAAAATACAAACAGGGGATTAAAAAACTGATTACGGCAATTCGGGATAATTGGCTCCTTCTCACATTCAACACAGACAATGGCGTGACTGCGTTTTCGAGCTGTAACAACTATCGCTTTCCGCAGCAACAGACGGTGCCGTTTGTAGTTTGGTGTGTTACAATTATAGCCTTAAGGGAAAAATTTTTTAAGCATTTCATACTTTGATTTTGTTTGTTTCCCACAAAGCAAATGTCCTCTTGTTTATTGTAAAATGAACAATTTCAAAAAATGAATTATCGCGGTCTTATTGTCGGCTATCTTCGCGCCATCTGCCGTGATTTGTTTTCTCGATTTTTCCAAAGTTGCCCAGTAAAGGCGACGGTTACTCTTCTGTGAGCAGAAGAGCTCATTAAGCCGTTTACAAATAAATAAACGGGGGGGTTTGTGCTCGACTTCATCCAGCTGGCATTAAATACCGGTATCGCCAAAATGATTGGAAATATTCCTGTTTCTCGACTGGGAATTTCCACATGCGTCCCTGCTTTATCTCAAGAAAGACGCTAAAACAGCAGCGGAGATGGGCACCTGAGGCAGCAGAGGCAATAATGCCCACCTGCGGCATGTCATGTCAAGGGCTATTAGCTGGCACATAGCGTCAGAAATACAAAAACTCTGAATGGGAGGGAGGCGAATCAGAGAAGGGAAGATAGAAAGAAAGATTGATACAGGGAGAGAGGGATGGAACACTCATGGCCCCTCAGGTACAGTGTTGTATTTCAAACCCGGTTGTGGAAGAATAGAGGGGCTCAGCTTCTATCAATCACTGCATTAGCCTGCAGCTACAAAACCTCCTCTCTGTGTGGGCAGCCTCAACACCTCCCATAGTACACACATGCAAGGATCGGGAGCGGAGCCCAGGAGCCGCCACTGGAGGGAGCTCTAGGTCACCATTCAGGCTTTTGCAGCCACCACAACCCCCCACACTGTTTTTTTCACCAGCATCAGCATGGCCTTACCTGCACACTACCAAGGGAGGAAGAGCAGAGGAAGGAGGAGCTAAAGGAGCCTGGCAGAGAGGTAGGACACCAGCAAGGAGGAAAATTTTACACATGTGGTCTATTCTGTTCTAATTAAAAAGGGCGAGCGCCAAAGTAGAGAAACCTACGCATCCTGTGGTGAGGTGTAGGTGTGTCAGTGAGAATGCCGGGGGATAGTGTGTTAAAATTGCATTGTTTCCTGTCACAGTTATTATTAAATCATCTTTAAGATTTCACTGTAGCTGTAAGAACGTAGCTTCGGTCTGTTTGTAGGCTGCAAAGCATTTAAGCCATCTTTTCAAGTACAGTGTGAAAAAGAGCTACAGCTAGTGACTAAACGTCCACGTGATCCGACATAACAAGTACTGTGTTTAAGTGCAACAAGGCATCAGACATGAGAATGAGAGCCTTATAACTAAACACCATGAAGTGCTGCTCTCTTCCATCTGCTTAATACTGTATATACTGTATTTGTCAGTCAGGGTACCAAAATAACAATGGCAGGATAAAGGTGCTCTTAAAGCACTGTTACACACATAAAGTGGTATCGTCTGTGTAAACACTACATTTCAGGGGTTTAGCGCGCAGAACTCCAGGCACTATTCATAAGCGATCTCTGTGGGCCATCCGTATCTCTCGTGCATATTTTTTAAATAAACAATTGAGCTGACGGCTATTTACAACAATGTCTAGTGGTCATTAGGCTAGCCTGTAATGAACTGTCCGTATGATGCATTCATGCATAGTTTGAAATCTCCACACATTTCTCCATACTTTAGTCTATGATTACTTTATGGTTAAATGAGTTTTGCTTTCGGAGGTCAAACCAGATCTTCAAGGCACATCATAATAATTGTAAGTAATGCAATTATCTTGATAATTGTTAAAGTTTAATTAATAGTCCAAACCGATTGGTGTTTATATAACTGTAACACTGAAACTGCAGCAGCTTGTGGTTGAGCAAGCTTAATAATGGCTAAAATTAATAAGAATAAATTAGATTTATGATATGTGCAATGAACTGACATAACAGCTGTTTTCTGTTAACGTTTTTTTAAATGATCAAACACGAAAGTTAGAGATACGGCACTCTAATGCTGGCTGATATAAACTGGGTGATTTAATAATACATGAAAATGTTTCTGAGAGTGTACACAGGTATGTTGGTGTGCTGCCTGATGGTGTGCTTCATTAGAACTGCAAAGGCTGAATAAATGACCCCATCGCAACACAAGTAAAAATTTTCAAATTAAGAGGCATTATCATTGTGCTAAAATTATATTTCATCAGCCTGAAACAAACAGGCTTGTACAAAAATGCCCTGCTCACCCCATGGCGCACCGCCATGAGAACCATTGGTGCAACATACAATAAAGGATAATGCTGCCTGATGTCAGTGCTGCTAAGCTTTCATTTGGAGACGCACCTGCTGCTGCTTTTCTGGCCGTTTCTGAAATTAAGGGCCATCAGTTTCATGGTTTTAACTTGTGCTCGGTCTAACACTGGCTCGCTGTCTTTACCACCTGCTGTTAGCTAAACCCTTGCTAACCTGGTAGTCGTGCAGCTCACTTTTCTTTTGAAAGAAACGCATTAACAACAGACTTTCCTCAGTTTGCTCCCTCTCCTTTCTTCCTTTTCTTTTTTGACGCTTTCTTGAGGAAAGACATGATTCAAGGTGCACATTTGCATTGGCCACATGAAATAAATTAGCTGCGCTGAAAAAGCGAGTCTGAGCAAACTAAACAATTTTACATCGTTTGTAAAGTGAAAGGTAGAAGTGGCAGCAGCCTCAGCAATATTTTTGTAACCAAAGTCACTCGACTGATTCATTCATGCAATAATTACATAGACACACAAAGACAAACTTCTCATTTCAGGCTTGCTATGACTACTCCCAATAGTCCAAATTTCCCCCCAATACCTGTCACAGATTTGGGTGGAAGATATGATAATGTCAATATTTATGCTAAATATGGTCAGTAGAAGAGGTCAAAGAATGAATCCTGTGGAACGCCTGCACTCATGACAAAGAAGGGCACAACACAGTGACAACTCCTCTTTACCTTTTGTTTAAAGCAACTTATAGCCTTTTAGCAGAAACACAAATAGTCACGTAACGCTCAGGGTGAAATGTAATACTTTGGTGGTTGTTAAAACGTAGACAAAACACCCTCTGTGAAGGTGTTATGTCTTTATACTATGATCTGTAAACTGTAATGTACACATAAAAAGAGTAGACCCAACAAATGTGGAATGACTGCGATTAAATTAAATCTATTTTTAAGATATGTAAGGTGGTATCTGTTTGGCCTACCTTCTGTTGCACAGCCATTATTTAGAAAATTAAGGGAAATGCAAAATATATACATTTTGCATTTTTAATGTTTCTTGAAGAAAACAAAAATAATATATTATTATTCAGTGACTTTACTAGTCAGGTCTAGTTTAGATGAACTTGGGCTGTATGTGGCCCATAAACTAAAGTGAACAGTTTTTTGTTGTTGTTTTGTTTTGTTCTTGCCGTGCACAGACAAACACACACATCTCTCACAAATCTCTGCAGTGCACCTACAATAGCCCACACAAAGGAGGAACCAGCCATCAGGACTGCTGTTAACTTACAGTCAGCCACTCCATCTTCCTGGTAGTCAGACACTACTGAGGCGTCGTCTGAAGGGGCCGAGCGACCCAGGCTGGAACTGCGGTTGTCATCAGAGCCTTCATCTTCCCTTAAATCCGCTGGTGGTAGTGATTGTGTGAAACAGAGAGATAAAGGAAATGTCACTAAGAGAGATAATTAACAACAGACTTTATGGCCTCATCTTTAAAAACTACACAGTATGTGATGGAGATTAAGAGATTGTTACTTACATCTTATAGGAAACTCCTCGGGGTTTCTGCAAAACCAAAACAGGTACAAATCAAAAACTACATTTTTGCAGTGACTTGCAAAGGTTTCTGTGCTTTCATTTTCAGACAGCTTCGCTCCAGCATTACTTCTGAAATTCAGTAATTGTTTCTTAAGCAGAAGACCACAAAACCACAAGGATTCTATAGCAGAGCTTGTGTCTCTTATCATGCAGTGCAGGCAGTGCCGACTTCCGGAGTAAGCTGTCACCAGTACTTCATACAAGAGGTTGACTTTTTTGGGCTCGTGCTCAAGAATTAAATCACATTTAATTGTCTCAATCAAGAAAAGATTATTGCACGAGATCTTTAAAAGCTGTTTTAACAATAAGAGCAAGAATTAGGTCTCGAAGGTGACACCATTAGACTTAATCAGCTCCTTCAAATGTAATCATGCAAACTGTGTTTAAAGCAATTACAGCAACAATTAAAGGTTTTGTGTGGCATTATCAGCTAAAATTAGATAACGGAGTCTTTGAAATGACTTTTAAAAGTGGGTTTCTGGGCCTCAGATTTAGAGCTTCTTCGAAAGGATAAAATCATACCTTGAATGGACGACCCTGAAGTTATTCAGCAGAACCTCTCGTGTCTCTTCTGCAGATTCACTCAGGTTCTCACCATGAAGAATCTCTGTCACAAACAGCTCGCAGTCTGAGGGCAGCAAACCATCTATGCTAAATTAAAGCAACCTTGGCATTGTGCATTTCCTGTATTGTTCTTCAGTCTTCTGTTATGCATGTTGTATATATAACAGAAACTACAGATGTAAATTAGCAGTTTTGCTTCAATCTGACATGTTTACATGCTATATTTTTATCCTTGTGCTAATTAGCATGCACTGTCCCTGTTAAATAACCACGAACATAAAAAAATAAATAAATAAATTAAGCACTGAGGGTTATGAGTGACTAAAGGGTCACGATCATGAAGCGTTTACACAGAATAATGCACTACAATGCACTCAAACAAAGCAAACCCTGCAGTCTGTGTTAGCGTACCTCCATGACTCTCGAAGTGCGGCCTGCACAGCAGAGGCGACCCTCGGGAGCATTTTACGTGGCCCCGGAGCGTAACAAAAAAAAAAAGGAACGCAACAGTTCATGGCATACTGTGATATAACAGCGCAAAATGAAACCGAGGGAGCATTTCTCTGCAATTTCAACACTTTTATTGTAGCCATGATGGCAGATTAAACCTTCCTAACTTTGACAAATACAGCTGGTGTTAAGAAATGCCAAGAGCCATCTCGCATGCGGTTAAACAACAATAAACCAGCACAAAAATTATAATTACCAGCATAAACCACCATCTGATGAACAGAGACATTATAAACAATAACTGAAAGTGTTTAATGTGGGAGCCTCAATTACGCTAGCTTCCAAACTGGCATCCAGACAATAAACTTTAAGAATACTTTCTATCTGGTACTTTCATATCTTTGTTCCTAGTTTATCACTCACAAATCTCGCATCAAGTTTTCTCTTTTATAAAATATTGCTTTATGTTTCACAGTCCTCTCTTTGTGCTGAGCTCATGAGCTCATGAAGATGTTTGACACATTAAAGGAAAAACCACCACGTGCTAACAGCTTCAGTATGCCTTAAATCTTCACTTTTTAGGAACTCTAAAGGAGGGCTGAGCATAGCTCTTCCAAAAAGCCTTTCACCCACTGGTGTTTTAATGGAGGACAGTGCAAATACTGTAACACCAGTCCAAAATCTCACAGGTGTGAGATGGTTAAGATATCGTTACTGCAAAGACCACAGCATATGACTCACCTTATCAAACCATCCGGTGAGCCTTTAATAACTTCTTATACTGGTAGAGACCACTCCCATCACAATGCAAATCATCACCCAGGAAAAACTTTGTATTGGTTTTGCTGCGGAAACTCCACATGTAGATTTTTGAGGAACGAAAAAACTATTGACCTGTTAAGTCTGATGTCATTAGCCATTTTCAGGTCCAAATAATTCTTCAGTTCCCCAAGTCAAACAAATGGGGAGAAACCACTGAGAGTTTAAACATTGAACTTAATATAAATGATCACTCGGGGTGTTCACACAGGCTTAAAATGCAGACATCCATGAAGGAAAGGATTTCCAAGGTTTAGCTGGCTAAGTTAGCTGGCTAATAGAAAACTAAATATCAGCAATGTTTGTGAAGTTGGGTTAGCTGACATATGATCCACTACTTGTTGGCTAGCTCAAAGCTATGTTAGGATAACACAAACACATTAGCAGAATTAAGATGTAGAATGAGCGTTAAATTTTTCTCAATTAAAGTTGTGGGTCCCTGAAAGCCAGAAACAATCGCCATCACATGGCAGGAAGAAAACGCCGAAAATGGATAAAATTTCATCCAGAAGAACGTCTGAGACAATACATCAGTAACACAAGGTTAGTAATTAATATGTCGCTATGGTTTGGATTACTTGGATTAGTCATGTAATGAAACTCACTTAACAACTTGTCCAAATCTAGAAATACATTTAGGTTTCTATACATTTTCAGTCCTGTTAGGTAATGTGGTAATGTTGATCTCACCTCAATAGGTAACAAACCATCCACGAGGTCAGAGTTGACACTCTGACTGGCTGCTTCTGGCCCCCGGGTTGCATATTTAACAGCAATACTCTAAGTAAAGACGTGACTCAAACCAAGCCAGCAAAACAATACCATGAGATGCCATCTCTGTCTGGGTCAAGAGTTTAGATATTTCCTTCAACTAGTCACCTGCACCTCAATACTTTATGCTTTCCTTCTACTTACTTACTAAAAGAAAAAAAAGGGCAAACACATAAGGCTATCATATCCCTCTAAAGTAAACTGCAAACTTGATTTGATGAGGTGGAAACATTACAGAGAAATGTGACACCAATCTTTATGATAATGAAGGCCAGAACAGGTCGGTCAACATCACTTATCTGATTCAATTTCATGATGCACCCACTCATATTCTACAGAGATGTTCTGGCCCATGCAAATGTTCTTCCAAAAGCCTGTTGGCTGGCTTAGCAGTGGATGCAAATGTAGTAAATGTCACGGCAGCAGTGAAGATCTATGAAAATTGTTAAGATGCAGTGTTAAAAGTTCTCTATAACACTGTGTGCTCAACAGGTGGGAGCTCAACTCTAAAGAGTGCCTACTTAAACTGACTTTAAAGTTAAACTTGTCTATGGGGAAAGAAAGATATGTTAAATGTAAAAAAATAAATAAAGATATTACCATACAGAAGCCTCGTGAAGTCGTCCACATTTGTCCCCATCCCTTTGGTTCACCTATCCAAAAAATAAAACTTCAATTTGATGATTTATCAGACTTATTCAGCTCCTTTAGGCTTTGGGTTTTACTCCACAATGTAGCCTACGTAGCTCCAGTCTTTAACGTACCATTACAGCTCAATGAGACTTAAAAAGGAACCCGGCACACATACACTGTAGATCAACTCACCACCTGTGGCCTTTTGCAATGAAACTTCCGTGCATGCATCAACATTTGCACAAAACGGGGAGGAGCAGGTGCACAAATGACAACTTCCTCTGCATTCTGGTTTCTCAGCTGAGAGCAAAGAAGCTCTGCCTGACAATGAGACAAAAAAAAAAAAAAACCCCACCGCTGTCTGGCTTATAAGGCTTAGTAGGTCATGTACATGAGCTGCTGCCTGCCGGTGTTATTACAAAACTGCATGTGGTAAATGCACAACCACGTCTAGACAAGCAAACTAGAAACTAATGCAAAGTTATTCCACATAAAAATCAACAAATCTGGAAAAGGTTCCCACCTGACCCTCTCAGAATAAGCATTTATTTTTCAGACTCTAGCACAGGACCATCATGGACCACATACAGCCCAGTTTGATCTTAAGAGGGCCAGGCTAGTAAAACTCTTAATAATTCATATTTATTTATTGGTTACTTAATTACTTTGTTGTAATATGAATGGCTACAGGTGAGGTCTTTATCAGTGGAAACAAATGAAAATACAGTTAAAATTCCAAAGCCCCCCATTGGGCCAGACTGGAGTCTTATGTTTGACACCCCTGCTCTAGCATATTTAATGAAACCATGTAAAACTTTACCTTCATATTACAAATATTTTTTTAATTACAGGCCCTCCTAGTGCATCTGGGTTATCAAAATCTAGCACTTTTTAATTTGCCTTATTTTTTTCAGCTGAAAAAACACATTTAAACTCTGCTAGAAACTGCAACTTAACACATTTTTACGCCCACACCAAGTCTCACAATCTGGGGCAAAATTCTTGGTTTTTTTTCTACACAAATTTTTTCTACATCACTTATATATCACAGTGTCAGCAGCAAAACTCCTCCATTTTAAGGCAGCTGACTTAAAGGAAGCATTGGTAACCTAGATGTTTGATCCAACAGTTAAGAAAACTCAAAATATCAAGGTAACATGATTCAATAACTTGTGTTACACTGCTCTGCAACCTCTGCTGGCCTCTTTCACAGAGGCAGTGAAAGAGTTGTTGGGTCTTGTCCACACATTGTAAGGTAAGAGTAAAGGCTACTTCCTGCCAGACCTGTTTGTGCTCTCAAGAATGCAATTGTGCACTTGACTTACTTGGGTTATCTTGTAAATTAAAATAAAACCCATGTTTCTAAAAACTCTGGTGTCAGTCTTCATTTTATATTGTGGCTTATAGGTATACAGGATTGTAATTGTGGTATTTACAGCCCAAAGTACAGCTTGTGTGTACTTTAATCGTGATAGGATTTACTAGCATTGACCGTAGCTCTGTAAACCGATTAATTTACCTTAAAAAATATTTAGGTAAATTGATAATACACACATGAAAAATGTATCATGATATACCTCCAGAGTAGCTAAGTTTAATTTAGCTAAATAAAGTCTGGTGACGGTGCTTGGCTTTTTAATTAACTGGAGGAAGTATTTAGAAAACCTTGTTGTTGTTATGTCGCCTTCAGTGCACATACTGCACAGCTGGAGTCACAGGCCAGAACTAAAACTTAGCACTATTATTCTCATAATGAAAGTAACTGCTGTTTAATTTGTCTAGCTGTCCATGCAAGTTTTATATTACGGTAGCCTAATTTAGCATGCTAGGCTAAGTTAAGTTAGCCTAACTTCGCTACAATCGTTGATAGGCGTTTATTAGCTAATTTTGGCTTCTTTAAAGTCAGCTAAATGGCCCTTCAATGTTTATCTTCTATCATTTTTCCTGTTAAGGTTATATACTTACCAGTTAACGTGGAAATAAAGGTGGGAAGCTATTTTAAATGTGATTTTAGATAGCGATCTTTATGTAAGTCTTCTCCCTGCGTGCGGCTTTCAAGTGCGTATGTTTTCCGTTTTTGCTACTGAACCTGAACCTCATCCTGAACTACCAATGTGGTTATAAAAGCTTTTCAGAACCATATTCTGATAAAGGTGAGCTACAATTCCTCGACCTTTCACAGAAAGATAATTTTTTAAAGTTTTATTTTACTGACCGCTTTTTGTTTTTGTGCAAATGCTGAGTTCAAGTACGCCCAGTCTTTCAATCTTTAAAATGGTAAATTTAATTTGTAGCAGGAGAGATTTTTTTAGGAAGTAATAACCTAATGGGGATGTCTAATGCTTTCCCTCTAGTAGATATTGTGTTCTGAATCTGTCTTTCTTTTTTCTTTTTTTTTAAAGATGAGAATATAAATATCAACAGGGATGCAGTTAACATATAGCTTTGTTACTGAATCTGAATTTAACTGGTTAAACATTACCTTCTGCATAAATAGCACATCTTGGCAAAGCGGGTATCATAAATTCTCAGTTTCACTGCTTAAATATGACACTTTCATGGGTCTTTGGTTTTGGCTGAAAAACTAATTAGTATATTTATGACAATAAATGAATGCAGCTTCACTAAATTGGCCCCTCACTATTTGACAGGGCCTGGATGAATGGTTACGTTTGCCAGCAGAGGATGACCTGGATTGGACTGGGCTCAGCTGAAATGAGCAGAGGAGGCTGTGGTAGTAGCTATATTAGAAATAGAAATATTGGTGGTTGTTGCTATTGTGTTATTGATCCTCTATTACTGAAAGCGTGTGAGGAAAGCCATCAAATAAGCAAAGCTCAATCAGACACAGCTCACATTGACAGAAAACACGACGTATCAATCAAGTGATGTATGGCTGATACCATATTTTAAACTATAGACAAGATTTTTATTATTTCAGATCTTAAACTTGCATTTTTTAACTCTTAATGCAGCATGTTGACTCTAATCTTAATCGTTGCAGCTGCGATGATCCTGTTTTTATTTTAAAATCTTTTTTTTTTTGATCACCAAACAATACTTTCACGTGTTTTCACATGTTTTCATGTTAAATTCTGTCTCATGATGGAGTCCTTCCTTGTCACTTCTCCACAAGAACCCGTGGGGTCAGGGCGAGTTGAATCCCATGTCAGGATTGTCCCCACACTGACCTGTGCCTGACTGGCCTTCCAGCAAAAAGCCCCTGTGAAGGTAAGAGGAACTGGGGGTCCCCTCCCCTGGAAAAGAGGTTCCCTCCCCTTGACAGCTCCACAGAGCCCCAGCCACCTGCCTGCTGGGTCAGCCCCATATGAAAAGGGAAGCCCTTTGTAATCCAACGGGGATTACACCACCCAACAATGCACCGCTGAAAGAGCGACAAAAGCCCTGTATCAAACGCCGCCGAGGGGGAGCAAGACTATGATCTCCCACTACTACCAACTCTGACTCCTCTGCTGCCTCTCATCTCCCCAAGAGGCTCTCACCCCCTTCAGCATTTGCTGCCTCTGTCCTCCTTCTGCCCTCTCTCATCTCCGGGATCTGGCCTTTTATCAGCGCATTCCTTTTCATTTGCATTGCGGTGTGGGGAGGGACAGCAGGTCTCTCTGATCTGATAGAGCCAGAAGAGAGAGAGTCAGGAGGCTCCTCAGGGCATGAAGGGTATGTGTGTGTGTGTGTGTGTGTGTGTGTGTGTGTGTGTGTGTGTGTGTGTGTGTGTGTGTGTGTGTGTGTGTGTATCCTGTCCTGCAAACACACAACACTGCATTCTCCAGATAGGCAGTCCAGAGGGGCAAATAAAGAGGCACCCACACCTGTCTGTCGAGCTCTGTTTGTCTTTAGTTTAGAAGAGGAAAAGGAAGTAGTTTAAAAAGAAAGCGACACTCACCTTCAAACAAATTGGCCACAAAAATAGCTTAAAGTCACTCCTTCACCTTTCAAAATAGAATATATCTCAAGATGGTGCGCAAATTTAAATGCATTCATTTAAAAAAAAAAAAAAGGTGTTTGGCCTGATTCTTGACGGTCTCTTGTAAATGTTTGTGTTGCTCAAGGAGATAAAAAAAGATGTAGTTTACTCTTCAGATTTCCTCCGAATCATTGAATTCCCAACCCACCCATTGCTCAAACATATGTCAGTGCAGGGGGGGGCGAAGTTAAAAAAAAGTGATGATAGATTGAGGACACGAAAGACAGAAGAGAGCAAATGTGCTGTGCTAAATCTACAACCTTCAGTCAGCCTCACATTGACTGACTCGGAGAGTTACCTCAGCTTGTGCTCCAATCAATGTTAGCCCTGAGAGCATTGAATAGAAAATCATTCAAATTGTATTATGTTAGGATATATGAGCCGTTTCAAAATATTAATTCAGCATTATTTGAGGTGTCTGTTAAGGACAGCAGTTACAGCTAGCAGTGCGTTGACTCGACTGAGTGATTGCACACCTCTATTACATGTGATGTATGAATGTGTGAGCGAGGGACCTATTTTTCATTACCAGGACTTTGTCCCTAGAGGCAGTTGTTAAAGAAGAATCCATGAATTACCCCTCTGGAACAACTGGCCCTTGTCATAAGCCGAGAGGAGAGGGAAAGTGAAGGGGGAAAAAGGGAAGCACAGCACTATTGATAGTGGTGGGATTGAGAGACTGGAAGGACGCCAGAAGAATGTGTCTGCCTTTGCTTGTGATCCGGCAACGCTGCCGCCTCTCCCTCTGTCCAGTTAATTGGAATACAAAGCAGAGCAGGGTCGATGAGAGAGCGGCGGTGAGGAGGAAGAGGAGGAGGAAGGTGGTGGTGTGAGGGGAGGGTGGTAAGCTGCTGTCTGTCTACAGCAACACTCAACCTTCACTGCTCGCTGGGAATTGACTGTGGAACCAGCAAGCGAGACCGACACACTGTCACTGGTAAAATGAACTGTCACCTTGCATTTCTCAGCCTCCTGGCAGCATCGAATTGGCCGCTTTGAACCATGTGACGTGACACTGATTGAGTTCTGGTTTCCCCCCTCCTGGGCTTTAAGGAAAAGAGCTGGTTTAATTTCAAGTGTGCAAGCTTTCCATGCAAAGTATCAGGCAGCGCTTCGTACCTGCGTCTTTACACCAAAGCTTTCTCTTCTTCCTCACCACCCCTCATTATTTCATCGTGCTGCCTCGTTACGCTGCCTCTCAGCTAGTCTTGTTTTTCTTACGGCATATAGTCATGGCGGTCTGACAGGCACACAGAGGAGGAAAACTATTAGGGGTAGCCATTTGGATCCTGGAGGCAATCCCGGGGAGTATTAAGACGTTAACCCTGGCCAAGTCACTTGTCTCTCTCAGTTACCATGCTGATGGAGTGGGGAAAGGATGCAGTCGCAGTGGGACCCGGGAGACGGGAGCTTCAGGTCGGCCAGCGCCTCCAGATCCAATCGAGCCTGACTCGGATGGGGGATGGTTGTCAAGAATGTCTCAGGCTTGGCTATAAAGAGCCTCAGTGCCAAAACAAAGAGCGTGCCACTCATACCCAGGCAGCCCCTCTCCACAAACCTCAAAAACTGTGAAAGAAATCATGAAAATAAAAAGAATTAGGGGTACGGCAGTACACTGGTACCAACCCATATCTACTCAGATTATAAGACTTTCAAATGTAATTGTTTATCATAATTTTGTTTCCCTCCTACAGCAATGAGGGTATAAACACCAACATAATTTTTTTTAAAAGGGAAAAAAAACTACTGAATTTCACAGACCAAACACCTCAAATGAATTTTGATAACAATAAAAAAAAATGCATATGCAAGTTTGGTTTTAATTTCTTTAAACACCTTTTTAAGAAGTGTTTAAAAGTCTGTTTTTCTCATCATTGCTAATTATAAAAATATGCGTGTTACATTTAAACCCAGTTATGTCTGCACACGGAGTGATGTCATCAAAGCATTTCACCTCAGCGTCCAAGAGTCGTGCTTCATATTAGGGGTGAAACACTGTGTTAATAATGCACATATAACACTGCTAATAACTGTGTAATTATTATTTTTATCTGCTCTTTCTACAGTTATAGTTCCACCTCTGTAATGCTTTCATTCTTAATTGTTTGCCAGAAAATATAAAACGCAACAAATCTGTCTTATTGCATTGATGCTAAAGATACTGTGACAACACCATTAACTGATACAATCATGAAGTGAAACTTACATATGCAAACAATCTATTAAGCTGTAGATTTTTTTTTGAATCGGTAAATTAATAAGTTTCAAGGATGGATGAGCTTAAGAGAGAAACTGCCCCCAAACAGTCCTCATAAACTAAGGAGGAGGAGAGACCCCTCTCAGAGCCAATGGGAAACCAAACAGACGTTTTATATGGAGAAAAATGCTTTTTCTAATTTCACATATCCCACAGAGATGACATCAAATGTCTTATTTTGTGTAGCCAGCAGCACAAAAGCCGAACAAATTCATTGTAGTGCCAGACTGACAGAGAAAGTTAAGAAATGTTAAAACTGAAGATGTTTATATTTATTTCAAATAATAAATAAAAGAAGATTCAGTGCACAGAGCTGTTTCCCCTTAAGTTTCTGATTCCATACACCTATTTTTAGTTCTTCCATTTCTTTGGTTAGACATTAATTTATGGTCTCGATCTTAATAAAGGTCAATAGCATTTAAAAAAAAAAAAAAAACAGGACAAAGATGGAAAATGAGTCCTTGTTTGAACTGTAATTTGTTAGGTTTGATAAATATTCTAAGAAGTTTTCAAGAAACTGAACAGAACCAAATTTCTTTCATCCATTTATTTTGATGTCTGTGTCTTACAGTACAAGATAAAATGGTGTTATCCCTCAAAGCTGTGTTTGATATCTTCCCTCTGTGGTATCTTTTGGATGACCAACCCCCGGTTATGCCATGAATACTGTATCTAGTTTTCCTTTGAAGCCCGGGGACCCTGCAGAGTGACATGCGACAGAGGAACTGGTAGAAAACCAAGGAAGTGAGCCTGGCAATAGACTTGTAAAAGAGCCTGCAACAACTGCAAGCAGCATGGGGTACAAACAGCACTGGGTTGACCTCAAGCAAAGTGCAGGGAGGGGGGCGGACGTGCCGGCTAAAGACATCTGAGGAAAGAAAAGGAGGCTGTTTTTGCTGGAGCTATTAATAGTTTCGACTATATTTGCGCCTGTAACAGTTTCTTCTTTGTGTTCCTTTTGTGTTCATTAACCATTCTGTGCTCCTCTCCTCTCGCTGTCCTACATTCCCCGGGCGAAGGCGAAGAGGGCTGAACTGATCCGAAGGTGAAAAACATCCTCCTCCTTTCTCCTCTCCCCCAGCTGAACATCTGTCTCCGTGGTGTTGGCTGCAGCACCGACTCTGACACCTCCAGATGGAGAGCCCACTGGGAGCGCTGAGGTATTACCTACAGAGATGGCAGAGATCGCACCTCTGGAATGAAGTCCCACACTTGTTTTCCACACCGTCCCCCTTTTTTGTTGTTGAATCTGTCACTATTCACCTTATAGATTATCGCCTTCCCAGTCCTTGGCCTTGCGACTCATCTGAAGAGCAGGCTGTTGGTTTGTAAAGAAATGCATGTCACCAAACCTCTCTGCTCCTTTTCTAATTTACAGTAATGGGCCGTATGGTATTTCAACTGTAACTTCTATTCGTAGGACTGTATCAATTTTTAATATAGTTGTCAGAGGACTGCATACTCATGCAGATATATTTCAAATGATTTCCATTTCCTTAAAACTTGTTTTTGAGCAGCCTCGGAGAGATTAAAGTTTGCACAATCTGGAGCACAACCTAAATGACCTACAACCTTATTAGTCTCAATATTAAAAGCAATACCTGCAAAGATCTGAGAGACTTAGAGCGCACTTCTCTGAGCCTCTCTGGTGTCTTGACAGATTGACTCTGCATTCATTTGTGCCTGAACTCTGTGTGAACCTTAGCTTTGGGGAAAGGGGCAGCAACAGGCCAGTGCTGTTGGGGCAGAAACTGTGTGCAAACCTAACACCCAGTGCAAATATTGAAACTGCTGCCCCTTCAACATCACAAGAAAGTAGGCGGTCAGGTCCGGCGAGCCTTTGACTCAAGGTGAAACCAGAGTAAGCGCTGAGAGGTTAATTGATTTCATCATTTTAAAAGAAAGATTGTTAAATTTTATAAGATACAAATGGACTTCAGTGACAACCTGTGACAACCTGTGTCCCGGCAGAATTTGGGTAACAAATCGAGCCTGAGACCTGCCTCCCTGGAGTTTGTTGTCATGTTTAGAGCCCCTGGAGGTATTTCGAGGTGAAAAGGTCACTGAGAACCACCCCATGTGTTGTGAAAGATTCCTCTTGTCACATTATGCAAGGGGACTAATAATAGAGGTAAACATACAGGGGGGGAATAAGTTTTTAAAACCACACATAACTTTATTTTACACAGTGAAACAGAACAAATTCTTTATCAGAATTTAAAGTTTGATTGGACTGAATCAGAATTATCTGGATACTCTTTTTTTGTTTTTATTTTATTGCACACTCACACACGCAACAAATACAACTCTTATTGCATTTTATAGACTTTATTAAGCTAAATTGTTTCAACAACTGTTGGAAAATACCCTGTAAATAAATAGTGCAAACGGTAACACTGAGTACATCAGTGCGCCAACAAACAAAGAAAAAACAGCATGGAGGTGTGTAATAGAAAGATTAAATGACTACAAGCAGACACTGCCTACCCTGTATAGTTCACAAGTCCACAAGCAATTTTCAGTTTTTTCTGGAATGGTGCAACTTTGGGGAAAATGTGAAAAACTCTGCTCGGGCCTCCAGTTATATTTGTAGTCACGGTTTAGTTTTTCTCTTGTGTCTTTGGGGAGGCTTCAGAGGTGGAAAGTTTCTCCGTTGGTGCCGGGGTGTTGACTAAAACACAGCCCAGTTTCTCCCGTTTCTTCTGCTTCATCCTCCGGTTCTGAAACCAGATTTTCACCTGCGTCTCATTGAGCTCCAGGCTGGCCGCCACCTCCACCCGCCTTGCCCGCGATAGGTATTTGTTGAAGTGGAATTCCTTCTCCAGCTCGGTCAGCTGCTTGGTGGTGAAGTTAGTGCGGATCACGTTGTGCTGGCCGGGAACACCGAACTCCGACACGACTGCTGTGGAGAGAAATGGATGAATGGGATGATAGAGGAAAATGAAAGTCGTGGGGCTAAAGAGTGGGCTTTAATGACGATGAAAATGTCAGCGTGAACAGAAGAAATGCGTGAAATATTAGCTGCCAAATCATTTGAGGACAATCTAAAACAATTTGGTCTAATTATATCAGCTGGATGGGGGTTTTACGCACGGGGAACAGATCCCGTTTGGTTTCTAAACTGCATTTCTTAGCTCTGATTTCCTCATAACAGACCTGTTTTGGGAGGATTCCTCTTCACTTTCATCCAGTCGAAAGTTTTCGAAGTTTCCTCTACATGCTCCAAATCCCTTTCCTTACATGGAGGCGGTAACCTTGCGTAAACACTTTCTGAATATTCTTGCTGCCTCTGATCCCCGCTGCCAAAATGCAGATACTGGCCTCCCGGTGCAACCCCAGGCCCACAACTGTCCCCGGTATAGGGAGCCATGTTTGTGGCGAGGGGTGAGACTTGTGCATGGATAAAGCTCCGGTCCTGCTCGGGGGCGAGGCCGTACTGGTGATGTCCGTACTCCAGAGGTGAGCCATACACGGAGTTGCCCGGTCCCGCGAACGGCATGTCCAAGCCTACGTGGTTCTGGTGGTGCAGAGGGAGGCTCGGAGTCTGGTGGGGCGCCGAAGTTGCGACCATTACACGTCCGTCCGGTGCGTAACTATCACTTGTTGCGCAAGAGTTGGAGGATGTATATCCATGGTTTAAGTTGTGGTATCCGGCCTTTGCGCTGAAAATATTTGCTCCCCGGTTGCATACGGGGTAATCTAAGTATGAGTTCATCCTGAACCTGGGCCTGCCGTTTGTTCAGAACTGATCAAGACCGTGCAGTCATTAATCGGTGCTCCCTTTGCCCTAACCTTCTAGGTAGTATGTCAAAGCTGTAAAACTGCCTTCCACCCTCATATCACCTTCCTGACACACCATGTGACCCGCCAAACGCCAATGGCAAGGGACCTACAGCACTCTGTCAAGTCTGCAGACTCGTCCATCAAACGGCCTCGCATTTACATGACAAATGCTTCAATCAAACTCGCTCATCCATCTGATAGGAAGGCAAACAGGAGGACACATTTTCAGGCCACAGTGTTGCAGGAAGAAAAAATGATAAATGAATATGAGAAAAAAATGATAATAAAAATGATAATAACAAAAAAGTTACTTTTTTCGAGTTATTTTACTCTTGAACAAATAATATAAAATAACCTTTTCTATTAATTTATGGCCTGCAGCTGTTTTAATTGTGATATCATTTGTTTTTCATGCACTTTGTTTAATTCTCTGTTCTAAATGACATGAATGAAGCTAATTTCTATACTGAAAATAAACTTTTTGTAGCTGCTTAAATAACTGGCTTATTATTAAAACACGTTCGGACTGAGTGAACCCTGCAGACAGACACCGAATCAGGCAAGGGGGGAAAGGCATTGCAGTGACTCCAGTGATCCATCATGGCTCCTTTTAAAAGATTGACAGCTTGTTTGGCCCATTTCCCCCATAAAAGAACAAAGACACGTTTAAGAACCATATACAGTCTTTTTTTTCTCCACCGCGTCTTTCTTTTTCTGCTTAAAAGTTGTTCACACTTACAGGGTAAAATCCTCCAAAGCCTACAAGCTCCACTCTCCTCTTATAAGAGTTAATGTAAGGTTATAAACCTCAGGCGCTAACTAAGCTCTAATTAAAAGAGAGAAATTTGCGCTTGGCTCTTTTATTTTGGAGATCAAATCTGGTGGAATAAATTATTATTATTATTATTATTATTATTATTATTATTATTATTATTATTATTATTATTATTATGTTGGGTAAATTACAGCAGTGAACCTTTTTAATTTAAGGTCTTAATTATTAAACGAAAGTTAAAGTCGAAAAGAAAATAACCGAAACTTTGCACTTAAAACACACAGCAAATGATTTATAAATACAGATAAAAAACAACAACATTTGAGACTAATATTCTGATTAATTAGTCAAATAAATAAATAAATAACGCATGCATGGAAATATATCAGTATTGCGCTTCTTTATAAATCCACACCGTGCGCTACAGGTGGGTCAGTTTGGGAGCTTGCATGATTCTTTCCTGAGGACTGCAGCTCTGTGAGAAATACGAGCCGCTCAGGTCGTTTCCTCGCAGGTTGGGGTTTGGTGTGTGTGAGCTTGTGTGGGTGCTGTACTGCACATCAAACTGCGGGCCATGCGTGAAGCCTGAAACTGGATATTTAGAGTAGTTTGCCGGGTACGCAGGCTGCTGCTCCTGCTGCAGCTGGGGCCTGAGCGGAGGGGAGGCCGGTTGGTAATCCCCTCCCAGATGGACATAACCCAGGCTCGACAGAGTGGGGCTTCCCGGGGCGGAGGGGGAGGACGAGGGCGAGCAAGAGGAGGTGGTGATGGCTGGAGGGAGGCCCTGACCTCGCTGGTCCTTTTTCTGCTTCATCCTCCGGTTCTGGAACCAGATCTTGATCTGCCTCTCGTGAAGGTTGAGCAGGCCGGCCATCTCCACGCGCCTCGGCCTGCAGAGGTAGCGGCTGAAGTGGAACTCCTTCTCCAGCTCCACCAGTTGCGCGCTCGTGTACGCGGTGCGCGTTCGCTTGGAGGCCGGGGTCGCGCTGCTTGGACTCTTCTCGTTCACGGGGCAGTCTGTAGAGACAATAATGTGCACGGGAACGTGATCAAATTAGAAGCTTCCCCTTCAATAACTCTTTAAGTTTGCACATCTTTTAGTTTTAGTCTTATGTCTCATTCCTGCTCTTCCTGCTATGACCCCCCACCCCCCCACCCCCCATTATAAAAAAAAAGCAAAAAGTAAAAGATCAAAAGTAAAAACAGCAAATTAAAGTTTAATCAGTAAATAAAATCAACAGCAGAACAGAATAAAGGAGCAGCGCAGAGGACACATAACGTTACCACAGCTTCGCGGTGCCTCTGGTGCTCTGTGAGCAAGTTAGTACGCATGTGCTAAAGGGCAAAGTCAGCAAGCTCCAAGGCTAAAATGCAGGTGATGAGTTTGTGTTAGAAGTCTACGCATTTCAAGGATGTTGATTTTAACTATTTGTGTGTGTGTGGCGGGGGAGGGGCAATTTCTATGCGTTTAATGATTTACTAAATGAAACCCAAATATAAAAATACATTTTTATATACAAGAAGAAGTGCTGTCCAGGCTCGTTCTCGTTTGGTTTATGTGTGTCTGATGTCAAATAAGTAAGATAAGATAAGATAAGATAAAACTTTATTAATCCCTCGGGTGGGTTCCTCTGGGAAATTCGGTAAGTCAGTTGATACTGGACATTTGACTGTCTTATGCCTTTTATTTAAATATTTTTTCTGTCATAAATCATGAAAGTCTCTGATTTAGGTTCAGAGAAACTGTATTTAAAGTGGAAGATAATTGCAAAGAATAAAAACGTGAGTTTAAATGAAGGAGGGCCATCTATATCTGTGTGTTTCCTGTTTTAATAAGCAGCATTTCTGCGCTGATGAGTCATTCTGTCTGTGTCCTGTTACTCTCGGCTTCGTCTGTCCCCCCAAAATCGATTAAATCTGAATATTTTTCTATGTAATAAACATGACATGTGAAATTAAATTATATTGCTTGGTCTGTTTTATTCTTAAAACAAATGTCATCCTAAATCCTGAGCCAGGGCCTTCCCCTCGCATGCCTGATTGCAGCTTTAATGCTGAACTGCAGGGAATATACGCTACATTAGGAGCTACGTTGAAGGGAAAATGATTGGAAACGGCTTCATTTAAAATCCTCTGCTGCTGCTGGTTTATGTCATACAGACCTGCGACTCTCCTCCCGGGTTTCTGATTTGAGTGTCTGGACTCTTTCATCCAGGGGAAAATCTTTCTGCTCATTGCAAACTTTGGGTTTTGCTGCTTTGACCTCCGGGGAAACGTGCCATGCTCAGACGCCTCCACTTGCTGCTGAGGAGCACACTCAAAGCCGCTCACACCATCCGGAGACTCGCTGAAGAGGTCACGGTGGTGATGGTGATGATGGTGGATGCTGTGTGAAGCGCTGGTTTTCTGCATTTCCATTAAACGTGCACAGGGTCTCCTCCTCCCCCTCCTCTCCTCCCCTCCCTTTTTGACCTTGTGGCGAAGCGCTGGCAGCCAAATGTCACATGGCAGGTTTCCACAGAGGGCTTCTTGGCCTGAGACGATCCAGCAAAAAAAGAAAAAAGACGGAGACAGAATCAGGGAGGAGACTAAATGATCCATCTTATCAACTCAATAGTATGCTGACATGAATAGCAAGCCTCTCCAAGCCAGAGAGGCGACGCAGAATGAAGAGTGTGCTGGAGAAAGAAAGAAAAAACACACACCAAGAGGAGGATAATCCTGTAAAATCTCTGCAGAAATTCAATTATTATCCTCTTGTTCACCCTTTGCAATTAATATGGACCTCAGTGGCCTACAAATTCCTTTTATTGTCATTTAATTATGTAAGTAGCATAAGCAATATATAAGGATTGCAGAGTATTAAAGGGGCAGCTTTATTGGAGGCAGTCTTTTGTTTGATTCAGATTCAGGGCAAGAGAAAAAAAAGAATACTAATTGACAGATATAAATAGCTAAAATATAAAACCATACATTAAATACAAATATAGCAAATAACAGTGTTTTTATTCATGCTTTCAGTGGTGCTGCGGGAAATTAAATTAGGCCTGTATGACTGCTAATAAATAGCAGCCTTTGTTCAGTTAATGGATAGCCCTGCGTTGGGCATTTTTTAAGGGGGAAAAAATTAAACGTTACATCACAGTTTGCTAAGAAAAATCCATCAATTAAACGCAAAATAAAAGAAAAGTGCTTTGTGCGCCGCGGCTGTTTTGTGCGCATCTTCTCGGGCAATTAAATTTAATTCACTTTTCTTCCAAAATTAAAGAGAATGAAATTATTAAAGGCGCAGTTTTAAGGACGAGGAGAGGGAGTGAGCAAGGGAGAGAGGGAGAATAAGACTGGAGGCATGCAGCTTTATGAACTCTGGTTGAACCGCGGCTGGAGTCGGGCTCGTAAATCATAAAGACACATAACCCAGTCCGCGGCACAACAGCTCGGCTGCCTTACCTTCACAACCTACATTCATTCCGCTGCTGAAACAATCCTGCACGCAAACAAAACACACCGGCTCCTCTCACCTTTGGAAAACCTCCCGGATTAGTGAATAATCCCAGCAGAAGCACGCGGCTCTCGTGCGTTAAGGTGCACGCGACGTGGCTTTGAGTGGTGAAGGAGTGGACAGTGTTTCTGCAGCTGCAGACCGCCCTGCGTTGCATTTCTGCACACAGGATCGGCGTGTGTGTGTGTGTGGATGTGTGTGTGTCTGTGTGTGCGCGTAAAAAGGAAGCCTTTCTGCTGATCGTGCAGGCTCAGTTTCATGTATGGTAATAGGCCTGCGATAAAGATAAGAAAGGGGATTTTTACGTCTTTCTATATGGCAAATTGACTTCCTCTACGTTTCTGCGGCAGTTAGAGCAGAATGAAAACCCAGAAACATTAAGTTGGCTCAGCAGAGGGCAGGGGGAGCTGAAATATTTTTGGCACTGAAGTCGATTTGAAGTAGATTTAGATAAAGAAAATGGCCTGTTAAGGAGATGCTTCCCACCTCTTCCACCACCACTGCTGTCATGCATTAAAAACACCCAAAGGCTACCAGTTTTTAATTCCACCGCGAAGCTTTCGGGGCGCAGAGAAATCACACTTCTATGAACACACAGGCAGCCACGTCTTGTTTAAACAATCCTGGGAAGTCGTCCAGCTGCTGTAACAATAAATTCAGACATCCAGTTCAGGACCGATGCCAGAGATGCCGTAAATTACTCAGCCAAAGAAAGCTATCAGTGTTTAGTCTTTATACCAAATGCATTCTTTGCGTAATGGATCCTTTCTTCCTTAATTTAAAAGAGAGATCAGAGAGGTTCATTTCAAAGCACCAAAGTGGAGACAGACCGCGGTCAGCACAGCAGCATCCATTAGAAAAAGAAAAGAAAATCGTGTAACGAGGCCTGGCTTGTGCTGGCTTTGGTTTTTGGTGACCGCTGCAGCGGATCGATTGGCGGTGCTTTGATTTCTCGTCTTCACGTTTTGCTCGATCTCTTTGATTGGCTCTTGAGGGTAATATTTAACTCAGTGGCGTTAATTAATGCAAATGGACGTCTTTGATCTTTGATGCGTGCCACAAAAATGTCTCATGGCAGCCGTGGGCCTTCTGTCCAAAAGGTCTGATTTACCTCACGCACACTGGTGCAGTTATTTTGTGCAATCACCGTTGATTAAACGGCTTCCTATATTTGGCCAGAGCGCTCTGAGAAACCAGATTTATGCTCCACGAGTCGCATTTTACTGATTAAACAAAGACTGAATTAAAATAAACGTTAAAAGTGGAATTTAGCAGACGGAGAAAAAAGCGTGACGTGTTGTGTTTGCTCCAAAATGTTAAAAAACATGCAGACCTGCAGAAGAGATGACCCACCACCACCCCCCTCACCACCACCACCACCATTTTCCACATTTTGATTGGCTCTAGTTTACCAGGAAATGTGTTGATCCATGCATGCTGAGAGTCACAGATGATTAAATGCACTTGAATGAAATATCACACTTGCCCTTCACACTATCAGCTCCATATCTTTAACCTGATTAGTTTTGGTTTATTTTGTTTAAGTTGAATTTTCGCCTGCTTCTCCAATTCAGGGTCTTGAGCCTATCCCGGCTGAAATTTTGATAATAAGTTAGTTATCAAAATTTCAGTCTTGCAAAACATTCTCTGTGCCCCACATGTAGGTTTTTTCTTTTGTTTTTGTTTTTTGTGGCTTTGGTCAGCGCTGAAAGTCTGCCGAGTGCCGTCTGCTTGAACAGCTGTACAGCTCTCCATGTATGCTGATGGATCCGACCAGATGTAGCTTATAGCCCTGGAAGGTTCAACTACAAGCTGCCTTTGTGCTAAGACATTCCCATCAGTCGAAGCTGCAATTTGTGTGGCACTGAATTTCTGAGATTTAGTCCTCAGCCATAACTGCTTAACAACTAGCATGCAGCTACCCTGCTTAACCCCTTTGTGCTAAAGTGCAAAGTATTACCCTCAAAGGTGCCCAAAGTAAGGTCTAACCCTAATGTGTGCCTTTGAGAAAGAAAAGATTATGTCTGTTAGAACTATCGTCTCATTATCAAACAGAATTTCAAAGACAAAAATCATTCTGATGGCATAGGAAGAAAAAATACCGGATTATAACTGATGGTGCATTAACGTGCAAGCATTAGTTTAATGTTACACATATGGTTATAGCACAATAAAAAAGTTTTTTATTCTGTTAATAGGATGCATTAACACAATTATTGTTATTCTGCAAAGTTATCAGAGAAACAATAGCAAATATTTGCCTTTGAAATGTAGTGAAAGTAGACAGAAATACTTGAGTAAAGCACTGCAGGTGCACACAGGTGCACATATAAACATAAATCCTCCTGAGAGCCTATAAAAAGCGCCATAAACACACAAAGAAAAATCAGCAATAAGTGCGCTGTTTAGACAAAAACTGCCCTCTGATATATGAGACGTGGAGGCTGTGTGTGTGTGTGTGTGATGGGGGTGGAGGTGCAGATGGACTGACCTGATAAGTCAGTTTCCACTGAATAACGCATGCACAATAAATATAAATACAAATAGGTTTGATCCTCGTGGAATGTCGTTATCACTCATGTATGACAACATCCCCGAGCTGCACTTTACGCCCATCACTCGCGATCTTCCTCATCGTCTTCTCTCTCTTCTTCTTCTTCTGTCTGGTGTTTGATGGACACACACAAACACACACCCTCCACATACCCCCACCACCTCCACCTCCAGCCGCCCTCCACTCAGTCTGCAGGCCTGCTGACAAATGCAGCGCACTGCAACCGCTCCTGTCAATTAGCTGCAGGAACCACGTGTGCGCAGAGGAGGGGATTTATTGCCCCGAATTAATTCTCTTGAATCGGTGGTGGCAGAGGCTTGATTCCCCACGCAGGCAACACGAGCGAGTCGATAACCAAACAAATACTCATAAATAACCGTGATTTAAAAATGTTGTTTGGCATCTATAAGCAGTAAACAAACAGCAGATATATATGTATAAGTGTTTGTTTGGGTAATTGTCAACAGCTGCACAGCGCAGGCTGAACAGATGTTACGCAATATATAATGTGTCTTTACGGGAGGATTTTTAAAAATAATGTGCATTAATAAAGCTCCTCCTGTCTTCGCCTTTGATTCATTTGTTGCCTTTGCTGCTTAGAAATGCTAAATATAACCGCGTTACTCCCGAAAACTTTAATCAAACTCACACTGCGAGTGCGTAAAATCCAACTTTGGTGAACTTACTTTTTTCCTTCTCCGGTGCCTCATGCTTTTCCTCACCAGGCCGGCTTCTCCATCCAGTCAGGTCCGTTGGAAATGTTTGTTTGAGGTCCTCCTCCTCACATTTCCCCCTGGCTGCAAACTACAACTCCTCCTTGACTATACGGACAGTGGCAGTGAAAAGGAGACGTGACAAATGATGTGCGGAACAATGCCCACATTCAAGGCTCGTCCGGCAACTTTCCCAGATGTCATATTCTTTACCCTCCACCCTCCCCAACAATGAGGCGCTAAAAGGGAGGAAAGAGGAGAGAAAACAGCCAGCCAAACTGAGCAGAAGGCCTGCAGCTCTAAAGAAAAAAAAATCACACACACCACCACGAAATATCAAATGTAGCGCTCATGTTGCACTGATACACAAACAGAAAGGAATTTTCTTGTCTTCTAGACGAATGTTTTTCTTCCCTTCTAGGTGATGTGTCATCATCTACATACTCCCCAAGATGCGAATTTGTGGCTGCTGCTGTATTTACACAAATTCGGATCTACAGGGTGGATATAGGTGACAGATCCTCCGTCTCTGCGGGCGTTTGGACAAAAGCCTGGAAGAATGAAGTCAGCTAATTTAAAAATCAGATCTAAACATGATCTTTTCACTTTGTGAACCGTGACACTGGATATTTCTGGACATTCAGCAATTTTTAATTTAAAAAAACCCTTCATAAGTTATACTAAAGGCTTCATTAGTGATTAATAAATATTATTGACCTGTTTAAGTCATCAATAAGAAAAAAAAAAGCCAGATTGTGAAAAAACCCCTGGGTCTATGATGTTTATCCCTATCGCATGCTGGAAATCTATGTATGTCATGTATGTAACAGGCTATTAAAGCCACATTAAATACTTCATAGATTTTAATAAGTCATTAACAAGTAATTTATCAAATGTTTCAGACATGGAGCAGCATGTTAAATGTTAATAAGTCACAAATAAAGAGGATTAATACATGCAGTCTGCAGTTTTTAATATTAGTAACTTATTAATAAAAGGTTGCAATAAAAAAAACTACTGTACAATTAATTGCAGGTTAATTAGATAAAGATGAAAATTTGGTTAACAAGCTATTGATAAAAGGCTTCATTTATAAAATATTTAGTTATATGTAATACTGGAAGTGTTTAAACCACAAAGTCTTCAATTACAGGAAATGTAATACATGCAGTCTGCAATTATTAATGTTACTGACTTACTGATAAAGATTTAATTATCAACAAGTCATTCAGCTGACAGCCAGATATGTCATTATTATTATTTATTTATTTTTAAAAACAACAACAACAACAACAACATCAACATGTTTGTAGATTTATAAAGGTCAACGCATGTTGCTGGAATTTATGCACAAAAACAAGTCTTTAGTTCAGAACTTATAAATTCATTTATAGATGAGATTAGTTTTAATATAAAGTTTGAAAATAAAGTTTATTGCTATTAATGCCAATAAGTTATTACTGTATGAAAATCTGAAGTTGTAACTGTTTATATCTCGTTGATGGGGTAGGTTAATTTCCAAGAATTGAATTATAAATGCAAATGAGAAATTAATAAGGGGTTTAATGTCTCAGCTTTCCAGTTTTAAAAAAGGTTATTAGAATTTGCTGAATGCAAAACCAGCAGCTGTTATTAAGACATGAATAAGATGTTTTCAATTTTTTTAAAATAATAAAAATTGCAATAATAAGAATATTGAGACAAGTGGTATGATACAACACGTTACACACTCAACGAGTCATTAAAAACAGATATAAAAGTTAATAAGTCATTAATATGGGCTCATAATAACCCGTTCTGAGGATATATATAAATTAGACAGAAGTTTGAGCTTTTAAATGATTAACGCTATCGTTAGAAGAAGGTTGGACATAACAACACTTTATGTTACTACATTATTAAAATACTTTTAGTTAAAAAATCTGCAGGTATACACCTTAATACGTTTTTTAAAGGAGTAAAGTAACAACAATGTCATTAGTAAGGAGCATTAACCACAATACCTGCAGTTATAAGTGTTTATGTGTCATTAATAAAGGTGTTAAACCACAAAGAATGTGATTATAAATGGAAATATGCAAACACTTAGGGGTTTATTACATCAGGTATCCAGTTATAAACATAAAAAGGTTATTAAGATTCATTGAAAGCAAACACATGCAGTCATGGATGTGAATAAGTCATTGTTATGGTGTTTTGATAACCTGCTCAGATCACCAAGTGACCAAATCTGCACTTATTGATGTTTCAAAGTAACAGTACTAAGTAATAAGTCATTAAAAAAGGAGGTAAATCACTAAAAAAAAGTAATTTTTAAATGTATTTGTGATTATATAAGTTAATAAGGAGTATTGACTACAGCAACTGCCAAAAACTATAGATGGAAATGTGCAAATAATAAAGGATTTGATGAATCAGGTCTGGAGATATAAATGTTAATGAGTTATTATTAAATGGGTTCTGATGGTAGGTCTACAGTTATACACGCTAACAAGTTGTTACTAAATGGATGTTGTGTCCGTACCATCTGCAGGGAGTTTCTAAAAAATATCCACTCAGTTCTTATAACCAGCCCGAAGAAGCTTCTACAGCCCTAACACCCAAACGTTATTATTTATGGTTTATAATAAATCTATAAGAGTAACTTAATGATTTATTAACTATTAGCTAGAAAGCCACCAACTCTAAACATTTTTGTAAAATATGCCCACAGAGGTTTGAGTTTGGGCAAATGTTTTACAGCTGCAGTGACCTCATGGCTGTCTTTCTCTAATAAGAAGTAAGACTTAAATATTGTGAGCATTTATAACAGTGATATGACTGAATGCACTTCACCGTCAGAGGCTACAGATTCCTCTTTGAGAAACTCAGACACTCAAATCATAGTAAATACCAAAAGATTACAAAAAGTCCTCCATTAGAAGTTTGAACTCACCACTAGAAATCCTGCAAGGTCATCAGCTGGCATTAAAGCATCTTAAAATGTGTAACTACATGACACACAGCTGGCTTAGGGCAGTGTTTCCTAATTGAAGGTTATTGTGTGACCTCAGAGGGGTCATAAGATAAGCATGAGAGGCCATGGGGTTATTAACGGCAGAAAAAGAAAGAAAAAGAAGCTTTTTTTTCTTATTTTGCTGTAAAATGTAAAATAATTTAACAGGTTTGAGCTTTAAAAAGTTATTTAAACTAAAAACAAAGGAGAAGTTTCACATTAAGAAAGTAATTTTTAAAACACCTTATAAAACTTTATAAAATGTTTGGGATCTTAAATACAGATAAAAATGGTGCAGTAAAAAAGGCCTCAATACCTTTGGAATAACATGGAATACAGATTAGAGCATAACACAAAGTAGAAATACTCTAGTACAAAGTACATGAAGTCAGTCTGATTATTGCCTCTCCAGCTAACGTAAAGAAAAATGAACCCAACCTTTTATTATTATTATTTTTTTTAAATCAAAAAGCAGCTTCACTCCCAGAGCGCGCAGGATTAAATGTGTTTCCCTCCACTCGACCTGATCAAACCGAAAGAAATAACAGATCAACAAAGCTCGTCTTTTTCTCTGTTCTTCTCTGTAACTTACATGCCCCCGATGATAAGAGCTCGAGCTGGAGGCAAAAACCCCAGAAAGAAACCTCATCCATCATCAGCCTGCTCGGTCTGAGGCGCCCTCTGCTGGCACAGCCGCCTCATTACAGAGACCTCACGGACACAAACAAACAAACCGCAGCAGCTGTGAAGTCACACACAGCCTTCCAGATGTTGAGCACCCATACAAACAAAAATGTTCAAGGTGGTTTCATGCATTTTATGATTTTGATTAAAGTCGTTCACAGTGACTGGCTGATTTTAACATTTATGTGCAAATAAATACAAACTCCTTATGTTTACGCTCTCTATTAGGTATACAACATTATATGTATATATATATTTCTATTCGCTGATTTTGAAACTAAGACTTCAATATTTGTGCTAAATTCTAAATTCTGTAAATGTATACAGGAGATATATAACTCAGCGTGCATCGCCACATTTTTTAAACTCAGTTTTCTCGCAAACAAAAGCGCAAAGTGGAGCTGAATTCTGTTAATTTTACGCAGCTGCTTTGGAGTGATTGAAACCCTGATTATAAACTGTGAAAAATATGAGAAATATAAGCATTGAAGCCTCTTCTCTCCTGTGCAAAAGCACCGTGTTATTGCGCTCCTGAGCCTCGGTGGTGACAGTGCAAAGTCTTCCTCCTGACGCATCTGCGTGCTGCAGTCTCTACCGTCTCCTGACCCAGCGATGATCCCCGCCGCCATGAATTATGCATGAGATCCGGGTACAGATTACCCCTATCAATATGCAATACTCATTACGCTGGCTAAATTGCCACTTAATAGTTATGAATATGTGGAAAATGTCTGGGACCCATATAGCCCACCACTACTTTTTTACTCTTTTTTTTTCTTAAACCTGAAATTAGTTTGGAAATACTTTTGGAAATATTGCAGAAGTCTCTTGCAGTCTTTTGCTTTCCTGCACATAATATCATTATGTTTTATTAGTGGCCGCTAGACAATGCACTCCAGGACCCACATAGCCTGGCTTTTCTTTATGTAAAGTCAGTGAAGCCTGTGTCCAGCTCAGAGTTGTCCGAGACTTCACCTTTGGCCGCTCGGTGACTTGACAGATTCGGATAAATCACTCCAGGACCTCGCTCAAGTTCGTTTTTGCATGGCAGCTCTATAAAGCTTCTCATTAGCCTTCAAGAGATTTTATTTTCCCTCCTAAAAAATCAGCTTGTGTTTGAAAAAGAAACTTTGGATTACTTTCTTTTAAGTATGAAAATCGGCCAGTATGTGTCCACGCTGAGCAGAAACAGGGGCCTCTAAATGAGGATGTTCAAACAGCGAAACGTTTAGGATTTTCATGATAAAAGTGACAAATAATGTGGCTCTGTGGCTCAAAATCAGAACTAAAATTTGCGCAATTAAATCTTAATATTTAGACTGTTTTTAAAATAACATTTTAGCAGCCACACTCTTTTAATGCGTAACAGTTATTGGAAGTTTTCGCGCAGCAGCTTAAACTAACTAAACATGAGTGGACACCACTTCCTTCCCCAGTCCAGCCTTTGCAGTCCCATCCACGCAGTTAAGCCGTCACTTTCATTCAAGGTTGTGAATTATATAGTACATTGTCTACTCCCCAAAACCATAAAACCAACTTTATGGACCTCACGTGACTTTTCACAGTCTGTAAGTAATATAGGCCTATACAATCTTTGGTAAGGGGGATTTTTACCAACTTCAGCCTTGCCTATATACCTGTAAAGCCAAAGCTTTACCCCCTCTTTTTTTTTAAAGGTGGATTTTATCAGCAACATATTTTCCCACATGGCAAACATCTCGCTGCAGAGAGGTAAGTGTTTAAAAAGTCTTATTTTTCACTGTGTCTGCGCCAAAAACAATGCGTCAAAAAATTGACCCGAAATCTTGTTTGTGTGTGGGACATTTTAACAAATACTTCAGGTTAATCATTAATAAGTTAAATGCGGGTGAAAAGCAGCCACACACACACTCACATACACACGCACGCACACAGAAAAAGTTGCGCATCTCCACTTAAATATGGCCTGCCTTTTTTTAAAAAAGAAAAACCTAATCTGTTTTTATTCTAATCGATGAGACAGTCGAGACACGTTCAAAGCAATTGAGAGAAACTTTATTTTCAAGCGCTATGAGTTCACTTACAAATACAAAAAGCTTATTGGAGAAAAAAGCTTACATCACTGCCTATCCACAGAATAACCCTTTGCACTAAAAATTTATCACATTGACAGGTTGAATACATTTGCATTGCTCATAATTAGTCCTAAACAATGGTAATAATAATAATAATTATAATAATAATAATAATAATAATAACAGATGCACAAAATATCCTAGAGCTACACATTGGCTTGAAAGTTTATGGATCTTGGCCACAAGTTAACCATCAAAAATAGCAGTAAAAGTTACACTAAAGCGCTTTGAATGGCCCCCGGAATACATTACATTCAATGAAGAGCAGCATGTGGTTTGGAAACTTCTTCTTTTCTTTTCCTTTTTTTAAACGTGTGTTTTGTTTTGTTTTTACTGTACAATGAATTTACTCCTGTTAGACCGCGGAGAAGTTACAATAAAGAGCTCAAGTTGAAACACCTTCAAGAGAAAGACAGAAAGAGACAGAAAGAGAGAGGAGAGATGGACAGATAACTCCCCAGCCCTGCGATATTTACATCTTATTTTCCACATCTAAGCTACAACAACAGTGAACTAAAAATGGCATTTTAAGACCACAGAATACTTCTTTTTCTATCACAATGGCATGCTGGAAGGTGCTGCGCTTTAAATAGCTTTACAGTACTCATGGGTTCTCTTTTTTTTTTTAACTTATTATGTTTTTCTTTTTTTCTTTCTTTCTGTGTTTTTTTTTTAACTCCACCAAAAAGTTATTCAGTTGTGGAAGGCGCTCCCTCCCGTTACGAGGCTCATGCTTTTCAGTTTATTGTCCTTCTTCCACTTCATCCTGCGGTTCTGAAACCAGATTTTGATCTGTCTTTCGGAAAGACACAGGGCGTGGGCTATCTCTATCCTCCGCCGTCTGGTTAGGTACCTATTGAAGTGAAACTCTTTCTCCAGCTCTAGCGTCTGGTAGCGGGTGTACGCAGTTCGGGCCCTTTTCCCATCAGGTCCAGTCATATCTACAATTTTACAGAAAATCCAGAAAATTAGCAACCGCACTGCACACCAACAACTACACTTTCTTTTCTGTCTTTTCTCCCTTTTTTTTAATGTGGGGGGGCTTTTCGCTGTGATTTAATGGACGGAGAGGGGGGGTCACACAGCATGAAATGGGTGGAAGCATGCAACCAACACGACACATAACACAACACAACAATCAGCCTTCCCTCTGCAGCTCTGGGCCAGCACAGCTCACTACACCCCACACCTCCTCCGGGCTCCAGCGGCATTTAAAGCAAACAACCCCACAAAGATTTTTTTTTTCCTCTTACTGATTCTACCTCTAAATTCTTCCTTCCACGCCAGCCTGCGCACTCATGCAACACCTGACAGATTTATGGCACACCGTCAGCGTGACAGCCTTCAAAACTAAATATTAAGAGAGGTGGAAATCTACCATGGCTTATGTGCAGCTTCCGCATCCACGGGAATATTTGTGGCGTTTGGCAGTCGTTTGCTGTGGGAGTGGAGGAGGTGGCGTTGGGCTCCTGGTGCTGCTGCTGCTGCTGCTGCTGCGCCCGCGGTGCCGTGCCGGAGGAGCCTCCGCCGCCTCCGCCGCCGCTGCTATGCGCGCCCTCCTCGCTCTCGGATGCGACCGTGGCGTCCTCTATCTCCGTGAAATGAGCGCTGTTGCTTTTGTTGAGGCTGCTGCCGCCCGAGGTCGCGCTCCGGTCAGAGGGAGGAGAGGGGCTTTTTAGTTCCAGCTGCTCCCGGCTGGCTGTGGCGCACGACGGCGGCGGCGGCTGCACCGGGTCTGGAGACGACAGCGAGCAGTTGGGCGTCTGTCTGTAGCGGGCGTCCGCCCCAAATCCCCGGGCATCCTCCCTCACAGCCCCGAAGTGGCCGCCGGTGTTGGTGCGGTTCACGGTTAGGTCCATGCCATTGTAGTTGTAGCCGAAAGACCCGGAGTGCATGGTGCCAGGGTCTCTGAAGGAGCCGCTCACAGCGCCGTTAGTCCCATAATTTAGTAACTGATAGTCGGAGCCATTTGGATAGCGCCCTGAGAACGAGTTTACAAAGTAAGAGCTCATTTGCTTGGATTTTTAAAGCCTCGATTTGTAGATCTTTGTCGCTATAATCCTGTGTGCTTGCACGATTTATGGATGCAATCATGAATTATAAGCAATGAAGCCCTACTGTACTTTGCCAGGTATGCGGCCAAATATGGGAGAGCGTTCGGGAATCACGTGCCTTTGTTGACCAGTCGTAAATCCTCACTGATGACTTCAAGAGGTAATTCATGCTCCATGGTTACAAATGATGACGAAATAATGGTCGTTAGGGCTCCAGTCAATGGTGCCTCCCCGCTGCGCCCCGAGAGCCGCGCAGGCAGAGAGCGCCATCTTCCGGACAGCTGCGGTAGCACCCCGCCGGGACTCGCTGTCAGGGCCCCCGGAGTCATCCATCATTTATGTAACACTCATAACGCAGGCCACAAAAGGCTCAGGTAGCACAAAACAGCGAGCTCTCAGCCAAACTCGCGCACTTTACCCAAAAGTATCCAAAAAAGGGGGAAATTTTCACTTTTACGCCATATTATATGATTTTATTGTGGCTTAAGAAGCTGAGCAGACGCTGAGCCACTACCATTACTACTAAAACTACTAATGGCACCGCTACTGCTGATAATATTCGTACAAATAATAATAATAGACAACCAGAATTTCCAATATACATCAAAAAGCCTTTATTTCTATGTACAATTTCCTAAACAAAATATTGCACACAATATCCAGATGTGCATCGAAGACAACAATAAATAACATGTAACATCTGTACAAATTTCTTTCTTTTCTTCTTTTTTAATGGCACAAAACAAGCCTACAGACTATCACAGAGCGACCACAGCCACAGGATGTACAGTTAAAAGGACGAAAACTCCTCTTTTAATGTCAAAATAAAATCAACATTAAAACAAAGAAAGGAACTCAGTAGGCCTACACGATCATGAGGTAACAACATGAACCAAACACTAAAAATTATTTACATTTTGGCGGATTTTTTTTATTATTATTTGATTTTATTTGTTTTTGGGGTTTTGTTTTTTTTTTGTTTTTTTGCATAGTCCCCTAAATAAACGCACGAGCACACACAGGACAAACAGAGGAGGACCTGGTTTCTGATTTTTAACCTAATGCGGACACAGTCACTGTGCAGATACTGGAATAAACTCTACACGTCTCTAACATGTGATTTGGCAGCACTTTGTATCTACAAAGGAATAATACATTGTTTTTTTATGTCAGGAGTGTGCACATACACACACACATGCCTTTTATTTTATTTTATTTTATTTTAAGTGTCCTTTTAGCTCTTTTTCTCCGCCTGTTCCTCCTCCTCGGGCGTCTTTGAGGGGTTGAGGAGTTTGTTCTCCTTTTTCCACTTCATCCTGCGGTTCTGAAACCAGATTTTGATCTGTCTCTCCGTCAGGCACAGGGCGTGGGAGATCTCTATCCGGCGCCTCCTGGTAAGGTAGCGGTTAAAGTGGAACTCCTTCTCCAGCTCCAGAGTCTGGTAGCGGGTGTAGGTCTGTCGGCCCCTGCGGCCGCTGCTGCCAAACGGGCCTGCAATGAAAATGAAGTCATGTGTTAATAATTAAATGTTAAGTGTGGGAGGAAAACGCACTCACTGTGTGCAGTGATGCATCCAAATTAAATAATTAAGTAAATACAAATAAACAAAATAAAACCGTTCTGCGCAAAAGTCCGAAAAAAATCAAAATGTATGTTTTTATTTTATATTTTCTCCTTTCTGTAGGTGCAGATTTATCTTGTTTAAAAAAAATGTTCACATATATATGTGATATTACGATAGTAGTCCCATTATATCTCTTAAACTTCCCACATGGCGCCTGTTACAGTAAGCCTTTCAGAAAAGTGTCATTAGTACAGCGCAGTCTCTGTATAATAAATGATGCACTGGCTCTCTTGTGTCATCTAAAGCACGCATTGTGCACGTGCAGTCAGAGGCAGGCTTGTTTTCTCCTTTAATTTGCAGTGAAATTCATATTTTTTTGTTCGTGTTTGGGACGTTAAATTAAGTTTTTTAGCCAAAAGGCGCGTTAAAAAATCCAAAAAGGGGCCATGTGACGCGAGCTGGGAGCTCTTGGGTTGAAGCTCGGGTGGTGTAGGCCCACTGAGTTCGTGCGTGTGCGTGCGCGCAATGTAGTGAATGTGTGTGTGTGCGCGCGAGTATGCAGCCCGTGCCTGTGTTGTGCTGATGATGTAGTAGTAGCCAAAAGCCCCGAAGGCGCACGAATCTCCGTGTGCAATCGCCAAAAACACAAACTTCCCGCTCGGCTCTGTCTCCGCGCGCTGTGCTGCTCGCAATGATCTGAAAGGCTTTCCACACCTGGCAGGTAGCCTCTTCTAACGGCCGTGAGTACTCACCGGCGGAGCAGGCGTTCATCCTCTGCATCCACGGGTAGATCAGCGTGGACGACTTGTCGTCGATGCTGCTGCTCATGCTGACAGCTTGCTCCGGGCACTCCGCTTTGCGCTGCTGATGCTCCTGAGTGACAAACAGCGGCTGGTCCTCGCGGCTCGAGAAAGCGCACGAGCCCTCCGCGTCCTTGTAGAAAGTCCCGACCGGATTGTAGTCGCAGGGCGCTCCGCCGCCGGCCCGGCCGTAGATGGCCGCGGCCGCTGCGCCCGTCTGCTGGTAGTAAGACGCCGGGTAAACCTTCTCCTGCATGTTGGCTGCTCCATATGTGGCCGCGTTGGAGTAGTGTCTTAACGGATCGGTGTATCCCGAGGAATAAAGCGGTATCTGACCCAGGAGAGAGTCCTGTCCTCCCGGCAGAGACACGGGAAAAGTTGAGTTAACAAAATAGGAACTCATTGGGTGGACAACGGGGTGTATATACTCCGGAGGAATATGATTTGTTGTCTTTTATAGTCCAAGTGGTTTTGCCATTACTTTATCGGAGATTTGGTTTTTGCTGAAAGGGGGGGTTGTGAGGTGCCACTGAATACAGAGGGAAAGTGTACCATCTGATCAACCTCTGGCCAATCACCGCCGTCTGTGCTTGCACTATTGCACCCATGGGGGGCTCTTGTTGCGCGCAGGAGTCCCCGGTGAATCGAAATGAAGCGCTCGAGCTTGTCGCTCGCGCACACGCTCACACAGACGCGAAGACTCATAGAAATATATTTATACTTTTTTTAAAGCCTAAATATAACCCCTGTTTCATGCAATCCAGCCCCCTCTCTCCCACACTCTGTCACACACAAACACACGGTGCAAAAAAGCAAAACATTTACGCACAGCCTGAGTCTCGCTCAGCCTCTAACCTTCACTTCCATCTCCTTTAATAATTCACTAAAGCCAACAAAGTCTGGAATAAAACTCTTCTGCCAGTAAACCCTTTAAAACGAGCACCAACTGATCCACATGGACGCAAGAAACCTGCGTCAGTGATGCATATATTTCACTCTTCGAAGGTGAGACTTCATCCTGATTCAACCCTGACTGACTGAAGTCCACGAAGACGTGCAGAGAGCAGCGGGGAGGACACGCGCCGGCACTCAGGATCATCATAATCATCATCATCATCATCACGTTAACACACCATGATGAAGTGGACAACAATTTCACACTTAGAAAAAAAAAACTGGTAAGTATGAAGGGTTGAAAGACGTCTCAGGTGCCTGGAGCCTGCTTTTCGTTTCTTTGTTTTCACCCATGAACTAATTTGTATTTAAGAGCAAACGAGGAGGGAAATTAAGGCGACTGTTATTAGTCTTCTGTGTTTTTCTTCTCTGTCCATCATTTAACTCGTATTGATTGATTGTTATAATTAATAAAATACAAATTTTGCTTCCATTCTGAAGCTAAGTCGCTTTTCGAAATGTAAAGTTTGCAGAATTTCGTTCAAAAAGGAAGGAAAATGCATTTATAATAAATTATTCTATTTCCTTCTGTTCAGTTAGTTTCCCTTTTTAAAAAAAGCCAATAACTCTGAATAAAACCCAGAAAAAAAGCAGTTTTAAAAGTATTCTAACGTGAGTATAAAACACATAAATTGTATAAGAGCTTCATAGACGGAGGGAAAATAATAATAATCAGGAATGAATAATCCGCCTCTTGTCTTTGATTTTGCGCCCTTGGTCCACAGATTTTCTGTTTGCGTCATGTCTGCTTTGAAAACATTTTATATTTTAATATTTCGATCAGAATTGAGATGAAATCAAATCTTAATCTTTAGCTGGATTGGCGCCTCTCCGCCAGGCCGCAGTCCCTGCAGCCCGGTGCTGGACAGCTGCTGGACATTTGGAGAAACACTGACTAACAAAGAGGCAACCCCGTGTTTTCCCGTCACGTTATGGCCTCAGCCATAAACTCCCAGCATCAAAAAGGACGCAGAACACCCTGCAGAGGCGCCGGAAATAGAAAATAAATCGATAAAAGAGAAGAGCGGTGATTATTGACTCCGCGTTTTGTGCAAAATCAGGACGAGGATGCATCAGAGCGAATATTTGTTTAAAGCTACATCAAAAATGTGAGGGGGGGGAAAGCAGAAAGGCGAAAAGATACAACTAGGACACGGTGCGCAATATCAGCATAAATCGATTTCTTCAGAATAAAAGCACAAAAATGAATTACAATAATCCGAATAAATCAATCAGCAGAGTGAAAAACGTGTAGCCGGAGATCTTTTTGTTTTTTACCCCCAAGAAAAACATGACTCAGCTGTAGCACAGGCCCTTTACCATCACCATCATCATCATCAAAGTCAAGCTTGCCTGGCCTGAAGCCACCTGGTTATACAACACCAGTCGCCAGCAGGCCTCAGACTCGGCAAAAGAGTCTTTTTTCACCATTTTAGGGAAAATATTTGGCGTGTGAAGGAATTGCAGCACCTCAGGGGTTAAACAGAGAGTGCAGCAACTGGTTGTGAATAGCACAAACAGCGCAAGCGGAATAATAAAATGCTTTGGAGAGGGTAATTTCCCTTTCTTAAAGACAGATCTCCCCGTTTCCAGCTTTGTAAACATCAGGCCTGCAGTGACAGTGAAGCAGCAGCAGCAGCAGCAGCACCAGCAGGAATATCAGAAACATGGTGCCCTTACCTTTGTTGATAATCCGTCATTTCCAGTGTGGGTGCCACTCCGCAGCAGCTCCTCTTCGCTTCCTGTCAGCCCCACAAAGAAAAAAAAAATCCCCACTTTGCTTAAGTGATTTCATGAAAGTAATCCCACTATTCCAGGAGTGTGGTGATCCCTCATTTTCACGAACATAAAGCCACACAAGTACAGCCACATTAACGAGGCGCGCACGGCGCAGGAATTGCGCAGAGCCTCCATCGCCTACTTTTTGTTTTTTTTTTTTAGGGAGAGGGGGGGAATTACGCACGAAACCGCGAGCGGCTGTTCTTACCAACACTCCAAACGCTCACTGCACATGCAAAGAGCCCAGAAAAAGCTTGTGTTAGTAAGTGTTAAGTGAACGAGCGGTTGGAAAACAGCAGCTGCAATATAACCTCATGGGAAATAAGTTCCCATTCCTGCTGTCCACATGACCCCTCAGCAACCAATCCCCGAGCCAGGCGAGTCGTAAACTTCCAAGGCAAAGTTGTAAATTTTCATAAACAGCGGCCGTTTTTGTGCTTTGGACGCGCTTTCCTCACCGCCATCTTTATTTTCTCCCAAAGAATGAAATGTTTAAATTTTGCGTCAATATGGTAGAAACGGGTCAAGATGTGGAGGTGTGAGGGTGGTCTGCGGGGAAGGATGCGCTCTCGGTTCTGATCCATCTGGTTGGAGAAAGGTTTGTAGCTTCTTATTGATCTCTAACCACGGCAGTGGTCTTATTCGCGTACCCAAAAATTCAAATCGAATAACAGGAAGTGAATCTGGCTCCAGTCCTTCCTCCTGCATTTTGTCAAATGTGTCACTTTCAGGAAAAAATAATCATGTAATCTCCAAACCGCAGACGCGGGTGATTGAGTCTTCTTATTTTTCTAAAATAAAAAGGCTCCAGGCGTGAAGATTATTTGCATTAAGACTATTATAATCTCTCCAAATGTGGAGAAATTCCTCCAGATCAAATTGGCCAAAGATGGGAATGAGCTTAACTGCCATCCTGAGGCGGATTTTAAGGTCAGAAAAACTTGAAACAGCCCAACTTCAGAATGAAACTTTCCCTCGTTTGGGCCTTAAAAACGTATTCATCTTTTTTTCTTGTTGTTTCTAATGAGTCATTTCCGATTTGATTTGTTGTTATTTTTTTTAAAGTATTCTTTCAGTCGGTATTCTGGTGTTTTACACTGACAGAGAGGATTTCCGACATTTATAGACGCAATAAAACCATAAATTCCTGAAATACAAAACATTCTCCCCATCGCTTTCATTTTTCTCCCTCAAAGAGACGCAAAGTCCAATATAATAGCGCCTTTTCATTAAAATTTAGGCTAAGATTTAAACACAAAATGTTAAAACATATGAATTAACGTTTTCATTTCATTAAAGTCTAAAATAAAAAACAAAAAAAACAAACAAAAAAACCCAACACTTCCACAGGTACCGTCTTATTTAGGCCATAGTTTAATCCTTTATTGACTCCTAAATTTACCCCCCAGATTTTAATTTTTTTAAAAAGATAAATATAATTATAATTAATTAAATTCGTCTGTAAACCCCCGAGTTTCACAGGAGCTTGCAGAAAACAGCTCAGGCGCTTTATAATGCAAGTGGACTCGATACTAAATATTTATATTTATCAGTAATGAAAACACTTCCTCACATTTTAAAATAATATCGAATAATTTCTCAACGCATTTGATCTTTTTCTTTTTTTTAGTTTATTGGTACCTTGCTCTCAGCCAGCTACAAAGAAACCAGATCCAGAGAAGCTGTAAAACTTTATGGCCTCTTATCTGAAAGCCGTCGAGACGAAAGGAGGCAATCACCATCAAAAAGAAATTTAAAACTATTTAGAAAAAAAATGTGTTAAAATGTAATCACAGAAAGAATATTTATTACTTTTAAAAAGATTTTTTTAATCTTATTTTTTGCAGAAAGTGACAATAAAGACGATTAAACTAAATCACTTGAAAAAAAAGACATTTTATTGATCATCAGCGCAAATAAAGTTATTTTCAATACTTGACTGCACAAACAGAGCAGCTGGCTTTTATCCTTAATGTCCCCCAGTGTGAAGCTTTTCAAACTAAATTTAATATTAAATAATGAACCTTTAATAGTTTCAGTTTAGCTGAGCCAGTTTATGTTCATATAAATCAGTGAGTTTATTAGAATCACATTTTTTTCTTCCAGAGTAAAAGATTTCAATATCATGTTAACCCAGCATGCTTTTATTTTGGCACTCTGTTTGAAATAATTCATCCTCAGAGCAAAAATATTAAACATCTATCTCAGATTTATGCATCAGGTTAGATTTAATGGATAAATCTGAGTACAAAGAGTCAGTATTTAAAAAAAATACTGAGCTGGAGCTCATTCAGTGGCAGGCAGCTGGTTTGCAGGTATAAAAGCTATATACAAACATCCATGTTCATCAAAGGCATTGTGTATTTCTGAATTTTCTCTCTTCAAGGCTCTTTGTATTTCTCTGTGGAGCAGCTTCAGTGTGAGGTGAGAGCTGCAGGTCTGGACTCGGAGGGGCTTCGTGAGGTCGGCAGTCCCGCTGCCCTCACTGCCCTTTACCGTGCTGGGTCGCTCTGTGAGGGAAGCCAGGCCTCCGGAGCAGCGGGACGCACGTGGAGATGACGAGCAGGCTGCGCAGGGCGTCGGGGTTGTGGGACACGTCGTTGGTGCATCGAGGGCCTCCTTTGGAGATGCAGTTTATGGTCGGGATGCCAGGACGGGACCGGGCGTCGGTGTAGAAGCTGCTCAGAGAGTCGCTGACTGAAAACAGAAGAAAGAAGAAGTCTGAGACAAACAAACAAACAAACACACACACACACACACACACACACACACACACACACACACACACACACACACACACACACACACACACACACACACACACACACACACACACAACCCCCACTCTGAATAGTTAATATATAAAAAAAAAGAAAGAAATCTCTGTATAAATGCTATTACCATTTCCACAAGAGCCCATTGTGTTTTCTGATGTTTTAATTATGTGTGTGTGGAAATTATTGCAAATGAAATAATATCAACAGATTTTTTCCTAAACTAATAGCACAGCCTGATTATTTATTTATAAAAATGTTTTTTAAAAAAACCCAAAATGGGACACAGTAAATAAATGTTTTAATATTTTCATGGTAATTTTAATGGTAGATGGTAATTTTATGTAGATTTAAACACTTCTCCCGTGTATTTTAATTTTTTATGCATTTTTGGTGATTAAAAAAAAATGTATTTCTACATTTTCTTCAAGTGATGTTCATGTTTCGGAAAACAGAAAACAGCAGGAGGGGAAAAGACATTAAATTCAGTATTATTTATACATCTCCAGTGTTACAGTCGTACCAAAGCCTCCTTAGTAAACAGGAAGCAGGAGCTGGAGAGAAAAGCCTGCAGAAGCTGGCTGTTAGGCTGAAAATGAACCAGCGTTACCTCTCTGTGGCTGACCTGAGATCTCAGTATGGTTACCTGGCCAGGACGCCTGCTGGGGGCTGACGATCCGGCGTATTTCTCCCGCTCTGCCGTGGCTCTTGGACTCGCCGTTCGGGTAGCTGCGGTGCACAGTGGGCCGGAGGAAACGCTGCTGAGTCATGACGGACCCGAGCTGCTGCGAACACAGCGATAAAACGATGCCGTTTAGATTCTGTGCCATAATGATTATTCAGCACAGTGAATTATCAGTCAGGGTTATGAACTGTTAACCCACTTCATTCATTCTCCTCTAATGATTATTTTTGGCTGTTTATATATTCAAACCGCTGCTGAACCGCTGACGCTGATGTGTTTTGGATTTCATCACTTTCAGGAGGTAAAAACCATCAAATTTACAAACAACCTGAGCTTTGCATGCCGAGGAAAATGTTTCTTCAACTCAAAATCCAGAGCAAAGCCTGAATAACACTATGTGTTACAAACAGACATGCAAAGAATAACGGATTAAATCAACTTGTTGCTCAAAACAACATTAATTATCATGGATTTTAATCAACTATTAATTATTATAAGAGTAAAAATAAAACGTTTTCACTGGTTCAGGCTGTTCATAAATGATAATTTGCTGGGGGTTTTAATCATATATAATAATAAACTAAAAGTGTTCTTTTTAATATTTTAATACACTGACAAATAAATTAATCTTTAAAATAAAAACTGAAAATAAGCAGTGAAAATAAGTGCTGTTGCAGTCCTGGTGAGGAATGAGAAGCTACAAAACAATCATAGAAAATGTTCTTTTTCCTTTAATTCTCTATTAAGACTGAGGAAGAAAGGCTGACCACCTATTAAAGTTGAAAGTTAAAGAGACAGGGCAGCTGACATGATTAATTTCTTAAGATTATGAGCACTGATTTAAAATAAAGAAAGAAGAGCAGTGGATTCATTTGGCTGGAGAGTACCTGCACAGGTATGTCCTGCTCTTTAGTCCTTTGACAAAAATGTGTCAGTGAATCCAACTGAAATAAAAAAGGATGATGGCAACTGTCAGTTAATAATACTCACAATAAATGAGAAATGGTTTATTTTGCATGGACTGGTGGTCAGGCCTTACCTTCCTGTGTTGCCTTTGATGATTTCTCTGCTGCTGGGAGCAGAAGTCGTTTGCTCCCCCTCCCTCTCTGTGGCCCTGCAGCAGCTGCTGGATCTGGCTCACCACCCCGAGGTCCTGCAATAGTTTTTGCCTCTGGTACAGCACGCCGAGCTGCTCGTGGTCGCCTATTAATACCACTTTTTTCTCCTCCTCCCTCTCTTCCACCACCTTCTCCTCCTCCTCCTCCTTATCCAGATGCTCCTGCTCCTCTTCTTGGACCTCTGCAGACTCCGGAGCTGCTGACAGGCCGGACACAGGAGGCTGGAGGGGAAAGAACATTTAAATCAAATAGTTTTTATTGCTAAGATGTATATGCAGGTTTTTAAAATATATGAGAATATCATTGGTTTGCTGTACTGAAAATAAAATCTGTTTATTTAAAACTGAATAAAATGATCAAGAATATTATTTAGATAATCTAAAGAATACTCTGACAGAAAGACCAGCCAGAGTCAAAGCCATTCATCACGGACTGAAGCTGTGTCTCCCTCTTGTGGTTACATTTGGGTACTGCATCTTCAAACACAGCCTCACCAATGCTGGGTCGCAGTTAGAAATGGGGGTCGGGGCTGATGGGACCCTTCGTGGTTTGACTCCTTCCCCTGCAGTCTCCCCCTGCGAGTCTCTCCTCCGGCCTCTCCTTTGGTAGTGCTCATTCTGCTCCTGCTTCAGACGCAGCTCCTGCAGCTGTTGCCTAAAAGAATAAAAGCACACATTTCAGAACCACTTTGAGAATAATTTAAAGTATTTAAACAAATTAAATCACTTTTTTAGCTTTATTATGGTACTCTTGTTTTAGATGTTTGTTTTTTTTAAAAACCCACAGAGGACAAATATTGAGTGTAGAAAAAGAAACTCGGATCCTTCTGCAAGTCCATTAATCTTAATTTGAATAAATAAATAAAAACTTAAACTCCAGTGATCACTTCTGTAAAATAACCAGTTAAATCTGATAAATCTCATCCACATTTACTTATAATTGTATTATTATTAGTTTGTTTTCTTTTTTTAATGCAGAGAACAACTTATTTTGGTTTCCCGTCTTGTATTTTATTTTGAAACAGATTTTTGCCTGTTCACATTTTCCTGCTGTCTCCATGATGCACTCTGTTGTCTCTACATTTTAGTTTCCTCATCTTCCATTTTTATTTTGTTAAAAAATAAATAAATAAAAAGACAGAATGTTTGTTTTCAACTTTTAAATTAGTTTTTAGGTGGAATCAGCCATTAATGTTTTGCTTTTTTTTATATTTATATATATCGTGCATTTGGTTCCTTTTTATCATGAAATGCAGGAAACAGGAACTTAATTAACACAATCACAAGGGAGGAATAAAAATACAAAGCACAGATGACAAATGATGACTACCAAAATAAAACACCAAATAACAAAAGAACCAAACCACACACAGAGGTGAAAAACTCACATGGAGACACGGCTGGAATAGTAACCCAAAATACAAAGAAAGCTGAAGGTGTATCTATCGTAGAGAGATAAATATGGGACTGAGCGTATTAACAAAAACAGAAACCAGAAAACTGCACTAAAAAGACCATGGCATTGCTGTACAAAAACAACTAAACTGTCATGAAGACAAGTGAAGACTGTTTTAGGAAATATCTGAGAAGTCTGCATGAAAGTGAGCACACAGCAGAGCAGATTTAAGCGTGTAGGTGGAAACAGGTGGTCTTCGATGTGACGATCACAGCAGAGAGCAGGATCGAACACGACGACAAACACTTGCCCTTTGAGAAATCATAGTTGTCCAGAATCTCTACTATTTGATCAAACTGCTATCTAAACTGTTGGCTAATCATAGTTAGTAGCAGGAAACGATGTGACACCCAGTTTTTCATGGCAGACACAGGGGCCTTTTAATTTAATAACGTGAGAATTACAGGCACATGCAGCGGAGTGTCATCAGCGTCTTAAAGGGAAATTTATTCCATGACTGCACATAATTTGGTGGCAGGATTACGCACTATTAAATTCTGTTTTATTAGGACAGGTTTAAATCCTTCAATTTGTTCAATTATTCCATAATGTTTGCACATATTAAATCACCCCGAGGCATGTCTGCATGTACAGCTGAGTGTGATCACACTACCGGCAAAGAAGCGACTGGCTACGTATCATTTCCAGGAGCGACAAATCAAAACTGAGATGGCCTCAACTTTTTTCTGCATCAGCCTTTCATGGATTATCTGTACGGGAGGTAAGAGACAGACCCAAACGCTCCTAAGACAGAGATGTGACCTAAGGAAGGAAGTGCTGAGGACAAAAATACAGAATACACACTAATGTAGAGCAGCGGCGAGGGATTCACAACGGAGTCGCCAGGGGGAACACATGGGATAAGGAGGACATGGCAAAGAACTGAGTAAAACTGAGGACTTACAGACAAACACAGATGAGGTAAAGAGAGAGGAAACATCTGGGGTAAAAAAGACACAGGTGAACAGAATCTAATAATGCAACAAAGGGAAACAAAACTTCACACAATGCACGTAAGACAAGGGACTAGAAAAATAAAAGAGGAAACCTAAAACTGAGACAAACACACAAAAAGATAAACACAAAGACACAACTGACTTCACAAAGCAGACACAAAAGGAGAAAAAAAAAAACACAGAGAAGAGACTTGGGGAACAAGAAGGGAACTTATACAACTAAACTAATTTATAAGTAAACAAAAAAAACAAGTAATACAATAGGGAACCAAAATTAATAGAAACTAGGACCCAATTGCATTAATGGTCTCAGAAAAAACTTTGAGCACTTTGTCATTACTTTCTCTAGCTGTCTTTCAATTTTGGTGCCATGACAACCTGTATGTAATAGATTGACTGATTTGTGTCTATATACAGAACACGAATATTTTCCACTTTTAAAAAGGCAAAATTAATCCACATTTGGAAGAACATATTTGCATTATTGATTCATATATTGTTATTATTATTATTATTATTATTATTATTATTATTATCATCATCATCATCATCATCATCATCATCAATAAAAATGATTGGATTTAGAACAAGGTCATGATTTGAGGATCACAACCACCTGAACTGGCTTCCAAAGATCCTGGAATCTGGAATATTTTAAGACCTATGTGAAACATCTACTAAGAAAACTGAAAACAATAATCGCATTTTTCTTTTACTAGTCTTCGTACTGTACTGTATTTTTGTACTGTAGTACAGTTTAGTCTGTGCTTAATTATTAGTGATACTACTTATGTGCATGTTTTTTCATCCACCTATCACAGTCTGCTGTTTTTATTTTATTTTTTTTTAAATCACTGATGTCTTGTTCTTTAGTTCTACTTGCATTTAAATACACGACTTTCTAACAATAGCTGTATCTCATTACTCACACTGAACTCTGAAAACTTGGGTTTAAATACTTTGATGCAAGCTACAAAAATATATGAAGCTACATTCTTAAAAGGTTATGTTTATGTAAATGCAGTCACATTTTTCTTAAAAAGGTCACCAGAGAACCACTTAGGGGCACATTTTAGTCTCATGTTATAAGATTTTCATTTGATTATTTAAAAATTCTTTAAATGAACTGCAATCATAGTACCGTATTTTTTCGGACCATAAGGCGCACGGGATCTGTGCACTGTTGACAAACGGGTCCGTTTTCATACATAAGGCAAGCCGGATTATAAAGCGCATTAAACAAAACAAAACAGTCAGATAAGTCAAACATTACTCAACTAATTCCTCTTGCTTCTTCCACTTCCATACCATTGATTCATTAATGTTGAATTCTCTGGTAGCTGCTCTATAAACACTGGAACAACAGTATATGTTGTTCCAGTGTTTTTCTAATTTTTGCTATGTAATTTTGCACTGTCCACTTTCTGCTGTAACAAAACAAATTTTCCCATGTGTGGGACTAATAAAGGTTATCTTATTTTACATTAATGACTAACCTCATATTGTGGCTGGATTATCTCAGTTGTTCTCCCCTACTGAAATTTGGTATACAGCAATTTTCCAAGTGATTGCATTTGTCAAAACAAACAAACACCAGGAACTTATAGCAAGTGGAAAAAAGTTAGCATTCATTCTCCAGGTTCACTGTGTTATGCTTTGATATGCTAACATAGCTGTGTCGCTAGCGATCACTAGCACAGCATTATATACCAGCTAGTCCAACTTCAGTAACCCTACAAACGTCACTGCTGTTTAGTTTTCTGTTTTCATTCATGTTGGAAGTGATAGCAGAGCTGTACGTTTGATTTTTGCCCAGAAATCTCTCAGTCAGAACATGCTTGGTAACATGTTTAGGTAACTAGCGAGCTAACTTTCTGCTACCTTCCTGCTAACTTCTAACTCCGTTAAATTTAATAAATTCTGTTTTCATGGATGCCTGGATGTTAAACTTAATTGTTACACCTGGTAAAGCAGCGACACTGATCATTTTTATTAAAGATAAAATAATTTACACAGTGTTCGTTTGGGGCCTGACGCGACTGAGTTTTGGACCCAGATTACTATGAGTCGCAAGGCTCCTGACTACAGTACCCATAACGCTCAGACAATCCATCAGGCTTCATAGCTTAGCAAAGTCCTAAAACATTTTTTGACAGATTTTTGAGCGTCGTGTACCACATAAAAATCGTTTCGAGGTCAGTAAACACAGCCAGAATTCATAGAGAAGGCCACCAGATTATAAGGTGCACTGCCGATTTTTGAGAAAATTCAAGGATTTTAAGTGTGCCTTATAGTGCGGAAAATAGATAAATGAATTGCTATGCATTTTTTAGGCAACATTCCAAATAAAATATTTAAAATGTCGTCTATTCCTTTTCCTTCATTGGGGGGAAAAAAAAAAAAAAAAAAAAAAAAAAAAAAAAAAAATCACAATTTATCTTTAATTTAGATTTTAGTAAGTAAGCACACTGCATATTTGAATATTTGTCCAGTGTTTTATTACCAATCAGCAAACACATTTGCAAAAATATTTAATATTTGTATTTAATGTAAGTCTTTTTATTTATCAGTCAAGCAATTTGTAAGATTACATCTTGAAATGTAAATTAAAATTCACAGAGCTCATAAAAATCTACCAGCAAAGAATTCAAAATCACAAAATATTAAACTTATTATGATTTGGATCTTCACATTACAAAAACTTGATCCAGATTCTTTTTGCATTTTTTAATGTAAATTATTAATAAAAATTTATCAGTTGTAAGGAGTAAATATCTTGTTATAATGATTGTAGCCTATATGCATCTATGCCTGTATGTAACCTAATACCTCGTTACTGAGCGAGCCAGTCTGAACAAAAACTTTGCACGGACATCGTCACACATACAGTGATTAAAAAGATTTATGATAAATCCCAATTATTTATATTTTCCTATTTATTATGTTCATTTTATCATCCATCTTGCTAATCAGCTAAGTTTTTCTACCACTTGTCACAAGATGAGAAATTATTACCTCGCACAGGTTAAGCTAGAAATTTAAGTTTTTTGCGATCTTTGTGGTCTTTTTATGATAAATATTATTTTATCAAGTCTTCTCACTGTACTATCCCTTTAAATAACAGCAGAGATGTTAATTTAGTTCTCCTGCATAAATGTTAGAAGTGCTGTATGAATAAAAATTATTATTATTACCCAAGTGTCTGTATTTATATGGAAACTAGGCAGAATAATTCAGTTCTCCCTGCACTGGAGTGTTCCCTCTGCTTTCTTTTTTATTTTACTTATTTCTTTGTGTCTGTGTGGATGACTTCAGAAACGGTCTGTGAGTGTACTGACAGCACGCTGGAGGTACCTGGCACACTCCTCTCTGGCCTTTGATGCCGCCGTCTCGTGGAAGAGCGAGCTGCTGTGTTTAAAGTACTTGTCGTATTTCTCCCCTCCCTCTCTGGGATAAATCCTCTTGAAGCCTCCCAGGTGTTTGGCCTCGTACCTCTCCATCTGCTTCACCGTGGCTGCCTGGCACTGACGCAGCTCCTCTGACCTGCCGATAAAATACACACACGGAAACACTAACCTTCACTACAGATGTGTGGTGTGTGTGACCTTGGGAAAACTTCACACCATATCTGTTCACCGTACCTGGCCTCTCTGGAGCGGTGCTGCTGCAGCCTTTCCTTCACCTTGCGTCTCTCCTCTTTAGTAATCTTACGACGATCGCAAGCGCTCAGGTTGATGAGAACCAGAGTGTCGTACAGCAAAGCATCCTTCACCTCGCGGTCCAGCTGGGAGTCAGTGGTAAAACTTGGGGAGTGATTCACCTGGACATAAATATATTCAGACACACACACACACACACACACACACAGGTCTGAACAAATTTGGCTGAATTCAAGCTAACTTAATCCATTCACCAATTCATGTTTACCCAACTTTTTTGTAATTCAAGATCTATAAGATTTATAAAGGGCACAATGCAAATGTCGACCTCACACCCAGTTGTTGTTTCAAAAATACAAACATACCCTAACTTTTATTTTTTCTTTAATTACAGAATTTGACTGTTATTATTTGTTTGGGATCAGATGTGTTTGTGTCATTTATACGTGTCCCGGCATTCATCTGGCTCTTATCTTGGTAAAGAACTACCTTCAGAAGACCAAAGGGAATGTTATTGACTGGCCTGGAAAAAAGCCTTGAATCACATTGAAAATCTGTGAAGTGAACTTAAGACCAAGGTCTGTCCCCAGAAGACAAACAAATCTCAAGAAGCTTGGGAGAGAGACCATTGAAGAATGGGCTGGGATTAAAGCTGGGATTAATAGCCTTTATTTAAAAATAAATAAAGGCTATTTTGTCAAAAGACAGACTTTTAAAGAAAATAATATGAGTAGTAAAAAACCCAAAAGCATCCCAATAGACTACTTGAGAGACTGTATTGATTTGTGGATTAAAACATGTCCATGAATCAGGCTACCAAAGACCCAAAGACAACAAATTAATGGTATATTTGGTACAACACATGCAGAATATTTCCATTAGGCTTATATTTTAGTTAATGGAATAAAGCTTCAGTAAAGACCTGGAGATAGCTGACAGAGAAAATAGACCATAATGTTTTTCTAACCTTTCAGTCAAGAATCATACGGCTTTCCAGAACATGAGAAAGTGAGGCTGAATGAGTAACAATCACATATATGCTTGTTTTACAGTATTGTGTAACTGGTCTGTCACCTCCAACACCCAGGGTTTGAGCCGGTGATCCAACAGTACATCGAAGCCTAGGATCTCAAAGCATGCGCTGCCGGTGGTGTGGTTGGGGAAACACGTTTGGTAGTTATGCTTGAGTATGGGATGGGCCGAGATCAGAGTCTTTATGATCACGTCCTCGATGTCGCTCCACATCTTCTCTGTGCTGTAGTTCATGGACTCCAGGAGCTTGTTCAGGGCGGACAGCTTTCTGAACGGAACAACAATGAACACGGATTCTTTAAAGAGCGTTGGCGATGTACCGCATCATGCACCATCTTCAGTGTGAGCAGTATTCACCGTTTGCTCCCAGAATCCTCATCACGGACAAAATTCTCGCTGTGCTTGTTGATGGAATAGTTGGTGAGATGCATACACACGTCATCCTAATGTTAGAGAGACTAGTTACTATTTATTTAAGTAATTAAACTCACAGGAACACGTATACAACAATCAATAAAATCAAAATCAAATAAAATATGATACAAAATATAAAAAAAAACAAAAACAAACAGATAAACTGACCATTTTAACTATTCTGCCAAATTCCTATCACTAACTTGGGGCTTTTATTCTGAAAATTCTCCATAGATTTACTTCCAGAGATATATGCAGAGTTAACTGGACCTAAATAAGTGTGTCTCTATAAGTCAGCCCAGGCACCGGTCAGTCCATCTTTAACAGTTCTTACCACATTGCTGAGCATTGGTTCGCTGTACTTTGTGGTGCAGAAGCGAGCCAGGCCCTCCTTGAACATGAAAATGCTGAATGGGTCACATGACGTCACGAGCACGTAGACACGCAGGTCAAACTTGTACCCATCAATGATGAAAGGCTGAAGAGGTCATTTATAAAGAACAGAAAAAGCATCATACACTGTGCATTTTGTTGCAGGTGTTTTATGCGTTGCACCCGTTTGCTCACCCTGGAGATGTAAACCTGGCAGATCATATGTTCTCCAGGTTTGATGTCTTTACTGGATTTGGTGATGAAGATGCCTTTGCCTTGACAACCGGTGTCAGGCTTACAGATATACGTCTTGTGTTTTTTGGCCCTGGTGTAAGCATGGAAGTCGCTGTAACTGCAGTGAGATAGAGGGGATGAACACAGATGAGTGAACCTATTATCTTTTTAATTCCTAAATATTAACAACATTGTTTTGGGGGGGGGGGGGGGGGAACCTCACAGATCTAACGTCACGCACTGGATGAGAAAGAATTATATTAATACTGAAGGTTACATAAGAGGTGTTTGAAAAGGTTTAGTGATCCTTTTTAAAATACGTGGAAGATTTAGAGCCAGAATAATAATTAAAAAAACAAAACTCCTGTTTCTGTTTTTGTTTGTTTTGTTGAATTTGTGCACTAGAGGGTTTTTTGTCTTTCTTATTTTTATTTTGTAGTTTTCAAAAATGTGGTAGATAGATTTTGGGAGGAAATAAAACAGAGTGGAAAGTGCAGACTGACTCTGCAGGAAGGCACCATGTTCTGGGGAAGATGTTGTAATCTTTGGGAAAGAGCTTCAGCATGCGGTTCATGTTTCTGGCCAGAGAATCCTTGCGGCAGATCTCGCTCATCCCCGGGAAATGGTTTATTTTCTGCAAAGACAGGTTTACACGGCATTACAGGACAGTCGCCTACAATATATATTAAACAATCAGTCACCAATTTAAAATCACAAGCACTGATCATGGAGTGTTCTGCTTGGAATTTCAGGTCCTGGCATTTATGTTGCTGTTGCTTTCAGACATATTGCTCAGAAATATCAAGAGGAACATGGCAAAGAGCCCACATCTGTGATCTAGACTTCAAATTCCCCCGATCCCAACTGAGCAACAGAAGAACACACCTAACAGTGTAGCAGATGCAGTAGATGTAGCTCCAGAGCCTGAATAGTGAACCCTGTGCAGAAGTGCCTTAAACCTGCATTATTTCTAACAGCCAGCAGGGAGTGATGACTCGCACTGCAAACAGCTCAAGATGAACAGAAGTCTATGAGAAGACAGTCCTTGGCCTCATCGCTCTTTTTGGGATGGGTTTAAACAAGTGAAAGGTTTCCCAAACGGAGACGCAAAACCCAACCAGGAAGAAAAAATAAATAAATAAAAAAAATCTAGAAAATCAAACATGCAGAGTGACCTACTGCGGTGACCCCCTGTAAATAGAGGAACAACCCAAAGTAGCTCGTAGATGTCCATGGCTTTTTGTAACATCTGGTTTAAAAACACCACGCTGTTGATGGTAAAAACACTCAGCTCAAGACTTCACTAAACACTGGGTGATATCACAGTAGTTAGTTACATCTTTTAAACAAGTCTGATACACAGAGCTCCCACCCCACAACCGCTACCAAAGTCCCAGTGCTAGACACCAGCGCACAACTCCAGTGGTGTAATATCCATGCTGCAACAGGCCAGAAGTGTTTTGACAACACAAGAGAAACCTAAATAATATTAATGTAGGCTAGCTAATGTATGATAGATAGGATCTCGAACAAATCTACTTTAATAAATTACTCATGGTCAAAGAGAGTCAGGCTGACTGCATCGAATTACCCAGTATGATGGCAAATTGAAAGCATGGACTGAAAAAGGACATGTACATCATCATTTCATTGGTAAAGATATTTAGAAAAATGTCATAGTTTGAAGAAACTGATGAATTTTCCGCTTCACAAATACAATCACACATTTAATCAATAAATAATCAAATGAAGCATCAATAATCTTTTCTGATGATGGCAGTGATGGAGGTGTTAGGTTAGTTAGGTGCATTGATTACCTGGTAACGCTTCATGTCCTTAACACGGTCTAGAGACACTGAGCAGTCGGTCCAGAACAGCGTCCAATCTTCACCGTCCATCGCCTCTCTGAGGCCGTATCTACGAGCAGCTCGCCACACTGTGACAAATCAAGCATTTAGCATCTTAACAGCGCTCCATCTGTTTCCCACAGGCAACCAGAGGCCCCTCTCTGCTTGTACAGTGTTTTAAAGTGTATTGTAAAAAAAAAGAAGCTGTTTTTTTTTTTTAAAATGAAATACATAGAGTGAGACAAACTTTATAAAAATTACCGTTATTATTTAGATGTTGTTGTTTTGTTTTTTTTATTCCTGGCAGTTTTAAAAGTAGGACTGGATTATTGGTGGTATTTTACTGTGCAGTTATTAGATGCTTTATCTGTTACTGAACCTTTTTGTTTTGTATTGTGTGAATTTGATGTGTTTTACAAAGTCTGTTAAGTAATCATGTGAATATTTCACATTTCACATTTGGGATTTTATATATTTATTTTATATCGAGCCTTGTGTGACCCCTCAGTTAATCAACTTCCTGAAACCTTTCAGCCATGATTGTTCTGATTGGCTGCCCCTCGTAAATAGCAGATTTGAAGTTTCCCTGCTCACGCTGAGAGGAGGAATATAAAATATGAAACTGAGTGTTTAGAGCTGTCTGAAACATTAAACACTAAACACTCAATGATGAAATCAGGGTGAGCTTTTAGTGCATTGTGACTTCATTATTTGAAACTTGCCCACGCTCAATATGATCATACATCTCTATAATACTGTATATATGATGAAAATAAGGATTTACAGCAGAGATCCAAATGGAAAAAGCACTGTCCACATGCTTTTATCTATTTGACATCTGTAGTATTTGTATTCAGCCTTGTCTAGCTAGAAACAACTTAAAATTGGACATATATGATTTAGTGATCTCTAGCAGACGTACCACTTTCATATTTGCAGTTGGTGAGGTTGATCCACAGTCATCTGAAAGACAAGAGAGACAGAAAGAGGGACAGACATCTGCTGTGCTGCACAGTGCCTTGTTTTGCTCTCCTGAACGATGAGGATAAGTGAGAAAAGAGACCTTAAGAGCCTCCAGGACGAGTTATAGAATCATAACTGACAGGGTGCTTGGCAGTTAATATACCTGCAAAGGGAGATAACAGCAAAAGTACAACCCCAGAAGTAATTGATGCTGTGTAAAATGTAAATGAAAACAGAGTGCAATGATATGCAAATCTCATAAATACATATTTTATTCACAATAGAACACTGAAAACATATCAAACGTGTTATATCCATTTCAAACACTCTCAACAGAAATAAATGACAAATAGTTCAGTAAATGGGAGAAATTATTATTGTGCTACAGTTGGCAAGGGAAAAACCCAGAATAAGATTTCAAACTCTTATACTGGCAAAGAGAAAGGGAGAGCTTACATTACTGTGATTAAAAGATTATTATACTCTGGCACAATTAGGGGCTCTATTTTGCTGTTGCAACTCAAATTACAAAGTAAGATGGAAGGAAATCTAAGAGCACATTTCTGGGGATATTCTAATTCAAGCACAGCTGGGTGATTACAAAAAGGGATCCAGAATTAAATGGACATAGGTAGCATATGGATTAATCCCATTCATGGATGATACAGTGAACTGTGTTCACAGACAGTGTTTTCTGGAAGTGTCCCTGAGCCTGTGTAGTCTGTGTATTTCAATGACAAAACCATGCCTGTTTTTAAGGCCGTGCCACCTGAGGGCTCAAAGATCACACAGGCATCTAATGTTGATTTTGACCGTAACAATATCCTGATATCTGTATCACAATTTATAATCACGCTTTTTTGAGGTGAGCCTCTCTCTACAGCCCCATCATGTTAACAACTTGTTGCTAATTAAGCTAATTACTTGTAAAATGTTTCTTTTTGGCATCAAATACTTATATTGAGTTCACGTGACATCCTTCTAAATTACTCCACACTCAAAACTGTTAGCATCCTAGGTTTTTAGGTGATGTGTTTTATGTTTTTTGGTTTATTTTTGGATTTTTTCTTGTTCCATGGCATGTTGTCTTTATAGTTTAATGTTGCTTTCCTTGTACTTCCAAGTTTTGCTATTTATATTTCCGGTCCTTGTATCTGTTTATCTTCTTTGTTTAGTTTGTAATATTGGGTTATCCTCATCTGTGATCTCTCTCTGTGCTCTGTGGTTGTCTGTTCTCTCAGATTAGTCTTGTGTCCTCTTTCAGTCATGTCTCTGTGTTCTGTTACTCTGTTCCTGTGTCAAGTTTGTGTGTCTTGTCTGGGCCTCATGTCTTATTTTTGATAGTCCCTTTTCTCATGTGTCTCTCATCAGTTAGATTCTCTTCACCTGGGTTGCCCAGGTGTTTCCTCTCTGCCCTGATTCCTTCCTGTGCATATATTGTCCATATAATTAATTTCTGTGTAGTCTGAGTTTTGGTATTTTTGTATTAAAAGCTGTTTTGAGTGCAGTCCTGCCTCTGAGTCTGCACCCTGCAGCTACACATTAACACATGACAAAAATAAGGAAATTAACATTTAACTTCAGTTACCAAGTTGACATTTCTTAATTATTACTTTTCTCATCTTAAAAACTCATAGGTTCACGATCAACCCATGTAAGGTTGGAAGTGCAATTTGAATAATGGACACACTCTTTTGAAAGAATTTTGTCTGGTTGGAGGAGCCAAAGCAGCCAATTTTACAGAATAGTGAGTTACACCCACTTAACAAAACTTTGAAAAGAATTAACCCAACATTTCAAAGGTATCATTTTATGATCTGTATACATATTAGATTAATTTTTAATTTATAGTTTCTCTCTTTTGTTTTAATTATAGTCAATAAATTCAATAAATATTTTAATTCTGGAAAGATTACCAATTTAAGAATATATTTGAGCCTTTTGTTGCCCCTTACCAACTTTTTTTGAGACATGTTGCTGCCATCAAATTCAGAAAGCGCTAATATTTTTATAAAAAAAAATGGCACATTTTCTCAGTTCATGTTCTTTTGTGAATAAAATACAGGTTTATGATCTTTGCAAAACATTGCATTTTGCTTGCATTCACATTTTATACAGCGTTCAAACTTTTTCAGAATTGCCATCGTATGGACGAGCTCTTGCAGTAAAGTACCTCTTCTTGCTTTTCCTTCTCTGCTTGTTGACGGGTTGCGGCATGCATTTGTAAGATTCAGTTTGGCTTTCGCTCTCCTCTCCCTCACCCCGCTGCTCACATTTATGTGTGTCGGTGTTTCTTTCTGGGCTGTCCAGAGGTAGACCCATCCTGAATGAGAAACATGTGCTCAGCTGACCTGCAAGGCATGCCAAAAACTTCATGAAATTGTGACACAAACAGAAAAATGATCAATTTTCCAACACTCATATCTCTCATTCTGAATGGTATGTGCCATACAGCCACACAATGAAATTCAATCAAATAGAACAAACTACATGCTGTAAGTGCACGCATGGAATCATGTTTCTGTTTCCATCTCTCTCATCAGGTGAGTGCTCTGGCTGTCAGCGTGCTGTCACAGGCTGGCATTCAAGGGTTATTGTGGCAGTACAGATACAGGGAGTGGGTAATACTACAGCCACAGTGAGGGGAAATGATCCTAATACCAAGCAGAAGTGCTAAAGTGTGACACTTTTTTACTTTTACTGCTTTTTATAACGTAAATTAAAAATACACATAAGTGGTGTAAGGAAGCAATACATGGACACCAGTGAAAATATCTCAGTCTATTCATTCTTCAGATGTTGTCTTTTAGTAGTATCCCTTCCCCATTTTCCCTGTTGAAGTGACAGATTTATCTTTTTATATTATACAGTTTATCTCCTCAACAACATCCTGCCTTCGACTGGGAGTAGAAAGGCAGCACAAAGCACCATTCGCTGTCTCGATCACCCTGATCATCAAGTTTTTTGACAGGAAACTGTCGAGCCTAAAAGCACTTTTACTAAATGACCACACTGAAATGATCACCAATATACTCTTCCAGATAAACATCACACAAGTTATTTGTAATTTTATATAAGTAGCAGGTATCACTGCAAGTATAAGCAGAGAGACATGGCACTCAGAGAATCCTGAACTGAGATATATGGGGGAAATTTAATAAAAGCAAAGAGGCTGCATAGAAACATAACTTTTAGAGGAAAATTATTTACTACTACTAATTAAAAGCAATCAGCAAACATTTTGAATGTTTTTTCATTATATCTAAAATAACAATAAAAAAGATAATAAAAATAATAATAATAATAATAATGATAATAATAATAATAATTTACTTTATTCCTGCAGTACATTTAAAGGGGTTTACAACTTGCTTTGAAGGAAGCGGAAAGCAGGATAGTTTAGACTTAACCAGACAGCCAAATGTCAATTCACATATATTAAAAAAAACAAACTACAAAACATAAAGATTAAAAATATAAGACTAAAATCAGACAATCAGAGGTGATTTAAACTTACTGACTCTGAAAAGCTTATCTCTTCAAGGAAGAGTGTTCTGACGCATCCTGATAGCAAAAGGATTGTCGTTTTTATGACTTTAATCACAATTTTGAAACAGTCAGGAGGAGTACACACTGTTGATAACCTCTTATCTCTGACTTGTTTTTGTCAAGAAAGCCAATGAAAAGAAAGCCTTACTATGTTGAACTTGGTTCATAGTACACACCTCTGTTGTCTATAATTAGTCCTCAGTATACAATATACGATTCATTTAGCGTGGATAATTCTATCCTATTAGTGTGGCTTTGTGTGAAATACACAAAGACAATATACAGGTCTTAACTCGGGTTATTTACGTGTTCTTCTGTAAACATCTTTCTGCATTCTGACCTAAACTGAGTCACTGTCACAGCAGCGTCTCAGCCATTCGCCTCTGACTCTTGTCTGGTGTCTTACAGGGTCAAGGTGAGTTCAAGTGAACTCCTGGTAATGATCGTGACAGAATACTGCAGGTTGGTGGCATTAAAAAGGGACACCACAGGTACACACAGTGGGAGGTTACGGTGCCAGGTAACAGCACTCGGATCCAATGATCTGGATAATCCTGACCCTGAACTGTGAGCTTTACACTGGCTTGAAACACCCCACTGACCTCAGCCCAGATTCAGTTACAGCCCCGTGAAGGATTTCTCCAAGGCTCTCCTTCAGTGTTCAACAACAGCAGGTACATAAATAGCACCTTCGTGCCCCCAATCCTCAGCAAACAATGGCATGCTCCAGTAAAGTGAGACTTTAACTGGTAATTATCACTACACAACATCAGACTAAATGTCAGACTAAACTTTGACATGCAACGCTAACACTTACTAAAACTATGCAGCACTAAGCACATTGTTTAGAGGGGATACACTGTATTGTCTAAAACTTGACACTGGTGTAATGCAATGCAAATGAGAAAAAGTATACATAGAAAAAAAAACATACATACAACTTCATATGGATTTTTTCACATATACACATGCACCAGGCTGCAAAACCCTTTCTCAATTGTATCAAGTTGTTTAAATAAAGTAAATTCAATTCAGTTCAATTAATTAAAAATGCAAAATTAAGTCTATATCATTTGCACAAGCTAATAAATTCAAGTCTACAAACTGCTAACAGTTCAAAAAGATTCAAAGAGGAACTCTGTCACTTGACTGATTTCGGTGGTGAATGGTAACTCAAACTAACCCAGTTTAATTCAGCAGTATTGGGATAATTCACGTGTGCATCCATCCAGCCATCCATCCATTTTCAGACACTTTGACACTTATCCAGGTCATGAGGGCAGCAGACTGAACAAAGACCCAGACCTGCCTCTCCTTAGCCACCTCCTCCAGCTCTCCTGAGGGGATACCAAGTAATCCCCTGGCCAGCTGAGAGACATAATGTCTCCACTATGTCGTGTGTCGACCCAGACCTTGACTGACCAGTAAGTCGACAGCTTTGCTTTCACGTTCTGACTTTTCTCTATCACATAAGATCAGTACATTATCTGTATTACTGCAAATGTGTCATTCCATCTGTCAGCTTCCTGCTTTCATCTCCTCTCGCTTGTGAACGAAACCCTGAGATACTTAAACTCCTCTACTGGAAGCATAAACTCCTTCTAGCCCTGTAGTGGACACTCCATCCTGTTAGCACATGGAGGTGTTAATTCTCATCCCAGCCAATTCATAAACCACCCCAGCACAACCTGCAGGTTGTTGCTCTATGAAACCAACAGAACATCGTTGTATAAAACCCCAAGACCCTCCAACCTTTGGCTGCACCTATTCTATCCTAAAATTATGAACAGAATTGTTGAAAAAGGGAAGCCCTGGTGAAGTCCAACATCTACAGTAATGAGTCTGATTTATTTAATCCAAACCAAGCTCTTACTGTGGTGGAACAGGGGTTGAATACCTCATGAAAACTACAACCCACAAAGAGGCATGTGGTCGAATGTCTTTTCCTACAAAACTCACATAGATGGGTTGGGCAAACTCTTATGTGCCCTCAGACAGCCCTGAGAGGAGATAGGGCTGGGACAAAACTGCAATCGTGAATCCAAGGATTGTCCAAGGGACATATGATTCTGTCCGTCACCCTGACATAGACCTGAAGCCTTGAGAGTGGCAATCTACCGCCCCAGTTTGCCTTTCCTGATTATGATTGGACATATCTTGACACAATCTGCTGAGTTTTTGTCATTTCTAAGGTGAAGTTTGTGGTTCTGTTGAATGACAACTAATATTTGGGCTTTTAGCACTCAAAACCTGTTGCATTTGACCGTTTTCAGTTCTATGCTAGTGTATCTGATAAACTGACAGCTCAATAGTGTCTCATCATCCTTTGATAAAGTTCTTACTTACCTGCACTGGTGAAGTCATCGATATTAGAGGGTGTTGCTCCCCCTTTGTCCACACCTCTTTGAATCACGGATCTCAGCTTCAAGAGCTTCGTAAGACACTGCCACACTCCTCAACAAGCAAACAGGTGAGCCACATCTCTGTACCTCTGGAGCCTTAAAAAAAAGCAGATTTGTATCATCAGCTCAGATTGACTTACTTAGTTTGACTCAAGCAGTGGATCTGGTGACCAATTAGAAACAGTGGGGACAAAAAATAAAAAACCTAATCCCTCCTGAAAAGAATGAGAGATCTTAGTGGGGAGCAAGTGGAGAGGTATAATCCCTGACATTTGTTCGGTGAAATAGGAGAAGTGCTTTTCAACGCCTCGACTTGTTAAATTTAAATCTGTGCTGAAAAGAGCTGCAGCAGTGTGTGGTGTAAGTGAACAGGCTGGACATTGATCTTCCTGGCCAAGCTGAAACGAAGCACCTTCAGCCAGAGCATGAAGACAGAAGAGAAGATGTAGGCCAAACATTTGGCAAAGAAGAATAAAAAGTAGAAACGCGACACTGTACCTTGCTACTGAACATGTCTTAATTAGACATAACGGGCCTGGACAATAATGATGAGGTGACAGAGTAGCACAAAATCTGGTGAGGCTACAAGCTGGCACTGATCAGACGCCTTGATTAATCAGTCAATCAACATTAATTAATAATCAGCTGACATCTTACTCCCTTCCACACTCACTTATCTTTGTTATGATGCTTTAAAGATCTACTGCTAAGCTTCAAGCGACTGAACTGACGAGTCGTGACTGCACATGCTGTTCAAGGTATTTAACTGATATGTGTGTGTGTGTGAGCCTCATGGGAAATTATAGTTTAATGCAGGGGTGACGAGCTGCTTGTTTGTTTGTTTGCCACATGGAACCAATTTTAGTGGATCAATAAAACCAAAGAAATACATATACATAAATTATGGCCCATACATTTACAATACAAAAAGGATAAAGAGTTTTTCCATATTCAGTCAGCCTGCTGTTATCACAATGAAAAGCTTTAGGGCGATTCCTTATCAGAAACATATTACTTCAGTTTGTCAGTAAAAGGGCCTGCAAAACTAGCAATAACCCACACAATGTTCAGTAAAAACCAATGTCCATCCACTGGGCTGGATTTGACGTATGTATTAAATGAGAGTAAGAGTCTCTGGAACAATCTGAAAATCAAATCAAAAAAGCCAGTCACTTCTTTCTAAGTTCCATCTTTTATTCCCTAAACAATTTCTGTACATTTTTCATACAGCTGATTAGTCCTCAAACTGTTTCCCCACAATGCTTGCTGTAGTATGCTGCTCCTGTAAAGCACTTTTGTAATGTGGCTTTGATAAGGACTATATATATTTTGACCAAGTACACGCCAAACTCTTTATTGTAACTTTTAGTCAGTTCCTGTTCTCTTTGAAGCTATTTATGTTTATTTTGCACTTCCTTTTAGGCTGTCTAATCTTGTTGTGGTTTCTTTTTTAGTTATAATTAAATTTTAGTCGTTTGTGTTAATTTTGCATCTTCTTTAGCTTCTTTTTGCAGATACAGATATTTTTGTTTTGCTTCATTACATCAAATGTAACTATTTTGATTCCTTCAATTACCATTTAAATGCTGCACTGCCACTGGCAAATGTCACCTAGATTATACTTGTAGCAAAGAAGCGTGGATCGGGCACAGTAACGTTTAGAAAGTATTTTTTGAAGGTTAGCATGAAACAAAGGGCGCAAATTATTATTATTATTTTTTTTCAAAAGTAAAAAGTATTCAAAAGAAAATGCATTGGTGGACATTTTCTTTAAGGTACAGTATTGTATGTTATCAAGTTTATTCTCTAATTTAAGCTACCCACGGTGTTGAGGTGCTAACTTGAAATGTGAAGATAAGCTCACGCAGAAAGGAGGCACAGACTTACAGAGCTTCTCTTTTCGGAGCCATCCTCAAGCCATTTTTAAGCAAAAACGTCTCTAAATTTAAATTTCAGTGATAGGTTGCGAGTGTTTCTCCCAGTGCAGTAAAAAACAAAAACAAAAGAAGTTTATCTGTGCTTTTAAAATCAAGCAAACGTCTAGCAAAGAAAACTGACCGCACAGCTTGACGCTAGACGTGTTGTTTCTATGGCAACAGAACGCCGACCTCTCCCCAGCTCGGTCAGCTTTAAAAAGCTTTAAAAAGGAAACAAAATGTGAATTTACCGATGGATGTGGTATCCTCTTGTTATCGGTGAGTAACACTAAACGAGCAGCCTTCCGTATTGTTAATGTTGCTGGCGTGTCGTGCTCTTGGTCTTGGCTGGGAGGACCGAGGAGCCCTATAACCTACAAATGTAAACATGAATGAAGTCGAGAAGAAGACGAAAACCCTGTTAAGACTTTTAGCCAATCACAAGTCGGGGTGTGAGAGTTCTCGTTTCTGATTGGTTGTTTGTTTCACCGATGAGGAAAACTGCATCAACAGGTGCACCACGTATCCCATGCGTGAAATACTGGGAATCTTTGTTTTGCTTTCTTTTGTTGTTGTTTTTATTGCAGAACTCAGAGAAAAGTTTTCAGTCACAATACATAATAGAAGATTTTCGGTATATTCCTAATCGTTTTAGGTATTCAAAGCGAATAAATAGTTTTTTAAAAAGAGATGTGCAAAAAAGGATTTTGAAGGAGATGTTATTTTGTAAAAGACAGACATTTCAGTGTGGCAAAAGCTAAAAAGAAAACCCACTGAATTCTTAAAAAAAAAGTATGACAAGCGCTAGTAAAAAATGTTGGGAGTCTTGCAGGTTTTAAAGTCATAACTACAGAAAAAGAGCCTGGCTCCCTCTTGTGTTTCCATCTCTAGTTGTAAGCAAAATGTTAAAATTGGACTACATTTCCCAAGATGCAGCCATCATTAGAATGCCTTCACAGATAATCTGAAACAAGAGGTCAAAGCCTTTGTGCATACTGACTATAAGTTATATGTCTTACTGTTTCGGTAGTTTTGTATTTTGAATTTTATTGCATTCTGCCCATAGTTTTTATTCATCTTAACTTGCAACCTTATAAAAGAATAACTTATTTATATTTATACATACATACATACACACAGTTTGACACACTTATGCAGCTTTCTTGTAATTTCTTTAAGGAGTCTTCAGGAATATTTTTCGAGATGTCTTGAAGGACATTCAACGCTCTTCTTTGGATGTTGGCTGCCTTTAGCTCTGTTCTCTGTTGGAATGATCACACACTGCTTCAATAATGCTGAGGTCCGGGCGCCATGAATCATGGAGGCCAGTCCATGAGTGATGGTGTTCCACTCTGTGATTTTTTTTTTTTTTTTTTTTTTTTTTCATTCCTTGTATGGTCTTACTGCATTGGCTGTGTGTTTGGGACCATTGACATGCTGAAAAATAAAACTATTGCCAATCAGACACTTTCCAGATGGTATTGTATGGTGAGTCAAAATCTGACCTTGTTTCTTTGCATTCATAATTCCAACAATGATGACAAAATCCCAACACCACCGCCAAACCATGACAGAGCATCCACTGTGTATTACAAATGGTTGTGTCCATTAATTTCAAGTTCAGATTCATCAGACCTGTCAACACTGAATTTCAGTCCAGCTCTGGTGTAATTTGGCATGCCTCTGCCCTTCCTCCCACTTTCCCTTTATTAAGCACGACTTCTTGACAGCCATCCTTACACTGAGACCATTTCTGATGAGGATTCGGTAAATAGTAGATGAATCAACTGAAAGGTCAGAAAGATCTTTTTTTGTGTAGACCTGCTATGTCTCCTTTACCCTCCACTTTTCCAAGTTCCTCAAATTAAGGGACATAGAGAAAACTACAATAAGATATGCATCTTGTCGATGCACAAGTACTATTTTACACCTGTTAAACTGTTATCTTTGGTATTTTTCATAGCTCACACTAAAGAAATATCAAGAAATTATGTGTTTCTGCGATGGTAACAAAGTGCCTAAAGATACAGTTTAAAATTGGTTCTTTGCTCAGTTTTCTGTTATGTGTAGACAACATGGTTTCATCACTTCAGCTACATGCTTCTTTCAAGCTTGAATGAGTTATAGGTCAGTGTTAAGTGGGTTAATAAACAAAACATTCCTCTAAATGAGGAATGATCAAGTACGAGGACTGGACTAAAATCGGGGCAAAAGCATCCAATTTGAACGACCTTCAGAAAGCCTGGAGGAGGTACAAATTACAAAATATGAAAAACTGAAGGGAAGGGTTAAAACAATGTTTAAAATGTATTGTTTAAATAAATGTTGTTTTTTTTAAAGCACTATTCAGGTTCTCAGGACTACACAAATATAACATAATCATTCATATCTGACATCTGCAAAGAGCTTTAAAAGTTTTTCTGAGTTTCCCCCCCAGGCATGAGGTTTTAAAAGATTGTTTTCAGCTCTTACGTGGCATGCCCGAAAAAAGCCCCTTCTGCGTCACTGAGGTTTGTAACGTTTACGTGCATGCAAAACAAATATCCGACGAGCATGTGAAGGCAGCACTCAGCTGGTAGTTCCCTGAGCAGCAGACGTCGGAGCGAGGTACTGACAGAAAATATGTGAGTTTCATGTGTTTAGCCGAACATCTGACTGCGATTTTAGGATTATTAGAAGAGTTTCTGTTGTAGTTTTTATCTTGTATGCGTGGAAGACGTCGGTTAAGTCCAGGGTGCGGTCTTTTAGGCTGTTTTGCTTTCGATTTCTTCTTCTTTCTTTTTTTTTAATGATCTATCGTGAGTTTACGGCCTTCAAAAGTTTATAAAACACATTTGAGGTCATCGGCTGACAAGGGGGATGTCTTAAAAATAGCATTTAAGTCATTTTAGTTGTAGGAAAGTTGATTTTCAGATCGTTTTTGGAGCGTAAGCAGTCAAAGAATAGAACAATGGTAAGTGCGCAAAAGCAAATAAGCAACAACATCAGGAGGAGGCCTGTAACACCGCTGCTGCTTTCTGTCCTGACACCGAGAGCTTGCTGTACCTGTTCTCATCTGTCAGCGTCCTGAAATGTTTCATCATCGACCTTTATATGTTTTCTGGCAGAGTGCATCTCAGCATGGAGAGCAACACTGCTACAGAGGTAGCAGACCACTTGGCGCGCACCTTCTCCCAGGTGGTGTTCATCGACATCCCTCAGTCATACCCACCGTCCACCCACGTCACCTGCAGCTACACCCTCACTGCGGCCTTCCAGCCCAACCCTAGGGACTGGGTGGGCATCTTTAAGGTGGGTTGGATCAATTAAATCCTCAACTTTTTTTTATAAATGTTAAATCAAAGAATGTCCTTCTTAAGCTTTTCTACCCTTTTCCAGGTGGGGTGGACCACAACAAAGGATTATCATACCTTTGTGTGGGTGGAACCATGTATAGATGTAGTTGGGGAACAGACAGTGACAAGGCAAGCTTTCTTTAAGGGTAAGAAATGCTTTCACTTCTGTTTCCAGGTGAATGTGTTTGGCTGTGTTTGTAGTGTACACCCTAGTTGTGTCTTAAATGCAAACAGTTTAGGGTTAAATCTGTTTTTCCTGAGCTGCTGTGTCAATGATCTGCACAGACAGATATGATTATATCCAGGTTTCACCCACAGAATCCTATTTTTCTTTTTGTTTTTTGTCCAGTTAAAATGGCAGAAGCTCAAACAATCCATCACTGGTTTTTCAGATTTACAATAAAGTATCCACATATTTTATGCCTCAAAGAGGTGAAAGTACCCCATGTTTTGCACACAAGAAAGTCAATATGTTATATAACCAAAATCTAAGCTTTTAGAGAGCCTTATTTTCATAATAATGAAACTTTTCTTGATATTAGATTTTTTTTGAACTTGTCAATCAGAAACCATTTTTAGCCAATTTTACAAGAACATGTAAAAACAAATCTATCATTCTGGCATCTTCAGGGTTTTTGTGTGTTCAGTTTATTGGGGGAGTTTAAAATGTAATATGGATCTGTTTACATTTTTTAGCATTTTATTGATTGAGAAACAAAATAATAAACGTTTCAAAGAGCAGTGAGAGTTTTTGAGTCATCATGACATCAAGATCTCGTTATCCGTTTCCTTCAGATTACTACCTTCCCAAAGATGAGATCGAGTTCTACCAGTTCTGCTACGTCGACAGCACCGGTCAGGTGCGAGGAGCCAGCACTCCTTTCTGTTTCAGAAGCCCTGCGGAGCAAAGCCTGGAGATCAGCCCAGACGACGACCTGCTGGTTATCACAACACAGGTAAGTGACTTAAACCTGACATAAAGGAAGCGGCAGGGTAGCCAGGATAATGTAGTGAGGAGTGATGTGGTGTTGAACAAGCTGGAGATAGGTTTCGAGACTCTGATTAGAGGGTATTACAGCAGATGACGACAAGGAAAAAGATGCATAAATTGTGCAATATTTTTCACTTGGTGAAAGCATGGCAACGTCACCTTGTTGATATGTATGTCAAAGCAAAGCTCAGAGTTACAGATCACACCCAGATGGTGGGTGGAGCTTGATGTTGAAGGGCCTGTTTTAATTTCCTAGCTGCAGGTCAGGTATGTAAGGCCAAATAAAAGAGGTTTACAGCCTCAGAGGTTCACAAGTGCTATTCCAAATCTTTGTGAATCCATCTGCTGTGGGAAATAACAAAGCTAAAAGTACCTATATTTGGAGTAACTAAGCTGTAGGAAGTTTTCTGACATCCAGAAATGAAGCTGCAAGACAAAAAAACAGGACCACCTTAAAACCATCTTAAAATATGGAGCTCAGTTTTGTGACTGTACAGCAAATAAAGACGCCTCATATGCCACGTTAATGAATCAAAAATTTAAAACGGCATGAAAAAAAGAAAGCCTTTTGCCCACATACACTCGCCACCTTTCAAATTACTTCTTCAAGCTTCAAAGCGCCTTCATAGCCTCACAAATGTAAAAGACTCATCTGGAACGCCGTCACACTGACAAAATCCAGCCACAGATGCCCAACGTGCAGTATGAACACGTCAGAAGTATTTAAACCAGTTCTGTGGCATTTTCTGCTGCAGTAGGTGCTTTGTTATGATGATGCATACACAGACTCAAAGTGAAAGCATTACAAGCTTTGCTGTCTAAGCTGGTAAAAACAAGTTATACATTCTAATAATAAAGCCTTTAAAAAGACTTACGGCCCTAGCAGGGTCTCTTCCTGACATTGTCCTGGAGTGGGTGTGGTCTCTCGCCCCCCTGCCTAGGTGCCGTCCGTTTGGTACAGCTGACTCCCATCAGCAGTTAGAGGTACTTAAGGCCAGGGATAGGTGAGCTCTAGGCCAGAACCAAGCCAGGTAACTATAGACCGATAGCTTTACCATCACATATATGTAAAGTTATAGAGAGAATGATAAATGTAAGATTAATATATTATGTAGAAAGTAGAGGATTTATCTAACTATCAAAGTGGATTTAGAAGAGGGAGAAGTACTATGGATCCAGTATTGTGTTTGGAGCATGAAATTAGGAGGGCTCAGATAAATAAAGTGTGTGCGGTGGCAGTGTTTTTCAATATGGAGAAAGCTAATGATATGATGTGGAGAGAAGGTTTGTTAATTAAAATCCATAAATTGGGTGTTAGGGGGTGGATGTATAGGTGGATTTTGGATTTTTTTTTAAAGGGTACGCAAATACAAGTGAGAATTGGAAAGTGTTAGGGTTCCTGGGTCTTTGACCCAGTGGTTTCTGTTTTGTACCCTTTATTTGTGTTCTCTTCTTAGTTTATTTTTGTGAAGGATTTGGTTTCTGTTTTACATTTCTATTTTTTCCCCCAGTTCTTCTTGGTGTGTGATTTTTGTAGTTCTTAAGTTTGGTTCCATACTCCATCTGTTCTGTGTCCAGTCAGTGTCTGTGCCTGCCCCACGTCTCTGTTACAGTGCCTGCTTGTGAGTCTGTGTCTATAAGTTCAGTCTGTGTTTCCTGTTTTACTTTGAAAGTCCGTATCTCATGTTAATGCGTCTAGTTTTGCTTCCTTTGTCTCGTCAGCCCTGTTTTGTCCCAGCTGTGTTTCCCTCCTGTCTCTCATCTTTTGATTGCCTCCTCTGTGTATTTAAGCCCTGTGTTTCTGTGTCAGTGTCGCAATCTACCATCATATTGTACTGTATGGTCTGTTTCCCAGGCTGCCGCATTAGTTTATTTTGTATTCTAGTTCAGCCAGTTTTTTGTTTTGCCGTCCAGCATTAAATCTGTATTTAAGTTCACCTTTTGTTTCCGTGAGTCTGGATTTTGGGTCTTTTTCCTGCCTGCACACAGCCTTCACATGACAGAGTTATTCAGGAGAGGTTTTCTGTAGAGAATGGGACTCCTCAGGGAGCATAGTGAGTCCCTTGTTATTTTCTCTAATGATTCATGATGTGTTTAATGATATAGAGCGTGGGGTGGGATGTTCACTTTTTGATGGAGCCTTATGGAGGAGAGAGAGGAATGTAGAATTTATTGTAAAGAAGCTGCAGGAAGCAGTTGGTAAAGTTGAAGAGTGGTCGTATAAGTGGGGCTTCAAAGGGGTTAGTGAGGAAGTTGGGTGAAGCTATATGGCGTGGAATTAGAAAGAGTGAGGAAGTTTAAGTTTCTGGGTTTGTGGTTGGCTGGGAGGGTAACTTGGGGTGCACACATTCAGGAATTGGTGGGTAAGTGTAAAAGTTTTAAATATTTTGAGGTGTTTAGTTTGGAGGGATTGGGAAGCGAATAGCGAATCCTTGGGGGCCATATACACTGGGTTGGTGAGGTCAATGTTAGATTGTAGTTGTGTGGCATGTAATTCGGTAGCAGACACTACTCTTGGGAAATCAGATGTTATTTGGTATCAGGTGTTAAGACTTTGTACAGGGGCATTTAAAACAACGCCTACTGTAGCCTTGCAGATGGAGATGGGGGAGATGCCACTAGGATTGAGGAGAGAACATCTTAGATTGAATTATTGGGCAAATTTACAGGGGCAGGATCACCCTACACTAGAAGTATTTAAACCTTGCTGGGAGAAAGGAGGGAATTAAAGAGCTTTGGATGGGTGGGGGGGGGGGGCTAGAGAATTTAATTTGGATCAGTTAGTCATGTCAACGAGTGCCGTGGCCTGCAATCCCTCCATGGATACTTCCTGAAGCAGTAGTAGATTTTGTATTATTGGACAAGAAGAGTAAGGATAGGCAGGTGGTCTGTACTCCCATTCAGTTCAGGGTTACATTGAACAGTATTATGGGTATGTGCAAGTATATACAGATGCGAATCCAGCTAGTCAAGTGGGGGTAGAAGTGGTGATTCTGGATTTTATGGTAGAAATTGGGAAGAGAATAAATGATGGCTTGTCTGTGTTTACAGGAGAAATGATAGCAATTCTATTAGCGGTTCAGTGGGCGGAAGAGATGAGGCCACTGAAAGCAATTATTTGTTCAGATTCAAGAGCATCCTTGGTCAGTCCATAGAGCGGTCATTCAGAAGGTCGATCAGATATTTTAATAGAGATTCGGCAAAGTCTTTTCAGAATACATATGATGGGTCTGTTAGTAGTGTTTGTATGGGTCCCGGCTCACTATGGGGCGAGGGGGAATGAAGAAGCAGATAGGTTGGCAAAGGAAGCCACTTATCATAGGATAGATCATCTGGCGGTGAGTTTTGTTCAAGCGGATTAAGAGTATTTTAAAGTTAGAAATGAGGGCTAGATGGCAAAAACAAAGAAGAAAAGAGGGGAAGGTGGTTCTATAAAATTCCAAGGGGGGGGAGGAGGAGTCAAGAAGTCAAGAATGAGATTTGGACATACAGGATTGAATTCTACACTATTGTTGATAGGGAAACATAATTCAGGGAAATGTGGTTATTGTGGAGAGGAGGAAACTTTAGCACATGTTGTTTTGCAGTGTTGGAAGTATAAGGTAGAGAGGAGACAACTGGTCCGAAAATGAAATTGGATCTTATTAAGTTATTGCAAAAGGAGTCGGAGAATAAAAGTTATCAGGCTTTGATTTAAGTTTTGTGTGTGTGTGTGTGTGTGTGTGTGTGTGTGTGTGTGTGTGTGTGGGTGGCTTGACTCCTGCTCAGTGAAGAGGAGTGGGTTTGGTGATTAACCTTCTGTTTTGCTTAATTTTTTCAGGGTTTTGACCAACTACTGAGTTGTGTTTACTTTTTCTTTTTTTTAATGGTGACAGCAGCTTGACCGTCTCTGAGTTTTGTTGGAATGTTAATAAAACCTTTTAATTTAACCGTTTTACCTCTTTCTCTCCTTTTTCAACCTTTTTGTTACTTCCCCTCATCCCCTAGACCTTTTCATGTGTTCATATTTTCATGTGTTCACATTTTCCTGCTGTTTGAAGGGTTTTCTTGACTTTGTCCACCTCTGTTTTGTCTCTGTATCCCCTGTCTTCACTCCACTTCCGGTCTATTTTGATGATTGTTTTGCCTTGCTTTCCTCCTGTGAATTGACTTGTCTTTTCCCCTAATTCCTTGATGTTGTGGTTTTTTTTTTTTGTTTGTTTGTTTTCCCCTACCCCAAGTCTCATCTTTGCCTGTCTGAATTCTCGCCTGTGTGAGCGTCTTCCCCACCTTATCTCCACCTGCACCCCTTTCAACCCTGTGTACATTCAGTCTTTATACTTTGTCAGATTCTGTAATATTTTATTCCACTGTTTTCAGTGTCCGTAGAGGGTTAGGTCTTTAGTGCTTAGTTCTGCAGTGAGCGTAATAGATCACAAACACTGTTCGCAGTCACGTGTCAGTGAGCATCTGGGCTATTGAAGAGCTTCTGAAGATGTTTGTTTTTAGCCAAAAAAAAGTATCTGTGATCCCTGAGAGGTCTTTGCTCGCCATTATACTTCTAATACTTCAGAGGGGTTAAATGCAGTGCTTGCTTCTGACTTTTGTCTCTTCAATAACACATGAGAGCAGGTCGCAGTGTCTGAAAAGTAAACAGAGCTTTTTATTGACATATTTGGTTTTTCCTTTTTCCAGGACCAAGTTGAGCAGAGCTTACGCGAAAAAGCTGAAATGCAGAAAGAGCTGGATCAGATAAGAGCTGAAAATGAAACCTTGAAGAGTGCTCTGCTGAGGGAGCAGCAGCAAGCTGCCGGCTTAAAGGTCCACTTATCTTATTTTCCACTCTGCCATTTGTCTTGTGCAACAGAGAAAATGGTAAAGTGTAAGCTGAACTTTGGTAAGCTGACTCAGTGTTATTGATTCTCTCACAGGGGCAGAATGAGCAAAAAGAGAAAGAAAACGCCGAACTGGCCACTGAACTGGATCAAACCAAGCAACAGATTAAAAACCTGAGAAGCTCTTTGCAGCAGCAGCTGAAAGAAAATGACAGCTTGAAGGTTTGCCCTCGCTTGACATTTTACATCTAAATTCAGCACTTTGACATCTGTGTAAAAACTTATGTTTGACGTTAGGAGGAGATGGTGATCCAGATGACGAAGCAGATGGAGATACAGCAGGACAGCATCACTGAGAGGAGGGAGCGGAGTTCATCGAGAACGAGCGAGGTAAGATGGATTCTGTCTCACTGTTAGACGGTCTAAAGTAAGTGAGCTTTGTTAAGTGGGAGCTTTGAACACCACCGATGTTTGGTTCTGGGCTGTATGTGGACTAATCCACTGTCCAGCTCCCAAAGTGCTGAAAGGAAAATCGCGTTATGCTGGATTTGAAGTGATAAGCTGTAATATTTGATGTTTATGTTGCATTTTTAATATGCTTTGAGTTGTAAAGGTCTCAGTGTGATTTCCCGGTTAAATTTAAAGTAAATAAAGAAGTCTGTAGAGCCAGTTTGCTCAATGCAAGCCGTGTTTGTGCAAATTATGTGTGCAAACAAACTTTTTTTTTTTTTTTTTTTAAACTGCCACACTTCACTCTAATGGCAGATATAAAAAATCTTGATACCACAGTCATAGTTTTGTAAAATTGTTGTTTTTCTTTCCTTTTTTCCCATTTTCATCATTTTCAATCTCAGTTTCACATGTCAAGTGAACCCTTCTCCTATGACTGCTGATCTGAATCTTACAGTAACCTTGTAACGTTGGATCCAAGAAACATAAGCTGGAGCGAATATGATGACAGAACTTTTATTTAATACTGTGGTTTTTACTGGGACATAGACACTCCCGCTCTCTCTCTGCTGTCACGTCCGCTTCCCTCCTCCGACTGTCATTGCCAACATATAAAGAGACACAATAACTGTCAGATCCCAGCACACCTGTTCACCCCGCCCCTGCGCCGCCCCGGGAGCTCACTGCGTCACCCCTCCTCTGCAGCTGGCCAGAGACCACACCCACACCACAAACCTCTTCCTTGTTTTACAGGAGAAATACGATCGAGCTGTGCAGAAGATCAACCAGCTGAAAGACGAGCGTGAGAAGCTGAAGGAGGCGATTGAGGCCCAGAGTGAGGAGATCTCCAAGTGAGTCATTTTCTACTTCAAACCAAAACTTTTAGAACGCATCTGCTTACTGATGCTCAAATCTGTGCGTTTTAGGCTGAATACAAAGGTCAGAGAAGGTGAACGGGAGCTGTTTAAAGCAAAGGACGGCATCCAGCTCATCGAGGTAAATCTTTACCTCTGTCAGTGCGCCCCAGGGTGGCTGTGGCTACAATGTAGCTTGCCATCACCAGTGTGTGAATGTGTGTGTGAATGGGTGGATGACTGGATATGTAAAGCGCTTTGGGGTCCTTAGGGACTAGTAAAGCGCTATGTAAATACAGGCCATTTACCATTTTACCATTTAGTTAACTTTATGTACTGCTGTGATCATTTTAAATGGGCTGGCCTGAGAGTTCATTCATTCAGTTGTCATTTATTTGGAACCAGAAAAATACAAAAATATATATTGCATGCTGGCAGGTGGACCTTCAGAGCAGCAGGAAAGAGAAAGAGAGGCTCGCTGCAGAGCTGCAAAGACTGCAGAGCCTCACCTACAACGTGGACAAAATGCAGAGAGAGAACCAGGACTTACAGAGGAGGCTTTCAGTGCAGGAGACTCAGCAGAGCCCTTCGGATGACCTAAAGGTGCGAACAGGTTTAAAAAAAAAAAAAAAAGGGGGGATCGTAACCTCCTAAAAAGTACCTAATTTCATGTCTTAAAGATGCGTCTCCTTCTTAGTTTCAGTGTCAGACTCTTACCAGACAGCTACAGGAGACTCAGGCCAAGCTGGCAGCTGAAAAGGAGGAGACCAGAAATGCCAAGAGACGTAATGAGTATTTGGAGGCGGAGATGCAACAAATCCGGGATCAGCTGGAGAGCGTGTGCAAAGCATTGGATGGCGAAAAACGGAAGAGCAGCAAATTTGAGGTGAATCGATGTGAAATTTTAAGATTTAATTCTTATCTGTTTTGGGTTTTCTTTTTTCCTGCTCAAGCTCCACCTAAATCAGAACAAGCAAGAAAAATCAGCTGATAATCATTAAAATAAATATAACTAAATAAAAACAGAAGAAAAGCTGAGAAAATTAAATGATGCTATATTTATCATGTGCATATTGAACTCTGAGCTACTGTCCAGAGTGCATGAAATTAAGTGCCTAAACTCATGATATAATATAAAGGTACAGACTAAAAATTCAGCTTATATTTTTTTAATATTTAGCTGATCTGATACTTTGTGAGAAATGTGCAAATATCAAACCCCAAGAGCCCCTGAACTTGACTCTATATGACACCTTTGGATTGGACCTCATTAAAGTTCTCAGCGGGTTCGACACAGGCTGGAAATTCTTTAGACTTAAGGTGTTTTAATTCTGTGGTTTATTATCATTTTGGAATTTTTGACCTGCAGTTTGTCTGTCGGACGTTTCTGAAAATTGAACTTGGTTTTCTTTGATTTTTCAGCTGCAAATCCTTGAAGTTAATGAAGTGTTGGCAGATAAGAACATCGCCATAGATGAAAGGGAGTCGACCATAAATCGGAAAGACAATCAGCTCACACTCCTGACACAAGAGAAGGAGGAGCTTGCTCGAGAAAACCAGGTACACACAATAACGCTGGCTCTACTCGGTAGATGTTCAGACTCAGAATCACTTTAAAAAAAATGTTGACACCTCAACTGTGTTTATTTTGCCAGACTCTCAAAGAAACTATTCAGGACCTGCGCAGACTTTACACAGAACCCCCTACGACTCCTGCAGAACCTTTGTACTTGCAGCCAGATGACGACGCACCACCTGCTTCAACCCACGTTTATGAAACCATAGGTGGGAAACTGTCTCACACATGTACTGTCTAAAACCTACCAAATCTGAAGAAAATACTAAATTTAGTATATTTAGCTATTTACACAAACTTTTACCTTGATGTTACAGCCCCTCTAAGTACTGAGGGGCGACTTGGAGTGTGGTTCTTCCCGTTAATTGTCGAGCATTTCCAAGCACTCAAAATTTCATGTGTACAGGACATGTGTGCATGAAATCATGTTTTGGTTGCAGTTCTTAACAATCTTGCAAAACTGCACTTATTTCATGCCTGTAACGTGCTTTCATTTAAAGATTCGTATCACTGTGTAGGTGAAAAATTCCCCTTATATGGCGCTCACTGCTTTTCTTCTGTCTCATTGCAGGACCAGAGGACGAGGAGGTGAGTCAAATACTTTCCTTTTTATTTAAGTTTTTATATTTAATTCAGTCCAGCTTCACACCTACAGTGGTTTTGGTTTAGGATTTATTTTTTCCTGATAGCCTTGGTGCAGATATCTTGACTAAAGCTGCCACAGAGTGACTCCCGTGGCATCTCTCCCCTCCAAAACACATTAATGAGAAAAGCGCCCCTCCCTCGAGTGACTCGGCTGTTTAGGGTTTATTTTTGAAGCGGATTTAAAACTTAATCCGCTCACTATTCCATTACGACCCCTGATGTGCTGCAGTCTCCATTTCAGTCGCTGGTGTGTCGTCACTGCCGCGAGAGCTTCCCCGGCATCACCCAGGACGAACTGGATCAGCACGAGCAGTGTCACCGCGTCTGCCCCTTCTGCACGATGATCTGTGACGACATGGACCAGGCCACGTTTGAAGATCACGTCTACAGCCATTAGGAGAGAGAGCGGCAGCAGCGTGGTTTGAATAAGTCTTAAGAGATGGGTGGTTATACATTTAAAAGTAACTTCTTGGCTTCAACATGTTGGCCTGCAGACACTGGAAACCTGCCTGTGTTACATAATCCTTCGCGGCCTATGTTATTGCATTTAAATATAAAAACGTAAAAGTAGACGGCACAACTTCTCTGCTTACATTTTGGCACATGCGCACACACACAGATATTTGGCTCTGCTGCTGGTATTAACACACGAAGTGTCAAACAAGTCAGTTAAACTAGACTACAGTCAAACGCCTCATTAAAACCTACTTAGGACATGCAAACTTCTGAATGCACGCTGAAAAATTCACACACACACACACGCGTTATAAAGACACACCCGTGGTGGTTTCACATGAATTTAAAGGCTGGTTAGTGAATAAATCCTAAACATTATGAATATGGGAGATATTTAGGGACACAAACACTGATGTTGAACCCCTGCCACATGCAAAACATGTAATGTTTCGCACCACAAATTTGAGTCTACTTCTCCCCCCACTTTTCTTAAGTTTTTCCACAGGCACTGGTTTGGTGAAGAAATTGGAAAGTTGTGTGGAAATTCAAGTTTCTTAATATTATAGGCTTTAACTGTATTGTAACGGTCCTCTAATCAGTAATCATAATGTGATGCTTCACTGCTGCAGAAGCCTCGAGGCAGATAGTGGTCTCATTGGTGGTCACCCTAACATTGTGCTATCAGAGTATGTCGTTTTTGTTCTCCTAAGTTTCTGAAATCAGGAAAGATTATCAGTCATGTATAACGGAAGAAGTATAGTTAAGATAAAGACTCCACTCTGTCATATTTGCTGAAGAGATGATAAAACCTTAGTTTACCTGACCTGAACATCATCGGGGAGGATTTAAAAAAACAAAACAAAAAAAAAAGCTGTTTTTCTTTCCAGCACAAGCAGGATGTGATATAATCTTAAAAAAAATGACCCCACTAGCAGTTTAAGATCCCATCTTTGTCTCAATCTTAGTAGTCTTTAGTTTCTCACATTGAAAGTCAGTTTTAAAGTTTTTACTTTTGAATATAGCCATCAGAAAAATGTGTGATTTTATTAAATGATCCTTGAAGTTGATGAATATAGCATTTTAGGTTAATATCGAAACTTGATGAAATATTAAATATATTATCCGGAGTTATTCATTTGTCTTTGCACTTATCTGTAAGAGGAAATTATGATCAGTTATAACACAGTCATTTATTTAACCAGGTTTCTGATGATTTGAACATGTAACAAGTTTGAGTCAAAAGTCATATCAAGTAATAAATGTAAGTGCATTTTATTGCAGAATAATAAAAAATGTGCAACAAAACAGAATTATCTCGTTTATACATTTGGAAGAACTTTCTTCTAATCACCCAAAAACCTTGATAGTATAAGCTGAATTCTTCTGCCGTGGGCTGGAGCTCCCTTTCACTGACTCTGCGGTAATATTAGTGCACTCTTTGGAAAGTTTCCCCTCCACATGTCCAAAATCTGATCTCAGAGAGAGTCCATGCTGCACGCCAGCTCCAGAGCCTCAGCCAACTCCGTCACATGAGCCACCTTCCTCCCACAGGGCACATTTTGTTTACCAACAAGCCTCAAGCTGCAGGTCCGGGGCCTCCCACAGCTTAAGGTGTCATCTGATTGGCCTCCTCCGGTGTGACGTCACGGGAAGTCAGCTCAGAGAAGAGCGCTGGCAGCCAGTACTGTGCCTCTCCAGCTGCCTGAGAGTCCAGCCAAGCCAGGCCTTCCTTCAGCAGGTGATCCTGGGAAAAGGACAAAGGAGAGTGAAACAGTTATTTTAGAACCCAAATAAAAGAAAACAGCGGATCGGTTTGAAGTAGCGCAGGATTAAAGGATGATTAAGAAACAGCCAATGGCCAGGCTGTACCCTGCTCCTCACAGACCTTGATATATAATCTCACACAGTTAAAGTGACCTGTGTACTCACCAGCACGTGACACGCTCGCTCCTTCTCCCATTTTAGACTGTCCTTGATCTCACTCACTGTGACGTATCCCTTTTTCTGCAAACAAAAAGAAGACTGACATTAGAGCACCAGAAACAGCTGGGATCTCACCTTTCAGAATAAAAGCCCTTATCTCAGACACAAAATCCTCAACATTGTCCTTTTACCTCTCCCTACTGTGATCCTTCAATACATGGTGGCAATAAAATAAAGGCTCGAAGTTTATTTTACTGCATCACATTCGCGGACTGCCTTAATGGAAATAAAAAAAAATGGGACTATGCAACAAAGTAGAGTTTGTCCAAAAGAATTATGTAATGGCATGAAAGTTACACAACCAAAATGTAATAAAGGCCTCAGGATGGAGGATAAAGTACAAGAAGTCCTTAGGATGGTGTAAAAACAAGCACTTGATTATTTTTCAAGGCTGCTGATTGCTTTATGCTGAACTCTGGCTTCGTCTTACCTCGGCCAGCTGAAGAACCACAGTGTGGTCCATGTTGAGCTCAGCCGGGACTGACTGAACCAAGTAAGAACCACCAACGGGAATCATCCCAAACCCATTCCCCATCACCTTCAGTTTCTTTATGGCTCTGACCAAGTCATCCCTGGGAAGCACATATTCAGCCACGTGATTTAAAGTTGATGTCCAGGCATTAAATAATCCAAAAATAAACATCTTTAAGGCATTTTATGTCGATCAGTAGCACATGTTTCTATACTATACAACACGTTCGGTTGGTTATACTTACTGGCTAACCTCCTGAGCGTATTTACCGCGTCCTTTCAGTACTCTCTGATGGAGCTCATCCAGAGTAATCAGCCCTGAAAGAAAACACACACATTGGGACTTTATTTAGTGATTTCAGAGCTGGGTTATAATTACCGGATTCAGTTCATGATTTGATTTTCTGCAATTCACTGTTACCTCTGATGTCTAAGATATTAATGCCAGCAGACTGCTGCAGGTAAATAAAGATGCAGGTTACTGTTGAATAGGAAGGGTCCTAACTGAGTGACCCAGGAGTATCTGCAGCTGTAATAAGAATCCTCTAAATACTAGGAAAAGGTGCTTCTGTGTTTCTTATTTACCGCATTTAGCAGAGGATACACTGAACTAGCCTTTATGAAAGCAGGCCCAACATAATTAAGGAGTCTTGTGTAAGTGCAGTCTGATTCTCTCAGTCCTTAAAAGTTCTCTTTCAGATATTTCCTTGACCTTATGTTTTCTACTGAGGCTGAGAAAAACGTTTTTTGGGGGGACTATTCACAGCTACTCTGCATACAAACCTCCGTTTCTATGTTTCAGGGCAAGGCACACTTCAATGATCTGCACACCGAGTTCATAGTAGAAGTCACCAACTCCGAGCATCTCAGACCAAAACCCTTTACCAGCTGTGGAAAACAAAAAATAAAAACAGCACAGAAAAGGTTACGTCACTTGGATAAGCAGAAGAAAACAGACCTGAAACAGCCTGAAAATTTTGCTCTCATACAGCATGATTTTTTTTCCAAATTTAACTTGTAAAGTGAATTAATTTGGGTCTATGTAGAAAAAGAACACAATTTTCCAAGTTTTGTATTGTGAACTTCACTTTTTTTTCCATTCAGATTTACAACTTTGATCTCTAAAGTTCTGACCATATTCTCTGAATGGATCCCCATCCAGTCCCTTTATTTATTTATTTATTTATTTATTTCTAATGCCACTAATATGCCAAAACATATGCTGATTATATCCCAAATCATTCTCACATGCAAGCGGGTCAACACCGATGGTGGCACACATTTCCTGAAACTGGACCCTGAACTGTGGGTTCTTGCGGATCTCTTGTTTATGTTTGCTGGCAAATTCTTCCAGGTGGGTCTTGAAAGTTTCTAGCTGCTTGGACATCTAGCAAAAAAGGGAAAAAATGTTCAGTTGTAAAACTGGGGCTTCAATTGGGACTTATTTTCATAATTTATTGGTACTGATAGCAAATTTCCTATTCAAAATATTTTATTTTTGAAACATTAAAAAATAGCTCACCACAAGGTCACAGAATCTGAACCAATTACAATACCATCTGATTTTAATGAAACAAAAACTCCAAAACAAAAATATTAAATTAAAAAAGACAAAGCAAAACTTTTCAATGGAAAGAATAGAAACTATTTAGTATTATTATTATATATGTTTTGATTAATCAGTAAGCAAAAGGTGACAATCTAGAATAAATTAAGTGCATTTATTGCTATTTGAGGCCACCAATTTGCATTAAAGGAGTGTGTCAGTAAGCCAGTAAGATAAATAATTATACTAAATTTAACACAAGGGTGAAAACAAATAATCACACAATTCATGGTTTAATTTACGGACAATGGTTTCACTTCGCAGACAAAACTCACAGAAACTCACCTGCACTATTTGATCCTCAGCCAGAACATTTCCTCTTTCTTTGTATTTGGCCTTAACAAACAAAAAAAGTACAAGTGAGATAAGAAAAATGTTGCTCCAGTTTCTACACTCATCATTGGCAGGCGGTTTTAATGTGTGTAAATACGGGTTAACTGCTTACCAAGTGCATTTAAATAAAGGCTGACATTATTTAGAGATATTTATGATACTTTTGCCCACATTAACCTGCATATTACAAACTAATTCCTGGTATCATCATTACTAAATGATGAAGCAGCAGTAAATGGCTTTTGCAGATGTATTCTGCTAAAATTAAACCACGGCAATAAAAAATATCTGCGGCTCACGTTGGCTTTTAAATACCTCCTGCCAGCTGGAATAAAGATAATACACATATGGCTAATGTGAGGCAATAACTCCTCTTGAATCACCGCTTTGAGTTACAGCGTTACCTCAGCCAGCTTCTTTTTGGCGATCGCCCCGGCGCCGACACCTCTCCGCATTTTGGTGATGTTTGTCCCAAACTGTAAGAGGAAGGTTAAAACTCGAAACTACGAGGTTATGGCACAAAAATGACTCCTCTGCACAATTTAAGGTAAAAATCTTAACCTAAGCTAAACGAATCCTAATTTAACGCATTGTCGCTCATAAATTCTTCCTGATTTCACCTCAAAGAACAAATTTAGCTCTTACATCACCGATCTGTAACTCCTGTCGATTTTAACGGCTGAAAAGTGACGTTTTCTGGGTTTTTTCTGGGATGTTTCACGCTAAATGATTGCAACTGCTTCCATTTTGTTTACAAGGAAGTAAACAGCTGAACAGTGTACTGAACACTGCCCCCTGGTGTTGGGGAGGATATAGCAGCTTGTTGCCGTTAATCCGTTTAAAGTTATTATGAATATATTATCAAAATTATCCTCATCAGCAAATAATAATTGCTTTTTTGCATCATGAGATCCCTTTATATTATATGTTTGAAGAATTAACTTTATTTATTAGAAATTCTTATAAATTAAGAATTTCTGGCTGTTACAGCAGACAAAACCTTAAAAATAGCATTAGAAAAATTAAAGAAGCAGCTATATAGACATATATCTGAACAACATAAAACACAAAATGAAAAATAAGCTTAATTAAATAACAAAATAATAATAATAAAAAAATAAGGAGCCTAAATAAGTAAAACTCTAAAAGCAATACAATATAATGATATGTAGAAAGAATACACCGTACAGATTACCAGCTTTATTTCAAGTTCACACACACATATTTATTTTTAATGATGTTTTAATGAACATAGAAAATAAAATATATGACATTTAATAAAACAGAAAAAATAAAATTTATTGAATAACGTGGGGGGAAAAAACAATCAGCAGGTGTTAGGTGACAGGTTTTGCAGTGTAAAGAGTTACAGCGTGATATTAGTAGTGTGTTGATTGATTTAGGACTACAATTATTTTGAAACGTAGTTGAAACAGTTATAGTTGTTATATAGGTGTTATAGTTATGGTTATAGTTATAGTATCTCCAGCATTTCAGGTTCAAAGACTCTGAGAAGTACAATTCAGTGATTCAGTGATTTTTAGATAATAATTTTATTCATTTATGTGAAGACTGCATTACACAAATAGAGCTTTTGCACAGGACAAATATTCACAGTTTTACACTAGTTGACCTACAGATTGTCCATCACAGAGTTAAAGATGAAGAAGAGTTGAGATGAGGTCTCCACAGTGCCACTGCATCCTTCTGGATCCTCACAACCTGAGAACAGTGTGACAGATTATTTATATTAAACACAGCAAAGTAAATTGATTTTGGATTTTATTTTTAATTAATTCATTGGTCTATCACAAAATAGAGAGAAAACGCTGCTTCAAATGTCCCAGAGCCCTGTGTCCTCATGAAGACACGAGGCTCTGGGACATTGAGCCTTGTTATGTTTATTATAGAATTATGCTTATTTCTAACCAGATATTCAAATTGTCTGTGCCACATCATCATTTGAAAAGAATACAGGTAGTGCCTCTGCACGTGAATAAGTTTAAGCACACCTAAATGTTTCTCCCCTGCTTCTCCTGCAGGCTGAGCTTCAGCAAGTCGTTGTACTGATGTTCCTCTAAATCCTTCCCAGCATCAGCAGACCTGAGAGAACAGAAAATACCTTTCAATCAAATAAATCTGTTCTTTTGTTCTGCTTTTAATCTGGTGCTTCATTCACTGACTCACTTGGTTTCCTTCTGCCTTTGGCTGAGCAAGAACTTGATAAAGTTTTTCTGCACCATTGAATCCATGATTTTGCTGAATTCGCTGGCGATGGTAGACTCAGCGTACCTCTTCCTCGGGTTCTGCTCGTCTTCACTGAGAGGCAACAAAGACACAAATATAAAAATCAGATTATTTCTTTGACCCTCTTATTCCCTCTCCTCACACTCAATAGTGGTCAGATCCTGTCATATCTTAAAGACTTAATAGTATCTTATTATTAGTGCTTTGTGATACTGGAAATTTTGGTATCGAACCGATAGCGAGTAAATACATAGTCAGTGTTGCTGATACCAGTAACACCTTTCAGCTTGTCATGTACTTTGAAGCTGTTTTTGTTTTTAGAGACCTGTAAATCTGCCTGTCTCTAAATCCCTTTGGGTCAACTTCTGTTGTTTAACTGTGCTGTAGGCTATAAATAAAATAGACGCGACAGTGTCGATCCTCTCGTGCTAGTATCAGTCCAATACCAGTACTAGCACTGGTATGATCGATATTTGGATCGATCTGCCCACCTCTACTTATAATCCAAACAGAGCTCTTCCCTATATATATATATATATATATATATATATATATATATATATATATATATATATACATATATATATATATACATACATACAACCATTTGTGCTTAGTAGAAACATATTTATTTTTCTAATATATCTGCAATTCACTTCCTGATCCTTCTGCTGCTCAAACAAGTGAATTTCCTCAGTTTGGGATACACATTCTTCTTCCCCGCTGTCACCAAGCTCTGCTCACAGGGGATCGCCTGCTTTTTCTCTAATATTGCAGGATCTTTGTCTCACACTATTTGGCCTCTCAAGGTGACTTTTGTTATTGTTATATTTTTTGGGTTATTTGTTCAACCTTTTGATTGCTAAAATTAAAGAAAATGATGAAAAGATTTCCAGACGTGTAATTCTATCTGACCAAGAGTCAAATCCTCACATCCAAGAAGCAGAGGATTTTCCTTTTTGTAGATTTGATTAATAAGCAGCTCAACTAATCATAAAAATTGTAGTTTTAACCAATTAGCCATTTAACTTGTCCACATCAGCCACATTATTACAGTGTACTGTATTATAGCAGCAGAATATGGACCCTGATAGCTTCCTTGTCATATGATTGTTAGGTTTTCTCCATTTTTCTTGTATTATTGTGAGGTTTTTACCTTACAATTCAAAGCACCTTGAGGAAACTGTTCGTGTGATTTCGCACTATATAAATAAATCTGAACTGATTTTAACTGAATTATCAAAGATATAATAAAATGTGGTATAAAGTACTTATTATTATGTATTTAAGGAGTCACGCTATTATAAATTGTGTTGACATACTGGGGGAAAAATAGTCAGCTAAGCACACGGAGAAAAGTTTGGAAGCCATTTAAATAATTATATTAAATTCAAGCTCATTATGCAGATATAAGGACTTCCTGCTGCACTGAGGCAAGGTTTCCAATCTTTTGTGATTGAAGTACCCCCCACAGTAACCCATTTCTACCCCATACTGTCACGTTCAGACTGTATTCATTAAAATGTTTAACCCACAAGTCAATTAAAAGTATAAATTCCAATTTAAGATGTTTTTTTTTCAGAATATTTTCTAACATTTAAGATTTGTCTTCACAGCTGTGACCTGCCATGCACTATATTGTGATAAATAATCCCCCACTATAAGCCTTTACATTTATTTTCCTCTGCAAACACAAACATATATGAATATTTTTACAATTTTATAATCATATCTTTTTTGCTTTTATTAATCCCAACTTTTACATTTTAAGTCAAGCTAAATATGAGTTTTGCTGTATTTGAACCTCACTGTCCTATAGAACAGTGGGGTTCAAATACAGCAAAACAGTAGACTGTACACAGTCTACAGTTCACTCCAAAGTTTAATTTATAAGCATTCAATGTTATAAAATTCTCTAAAATTAAATATATAAAGTAAATGCAAGTAAAAAAGTTGTAAAATCATTGGAATTTTGAGCCGCCTTGTCTTATAAATATTGCCGTTAAATCCAATTATCACTCAGTATATTCAGGGGAAACAAGCATGTAAAGCATACAATGAGACTTACGCCATCTCTTCTGGTTTTGCATGCAGGGCTCCCAGCAGGCAGATGATCAGAAGTTTGAACAACAAAGCCTTCATGATGACCTGAAAGCAAAAACAGAGATTGTTGGAGAAAGGTCCACACTTAGTTCAACAACTTTAAGCAACCTGGAGGAAAGGTGAGCATATTCTGCAGCTCAAACCAAGTGTGTGAGCAGTTACATGAAATCCATTCAAGTATATTTTCTCACCTTTGAATAAAACGTCTTTAAAGCAGGCAGAGGGGAAAAATTTCCAGAGAAATTTGTAGACTGCTTACTACGATGTGTTGCTTTCAGAAAATGGGCTTTTATATAGTTTTCACTGAGATAATATGAGCCAAAGCTACAAAAACAGTTTAGTTCCAACACATTAAGTCATTAATGAAACACATACACACACAGGTGACTACTGATAAAGAGGGACGTAATAAACTTTAAATGGGAAAATGCGTGGGCCATTAAACTAATGAAAAAGTGGCAATGTGAAAATTAAAGCATGTTGAAAATACGGTGAAGATGTTTGACTGATGCTTATCGTAAAATGAGAAACCTCTGCTCTATGACACTTTCTCCCAAGTAATGACACCTACTGCTCCTCTCACAAAACACCTTAGCCTCAGCTATTGCAACCCTCACACAGTGACACTGAAATTATAGCTTAAAGAAGACCCATTACTATCATATATAGGGTGGATGCTTTCAAATATTAAGATAGTTAATTCAGTTTCATTTAAATTTTGTTTCTATAATGCCAAATCACAAGAACAGTTGCCTCGAGGCACTTTATATTGTAAGGTACAGATGCTACAATAATACAGAGAAAACAGAAAAAAAAAAACACAAAAATCAGACAATTTCCTGTGAGCAAGCGCTTTGGCAGCAGTGGGAAGGAAAAACTCCTCTTTAACAGGAAGAAACCTCCAGCAGAACAAGGCTCAGGAAAGGGGCAGCCAACTAGTGCGACCAGTTAGGGGTGAGAGGAGGAAGACAGGACAAAGAAATGCTGTGGAAGAGAGCCAGAGATTAATAATAACTAATGCAGAGTGGTGTAAAAGCTGAATTGTGTAGGTAATCATGTGGGTCAAAAACTCCGGCTTCAGAGTACTCTGAAAGCTCTGTTTTAGACATTTTTTCTACTCTTTGCTCTGTATGATGTCCGTTTGCAAAAAGCAGCCTATCTGCTGACAGGAATTTCTTATGTATTTTACATATTTGAACCTCGAAGTAATAGCCTTTGTCTGTTAGAAACAATGGTTAAAATGGTGTTCAACTGTAATCTATATTTATTTTGTAATTTACATTTAAAATGAATTATTTATTTATAGTTTTTAACAAAAGACAGTTCTCATGTAAGTCCATAGTGTTTCTATCAGCTCAAAGTTGAAAAATTGACGTCCAACCACGGAGGTAACACGTTGACCTCTTACGTGACAACAACGTAACACTAGAACACGCCCCTTCAGTCGTTGTTTCCGGTTGCTTCACTCGGTTGCATTTTTTAAATATCCAGGGGGACTTTTCAGGCAGCTCTAAAGGGAGTAGTTACTCTTTGACTAAATGCACTTCCAAATAATACATACTCGGCGTCTATAACGACTTACTTGAAAAATGTTTAACAATGGTCTCGAAATGTCGCCATTTCATTATCTAATGTTGGTTTAATGCATGTATAAAGCGTCGTTGTGCTTTCTCGCGCCCCCTACTGGTGCCCTTCCGATGGAAACCTCCAAAACATAAGAAATGGCCATCCAACAAATTACGCATGCGCAGTAGTCAGCGCTTTAAAACAAGTCTTGAGGAGGGAACGTGAAGACAGTTGCAGGTGGACTTGAATAATAGTCGATGTAAGCTGAAAACGTATAAAAGCGTGTTGGTAAAAAGCAGGTACGTGTGAATTATGAATATCACAATGCGTACGTTACAGCCGGCCCTCTGCGGGCGCGCGGTTTGTCCGTTTAACTAACCGGTTAGCGTTAGCCACCTAGCTAGCTGTTATTGTTTTTTCGTGATTCCGCGAGAACCAAAATGGAGGAGATGGCTGATGCCAGTGTCCTACACAGCCACTCCCGAGTCCTTGTTTGAAGCCTCCACACTGAAATGTCGACCCAGGTGCATTATTAATGGGTCAAATTCCCATCAAACGCCCGAGTTTGTTACCAAATCAGCGTGTCTGTGTTTGCACTGCTGTGCTAGTATAGCTTAGCTTCAGTTTTCAAACCCGGCGAGCATTTTTTTTTGTAAAATGTGCCCCCAAATCATACAGTTTAACCGTGTAGTCCTCTTTGATTTGTCCAACCGTTACAAGCCCGTGTATGTTTTTTACCCCAAGCGCAAAGACTGTGTACTCTATGAAATAAACACACAGGAGGAGCCAGACGGATGAATTTGTCCTTTGTTTTTGCAGGACAGTAGCTTCGAGTTCACATGTGAAGTTGCTGCTGGTTGAATCTCAGGATGAAAAGTCGTCGTTGTGTTCGCCATGACTCTGAGGTCCACGCTGTATCCAAACACGCGATTCAGGCAGCACGCTGATGCCGGGGTCGTCACCGTTAGCCCCGTGAGCCTCAAGAGGGAGTCCTGCGACTTTGTTATAGATGTTCAAGACGTGCAGAGGGGCGAGATCCCAATCAAATCAAAGGACTTAGACCAGAATTACATGACAAGCAAGGTTGCCCTCGCTGCCACTGTTGCAGAGGTAGTTCAAGGAGACACTAAACCTGTGGGGGTACTGTCCCCTGTCAGACCAATGGGGGGTGAGGGAACCCCGGTGAAAGGTAAACCCCTCTCTGTTGACAATATGGAAAACCCTCAGATGGCTGTGAACAATAACTCAAAGGATGCCGGTGCTGATGAAAGTGCGAAAGGGGTTGTACCTGGAGTGCTTGGCACCGCATCCATCGAACTCTCATCTGAGGGTAAGTGGAGGAACATCAGGAAGACCCCTGCCAACCCTCACACACAGGCCAACTGCCTCCGTCAGATTCTCCTCCTCCAGCTGGACCTCATTGAACAACAGCAACAACAGCTCCAGTCCAAGGACAAGGAGATAGATGAGCTCAAAGCAGACAAAGAGACGGTACGTTAAAGTCTTGGCCCGTCTTAATGTGTTTTCTGTCACTTTTTCCTTCTTTATCCCAGAAATGTTGCTTTTTTCCACACTCATGTCTTCCTTCTTTTGCAGCTGCTTGCACGTATTGAGCGAATGGAGCGCCGCCTTCAGCTCACAAGGAAGGACCCACCCCGTGATAAGCGCCTTTTCCAGCCCTTGGAGCCATGGACCCCTGACAAAGAGGACATGTGGGATCTGGAGCTCGAGAGTCCACAGCCTGACCCAGCCACGCCACTCATCTTCAGTCGGGGTGGCAAAGGTCATAAAAGGTACAATAAACGCCAGCAGAGGCAGCACAAGTGTTTGTTCCTGTTCCACATAATAAAGTGAAAAAATGTTCTGTATAATTTGGTCTATTCAGACTTTGTCCACATTATTAAAGGAAAATGAGGTGACATTTTTCTGCATACGAAAGACCAAAAAGATTTTAACCGTCCTCCAAAGGGAAACTGCCATTATTTATTTCCTAAATATCCAGAAATAATGGGGAATTGATACTGTTAGATAAGATGCCGCAGACTTGTTGCCTGCACTGTATGTAGACCACTTGCATTTCCAAAGGCCAATTTCCATTTTATGTCTTTCATTTTTAGGAAATCTTGCTTTGGTGATACAAAAGTGCAAAAATCTCGAGGTAAAAGTGCCAAGTTGAGCCCGCAGAAGCCCGAAATTGAGCCTGGCTCTCCTAATCAGAGAGAGCTACGCAGCAAGGAAACCCCAGAGAAGACTGTTCCCGCGAGGGCAGAAAGGGACGGTTTGCTCCTTTGCAAAGAGGAGGCTGAACTGAGCTGCCAGATGGAGGATCTCCCCTTCATGTCAACGACAGAGATGTATCTGTGTTGCTGGAACCAACCTCCTCTGTCCCCCCTGCGTGAGACTTCCCCGAAAAAGGAGGAAGAGGTGGCCAGTGAGTGGACTCCTCATGTAGTACATGATATGCTGATTGTTTGTAAGCCTAACCTATATCCCACCTTCAATCACTTTATCCTTCAAAGTGTCCTGAACAAAATATCTATGAATAAACTCTTCTCCCTGCTTCTGTTCACCTCCTAGTCCCATCTTGGAGGGAAAATATAATAGAGCCGCTGAATGAAGACTCCTCCTTTAATCCCCCTGAGGTGAGAGACGCATCTGAAAAGAAACTTGTACCTCCTAAAATGAACTCACATCAGATCCAAATGAATTTTTAACTCACAATTCACTTCTGTTTCCCCTCAAGCCGCTAGACGACGGCGTGTTTTTGAAACGTCACTCAAAGCTCGAGTTGGATGAGAAGAGGAGGAAAAGGTACCGGTCGCTGACTTAAACTTGGTTTAACATTTTAACAAATGCATTTCTTGAGTGTTGAGCGGTATGGGTGCTGGAGTAAACTGCAACAACCTGTATTGGATAAATTTTATCTAAATTTTGATTATTAAATAGTTTTGATGAGCATTTTCGGAGACTTGGTCTAAACTGAGCCCTGGATTTAAATATTAAAGACCAGAGTATGAATAAACATCAAGGTCTGTTCTGCTCTCATTGTTGAAGAATGCCAAAGTATCCCCCACCCCATTTTAATGAATGAAAGCTGAAGGTGTGATATTATCAGCGATGTTGAGCTTTTAATGCTTATATAAATCAAATTAAATAATGTCAATCTGCATACCAAAATAGTGATTTTTTTTTTATTTTTATGTATTTATTTATTTTTTGCCATAATCGAGCAGCCCCACTACCACCTGTCTCTCACTCTTTACTTTTCCTGTCATGTAAACGAATCCTGCGTGTTTCTAGATGGGATATCCAGCGAATCAGAGAGCAGCGCATGTTCCAGCGTCTGCAGCAGCGCATGAACAGGAAGAAAGTTGTCCAGGAGACCGAGCCGGAGTTGTCGTCCTTCTATCCCGACACCGAAGATGGTACATCTTCATTATTAGAGCAGTGTAATTCTTAAATCAAACCAGGAGATTTTCATTCTTAATTTTAATTCTTAATTCTCTTCCAGTTGAAAGTATAGTGATCACTCCCTTCTTGCCTGTGGTTGCATTTGGTCGGCCTCTGCCTAAACTCTCACAACAGTAAGTTAAAAGTTTTTTGTTTTGGGCTTTTCCTTTATTAATATACAAATTGTTAATAATATTGGTGGATTATCTTTATATATGGCCAAAGCTTCCAATAATAAGCTCAGCATATGTACAAGTGCTCTCTGTGAGGTTAAAGCTCAGGCACTACTTTGCTTCTGTGTCAGTAGGGCCATATATCCTTAATATGGTTGAGTGAGCACAGCAGCCCCACTCACCTGCTGTTCAACCTGCCTGTTTGGCTCACATGGTAACAGAAATTTGCCTCTAACTGAACAAACATCATAGCTAAAATCTTTGTGTAGTCTGTGTTTCATTTAAGACAAAACATCAAATGAAGTGAAGGCCATTTTCACAGTCCACCTCTTCCCCTGCTGTATTTCTTCTGTAATTTATTGCAGGCCTGTATTCATTTAAAGCTGGGATAAAATGATTTAAATGGAACCTAATGCAGTCCATATTTTTTTTTTTGTCCTTGGACTATCACAGTAGCTTTGATGATTAACAGTTACATATCCTTATCTTATACGGTGCTTTGGTGCAGCCCATCAGTTTGAAACAAGCTCCCTTTGAGCCAGGAGTTAAATAATTATTATAAACAAAACAAACAAACTTTAAATAAATAAATTATATTTTAATAAAGCTGCTAAAGGACACCACTCACCCCACTCCAGTGAAAAATGAACAGACACCAGAGGGTTTAATATTATTATTCAGTGATGGTATGTTGATAAGGCCATTAAGCATCTGTTTTATGTGCAATTCACTCACATATCTCATCTTTTCAACATTTAGTCTCTAATAAATATTGTAGTTTTACCACTATATTGTCTGGCCTTCGTAAACAAAAGGTTTGAAGTTTTGGTATACGCTGATGCTTTTATAAGAACCTGAAGCTGTTTTTAATATCAGCATCTGTCATTGTAACTCTGTGTGTGTAGCATATATATGATATAAAAAGCAGCAGGAGCATTCCAGTTATTTTCACTCGTCTTTACTCTTGAACTGAGGGTCGACTGTCCGTTGTTTTCTCTCCAGGAACTTTGAGCTGCCTTGGCTGGATGACCGCAGCCGGTGCCGCATTGAGGTTCCCAAGAAACACACGCCTCACCGGACCTGCAGGAAGTGAAGCCCTTAAAAAACAGCAGCAGTGGTGGGAGAAGAAGATGATTATGATGATGCTCCACACCCAGATTAAAAAAAACAAAACAAAAAAATTTGCTGGTGTGGCAGGGAGTCGCATCACTAGTCGCTTTGTTTAACTGTCACTGTTGCTTTTGCTCTCCTGAGTTTTGGTAAAGGATGGACGATATCTGCAGGGCAGGGTGTCCTTGATGTTTTCGGTCTCTTAAAAGAGAGGCTGAGCCCTCCATGCCAGAAGATTACAGCCCTCAAGTCAGCAGCTGTTCATAATTACACATTTACCAAGAGTTACATGCATGTCCTGATACTTTTTTGGTGGATCTGCACCACAGACGTAAAAAAGACCCGTAGACTTAATCAAACAGATGTGGTGTTTCTGTCGTGTTATATGGGGTCGGTAGTATTAAGGGACAAGCTGAGGAGCTCTAATCTTTGTGCATACGTGTAGAGGGAACGATTTAAAGCCACTTTGACTGAAAATAGAGCTTCGCGAGCAATGCAGCTGCATCCTTTTCGCTTGGGTCGTGTCACCGCGCCTGTTCTCCCCGCATCAATGTCGTGCTGTGTATTGCCTATATCGATTGCACACGACTGCATTAAGATTTTATCGATGTTAGGTGTGATTATTGGGAGTTTTGAGCCAGCATGATTTCATATATATGCATATATATATAAAATAATCGAGCCAATCCAGTGTAAGGTGAAAAATGTAAACAATCAGATGATTGGGTTTGAGAACAAAGGTACAGGAAATTATTCGGGTGGTAAACTTGGCGTCGAATTCAGTAACCTGTCCCCTTTTTTTGTTGTTGTTTTGGTTTTTTTTTTTTTTTTTTGGTTTTGTTTCTGTTAGTTCCTTTTTTTATGTGAGATGCATGGACTCTCTTTAGCTGTTTCCAAATGATAAAAAATAAAAAGGTATTAGCATGGCTTTGCCCCAAAATGGAGAATAATCTCTGCTCATTGGGCTACAAAAATACTGTCTTGAAAGCATGACCTTTGGCCGCTCAGTTCGGCCGATCTGATAATAACAAAGTTTGATTTTTGATCTTGATTTTTCTCTTTTGTTTCCAATAAAAAAAAAAAAAAAAAGCTTGTGTCCAGTAAATATACGATTTAGGTGTACGCATCAGACTCCTGACATTCACGGGAGCCGTTTTAGAAAATGAAACTTTCTAGCTGTAGTCTGTGCACGCTCTTTAACACGCTGCCAGTTAATCTCTCCCTCTGCGAATTCATCTCAGTCACAGTCGCAGTGTTTGGTTTCTGCAGGTTTTCCTCTTCGCTGTGTTCTCTCAGCCTCTTCTACATTTGATGCAACAGCTTTCTGCAGCTTCAATTTTTTTCAGCTGCTCAGTGTGCACCTGCATATGCGGCACATTCTGGAAATACAAAGTCAGTTTTTGTTTTTTGTTTTTTCCTGTTGTTTTTCTGTACATAGCTTTCAGAAACAAATGTACATAAAACATTGCTGTTATTTTTTTATTATTTAATGTTGGAAGTGTTGAGTACATCAATATCGTTCTATGATTGTAAGTTGACAAATTGACAGTTTTGAAAGTAAAACTTTTTTTGGAATAAAATGAATATGTCTATCATATGTGGATGTGGTTATTTGATAGGGATGAAGTGGGTACAAATGTACACTAGGAGGTTGTTTATGAAAAATACATAAAGCTATTTTTTCCATACATAGCACAAAAACTGTTTAGATTTAACTGTGTACAACTTCAGCCTCATCTCCTTTATCTGTGCCTGTGATCCTGACGACTGGAGTAGAGAGGAAGTATAACTGAAAATTTCCAGGTGTTAACAGGTCATTAACAAGCTCCTCCCATGTAGTTTTGGGCTGTTCGTTCTCATGATCATCCCACCCCTGGCTGGTCCTTTTACTGCACCAGCAGTGTGTTTGGGATGATTGTCATGCTTACAAATGAAGCTGTTCTAGATGATATTGCATGGATCAAAAAATGACCGTACTTTTTTTAATTCCATCAATTTTCACAAGATCTATAACGCCACTGTCTGAAATTCATCCCCAAACCACCACAGAGCCTCCACCATGTTTCAGAGATGACTGTAGACTCACAGTTGTACCTCAGTCTGGACTAAAACTTCAGATATTTAAAATCGCTCTGTAAGACGACCTGCTGATTTTGAGCCCAGTTCTTGTGTAATCTGCCTTTTCTCCCTTGGAGTAGATGGATCAACTGAAGGGTCAGAGTCATTTCTCAGGTCTGGCATCAGGTGGACTTTTCCCTTTATCTGCCAGATATTTTTAGGCCTTCCACTTCATCTTTTGTGCACCGCTTGTCCACTTTCCTCATTGTTCTTACAGACACGCTGCACACCATGCCCAGATATGCCAGGTTTTCAGCTGGTAGCTCTTTGGGAATCACCTTGTTGGTATAAAATTTTATATCACTCAAACTGTTGTTTCTGGTACTTTGTAGATTCAGCTAAAGAAATGGGACCAAAGTCTTTGATCTTATGACTGCTAGTAACAAAGTACCTAAATATACAACTTAAAACCGGTTCTTTGTTGTGTGTTTTGTGTAAACACTGAATCAGGAGACTTTTTTTTATGCTTGCATGGTTCATAGGTCAGTGTTAAGTGGGTGAACATAGGAAGAAACATTCCTCTGCAATTGATCAGGTACAAGGACTGGATGGGAAATGAGTGAAAAAGCAGCCAATGTCCAAAGAAAAACTTTAAAAGACATCGAGAAAGGCCTGGAGAACTGGTGCTGAAGAACACCTTAAAAAATACTGGCAACCACCAGTGCTGCCTCTCAATGTCACAGCAGACACACTTATAGTATCAGTTTCAAAATCCTACATTGCCTTGTTCTCAAGTTATCACATTCACGTAATTTTCAGAAAGCTTTTTCTGTCCTTGCCATCAAGCTCAGTGAGATTCGAACTTGTCCAAGATTTGTAGTAGATGCACCTGTGGTATCAATTTGAAAATCCTAAGTGACTTCCTTCTCGAGTTATCGCCTTCACAAATTAATGTGTCCCAGTGGGGTGACGCACATACCCCATCAGCCTTTTATGGCTGAGGAAAATATAAAGAAATGATGCGTGACTCAAGACTTCAGACTTCTTCTCAGTTCTCTAAACTAACTACACATGTTCATAGAACCTTAGTAGCAGATATTGAAAACCTATGTCAAGCAGTTTTTCAGAAAACTGAATAATTGAAATAAATGAATAACAGCTGTGATTTAATTCACATTAAGAAGTTTATCTTTCCCCTGGAATTTTGTCTGAGATGTTCAGGTAGAATCTGCTAAAAATAACACTCTGATCACACAGCCAGTTATTTAAATCTGGAAAAAATGTTTATTGAATAGAGAAAAAAAAAACAGGACAGTTTGTCAAAAATAAACACCACTGACTCTTTATTAACATTTTGGTGAAATAAATCTTAAGAGTGCCAAGTCAGCTGACCTCACCTTTCTTTCCAAATATAATCTGTAAAATCTGTGAATGCAGCTGCAAAAGATGCCGATATTTCAACTTCCTGCACAGCATCTTCAGGTAAACCCTGACAAACCGCAGATTCCATCTACTAAACAAAAAAGGCTACAAGTGTATTATTATTATTATGATTATGGTGATACAAACACCAAAACAGCCTCATGTACAAAAAAAAAGAAGAAAAACTTCACGTCACCCATATAAAATGTCATTTTTTGTGATATTACCAGCTTTCGTTTGGATTTCCTTAAACAGTTTTATAATTAGTGTTAATTTAATTTGTGAAAACGTCATGCCTGGAGGAGTTAGTATTTACAGACTGTGACATAAAGTCAGCTTGTGTCATTTGGCAAAGTCGTAAATGAGGCAACAATTTGCCAAACCTATGAAGGATAATGACCCTTTTGCTTTTTTTTTTTTGGATAAAATACATATTACACATAATGAGAAAACACCTCAAACAGAAAGCCATACACCTTTGTCATACACCCCAGTTCTGCTGCAACAAACCAGCGTACCGCTGGCTCTACTTCCAATAGAATCTAGACACAGAGATTCGAGTATGTTTGTATTAAAGGCTTCGCCACAGCGCTCAATCTCTCCGAAGGTTATTCAGACGCTCCTCCAGGTCTGCGTCTGCGTCGGCCAGGGTCGCCTGAGGCTCCGCCTTCTTCCCTCCTGCCACCGACAGGCTTCCGCCAGTGCTCGGCAAGCCTGAAATAAACACGGGGCGTTAAAAGAAAATATCCAGAGAGTCAAAGAAAAAAACGTAAAAGGGTTTTTTTTTCTTACTTGACAGTTCATCGGACAGGTTCAGACCCAGCTCATCCAGCACTTGGGACACAATGGCGTCGCTGTGTAGGAAGCACAGACATGGAGAGTAAATCAGAAGTCTGCCAGTCGTATTGATATTGGGTGCCAGATAAACTTCTTCTTTAAATGATTTTAAAGAAGACTGTTTAATAAATCATTTAATCAAATCAAAGGACAGCAGGGCCACCAGAGAGGGTATCTCACTACTGTCAATAAAAAAAAAAATTAAAAAAAACTTAAAAAAAAAAAAGTAATAGAATAAAAGAGTGTTCTAGATCTCAAACACACCAGATCTGTGATCACTTTTAGCTCATATTTGTCTTTTGTCCGTAAGTGTGTTCTGTTGTATATCTGTCAGCTTCGTTTCATGCTACCTGTCGGGGCGGGCACTACGGATGTAAATTAGCAGCTAAATTGCTTATTGTAGCTTCATTTTTACACAGCTGCTAAAGATGATGGGAAATATGATGAAATTAAAAGATGCAAAGGTTCTACTTCCACATAATTTATCTTATACTTTGATTTAAATGCTGTACTATACTGCTGTTGATATACCAGCACCCTTCTTTTAAACTGTTTATTCCAAACGATAGTTGTCCAATATTACACCTTTCTCATATTTTATTAGTTTTGTTTTTAATGTTTTAAAAATTTAAGAAAGATCACAACTACAGGAGCTTCCTGGCCTTGGAAATCCATTGTCAGGAAGCTCCACGTCCACAGTTTATGTGCTGATGTTAATGCTAGAGGAAGTTTGGAGCTCTACAGTTATGAACTCAGCAGAACGTTGGCAACTTCTAGACCCGCTCTGTAGCTTCATTTTTTAGTTGAGTTTCTCTGGTTCCTAAACACATGACTTGGTGCCATGCTGGCATCCTATTACAGTACCACGCTGGAAATCATTGAGCTCTTTGTTTCACAAATATTTGTAAAAAATAAATCACAGGCCTGGGTGATTGATTTATACACCTGTAGCATTGAGACTGAAAACACCTGAGATCCAAGATTAAGAGACTGAACAGCTCAGTACTTTGGTCTGGTCATGTTCCGATGCTCTGAGAATCCCTCACCTCTCCTCCTCATCATCCTCGTCTCCCATGGCGTCGTCGATGGCGTCGTTCATCATCTCTTCCTTCATGTCCATGATTTCACTCTGTCGCTCAAACTCCATCATGATCTTTTGGATCTGAGGCAGTTTCAGCTGTGGGGATGGGATGAATAAATGAGAGTCTGTCAGCACGTTGAGCACGGTGCATTACTATTTTTTAAAAGCTGGATCACAGAATGTTTGCTGGTTATCGGACCTGTCTGTTCATGGTGGCCATGGCTTTGGTGACGCCTTTCATCGCCTGCGCCATACTGTTGTTGGACTTCAGTGTCTGTATCTTCAGGCTGACCGCCTGAATGTTGGCTTTCATCATGATGAACTTCTTAACGTAGCGCCTAGTGCGCACTAAATCTTTGGCCATGATCTTGACGGCGTCCTGCAAAGACCGAAACGATAAAATCACTGTGAACATTCTTCCGGTACAAACGAAACTCTGCTCACAAGCCCCACGGCCTCACCATTTGCCCCTGTTTGGCCATTTTCTTGATGTCAGCGATAATCTTCTTCTCCTGCTGCTCCAGCTTCATTCGCTCCCGGTCCAGTTCTCGCATGGCTCGGTTGAGTGCCCGCTGATTCTGCCTCAGCATCTCCTCCGGAGTCTTCCTCCTTCCAAACAGGAAATCCATCTGGATGTGGATATAAGCAGAGGATCAAATTTGATCAAACAAATATCAGTTATGGCTCCTTTTTTATATTCCTGCAGTCCTCTGGGATCAGTAGCCATATGATGTGGTGATTGAGTAAGAAACAACAGGAACCATTGAAAGTACCCTCTACCTTCAGTTATAAAGTGAGATTAATCTATCTATCTATCTATCTATCTATCTATCTATCTATCTATCTATCTATCTATCTATCTATCTATAGGTTATCGAATACGCCAGTGCCTTTAAATCGTTTTTATCTGGTTCATTATTCGATTAATCAATCAGTTGGTCAACAGGTAACAGTCTTCCACAAAACAAAAAATGTCAAGGATTTCCCTTCTTCTCTGATGAGCTTCTCTGTCACACATGGAGTTAAAATAAATCCATGTGGGTCAAGATAACAAAAACAGGTAACAAAAACAAAAGATTAATAAAAATTTAAAATTAGAATGGAGAAAAATAAAAGTAACTGAAATTTTGATAAACGCAGACTGAAATTACATGAAAATATGGACAATGCAGTCTGCAGTTTTAGTCTCGGTGAGCCTGGTGAGGCTTTGTTCCACATTTCCTGAGACCTGAGATGACCACATGACTATGAATCAGCTCCCTTCAAAAACTCCTGTGTTTATATTGTGGTGTGTATTCTGATCACCAGTCCCCCCCACCCCACCCCCAAGTAAATATATAAATAATTAAAATTAAAAATACTAAAACTTACACCGATAACAGTGGACATTAATGGTTATTTTAAGCCTGAAATATCAGACATCATAATCCTAACTCAAACCTGAGCTCACTCCATTGGCTTACAAACACATTATTAATTATTAAAATCGCTTTTCATCATTACTGTGTCAATAAATTGATAAATAAATGCCTGACATTTGGTCATTTGGTGGATGTGAGAATAGGAGGAGGGGGGTTTGTATTTGAACTTCTCTGCCTTCCGTACAAATAAAACCCCCACTCTAAACAAATTTACAGCGACATTTTCTACACATATAAACGTGTTTCTAAGGCCGTCTCAGGCTGTCACGAGCCCCTGTTTACTGGACGGTTACTCAGCAGTCAGTTATGTGACCAAAGGCCTGAAGTCTAAATCCAGCCTTGTTTAGCTCGGTTGTTCTCCCCCTCTGGCAGGGCAACAAAAACCAACAGGTAACCCCACCACAGCGTGAGGCCGGCGGTTAAATCTCACCGTGTGCGGTGGAGACGGGGGTCCAGACGGCGAACACGGCGCGAAGAGGCGTCAGCTAAGACTTCTGCTCGAAACAAATTTAAACGGTTATTTGTTTTCTTTCCTACGCTTCCGTGTTGCTAGACTTTTACTTCCCGGAAATTACGCCATCGCGCACACCCAGGCAGACGTCAGTTTTACCATGGCGTCACATTTGTCACGTGCCTACAGTCGACACCGAGAAAGACAGACATACATTTCAAAATAAAAGCTAGAGAACTCTTATACAGTAAAGCTAGCTAAAAAGATAGCTACAAACTATTGTTATTTATTTTATTTATTTATTTTTTGCGTTTAACTTAATTCTTAACAAAGGAAGCTGTAACAAGCTGTAACAAAGGAATCTTACAGCCATACAGTGCTGTGATAAAGCTATTGGCCCCACCCTAATTCTTTCTTTTTGATTTTTGTCTTTTTAAAAATATTTGTCACAGTTGGGAAGTTGGGAAATAAAACATATAGAAAAATATACTGATTAAAATTAAAGCAAAGCAAAACATGCAATAACGATAAAATTATACAAATAAAACCAAATAGATAATACAACAGAAAAGTAATTAAATAACAGTTTATCCATAGAAATAGACGTTTAATGACCAGTACGAAAATGAAACTAAATATTACAACAGCAACAAAATAACATGTCAGACTTGACCCCGTAAGAAAAATGTTATTTATGCGAAATGTATTATTTTAATTCCACACATTTCCAGCTTTGGGTGACGCCTGTCATCAGACTAGCAGTCTCAGGCTTTTATTTTGTAGGGTAAATGACTCCACGTCAGGTCATAATATCCGCTGCTTGCTGAGACTGGATTGCACATGTGCGTAAAGGCTACAAGCATGTCTGCTGAGATAGGAAGTTGGTTCTTTAACTCATCGTGACAGATTATCAGTGAAGGTCTCTGACACATCTGTGGATTGATGGACTTCTCGGGAAGCTGATTCGAGTTTCTCCAGTGCAGAGGCTGCCCCTTGTATAAATATGGCTGGATTTATTGCAAATCAGCACAGGTTGCTGCTTGTATTGAACAGAAGATTTCACGCACCTTTATCAGCCTCCCAGGTTGCCTTTTACTACGTAACAGCTTCACACCTGAACCCAAAGGACAGCAAGGTCAGCCCTGTAGCGAGGGGGCGCTCCAGGGTCCAGCACAAGCCTGCAGAAGGGCAGGAGCATGAGGGGTCAACTCAAAGAAAAGTGTTTAAAAGTGAGATCTCACTGCTGCAGAAGCAGATGAGGGGAGATGACTTCAGAGTGTCACCTGAACTCAGGAAACTGTGCTTGGAAGATTTCCCTGCAGAGAGGGAGAGGCAGGTGAAGCAGAAACCTGCACCTGAAGCCAAATCTAAGGACTGCGAGGTTGTTTTTGGCGTTGCTCCCTGCTTCTTGGCTCTCACTCAGGGAAGGAGGAGGGTCCGTAAGCTGTTTGTAAAAGATGGCGAGGCCTCTCACAGGGCGTCTGTGTTGAAGGTGTGCGAGGAGGCTCATCTGCGAGGAGTTCGAGTCCATCGGGTCAGCAGGAAGGAGCTGGACAAGATGTCCAATGGGGGAGTCCATCAGGGAGTGTGCCTGCTTGCCAGTCCCCTGAGCTACCTCACCGAGGACTCTGCACCCAGCAGGAAAGATGCTCCACTGTGGCTCGTTCTGGAGAGAATCCACGACCCCATGAACCTCGGCGCCATCCTGCGCTCTGCTTATTTCCTCGGGGTGGACAGAGTCGCCAGCAGTCTTCGCTACACCTGCCCGCTGTCTCCAGTGGTCAGCAAGGCGAGCTCGGGCATTATGGAGGTGATGGGGGTGTATGGATATGAAAACCTTGCAGAGATGTTGAAGCTGAAGATGGAGCAGGGCTGGCAGGTGGTTGGCACAGTGGGACAGGAAGCAGAAGTGTCGCAGATGCCCATCACCAAGTGTTCAGACTTTAAAATGACCAAACCCACGTTGCTGCTGATGGGAGGAGAAGGAGAAGGACTCTCCAAGGAGCTGCTCTCCACGTGTCAGACACTTCTCACCATCCCAGCGGGCAGGGAGCTGGTGCCTGGCATCGAGTCTCTCAACGTTTCTGTAGCCACAGGCATCCTGCTGCACTCTTTGCTGTCCTCCAGGAGCTCGACCACATGACAGCCACCTCAAATAGCCTCCCAAATGAAGATGCAAGGTCACTGACAACACAACCAACCACAGGAATAAATAGTTCAGTGTAATCTTGAGTACAAATTCATAGAAGACCAAACCAGAGCCCTCATACTCTTCTCTGCTGTTGTGTCTAAAAACGACTATTCCTGAAAACAGGACTGAGTAGCATTTGCTGGAAACAAAAAACACAACCCACCTGTTTCAAGAAGTTACGTAGCCTTTAAAATAAATACACATTATTTATTTATTGCCTATTTTCAAGATTGATGTTGTCAGTGGAAACCAACAAGTCTCTGCGTGATTGTTTCCTGGGATTTGTTGACTATATTTTCTCTGCTATCTGTTATTTGGCATTGATGTTATTTGATACTTGTTACTTGATATCAATGTTTTAAGTCATCTTACTGTGTAATTTGTATCTTTGTACAGCACTTTAGTCAACGCTACTGTTGCAATTAAATGTGCTATATAAATAAACTAAACATAGGTAAACGTCCACATTTTCAAACCTTATCCATGTGTGTTTTGATTCAGTACCGGAGTACGTCCTGGTCGCCCAGCATCAGGACTGTGTAGTGTCTATTATTTTTATGTCTTTTGCTCACATTTTAAGGTAGGTTTCTGTATAATCAAACATGGATTTGGGTACGCCAAAGTTTCAAGGTGCAAAATGTCCTCCACATGTCAGTTTGAGGAACTTTTGATTGCACAATTGAAGCATGAGGACCAAGCGTGACAGCTACACTTTTACTGTGTTTTGCTCCACACAAGGTTTCTTTTATCCCCCTCACAAATGTTGCTGTCCTCCTCACAGACCCTTGGTTGTGTGATGATACAGTAAATCTAATTATGATTTTTCTGCATTTGCAAAAAAATATTTGGTAACACAGTGTTTCTTGTTTAAGTTTTGGTCCTCCTCCAGAGGCCTGGATGTTTGAGGATTTGATGGTTCGGCTGCACCTTCCTGAACAGAGACCTCTGATGTTGTTCCCAGAGACTGTTGGAGCCATGATTCCAGCTCCTGTTACCAGTGGGACGCTTTGATTTTACCTTCCAGTTGTTCCTTGAGCCACTGGGAATTCTTGATTATCTCATATCCCTTCTATCTAATGCTACTGTCAGCTGCTATTGCCCAATCTATCACAGCTGCTGTCTTCTGCTCTTTTGCAATCACCGCTATCTCTGATTGGTTGGCCAGCAGCTGCTTGTGTATCCCACAAGATTCTCATCCACCTCAGAGGTGTCTCCCATCACAACAGATAGGTTCCAACCCCTACCCGCTACTTTAGGTTGGATAAGTGGCGGGTAGGGAATGGCAGATAACTTTTCGGACTATTCCTCCAAAAATGTGCATATGTATATATGTATGTATATATATATGTTTCAGCATATAACTTACATTTTAAGTCAACTGATTTCAATTTTCTCTTTATCTGCTGTCTTTTGTCTTCGCCTTACACATTATTTATTGTACACATGTTGACCCTTGACCAAAGAAAAGAAACACCTGTGGAATAAGTGACACCATAATGACTCATATGCATTTACTGCCCCAGTACACCATGACAATGAGTAGACATGCACAGCACAGTAGGAGGACCTCCCCTAAGTGGAATGCAGCCCTGATTAATAAACCAGTGCTTTTCCTGCTGAGACATGCCGACTGTCCGCTGAGGAAAGAAGACTGCGGTTACGCTTCACATCAAACACTACGTGTCCAAAGGTTTGTGAACATATGATCACAGCAGCGGGGAATTTATCAGTCACAAGACCATCAGTGACGTGCAGCACTGATACTGGCTGATAAGGTGTCGATCACATCTGCTGCTTTAGTTTATCTTGGAGGCATGAATAAGGGTGACGTCAGGGCTCCATGCAAGCTTGTCAGGTTCTTCCTCACCAAACTGTAAAACTATTTACTGAAGCCCAGGGCAAATGCACAATTTTTATTGGTTGTCAGATTGTAAGCTCATAGTTTTGCTCATCTCCTGTGACAGGTGTGTTCCCATGAGTGTTGTCTTCTTCTTTACTATCAGGAAAAACAAGCAGTTCTTACACTTCTATTAACAAGAATCCTAAGAATAAAGGAAAGACAGTAGGAGATGTCTACATACTTTTGGTCATGTTACTGAGATAAGATCTCCATTTAAAAAACACTTTTCGTTTTTTTGTAGAAACTGAAAACTTAAAGTGACATTTACAAATTAATGAAAAAATAAAAAGTTTGTGGAAATATACTAATTTTTTTTGTTTAAACCTTTACAACTAAAACTGCAAATACAAACCAACTTTCATTATCTAGCAAAGAAAATAGCATTTGAAGAGAATATAATGAAAGCTAGAACAAAACAGATACATAAAAGTTAATTTTTCATATTCTGACTGCTGTCAGACATCTCTGACACAGTCATTTCCTAGATTTTTATATAAATAAAGTATTTTTTTATTATTATTTTCATATAATGGCTTTCATATCAGTTACACACATCAGTGATTTACTCAGGAGGTTCGACCTGTGCCTAAATGATACTTTTCATCAGGTGGTAATTAAGTCCTTTTGGACTGCACCAAGATCCACATTTTTTCCAGAAAGCTAAAAGCTTTCCAAGCTTTCACTATAACAGCTATTTACATCCAAACCAATCCTCACTCTTAAGAGGTCAAACTTAGTTTGGTAAATCTTATTTAGGATTTTAACATTCACCCTTATACTTTCTGCTTTTCTTCAACGTCAAATTTCAGAATATGATCACAGTTTATCAGTTTTAATTTCTATTATTAGAATTTTTGTCTTCCAATTCACTTAAACACAGGTTAGTCACCAGTGTGGGTTTCCTCATTTTAGTTTAAGTGCTTCAAATTTTTTTAATTGTGTTTTTTGTTATTTCAGTGGTAGTTTTAGCTTGTCTTTATTATGTAATGGGTGGCATTTGTCAGGGACAGATGAAATGTTTAAAACTGTCGCATAATAAAATAGTGGTTTAACACATTTGCAAATAAGCGAAAGATTCCCAGTTTCATCACAGGAGTTGGCACAAGTCCCTTTCGGGTTGTGTCAGGAAGTGTGTCTAGTGTAAAAAATCTGTCATAACCGCCACATGGAATGACCTGCTGTTGTAGCTCCTTTTAAATAAGCGTCAGGGGCGGATCTAGAGAAATTGTCTCAGGGTGGCATGAGGGTGGCATGGAAATCAGATTGGGTGGCAAAATCAAAGCTTTTTTAAAAAAAAACCAAAACGCAGGTTTTACATATGGTTAAAATGATTCAAATGCAGTAAGTATACACATGTTATGTAGACCACATAGTTAAACATTCAGTTACATAAAACATGTGAATTTTGAGTTTATGCACTGTACAGCCTGTATAATAAATAAATATGTAGCCCAATACGTATAAAATCCAGAAAGCAACACAACATGGGGCGGTTCATTTACAAGGAAAGGTCTAACTTAAGTTTCGCTTTTGGAAAAAAATTACACTGTCAGGAACAAGATTTTAAATTTGTATTTCACCTTCAAATTGTTTTATTTTATTTTTTACCTTGCCTTGCTTGGCATCATTCTTTTCAGCACAACCTCACGTGTCTGAATTTACAGTTATTTTTTCATTGACATACTGTATTAACACAACTGATCTGAAATCACACAAAAAACATAAAATCCTAGTAGTAGTTTTTTTTTAACTGTAAAAACCACAAACATGTTTAGTAAATTATTTTCACAACTTCAAATGCAAATATAAATTGTATATTTTGAAAACTTATGCATACATTTTGTAAACAATAAAGTTATATACAACTATTTATCTAAAAATGCAGCCAACACATCTGGTGTTTGTTTTTTTTAAAAAAAAAAATTGTACAGCCATTTAAAAATACTACTATAACTAAAACGAGAAAACAATCAGGTGTTACGATAAAATGTCCCAGAAATTATTTTTGCCAGTACAAAGACAGAGGAGAAAACCACAGGGATAAACCCTGCAGGCCTCTAAATAGGTCTTTCACTTCTCTGGTTTTCCACCTGGAGACAGTTTACATTGCACACTAAGTATACCCTAACTCTAAGATCTAAAAAAAAAATCTTACCCCCCCCCCCCCCCAACCAAAAAAAAAAAAAAAAATCACTATGAGGGTGTCCAAATTCATAGGCGACACCATCACACCCAAAACCTCCCCTTCTTCCTAATCATACGAAACCCACGTGTTGCCGTTTCCACCAATAGGAAAGAGGTGGCTATTTTTCCTTATTTACTGTTTTCGCGCTGTCCTTAGAAGACGCTTTTTTTCTCTTTATGTGCAAAAATGTTATGTTGTAGACATTGAAAGAAATATTATATATTATAATTTGGCTCTTTAAAAATCTTCTGGGTGTGGAGCTTCTTTATGAAAACTAAAAACCTGACAGGACATCTCGGTCTCCATAGGGTGGCAGTAGCGGAGTAGCAGTAGCAGCGGAGGTACCAATCAGCCTGCCTGATGACTGAGGAAGAAGAGCGGAGCACACAATGCACTGCACGGTTGACAAGGGTTGTGTCTCCCTGGTTTTCGCGATAAATCTCCAGTTCAGTACAAACTCTCGAAGAGGCAGCAGTGGAACCGACCTGTTTCTTTCTTTATAACCTACACACTGGATTTATCGAGGGAAAAAAAGAATTCGGTGACCGGAAACGACGGCGATTGGTCAAGCTTCTCCTAAACATTGGATTACAGAGGCTGCATGAAGGAGCTGCCCAGCCCAACGGGGCTCGGCCGACACCCTCGTTTATGGAAATCGACCCCGAGGCTTTGATGCTTGGGCCTCGGTTTTTTTCCTTTATGATGGAGGTGGAACGACTCAACAGTTTTATGTGAAGGAGAGGGATATTATTTCGTGGATAATTCGTAGAATAAAAACCCGCTTCCGTATTCTTCCTGCTTCCTCTTAAAAAATTAGAGATAGTTGGTTGTTGCTAACAGCTGGATTGGCTAACGCTGACTAGCATCCATGCTAATGTTACGTCTTTCTTTTGATGCGACTCAGCTACCACTATCGGCCATCAACAACCCGACAGGAGAAGATTTTGCCCTCTTGGCTGCTGATTATTAGTTATATTCACACTCCACAGCCCGGCTTATCAGTGTTTACAGAAACGTTTTAAGAATAAAGTTGTATTCTTAGTTTGTCGGGCTTATATTATTATAAATTGAATTAGCCGCGTATAGGCTAACTGACGTTCGCTAACAGCAGCCATTTACTATTTAAAGTAAAGCAGACAGCTCTTTTTATTCCTCGTAAGGCGTAAATTAGAGTAACTGTCAGTATTAAACGTTCAGTTTCACAGTAATATGCAACGTCTCGTAATAGTCGTTATCAGGCCTGGCTAACTAGCTAATCAATTTGCTACTAATTTTGTCAGCGTGTGCAGAAATTAAGGAAATCACAAACAGTTTGTTGATTTAATCTGTGCCGAAAACAGCATTATTTTCAATCTGTTACTCCTGCGGAGGCAATCTCGCCCTGCTTTGGGTGTAACACAGCCAGACTTGTGTTTTATTGTTTACATGTTTACAACTTGTGTGGTTATCGCTTGGATTTCCTGCTAGCTAGCACGCTAGCTAACGTTAGCCGTCAACGACACACAATCAGCGATGTCCTGACATTCGCGTTAATGTCGCCGATGTTTTGAATTCCCATGTGGATGTAAGTTTGTTTTCAGATTTCAGAAATGACACTAACATTTCGCCGAGAGAACGGCACTGATGCCAGCAGCATACTGCTGTCAGAGGACGGTAAATAATAGCCACTGGTTTCCATTAACGCCATTTTAACAGAGGTTCTCGGAGAGGGCCTGTGTGGTGGTGTTTTTATTCGCGGTTCGGTACCTTCAACCGGGCCGGGACTTGCGTAAAAAAGTGCCTTTGGGAATCTCACCTAAGTTGCGAAAAGGAGGTGGCATTTGAACATGGAGGGCCCGAGCCGAAACACCGGATTCAGGCAGAGCCGGCGATCCCGTTCCCAGCGCGACAGGGAGCGGCGGAGGAGGCGAGTGGATCTGGCCGAGGAGCGGGCCACATCCCTGTCCTCGGGCTCCGATCGGGAGGCATGTGGGACCAACAGCGTGCTGGGTCCCGGTGGGAGAGAGTGCCGACCAGGGTTTGGCAGACACAGGCCTCCACGCCGGAGGAAGAGGGAGTCTGTGTCCTGCGAGGAAGAAATCATTGATGGCTTCGCTATTGCGAGCTTCATCAGCTTGGAGGCTCTGGAGGTAATTGTCATAATTTGGTGTTTTTTACACCCCACTAATCAGCTGTTATTCATGTGTACTTTCAGCGTTAGTGTTCGGTGGGGATTTGGCACCCTCCTTTCCTCTAATTTATTAAATAATCACCATCCTCGTAGGTGGTTGCTTTAATACTCATCTTTGTAAATTAAATCATCCAAGGGTGTGAAGGGATGCAGATTGAGCCCCTAAAGCGTGACAACAATCCACTCCCCAATCCTCTGATGGCTCCTGGAGAGGCCTCAATTATTCATGATCTAATTTTTAGAGGTGTTGATGAGCTGTGAAGTGGCCTTTGTAGATAAAGCAAGAACAAGAAAAACATTAAGAAAAGATCGTTTAACTATTTTCTGAGTTTGCGCTGTCACAAAGCTTTTCTTCAGACTCTCAAGATTTAAAGTCAGGACGCATATCGATGTCAGTACCTCATATTGAATCCAGTTTTGATTCTAAAGGTGTTAAATAAACCAGTAAATGCAGATAATACTGACTCTATGCCCCCAAGTCACCCCAAAATGCCCATTTGGAGAAGAACAGTCCCTGATATGTATTTGATGGGTTTTCTGGCTCAAAATTAGGCCTTTGATGGGTGACTACACGCATAAGCATGACTGATTCCCATATAGTCATAAAAAGTGTATGTGTTTCCTGATTTTTCCCTATGTGATAAAAAGCATGTGCCAAAGGTAGATCAAGTTAAACCCAACTTCAAAAAAAACTGTACTGCTTTGGCCCTTTGGTGGAAGACCAATTTTTTGTATGTACGTAGCAAAAAAAGTACATTTTACGTTTAATTATTTACAAGATGTTGGCATATGGTAATTTGTGGATAATCTTTGATAGTAGTTTAATCTGCCTTTGTGCTGATGTCATTTGCGCGCGTCTTACATCTGCATCAGTTTGAGGAAGCAAATTATTTGCCAATAGGTCCCACAGTAAAACTGCCCATTCACACACATACAGCTGCGCTGTTCTTCTAGGTAACTTCATTTTACAGTCAAATGGACCCATGAAGTATTAGAAACTGCTAACAGAGAAAAAGGAAAGAGACCTGCCAAAAAATTTACTGCTCTATACCAATGAAACGTCGTAAGTCCCTTTTTGTTAAAAAAAAAAGAAACCATATCCTGTCTGTAGTTTTTCTGTAAAACATTTTTAAAAAGGGACTTTTCCAAATTAGACAAACAGACTGTGTTAGTTTGCATGAATTTACCTGCAAGTCATGCTGAGTTTATTTGCCTTTTTAAGTGTAATCTAAGTAGTTTTGCTCAAAATGACCCCATGGAATTTTGGCCATTGAAAACACAAATATATTTAAACTTGAATAAAAGTTGGGCCTAATATAAAATAAAACTCGTTAATGTTTTAAATGTGGGACATACAGTGCTGTATGCCAGTCAAATGTTTAAAAAAAAAAAACAACAAAAAACTAGCAATTTTTAGATCTCAGGTATAAGGAAATGTATATTTAATGTGGCTCTTTTTGGTGAAGGAAAATCAGCATAAACTAAACTTTTATAAGTGGGTTCAATTTACTCCAGTTTAAAATGCATTTTTATTTTTCAAATAGCTGAAAATCACATACTGCATAGCTTTTGCGGTAAGCGTAGGTGAACCAGTCATGCTTATTTTTTTTTTTGCAGTCACTCCTGAAAGACGAGAAATATCCTGCATATGCGTGTCATATCAGAGTTGTGCCATCTGAAAAACGTGCCTTTGGTGGTGACTAACAGTGATCAGTCCGGATGTAGTTAAGGCAAAGAGTCTGTGGGACCATACTTAACAGAAGTCTGCAGATTTTCCTGTATTTTAGGACTCACTGTAAATGGTTATTTCTGTCAAATAAGATTAAAAAAAATTGTCAACTTAAAGCAAAATCAACATCAACTTTCAATGTAATTTGATTGATTTGCTCCATTGAACCTTTTCACCATTACTCTCTTTGACCTTTATATTGTTTGTGACATTCCAGCAACTGGTTAAATTTATCAGCAGTTTTCTGAAAGAGTGATTTTTTTTTTCCCCCCTGTTTAAATAATTTTGTTGTTGTAATTTGTCGTTGCCTTGAGGGCTGATACTTTCCAGCAGTTCGTCAAAGAAAGGCGACAAGGCTGAATAATGATTGTTTGTAGCGGAGATGCGTTACTCGTCTCACCGCTCCGCTGATTTTTCTTCTCACTGCTGGGGGTATATAAGTAGGGAAGATAAATGGCCAGAAAAATGAGAAACCATGTACACTCCTTACTGTAGATTTTTCTCAGAAAGGTATTGATTAAACTCTTGAGTAATTGTTTAGACTGTAAGTTGTTATATCAATTTTATTTATCCTCTATAGAGAAATTTTGGTTGCTCTTAAAGACACATGTTAAGTTCTTTTAACCAGTTTAACAATCAGTTTCTTTTTCTCAAGCAATTTGGACATTTTTCTTCATTAAATGGTCCAAATATTTCAGTCAAATAAGGTTGTTACCTGAAGTTATTCCTCAAAGACTTATTGTGAGCCAAGAAAAATCTCATACATATTTATTTATTGCATATCAAAGTTTTTATTTGCTTAAAATGTGCTGTTGGGGGGTGACTGCATACCTAAATATGATTGGGTCGCATGTAATAAAGAGGGAAAAAGTATTACCTTATATTCTTTGGTAAAAACTCTGGACACCACAGGTAAAAGACGCCCTTTGAAAGGGAGGTCATGTACAATGCTTCAGTTAAATATATTGTCAAAACAAGCAATATAATTGAGTCCACACACAAACAGCTCCAGTAATATCCTCATGCTGGCTCATCTTTTTTTTTTTTTTTTTTCTATTTTTATGAACAGCAAAAATTAGGACTAATAAGCCTGTAGCTTGCCTTTGGGTCTTTGGCCTCAGGCTTACACATTAATGCTTATTTATCCACATTTAAATCCACATATTTTTTCTCCTCCTTATCAGATGGACTGTTCTTTGAAGCCCAGTCAGCGAACTGATATGCTGGGAAGGAGGAACAAGGGGAAGAGAGGGCCGGAGGAGAACGGCGGAGGACCGCTGTCAGAGCCGGAGGAAGGAGCCCCGCCCAGCAGCTATTGGAATAATAGTAGAAATAAGAGAAGAAAGATAGAGGTGAAACTGACTTTACTACCATGTTAGATGTCACTGAGATAATTCCTAATCAAACACACAATGTTTATACTTCTGTAGCGGTAATCACCTGTATATCCTGCTATTGAGAAAATGACCTTGTAAAACAGGTTCACATTCACGCTCTTGCACGAATTTTGACAACACCCATCGTCCAGGCAGTCCAGAGTGATTAATCACATCCATGAAAGGTTTAGAGCTAACTGAAACTCACTGAAGCTTATTTTATTCCTTTTTTCCCCCCTTAGGGGCAACCTCTGGAGACTGGCTATATTGTAAGTTTCTTTTCTGCTAATGTCCAGTGTTTCCCACACAGACTTTATTTGGGCATGCCTCATTTACTAGACATGAAGCTCTACACAGTATAGCCTGCCATTACTTAAATTGCACACTTTTATTTCTTAGCGTATTAACAGTGTCATAATTATAACATTTGTTTAACTAATCCGACATAACAATCTTTCTCTACTCTGTCCATGAGTGCACTGCTGTAAAGGAAAAGGCTGCGCTTTGTTTAGAACACAGAACATATTAAATGTTATGAAAATATCCAATTTTATCATTCGTGACAAACATTATCTGTATGTCATAGACTTAAAAATCATGTGGTCCACATGGTAACAAGGAGACAAAATAATTTAAAATTTCTGAAACTATTACAATAATACTTGATGGAACAAATAGTGAAGTAAAAAATATAAATGGAAAAAGCAAAGAAAAGTTGGAATCCATGTATTTCTGCTTGCATGCACACAGGCATACGTGGATGTGCAGACTGTGTCCGCTGATGTGTTGCAAAGCATGCCCAGCAGGTTTTAGTTTCCATTAGATTGATCTAATCTCTTCCTGTTAAGATCAGTCTAAATAGTTGAGCTTGTCTCAAACTTGAGATATAACTGGAGGCATTTCCCCTGGAAAAAAAAGGGTTTAGATTTATTGATCTACTAAAGTAGATATAAATCCCTTCTGGGTTGCATTGGGAAGGCCACAGTGTTAAAAACATGCAGAGCTACCTGCTCGGGGGGGGGTCCCTTGTGAATAGGGGAGCAGCCAAAAATAGACTTGCGCTGAGAGAATGGGATGATTGATTTACATGAGGACAATCCTGCTTGCTCTCATTTTAATCCCTCTGATGTCTAAATCATCATCTGTGACAGCCCCAACTCTAGCTCCTGTCCCTGTATTACAAGAAAGGCAGAAAGGACTTTACATGTTTGTTTTCTTTGGACACCTGTTATGATGTGACACTATAACAGAAATACAACAGGCAGAGCTGAAGATGCTAAGGGTGACCAGGATGGACAGGATTAGAAACGAGTATTTCCGAGGGACAGCTCAGGTTGAGCAGTTTGGAAACCAAAGTTAGAGAGGTGAAGCTGAGGTGGTTTGGACATGTGCAGAGGAGGGATAGTGGATATACTAGGCAGGAGGAAAAGAGGAAGAGCTCAGAGGAAGTTCATGTAAAGGAGGGGACACACACACAGGGTTGGTGTGACAGGAGGATTCAAGGGGTGGATGGAGGCAGATAATCTGCTGTGGCAACCCTTAAAAGCAGCAGCCAAAATAAGAAGAATTGTCATTTAGAATGATTAATGTCTTTATCCTGAGATAACAAGACTTTGGAGTTTGGCTTGAAAGTGAAACTGGGACGAGAGGCAGTTTATTATCACTCTGCTATTTATTATCATAACGTGTACATAATCTAATTTATTTAAGAAAATGTGTGCCCCACAGATAGTTTACTTTGCGAGTCATGTCACTGTGATTTAAAAAGTTAATCTGAAAACATGGTAAATGAATTGGAAAATGTAAAACCGGGAACATGGTGGGAAATAAAACAAATGAATCTAAAATATGAGGAATCAAGGCAAAATATTAATAAGAAAAAGAATAGAATAAACCCCACTAGGTTAATATTTTAAAATATAATTCTGTGGGGAAACACTGTTGTGATGAAGTTGGTTTACATTCGTTGGCTGACATATTGTAATAAACATAAATGTTTTCTTCTGCCTTATTTTCCTCTTTCAGTGTGACACAGAGAGTGACACAGGAGACAAGGTGTGTGTTGTTTACCAATATTCTTATCAAGAGTTTCCATGTTTGGTTATGTTTGTGTAGATAAAATTATTATTATTATTAGAGGGATCCTACCACAGTCATGTTCTCTTCAGTTGTAATCTTAAAAAATGTGTTGATTAAAATGGAGACTCGTTCTAATAAAATCCTCCTCTTGTTTTCCTGTGTAGGCCTCCGACAATGACATGGATCCAGTGTTCACAGTCAGCACTAGGAAAGGTTTGAGAAATTTACTATTGGCATTTCTTTCCTGCTGCTTTACATTCAGGAAACGCTGAACTGATGTGTCAGTCAGTGGGCTCCCACAGGGCTAAACTTAGATCTTAACAGAAAACGAGTTAAACAGGCTCAATTGTTTTCGTTCTTTTAGTTATTACACAAAGTGGAGCTGATTAAAATCTGCAGATAATGAAATGAGAGAATACAGACATGTGCTGCATACGGAAACATGAGGTGGAAGGAAACGTTAGAAAAATATTTTGGAGACCTGGAGAGGGTACAGAAGATGGTATCGTCACTGTCTGAGACTTCTTTTAATCTCCAGCAAAAGTATTGTTAGATTTAAAATAGAACCCACTTGCTTTTTGTTTCATTTACCTCAGTTTATTTTATTAAGATAAGAAAATACCATCTTAAATACAAACTAAAGAAGACAAAGAGCCACTGCTACTCTGCATTAAAAGGAGCTGCTTAAGGTGGTTTGGGTATCTGACTCAGACAACACCTCCTAAATGAGGCGTTTTACGCATGCCTGCTGTGGAGGAGACCCAGAAAACGCCTTCTTATCCCCCACCAGAAGAAGTGGGGGAGCTGGCTGGGTGAGGAGGTCTGGGCCTGTCTTAGACTGTTAGACTGAGACTCTGATCCGGACCTGGAAAAGTGATATAAAATGGATGGATGGATAAACCCATCAGTGGTTATTCAGTTTTGTTGGATGTATTCATCAAAGGAACAATTATGAAAACAATTATAAACATAAATGTGTATGCTTTGTAAACCTTTCAGAAGCTTAGTGGTCCAGATCAGACTCCTTCACTCCCAGTATCACAGTCACAGGTAGAAAGGGGTGCATCCAAAGTCCTTCTAGAAACAAGTTCAGCCACCCTGACAGCCCTTCTGTACATTTATTTAGATGCCTTATTTAAATTAACTTTAATTTAAATGGTCATTCGGATATAATAAACTGCATTTCTGCAACCACTAGTAAAATATGATTTTAAAAAATCATTTTGTCATAACTTATACTTGGTGTTTAGTTTCATGACATGACTTATTTCGGCAGAGACACCATGCTAATTCTTGTTCTGGACAGGAATTAAAGAAAAGCCAAGAAAACGGTTATGTTTTTAACCAGTTTTGTTAAATTAACTTGACTAAACATGGACATAACAGCAAGCAGGACAAACGCCATCTCCTAAAGATGTTCCCATAAATGGCACTGAAATGTTGTTAGAGACGCAGCAAAGATTTTTAATATATGACTGTTTATTTTCAAACATTTACCCGCCTGTGGCAGATGGCTGATCATCTTTTTTTCTGCTGCATACTCAGATCCAGGTCCATGTTTTTATGGTTAATTGATTAGGTTATTAAAAACTGTGTACCACTCTGTCTTTGACTTCTAAGGAACATGAGGCTAAAACACTGAGATGGCAGTTAGTTTGCAGGAATTCATGCTGACAGTGGAGGTGGGGGCAAAAAAGTATTTAATCAGGTTGGAACATCGGATTGTTGCGTCCAAATTTTTTAACTTTGGGTTTAATCACACTCAAGTGGTCAAGCCAGTTTTGGCTGTTCTGAGGGTGTTTTGCTTTGGAAGACCTTTGTCCTTCCTGCAGGAGTTGAGAAATTGCTGACTGGTTTTCTCTTCTCTCAGTTGTCGATCCCGCCCCTTCAAACATGGGCTCATCTGTGGGCAAAAGCTGCCCGTCTCTGCCGGTGCGCTTTGGTGGCGTCTCACGGTTAATGGTGACTCCACGGGTGTCTGGGCTGGAGCGAAGTCAGGAGAAAAACCTGGAGCCACACTTCCCTGAGCCGGTTTCTTCTTCTACCTCTTCCCCCTTCTTCCCCGGCCTGCCTTCCCACTCCCCGGTCACGGTGCCCCGGTCCAGCCCAGTCAACGGCGGCAGCCGCCACAACAGCAGCCCCCCGCTCTCCAAACCCAAGCCCTCTTTGCCCCCTCGAACTCAATCCATCTACAACAGGTATGAAACATACTGAAAACTGAAGCTCAATTTCTTCTTTCATCCCTCTGATGTTGTCTTCTACATCTCTTTGGCTCAACTGTTGTGTTTTGTGTTTGTGTTTTCTCGGCGGCAGCAGCACCCCAGTCAAGCCTCAACCGTCTGCTTCATCTGTCGGGACTTCCTCATCTTCCATTCTTCCCCCACCTCCTTCCGCCAGTGTTTCTCTGCCCTTCTCAAGGGGCTCAGGATCCTCAGGGCCTCTCCGACCCCCATCCCGAACCAGCTCTGGAGCATTGTTCACATCCTCACCTGGCCTTCCTCCGCCTCCACCTCTGCTGCAAGGTACAGCTCACCCGACAGAAGCGGGTACAGCAAAACAGAAATGCTTCATTTCACCGTTTCAGTTGTTTATGGGAATGTGATGACTAATGTGTTGCAAAAATAAACCAAACCCAGACTTCCCCAGGCGGTTGTCTGGGTTTGTCTGGGGTGTTGAGGAAGTTGTGTATTGATGAACTGAGATCGGGTCTCATAAGCACAGCATGTGTTGCATAAAGTAGAAGTTGCATGTAAGTATCACTTCAGTAGTTGTAACTCTTTTGTTCATGTATCTGTGAGATTAACTTTAGTTTGTTTCCCACACACATACCTGGTTTATTAACCTTTATGAGTATTTGGCAACAATTTTAGGATTTGTTTTTCTTTTCATCTGGCAAAAGGAAATCATGAGCAACCAGCTCTTATTTTGAAAGTTGAGCCATCCTTTGGTTCTCATGTTTTCAGCTTTGTTTATGGCCACTGTGTTGGTTGTGGTGCACACCAATTATCATTGTTCTCACAGATCTGTAACCATTTATACAGACCTGGCAGTCTTTTCCTAAACGATGGGTGTCACAACTCAGAGAAAACCTCAACTTCAGTACTGACACAGGAATAGAAGAAGTCAAAACAGGAAGCAGAATGATTAGAGGGTTTTTTTTGTTTTCTTTTCTTTTCCCAAAGCTGTTGTTTCAGTATCTGCCCCTCTTATAATCTCTCCGAACTCCTGCCTTGATATAGAATTCAAATGACAGTAGAGACTGACCCACTTGCACACTTGTCTCAGCCTGGTAAAAATTAGCAGTAATATAACACCAAAGCCTGGTGCACGCCTGCATATTTTTAATTTTTTTTTGTCACTCTTTGTGTGCTCGACCATTCGTAAGGGCAACTGCTGTTGCAGCTTTCATCAATATCTATTAGCTGCTTCCACAAAGAGGATCTTGTCCACTCTGTGATATAAGTGCAAACCCTTGAGAAAACCTGGGCTGTAACAAGTGTTTATTTCCACCTATAGTTTTTATCAACAACCTTTTTTTTCCTGACATCAACAAGACAAATATCTAAATAAAAACTGAGGCAGGAGAACAAAAACTATGATGGCACGAAAACACGAAATGCAACACGAAATGTGGCAGAGAGATGAGATCCAATCAGAAGTAATCTGCTTGTGTGGTAAGATTAGACGTGTACATTTGAGTTGCCCTCAGGAAATCTTTTCAACTAGCGCCCATGCTCCCTGTTTCTCACGAAAATGCAACAAAATGACACATGGACACATTTTGTATTTGATGCTGAGGAAAATAAGACTTTAGAAACTCTATGGAGGAATTCTCATTGTTAAAAACACAGCAAACTTTTACACTTTATATTAACTGAATAAACTTTATATTTAGTCTACTATAAGCTTATGACCTTTAGTCCACTCAAACTGAAGAAATTTAGTGTCTTAAATTCTGATTAATTTATATCTTGATGCACAAGCTCACGCAAAAGACCCTTAAGAGTCAGCTACGTCGTAGGCTCCGCATAGATTCAAGGCAGAAGTCTAAATAAGCTTGATTGGAGCTTGAACTTGTGGATGACTGGTTGGTGTGCGTCTATGCTGAACTTGCAAGCAGCTACAGAGCAGAATAAGGGCTACCTGTGCCAGATGCAGTTGTGGTGGTGTAGTTAGTTCTTCTGCTAGATAAGACTCCCTGAAGAAGCAGGTAATGAATAATTTGGTGCTTGATAAACAAAATATTCACAGATCAGAAGATTTACCTCCACACATCCCTTTTAAGCATTGTTTGAATTTCTGAACTTGACCGCCAGTGTAAACAGAATTTTATGTTCTTTAATTTATTTTCCCGTTGCCTTCCACTAATTACTGCCTCGTTATTCCAGCAGAGCGTGAGGGCAGACGCAGCGTCCCCGGGGCTGAAAATAACCCGGCAGGCCGCTCCACTCCAGGAGGCCCAGCAGCGCCGAGCTCCACGCAGGGCTCATCGAGCCGGACGTCTCAGAACCAGACGAGCATCCCGGCGATGGCGTTCCAGTTCCATCAGCACAACCACCAGCACCAACACACGCACACGCATCAACACTTCACGCCCTTCCTGACCCCAGCTACGGCGTCTCCGATGGTGAGAGAGACTCTGCTGTTTTACTCCTGTTTTAAACTCCACTGCAGCTGGAATGTGTTGACCCATCTCAACTGTTTTTGTCTTTTTAGTTTGATAAGTACCCAGGCAAAATGGACGGGCTGTACCGACACACTGTGAGTATCTGAGAATAGTGCATGGAAACGGGAACTAAAACTGTAGGCGTATTTTGAAAGTCGTGTACCGGCCACTAAGGTGTGTTTGTGTTTGTGCCAGATCTACCCAACGTACACGCCGCCCTCAGTGCAGGGTATTCAGATTCCCCCTCCTCCTCCTCCTCCTGGGCATTTCAGCTCATTGCAAGGGGCATTTCAGCCAAAGGTGAGGAAAACTCTCCTTGTGTCTGTGTGTTAGCATGATGTTGTTTTTTTTTTGTTGTTTTTTTTCAGGCGATAACTTCCACGTCACGGTTTATTTGAGCTCCCTGCGATGACAATGTCACAGTGTCACAAGCACTAGAGGCAAATTTGCCAACAATCCAATTTTTCGCAGGTTTAAACGAGGAAGCTTATATTTTAAGTTCCTCGTTTTGTTGTTTCTCCCAGAAACTCCAGTAATTTCGACCAGTAACCTATCACACTCAAGTTGGAATAACTATAATAAATGCATCCGTTTGCCTTAGGGCTCAGTCACACCGGTTCTAGAGGTCTGTGTGAGTGATCCCTACTGTTTGGAGAGTTGCTTGAAAGCAAGTGCAAATAATTTGGCGTCAGCTGTACAATTTACAGGTGCCAGGTTTTTGGTGATTCGCCCTCTCCAGCAACCACTGGCCAGATGCACATTTTTGCAGCCAGAGCGTCACAGATAGGTCCCTAGTGTGTGACTGAGTCCTTAAGTGTTTTATTTGACAGAATTTGTTTGATAGAATTCAACACTTTCAGTGTAACCTGGGAACCCATAACCTGATTAAAATGGCACGTGTGCAGCTAACCTCTGCGCAGGCAGAAGAGTTAGATGCTGAATAAACTAGTTCACTGTTGACCCATATGTGCGATGTGTTTGATGTGTGCCACGTCCCAGTAGGGAAACGGCAACTTCATCTCCCCATTTGAAGCTGGTGGTGGTACAACCGCTAAAATGAATTGCAAAAGGATGTTTTGTCATAGCGTAGAGGTGCAGGCAGATGATTTCCTGTAAAGCAAGAAATGTCAAATTTTTGTTATGAAGTAATAAAATTTAAGTGCCTTTGTTTTTAATAATGTTGATTGACATTTTGCTAATTTAATCAGGAATGCCTGAAGCCTGTTTTCTGGTCATTTTCTTCTGTTTACATGTAAATTATGTGTATTTGTTGCCTGTTGAGCTTAACGGGCTTTTTGCAACCATTGCCAAATGTTGATCGGGTACTTGACAAATCTAAATCTTCCTTTTATGAGAAGGAAACAACTTGAACTTAATTTGAACCTTACCAAGGACGTCCAGGTGGTGTTAATGAAGTAAATCCAGTGCACTGTGAATTTGTGTCTCAGCCACTCAAACAATTTTGGTTTTGAACTATATTTCAAATAAAACTAGATGTAGGAAAAAAAATAACATTTGCAGCCAATTTTTCTACCAAATTAAGCAGCTGAAAAGGCAGACCAGACCAGAGTGCAAAAAATATTTCTTTAAAGTGGCACGTTCCTATTCTGCATCAGTGCGTTTTTATCTGTCACATCAAATCCTGGATTTTCAAATCTAAATGTTGACAGGTATGACTAGAGGCTAGTCGAATGAGCGGCACTCATCTAACAGCATGGGTGCTTTAGTTAACTGACTTCCTAAGGCTCTTGCAGTGTCTCTTGGGTTTGACCTGGCTGCATTAGTTAGAGTAAAAATACATTAATGTTAGCGCTAAGAGAGCAAAGAATAACGCCAGGTGTAGGCTGTGGCTCATGTGTTTGTGCTGTGTCAGTGATAGCCTCTTTGTCCCTCAGGGAACGGGTCCTGATATACAACGATTTGGGGTTGTGCCTTCCCACCTGCAGCCCAAAGACCCCAGGGTAAGGACACTGCGCTTTACTCTCGCGATGGCAAATTTGCAGTATAGGCTAGGATGTGCTGCAGCACAGTCACTACAGCAGAAACTACTCCTGAGAAAGAGCAAGATGTGCAGATTAAAAGTGGTTTTACACTTCTCTTCTCTTGTAGCTTACTGAACACTTTGGGACATCAACATTGAAAATCACAAATGTAAGCAGAAACAGATGTTTTTGAATCCCTCTGCTCCTTTCAGTTCTTTAGTCTGCATCACTGTCTCACAACTTCACGCACTCTTTGCACTAATCTCACTTGTAATCTTGACTACTACTGGTCTATTTTCTGCTCTTGCACACTCGGTTAGATTTTTCAGACCTAGAAATTATGCTATGATGTATGCGGTTATTCTTTTCACCGCCTTTCCTTTTTTAAAAATATATACATAACCAAACTTGAGCCGGGCCCCAGATTTTAACTTTTTCTCCTGCTGCAAAACCTCAAGCTTGTATGGAGGTTAGAAAAGATATTCTTGAACTGCAGGATCTGCCTCTGTGTACAAAGGCTTTAAAGTTGTAGATTCAAGATTTGTAGAATAACACAGTGTCTTTTTTGTGCTGCGCAGAAACCAGGAAAATGGTGTGCTATGCATGTTCAGGTGGCCTACATGATCCACAACCATCAGAGAAAAGTAAAGGTGAGTGTCTCTTACTGACATCATGTGGGGAGAGATTTAATTGCCACTATGCAAAGATGACAGTATGAGGTTTAACTCTTCTGCCCTTCATTCAGCTCATGCAGGCTGATCCTCACAAACTGGACTTCCGCAGTGACCCGTTGGCCCGTTTTTCTGGAGCTGGCGGACTGGGTCCAATGCCCTTACCTCCTGCTCATGACCTGACCAGACCTCCAAGTCTGTTCTCAGCTGCAGGTGCATGCCTTTTAATGTTTCGGTGTCCCAGCTGGTAAAATGTAATTTATTTATTTATGTCTGTGCACAGATTGTTGCTGTAAATAATGTGCAACAAGACAAACAGGATTCAGGCTGTCAGTGTCTTTAAAATCATAATTCTTTGTGGATTTAATGGTTAACAAGTACAAATCTGTGCTTTAGACTAGCGTGTGAACATTGCATTTACAAATCCAGGCTTCTTCAGTATCCTCACAACTGAATTTCTCGTATTCTGCCAAGAAATTTAAAACTACATAAACAAAAATTATAAATCCCAGCCGTCACATCCCTAAGTAAATACTGCTAATACTACAACTTGTTTGCTATTGCAGCTGTATTGGTGTTTAATGGATTTGAAGCTAGTCAACAAAGTATGTGCAACATCTGCAAGTACTGCTCTAGAATTGCACAAGATGGCAAAAAACACAAACAGCGGTGATAAGTCCAAGACAACGAACACTGGAGAGGAATAAAACAAATCAAGAAAAACCCCTCAAAAGATTTAAAAGTGAAAACAACAATCAAAGCTTGGTGCATTTAATTATTTAAAATGAATAAAGAAAAATTTACTAGTTTTCCTAGATAATATCAATATTCCTTATTGATAATACAATTATATTAAAAGTATACCATATGAAATGTTAAATGAATGACGTCACTGTTTGCAACCAGAGCAGCAACCAAAAGTTTTTTTTTTTTTTTTTTTTTAAATTCAGTTTGAGATGAGTTTCCTCATTTCAGTTTAGTTTTTATTATTATTTTTAAGGTTTTGTTTTTTGTAGTTGCGTTATTAGTAGTTGTTGCTTTAAATGTTATAACTGGGACCAAAAGAGTGAGCTTTAGGCTGATGGTGGTGATTCTGTGGTCAGTTTAAGAATACTTTTTCGAACTTATCAGCGAATCAGGGCCAAAGATGTGATCGGTTTCTTCTGATGTCTCTGATCACTCTTGGACTTTGTGTCCTTCTGTAGCTTTGCTGTTTGGTGTGTGAGTAGCATGTTGAGCTTGATTTGAATATTCTTGACATATTTTTTTGTTTTGTTTTATTATCTCTTTCCCTCAGGTCCAGTCAATCCACCCTCGGCTCCTTTCATCTCTCCATCAGCGCCACACTCCTCTTTCCTCGCACCGACTCCACACTTGGGTAAAATCAGTTCAAACTTGAAAGATTTTTATTTTTAACTCATGACAGTAACGTTTTTTTATAAATGTTTAGTTGATGAAACCAGGATTTTAGCTTGTTGTTGTAAAACTGTTTTTAATGGTTGTGTTTTAGATCTGTATGGCCGATCGCCGTCCTTCACCCCGCTGGGAGCTCTGGGTTCTGGTGCCTTTGGAGGACTTGGGAGTCCAACACTGGGTCAGTTTCTCAGCATCTCTACGCCTGATGTGCAAAGCTTAAAGGATCAGTTCAGAGTCTTTCAAATCTACCTGAATGTAGCCCTCACATGTCACACGGATGTTGAAAGAGTTTCTGCGGGCTTCTTAGTTCTTACTTCCAAATCAAAATTAAAGGTGTAAAAGTGCCTCTGCTCCACAGTTTGGCTCAGTCCAGATAAAACTGAACCACAGCTCGGTGTCCTTGTAGTGTGGAGAAAGTGTTTTTTGGATGGTTCACGCTTGGTCTAACAACATTACAACAACAGTTAACATTTTCTCACGGGCCAATAGAAGCCTTGCCATTGTCTATGAGGGAAAACGGTCCTTTCAGGTCATGTTACAGATCGTATTGAATAAAAAAGGAAGTCTATCCAGTCAGATCAACCTTAAAACCCCAACTAGACCAAAGGAGCGTTTATTTATAATTCTCTTGGCAAACTAAAACCCCCGAACACAAAGCTCATCGCACACCGCTTTGTAGCTTGGCTACTAGCAGACATTTTAGTCTCTAACTACATAGGTAACCTGGAATGTGTTCACCACCCCTCACGTCAATCAGGAATATTCTTCACTCCTAGTCATTGTCCCGTTAGTCACTCACCTCAAAGTTGATCGTTGGGACCTGCCCTCCTCCCGTCACTAGTAATAGTTTTGCTGGATTTCTTTGACCTCTCGTGGCTTACTGTTGACACCACTTGAACCTTTATAACATTGACATATACAGCTGGGCTCAACCTCACTAATGGTAGTGTTGGCTTAACCGATGCTCAGTAATGGTCTAAAACCTAACAAACAAAAACACTAACTCGATGATGTTGGTGTTGCTTTTCTTGGATTCCTTTGACAACATGTTGGCCTCTTAAATAAGTTCTTGAGCTAAACTGTTCTGAGCTGCGTTTGGGTCACCGTAATCGTTCCATTTCACCACACAGGCCAGTAGGTGATCTTTTCCTAAAGGTTCAAAATCCACAGTTTGTGCAAACATCGAACAACACTTCAGCAGTCAGATGAATATAATGAATTGGATGTCTTCTCCCTGGCTGTTGTACAACAGGTACTGTGTGCTAATAACCTGATGAAATTATCAGGAAGTATCTCAGCTCTGTGCCTCGACAGGGAAATGCTGCTTGGGGAAGCATGTGGAGGGGAAACTGCCAAATATCTGTTTGGCTATCTCAAACTACTGAAGATAAACTTGGAAATTCATGTGGATTTTGCCCCCTCGTGTTTTAGTGTAGTCTCACATTTAATGGCTCATGTAGACAGGTGGGATAATTATAGTCAGCAGCAATTCAGCATATGTGTGACATGTGTGTTAAAACAGGTATTTAAATATCCAAACTGATCCTTTAAGTCCTGCTTCAGTGCGTGAGCTTTCTTAATGGTGTGTGGAGTGTTTCCACCTGGGTGACTGAGTTTTTGGAGTCTGTAATGATTTAATTTAATTGCCAAAGAAACATCTTAATTGTTTAGTTTAAGGACAGACCAAACTAGTCTTCACTCATGTAGTGCAGCGAGGGGCTGTCACGATACTTGATGTCAGCTAGAGGTAAAGTTACAGGATCGAGGAGTCTGGAGGTCTCCCATTGAAGGATGTGAAGCACTATAGGACAATTGTAGTTTAAAAAAAAGTCAAATCATTGCAATTCTATCAGTCACACTGATCTGTAATGTTGCTTAGAGCCTTTCAGGCTGAAAACTGGCCTGATGAGGGACGACTGTAAATGAAAGCACGACTGGCCTGAATGCTGTTAATGCTGTTAGGTCTAAGTTTTTATTCTAACCTTGTGCTATCAGAATTTGGGGAAAAAATTCTACTGAAATTCTAACAAGCTAATAGCACAAAATGGCTTAAATAAGGATTAAAATTATATAAAGATCAATAAAATGGAATACAATAAAACACCTGTATTATATATTATGGTAATAATAAACAAATCTGGAATCAAAATAAATACAATGAAGTAAAACAAGCACAGATTTAAACAAAAATATGAACTAATATTATTGTATAAAATAAGATATTAAAATTACTTTTACTTTAAAGAACTGAGTGGGTTTTTTTAACCTTACTTACCAGATGTCTCTGTATTTCCTTATTTCTGACTGTTTAATAAACAAATGTATTTTATTCTGATATAAGTGAAACTCAAATTAAAAACAAAAAACCTTTTTTTTTTTTTTTTTTTTTTTTTTTTTTTTTAATCCCAACAAATTCAACTTAATTATACTGGATTTTTTTTCCTGTATCTGTGTATATTTAAAAAACAAAACAAACAAAAAACCCTCCAAAAAACTGAGAACTACCCAAGATGCTTGGCATCTTTCCTCTGAGGAAAATAACCAGAAGTATTATTTATTTATACTTTTTTTTTTTTTTTTTTTTTTGGTGTAATGGGCTTTAATTTGCTCAAGCATAAATACTTTTGGTCTATCAAAAATCTAAAAATATCAGGTTAATGCCCAGACAACTTAACAAAGACCTCTTTGCTTTAACTACATGTGGCACAGTCGTGGTTGCTTGGTATGTGTGGCCGGTTTTAATTCAATTCAGTTTTATTTAATACAGCGCCAAATCACAACACCAGTCGCCTCAAGGCGCTTTATATTGTAAAGTAGAGCCTACAATAACTGACAGTAGATCAGCTGTGCAGTGTTGACACTTCAGTCACATTTTGAGTTTTGATTTTGAAATGTGACGTTATCGTGCCACCCCTTACTGCAACACGTAAGATTAAATTAATCTTTAAATTGTAAAAACATCTGTCTGGGTGTGTTGGGGCATTTACTGTGCTAGTGAGACGACGATGATGATGATGATGATGATGATGATGATGAAGAAAGGAGGAGGAGATGGTTTTGACTTGTTGATTTGCACGACTGCTGGTTCACTCTGATTGGGAGCTTCTCTTTATGTCATAATTGTGTTTTCATGCATATAAGCTTGCGTTTTCTAACCTGAGGTGGCCTCCCCTGCCTAAAGTTTTACTGATTGATTTGATCTGCAGCTGCTACTTCTTTTAGATTTACATTTAACAGTCTTATCTGCTCCTGTGGTGTGGGTGTTGGGCTAGCCGTTAGCTTCAGTAAAAACAGAAACTGAGGAGGTGGCTGATAAACATTCAGCATAGCCTGACACACTCATAAGAGAGATTTATGATGGTACCTGGTTACCTTCCCTGAAGCCAGTCGGTATAATTTGGGGAACTGAGCTCCTGTAACCCAGCCTCTCATTACTACTGTCTGTCTGTACAGCTTTGAGTGTTGACCAGGTTTGAATTTTTAACACTCAAAGGTCACAGTTTGGTATTTAACTTAAATTTAGGCTCATTATTTGTGCAAAATGTAAAGATTGTTAGTATACCCGAGGGGTTGTAAAGTCAGATAAATTAAGGTAAACTTTGAAGAAAGATCCATTTAGAAATGCCCTAAATTAAGTTGACTATAGCTTCAGAGATGCACAAACGGACTATTTGGATATTATTTGGTTGGTTTAGAGATTACATCCCCAGCCCTATGTTTTTACTTTCATTACTGGTACAGGTTTTGGGATGTTAGCCAAAAGTTTAGAGTTTAAACCCTGAGCCGTCCTTTTGCTTGTGAGTAGGGTAAACTAGTCTTCGAGCTCGGGCCGAGGTGTTTGTCATCATGCTTTTCTCCCCTCTTAATGCTTTTCTTTCCTGTCTCATAGCACAGCTACAGCTCAGCAGTCACTGTCACAGAGACATGCTGTGCTAGGCTTTGTCACTGATATACAAGTAAAAGGTTGGATGCATTAATTTGAGTAACGAGAAAGTCAAGTCCACCATGAACGTATGGATTTCTGTCCAATTGGAAAACAATCAGGGTTTGTTGGGAGGTTGTCCCATTGTTTAGTTGTGTTTGATCAACTAGACAAAGCTGGGCGAGTTAATAAAAGTACCCAGTACTAAACTATATCAATTAAAGGGTTACAAGAGGTTTGATTGTTTAGCAAGGGTCAATTTCTTTTGAAGATTTCCTTTGTATGTGCTGCAGAAGAGGGTGTTGAAGGAAGTTAAGCGTTAAATAACTGGACTTGTTACTGAGAGGTGTTTTTACTGCTTTCAGTTTGAACTGCTACTTTCTAAAATAATATTAGATGCTAACAATAATACTTGGTGTAAAGCATGTGTTTTTACAACCAGTAGATTATCAAATATTTAATGTGAAAGTCAAAGGTGAAGATTTGCCTGTAGTGTTTTCTAACATAAAAAAAAAATGTGTTTCATTTGCAGCCGGCTCCGTCTTTGGTCCTAAAGACTCACCAGCCAGTGTAGTCGGGGGCTTGTCTACCCCAAACCATCATGATCCGTGGAACCGTCTCCATGGTGGCCCGCCTGGATTCTCCGCCGGACCCAGCTGGGCTAAAGGAGCAGATAGGAGGGACGAGAGGGAACGAGTGAAGGAAGGCGAGAGAAGAGACATCCCTCACATCAAGGATGAAAAGGACAGGTATGAAATTAAACTGGTTTTAAGTCAGTGTAGGTTCTAAGTCATCCAGGTCATGGGAATCTTAACTGCTTGAGTTAAGGCAGCTGGACTTTGAACTACCAGCCATCTACAAGTCTTGAGATCTATTCTTACATCATTTACTTGATGGCAAGGTTGGCTCGTCGACTTCATGAAACTAAAAGTTCATTTGTCTTTAACTTAAGCCTTTAAGGCTAATTTATAAATAAAACAATACATTTTTTCTGTATTGTGTGGCATTATTTAGTGTTAATCTCGTCTCTGCAAATAGAATGCAAAAGTAATCACTCTGGGCCAGACTAAAAGCATTTTATTCCACAGTGAAGCATTACAAAGATAGGACAGCTGCTGGGCTTAACTGTGTTACCCCTGTTGGGTATAGCAGTCTGTAGGTAATGCCTTTGATGGTAAGGAGGCTGTAAGACTTGCAGTAAGATGCCTCAGGGGGATCAATGCAGTGCAAGTACAAAAAGTTATGTCCCCTTCGTTTTCAAAGCTATCCACTGGGCACGATTGGATGGTGGGTCATATGTTGGACTTCCCTGTTCCATGGTGTCCTGCTTGTTTTGCTTGGCTTTCACTCACAAACCCAAACACATGCCTATGACATGAGATACAAATGCACAATTAAGTCTTTGACGATGGCTGAAAGATTCATTCAGTCGTTTTATTTTACATGCATGAATACAGTCATGTTGGAAACCCACAAATATTCGCTTCTAACAACCAACCAAACAAGAAACAGTACAGCCGATACCTTGAGTCAAGTTACAGTTGCATATATTGACTTACCAGGAGATCCACAGAGTTTTAATACATTTCAATGCTGCCTTTATTTAAACTACTTATTAAAAAAAATATCTGTATGCTTGACCGTGAGTTGTTGCAGACCAGCCAGCAGCAGGCAGAGAAGGGAACAGAGAGGAAAAACTTTTGAGTGTGTGAATTTACTAAATTAATGAACACGTTTGAGCTTGCATTAAAACCACAGACAGACAGCTGTTTATTCTAACAGTGGTGAACACAGCGCCCTTTAACAGCTGAGGTTGTGGGAAGGGAGTCTCTCTTATTGTGTTAGACAAGTTATTTACCTCGAGAAAAGTGTAAACCGTTACCAGCAGGTGCAGGGGAGGGAAATAATTATAGATCACCTGCTGAATTTGTAAGTTTGCTCACTCATAAAGAAATAAGCAGCTTCTAATTTTTATGGTCGTTTCATTTTAGCGGAGAGAGACAGAAACTTGACCAAATCTCCAGAAAAAACACACTACATAAAAATTACAAATTGACTTGCATGTCATTGAGTGAAAAAAGTATTTGATCTCCAACTACCCAAGCAGAATACTGGCTCACATAGATTGTAATCCCAGTCAATCAATTACAGATACTCCTGCCCTCATCTTGTTATGTATAAAGCACACGTGTCCACACGTTGATTTTCTTCCATTACGCTATTTTGGTGAGAAAATAGTGCTGTCAAGAGATGTCAGGGAAAGCTTGTAGTCCTGCAAGAAGCTTGGTGGGAAGGTGGGAACTGTTGGTGCGATTATTCAGAAATGGCAGAAACATAAAATACATTTGCAGCCCAAAACTGCACGGGAGGAGCTTGTTAATGATCTGAAAGCAGTTGGGACCAGTTAGCAAGAACACCATTGGTAACACAGTACACCATGACCCAAAAAGCACCATCCCCACAGTTGAGCACGGAGGTGGAAACATTATGCTTTGGGGCTGTTTTTTGTGCTAAGGGTATGCGACGATTTCACCTCACTTAGTGGCCAATGATTGGACCCATGTACTGTAAATTCTTGGACGAGAACCTCCTTCCCTCAGCTAGAAGACTGAAAATGGGTTTTCCAGAATGACAATGGCCCAAAACGTACCACCAAGGCAGCCAAAGAAGAAGCACATTAAGGTCATGGAGTGGCCTAGCCAGTCTCCAGACCTCAGTCTTATAGAAAACCTGTGGAGGGAGTAGAAGCTTCAGGCAGCAGCCAAGACACCTATTGGATTCAGTTTCTGTAAAGAGCAGTGGTCCAGAATTCCTCTTGAGATGTGTGCAGACCTGGTGACAAACTACAAGAAACACCACTGTGCTTGTCAACAAGGGTTTCTTCACCAAGTACTAAGTCATATTTTGCTTGAGGATTAAATACTTATTAAACAATCTATACTTTTTGTTGAATGCGTATTTTCTGGACTTTTTTTCCAATCTTGTGTCTCCCTCCACTAGAATAAAAGAATCAAAATATTAGAGACAGTTCATTTCTTTTAAAGTGAGCAAACTTGCTGCAGTGTAACGTTCACAGAACTGGAAACTGAATTAAATTGTAATCTATGTGGAAAACTGGTGTGGCAGGTATTAAGCTCTACTGCTTCAGGCCTCCAGTTTTAATATTAAAAATACAAATATCAGGAGCTTGAATGTTGTTTAAATATCTTCCAGCTGCTTAAAAATCTAGCATCCCCTGAACTTTGTATGCTTTTTGTTTTGCAGAGACATGCTGTACGGCCCACCTGTGAGGATATCTCCAGTCGGTCCTTCCTATAAGCCCCGCAGCAGCACCCCAGTCTCACACATCAATGGCCACAGCAGCACCCTGGGGGGGACCATTGGACCTATTGAGGACCTGACACGCAGCTTAAACAGAGACAGAGACCGCGATAGAGACAGAGATGTGGAGAAGAGGCCAGTGCTGTCTACGTCTTCAAGGGGGCCTCCTCTTGGATCTTCTTCTTTAGTAGCAGACAGGGACAGGCCGCGGTCTTCCTCATCTTCTGTGCTCACTCCTCCCCCACCTTCTAACCGCTCTGCCCAATCTCCCTTGGACCTGTACCCCCGCTCAGTGGCTTCCACACCGCACAACTCCCACAACGAGTCCTCGCACTCCCAAAGAGACGGTAGCCTTCCCTCTTCCTCCACTGCTTCCTCTTCTGTTTCTTCATTGTCTCAGACCAAGAAGCCTGATCGGACCTCGACGCCCCAGTCCAAACCTTCCATGCAAATTCAAGTGAAACAGGAGCGGAAGGAGGAGCCGGAGCACATCCCCATCTCCCACCATCCCCTAGCACCCAGCCACAGCTTTGACCGCCCCAACAGCCATCCTCACCACCCCAGTTCTGGCACCCCTTCTTCCTCTTTATCTCTGACTCCTACTCCAGGTGTCCCTCTCCCACCACCTACTCCAAACCCACCTTCGCACCAGCAGATGTCCCTGCTGGAACGCACAAGAACCATTGAAGCATATCTGGGGGGCGCAGTGGGTCCTGGAGGGTTGGTAGTCGGTCCTGGTGGTGAACGTTTTCCCCACGGTCCACCTCAAGGACCATCACAGGGCGCACATAGCTTCCCTTGGGACCCGTGGAGGGAGCAGCAACATCAGCATCGTAGGGAGGCTTTAGCATTTCGGTCAGACCATCACCTAGCCCTGCGACCTGAACATCACCTGGCTCAGCTGTTCCGGCATCAGCGCCTTTTTGAGGCAGAAAGGGCCGCTGTAGCCGCAGCAGTGGTGCCCCACCCACAGCCTTCTACCTCTAATGCCTCCTCCTCTGCTGTTCGCCCCGACTTCAGCCTCATGGCGCATCCCTTTGATCGCCATCCTCAGCTCGGACCCCCAGGAGGTGGGCTGATGGATGAGGAGCAGCGGATCCAGATCTTTAGGGAAGACTATCGTAATTTAATGCACCTGCACCTCCCTCCTGGCTCTCACCTGTCCAGCCCCTCTCACGCTGCTACTGCCCCTCACCTGGATCAGCTTCACCCTCTCGCCCACTCTCTCCCTCCGGGAGCTTCTGGTGCTCACCAGCACCACCCGGGCTTCTACTCCCGCCTCACCCCGCTCATCCCACCCCACATGGCCAACGGTATCCTGGCAAAGACCACGGCGGGCTTGGTGGGACCTCTTCAGGTGGGGGCGCCGCCTCCGCTCATTCCGTCCGTCACCAATCGGTCGGCCACACCCCCCCGCAGCTCTAGACTCGCAGGTCCAGGTGAGCTGGCACTGTACAGCGCCCACAAAGACGCAGAATCCAGATAGTACAGGGACAACACTGGAGGAGATTAAGGGAAATGTCAGGATCACTGTGCTGCTCTCAACCTGCCCCTTTTCCTCTTGCAGACTACTAAACCCCGACCTTCCAATTACACAACCAAACCACCCCCGCACCCCTCCAAACAATGTTTAAAAACAAAAAAGGAAGGAGGTGATGGCAGGAAGGGGAAAAAGCAAGGCATGGAATAAGCCCAATGGTTCTATCATTGCAATTTAAAGGTACATGGTTTCTGTGCATCCTTGGTGTATTTTTATTTTATACTGAAAGTTTTCAGAAGAGGCAGAGGACAGCTTTTTCATTTGTCAGGTGAATTATTTTCCATACTTTTTTTTTTTTTTCTTAAGCAAGCCTTTTCCACGTGGATTTGGAAACGACTTCCAGAGGGGATAAATGCCCAGGGGTTTGTTTGTCCACGGCTTGGTTAATTTATGGGATACTTCAAAGCCCTCCGCTACATGTATCAACCCTGCTTTTAGGTGTTGTGGGTGAGGGTTTATTTTGGAAATACAGTGGTAAAGTGGTCCTCTCTTCTGTTTTTGTTGGTGTGTCACTGCGCAAAGACAGATTACCGATGAGACCATTTCACGAAGATCATTCAGCATCGTACCTCAGTTTCCTGCTTTACCCCCCAAAATCCAACTTCAGACCCCTCAGCTTCAATTTTGACATTGTTTTGAAAAAACTTTTTGTTTTTCTTTGTTGGTTTTCAAAGGATGAATGGCGAAATGAACTGTGCTACACTGTGAACACAGTGTCTTTAGAGCTTCCTGTAAGTGTTTCCCAGTCTCCTCTTGAATATACGAGCAGGACCAGATTATAGTAGTCTAGAGAAATTGCCTTTGTAATTATTATTCTTAACATTAATTATCTTCTATAATAATAAATATATTCACTGTTATGTTATTTGTCATTGTTTTGGGTATCAACCAGTACTCTGTCCCCGGGTAGTAATGTTTCAAATCATCCAGAAAGGCCTGCTTCACAAAAAATTCTTCAGTGCTTGTGAACATTAAAGCCGCATCCATCGCAACCTCTGGCCTCTTCAAGAATCTCATCTGTGACTATAATGCTAAGAGAGAGAGAGGTTTGCCTGTGCGTCTCACTGGTTGTGTGTGTTATATCCATTTGGGAGTATGGGAGCCTTGTACATTGAACTGTCGAGTTGTTTCTTCAACAAAAGTAAGTTATATACACGGATAAGTGGGACGTGTGCTGAAGAACTGAAAAGGAAAAAAAACATATAAGGACTGTCAAAAGACAACTAGCAGTGGGTATCCTGAGAGGGAAAAGACTGGGTCGATTATTTTAATATGACCGTTTTATACCTTTCGAACCCCTCCCCTAGAGACCACAAAGAATAATTATTAAATGAATTGTTGTTTACACTGTTGTGTGCGTCTTTTGTCCTGAATCTTTAAATACACCTGCTCTACACTTCGTTAGGTAGGAACCACCTCGCCCCCTTTTACCTTCAGAACTGCTTCTTTGTGGCAGAGGTTAATCAAGATAACTATCCCCCTCACCATTACACCCCCACCAGCAGGTGAACAGCGAGACAGCACGGCTCCGTGCTTTTGTTTTTATGCCAAATTCTGATCCTACCACCTGAATGTTGCAGCAGGAGTTGAGATATTTTTCTGTTGTCAGATTTTGGTGAGCCTAAATGTACTGTAACCTGTTTCCTGTTGATGTTACCGTTGCCTTTCTATCAGTTTGAAGCAGTCTGCTGTCAATAAGGCATTTTGACCCAGAGAACTGCTGCTCAGTGCAGCTCTTTATGGTTTACAGTGAATGGTCTAAAGGGATGGTTGTGTGGGGGGAAAACTTCAAGGAGATCACCGGTTTCTGAAATGCTCAGACCAGTCCATCATCACAGTCAAATAATCCTTCATTCTGATGGTTGGTTTGAACTTCAGCAGGCTGTCTCCACAATATCTACATGCCCAAATGCATCGAGCTGCTGCCATGTGATTGGTTGATTAGATATTTGCATTATCGAGCAGTCGGGACAGGTGTATGTAACAAAAAAAAAGAAAAAAAAATAGCCAGTGATTGTTATTTAAAAGGATACAGGCTACATACTTTTTTCAATAGGAAAATATAATTAGTGACTTACAGTAATCACATTTAAAATATGACTATATAAAAAAATAACCACTGTTCATCTTTATATACTTTTTGTCAAAACCACAGGGAGCCACTGGAGATGGTCCAGGTTCACACCCCCCGAACTAAACAATTCATTATTAATGGAGCAATCGTGGAAACAATCAGCATATTATCTTAATCTCTCTGAACCTCAGTTGGAGTGGCGAGCATGGACATATGTGCAAAAACGTTTAGTCCTGAATCCCTTGAGCTATGAATTTAAAGGCCCAGAAATGAAGTCATGGAGGAAAATTAAGAATTTCAGACAGAGGACAGATTTGTTTATTTTCACTACTTAAAAGTGTAGCTGGACCTTAGGAAAAAATTAAATTAAAAGGTTTTGATATTTATAATCAAAACAGGCTCTTTTTAATTTAGGTTATTTGCAGAAACACTGGTACCCATCAGTGACCAGTGTAGCATTACACTTCAAATCAGGCTTAATAGACTTTTTTTTCTCCTTTGCTTCACAATTCTGTTGTACATTTGCAATGATAGTTTTTTGTATTTTTGTTCTATAATTTTACATATGTAACAAAAAATATAGTGTTATTGTAATTAAAATGCAAATAGTCATAAATGCTCCTCTCTGAAACACGTGGATGTAACAATAGTATTTATTTACACCTGTTGATAATATTCAAAGGATAATCTGTCCTTAAAAGGCTGTGCTATTGTTATTATAAGGATTACATTGGTTTTGTGGCTCCATCAGATTTCTTTTGTTTAAAAATGGCTCACTGTTGTTCCAACTCAAATTTGGCAAATAATAGGGCAGCATTCTTTAAACCAAAGAAAACCACCTAATATTTACATAAAGCTTTTAATAGTAACATTGAATAATTTTAGTCCATTCAACAAGTTTCAGGTACATCAAATATAACATGTTATGCATAACATCACTTACAATCATACAGATAATCATTTAAACTTAGAGTGCATTAAAAATATATGTGTATTAAAAATAGCTGCGATTATATTTTATAAATAATCCAACATTTAAATCACCAGGAAAATGGCGAAATAGCGTTTACTTAGTGTAAACAAACCCCGACAGGGAAATTAAAATAGTTTTGCTGTCACGTTGATATAATTTTCTTTAATATAATGAATAATCCCGAAAAAAAAACGATTCAACATGCACTATTTCTTCCAAGCGCACCGCAGTAAATCAATTAAATTAACTCGTCTTTATATTAATCGCTCACCAACGCCGGTAAATAAACTATCACAAATGTCAGCATTTCAAGTGGCGCGCTTGACGACTTCTCGCGAGATTTTCGTGCGTTCTGTACTTTGTCAGCAGCGGTCCTCCACCATTTCGCTGCGTAAAGTCTCCTCCCCGCGACCGCTACATTCTGCGCCGAAACCCAGTCTCTCCCGGTCCGTAATTTAACTTCTTCCCACAGACCTAGGGGTACCTCGTTGGGTACCGGGAGACAGTTCGGATTACTGGCATTACGGATTGAGTGCGATTTTTCGCGGATGACGACTCCTTCAACGAGAATTTAGTAAAAGAAAATTGGTCGGAAATTTCAGGTAGGTGGGAACTTAAGATGGCGGCCTTGAGAGGGAGGGGGGCGAAGGAGGAAGTAAAGGGGGATTCAAGGGGGGTTTTAGACAACTGGAAGGCCACAATCAGACTGCGTTTCATTTGTTCACGCTGCTTCTGCGGCGTGCGATGAAATATGTACCTACCTACAACACTGACCTAAACCAAGATGACAAAACAGTAGACAGTGACATGGGATATCTTCGGATGTTAACTACTCTAAAAGAAAAAAGGAGTGATAAACCGTCACTTCCGTGCGGTCGTTTCTAAAGTGCGGTCCGTGGGGACGTAGTTAGCCCCCTTGAGTCCCCCGTGTAATCGTTGCAAAATTTATATGGAACTTTCTAACACTGTTTTTTTAGACATTTCGTATATTTAACTAAAAAGTAATCACTATCTATTTTTAAAACTGAATAATTTAAACCCATTTATTTTCGCAAAAGAGGATTTGACCCCACGCAATGACGTCACGAGTGATTGTCTCCCCCCCCCTCCCTCTGTAGTGCATGCAGAAGCGGCTTTTAATGCGACTTTTCGGATGTTTTGGGGGTATTTTTGGGTCCTCAGCGTACAGTAACGCATTAAAATGTATCGGCATAAACTGGCTTCTTTGAAGCCTGAGCATTACATAACTGCGGGTGGGATGAGGGGCGCCTGCGCGTCAAATGAACGCACCCTACTAACTAACTCTTCTAGCTGGCTAGTTAGCAGCAGGCTTCCTCCATTTAACTGTTATTGCTGGAGCTAACGTTAGCTAGTTAGCCAGCCTGCCAGAGAGCTAACCGGCAACGTTAGGCGTTAACCTTTGAATTGTGTTTTATGAAGCTTCTTGAGCTGCAGTTCTCATATGGGTACGGCTCATGTTTCAAGGTATCACCGCTGCCACATCACTAGTGAATACACATAATTTCTTGGTCGTCTTGAACCCCATGTGGCGACAGGTACTCACAATTTAAAAGGAAAAAAAAAGAAAAAATAGTCACGAGAGCACGGATTGAATGACTGACCGGAGGCCCGCGCGCTTGGTCGCCGGCTTTTAGCGCGAGAGAGCGCGTGCTGCAGAAATCCTAACATCTTCCTGTGGGCGACTGCAGCAAATGCAACCAGGAGCTGGCTGTTTTTTTTTTTTTGTTTTTTTTTGTGTGTGTTTTTTTTTATTACCGCTGCACACACACCACAGTCCTAGCAGGAGTTTGCTAGCCTAGCTGTCCGCTCCTTACGTGACATGTTACTCATCATCCCACACATTCATATATCTCTGTTTACCAACTGAAGCTTCTGCCACAGCTCATTTTTTTTTATAGTTGTTGGAGTTGTAAGACCAGTCAGTTTCAGCAGTAGAGTTCCTAATAGTGAGTTTAAACTGCTTTTTTTGATTTTAAAAATAAAGTTACCACCCGATTTCTGTTCCTCACTTCCTCAGAATATGTGGAGGGGACCCTAATTTCAGCATCCTGGAAGTAGAAAGCACTGAAGATCTGTGTCTTACACGACAGACAGGTGAGAGGCTCCTGCTTTGCACACACATCGCTTCAGAAGTGGCTGTAATATGTGTAGTAATTATTTGTGACTTGCTAGTGCAGTCAGCAGTGTTTAGACATTTAAATAGACTTCTTTATGTTATTATTTTGTTAGCAAAAACTTATTGTACTTAGTCCCCATGAAAAGAAACTCATCAAACAAAATATAGTGCACAGACTGGTTTTTATTTTGATATATTTAGTCTAAAAAGTAAACACGGATGAGCTGTGCAGCTAATGTTTTTGCATTAAAATTTACCTTGCTTCTTTTAGATGGAATCTAAGGTACTATGTTATTTAGCTGGTATAAATGCTATTTAGTCTGTGGAGCATCCAGAGATCCCCGTTTTTATTTGTTTATTTTGGTTTTTGGTTTCAGGTGTTTTATTTTCCCTTTCTTGTGTATGTATGTTAATGACCTTTTTAAAGATATACATACAATTGTGGAAATTTTTTTCCTGAGATTTTTACAAATGTGCATTGCAATTATATTGTTGTTGTTATTATATTTAGACTTAAAAGAAAAAACTTGGGGGATGAAAATGTCCTGTTTAAAGAGGGACATGTGGTCGCACTTTCATTTTTACCTGTTAAGTGAGTTATACCAGAGGTGTTCATGAGCCACGTTTGGCCCATTAGCCCAGTTTGACTAGTAAAACCAGTGCTACTAAAGAACATTCACCTGGACATCCCTGGATTCAAAATGAGCCAGACACGGAGTGTTCAGATCTTGTTTTCATTTTTTCTTTTTTCTTTTTTTTTTGTCTCCTTACATCATGTGTTTGTTAAAATTGATAAATCATAGTGACAATATAAGATAAAGTTCTGCTTTACTTATCTCAAAAGTGGGGAAATCCCTTTATTGCTGCAAATACAAGCTATAAGCACATAAGATAAGTACAGTGCTATATAGTTCAATAAAATACATCACAGTAAAACAACTACATTAGTAAATACAAGAACTGAAGTAAAATCAAAATTTAAGTGAGTATAAACTTAAATAAAACGATTAAAGTACACTTATAGAGAGAGATGTATACTTCTGTGTAAAGCTAGTACCATCATACCACAAAAAATGAGTTTTATCGAAAAATTTGAGTAATTTATGACTTCACTGCAACTCTCACTCTTTACAAAATATCCAGTAGCCGATTGGACCAGTTCATGCCTGACACCCCTGTTAACAGCCTGTGTCTCTTCCCTTGCAGGTGCAGTGTGTAGCCGGGGCAGCACCGAGGAAGGACGCTCTGGGGAGGAGGCGGCGCGGCAGCACGCCTCTCCGGCTGTGGATGTGCTGGGTGGCAACCCCCAGGCTGCACAAAATGTGGCTGGGGAGTCCCCTCGGCATGCCCCGCAGCCGGTCGCAGCTGCCCCGCACCCAGTCCCTCCGCTCACCGATCCGTCCACTGTGCCCCTGCTGGAGAGCAACACCCCAACATTCGCCAGCACGGAGAACGCCCCTCCGACCACCTTGCCTGAGACTCTACCAATCAGTGGTAATATCATCTCAGAAGAGAGTGCCGTCGGAGTTGCAAGATCTTTGCCAGCGTCCCTCACTGAGGACTGCAGTTCCTCTGCTGAGATGCAAAGGCTTCCAGCTTCCCTTTGTCCTCCTGTCCCCTTACAGATTGACAAAACAGTGCAAGAGCTGCAATACGGGTCACAAACTGATAAAGAGAAAAGCCACTCAAACAGTCAGACAAACCAGCTTCCTAGAGAAGGTGCTGGACTTGTGGTTATTACGGGAACAAAGGAAAAACGGTCCATCACCTTGGAATATAAACCAGAGACTGGAACAAATATGGAACTTGGTGGAAAAGAGCACACAGGTGGGAATATTCTCCCACAACAACCCAAATCTCAGATCTGTTTCACAGCCTCATCTCTCTCTGTCCAAGACGCTACGGAGGGTGGGGCTGTGGAGCAGTCCGACAGGACTCCATCTGTCCAAACAAATCAAAGCAGCCATATACCTCCGTCAGGTGCTGCAGAGCAAGCAGGGAGTCTCCAGGACTCGGCATCGCCTGCACTCCTTCTGTCCTCAGCCGAAAATAGAGAGATTAAACAAACTAACCTGTCAAAAACTCAACCCAAAACTATCAAGGGGATCTCAGCTAATGCTAGAGACGTGCAGAAAACGGCTTTTTCGGAGTCAGTTGAACACATTGAAACGCAGCCTCATTCAGCTGAAATACTCGAAGCCGCAAAGGCAAGAGAGCTGCTCCCTGGAATATACACTTCGACTGGAAAAGGAAGCTCGGCGTCCAGCTGCGGTCCCCTTGAAGGAGCGCAGGTGGAGAGTAGCACGAGCAAAGAGCAAGCTGACTCGTCAGGCCCCACAGTGCTGCAAGAGATTTCCTCAAAACCTTCCACCGGACCTGCTCTGTTTGACACAGGCCTAGTTGTCTCACTTCAGGCGGGGGAGGTTATAAAAGCTGAAACATCTCACACCTCTGACCAAGTCGCCTCAACAGAGCTCATCGCGGAGATTGTGCATTCTGCCGACACTCAGGAAATTGTGGTTGTCGGGGAGGAGGCTCATATCACCGGGGCCTGGCCCACCGTGCACCTGAATCAGAGTTACCTTCTGCAGCGAGAGGATGGCAGCGTCTGCGAAGCCGCCATCGTCAACGAGCTGACTTCGGAGATCTCCGCTGGGGAGCCGAAGCTGTACACAGGAAGCGTTCAGACGCAGATGGAGCTGGGCTCTCAACCTGTGGAAGTGTACGAGTTTTGCAGTCTGGTGGAGGAGGTCGCAGAGGAGACGGTCTGTGCCAGCAGTGCTGCACAGATGCCTCATTCTCCTGGATATGAGGTGAACTTATTCAACGCTTTACTAGAAAACTCTGAGGACCTCGAAGCATCTATCCACACAGTTGGTGAAAACAACACCATCATAATCTCCCAGCAGCCCTTGCGTTCAACAAGTGATATAAATCAGGCTTGCTCTAGCAGTAATTTATCCATACGAAACACAAGCATGGCCGGAGTTGAACAGCATTTGGTGTTAGATGCTAACCAAGCTGTTGAAGTGGCACACTCAAGTGCGGTTTGTTTAGTTGAAGTAGCGGCCGTTACTGCTGACTCATTCACTGTTGAACAGGCGGACACCAGCGCGCAAATCGGGACACAGGTCGGTGCTGACCAGACGGAGGTGAGCGGTACTGCTGTGCTTCAGACTGTTGGCCCAAAACAGGAAGCAGAAGTAACAGTTGCTTCGTTATCTCTCTTATCCCCAGTGGTTACTATTACCAGTGGAAACTTGGGGATGCAGGCCCCTGTTGCTGTTACACTTTCTCATATAGGAAACCAACCCTCCCTAAATCAGACCCCAGGAGTCACTGTTGTAAGTGTCACAAAGCCTGAGGTCTGTGTTTCTGCTTGTGACGGGACCAAAGATTCCCCCGCTGTCACCACAACGGCATCAGTGACTGTTCAGAATGTCGCTATGCCCTCAGTAAGCAAGCCAGTGGCTTTGCGTGCCGCTCCTGGGGCTATAAATCCAACGCTGCTCCTTCTCAAACCGGGAGAAACTCCTCTCCTGAAACACCCACCCTCCTTTTCATTGTCTAAGCAACAGAATGCAGACGGCAAGCTGGCCAATGCCCACGGCTCCTGCTCCTGGTCTGGCACGGTGTCTGAGGAGTGCCTTCCCCAAACAGTCTCCGCTCTTAGCAGCTGCAGCGGTCAGACGCAGCGGGCTGTCAATGAATTGTCAGTGGTAGCAGCAGCAGGAGCTTCTGTCAAGCTAGAAAGTGGTAATATTTCTCTTGAACCCGACCCGGCTACACCTGCCACCCCCTTAACGACTACTACAAGCAAACCTGAGGCCTTAACCGTTAGCAGAACTTTATCCCAAGATGTTTCCACAGCAGCCGCTACGCTGCACAGTTCGAACATGCTCACAGCTTCAGTCTCAGCATCCACCAGCCCCAGCGACTTCCCCAGCCAACCCGATTCCATCTACGGGGAGGAAGATGGCGAGGACATTGAGCATGACGACCCTGCGGGAGAAACTGAGGTCCAGGAGAGCAACTCGGGACAGGTTAGCAGCCCAGAAGAAGGCAGTGACGAGGAAGCTGACGGCGAAAAAAGCGAGATGACCACCCCCAGCTCGCCACACAAGGTATTTGATCCATTTAAAAAAAAAAAAAAAAAAAAAAAAAAAGGAAACCAAAGAAACCATAGCTTAGACATAGCATTAAGACTCATAGTCATGAGTTATTGCTTGAATGCCAAGGTATAAGAGGCGTCCACAAAACACGAGCACAACTGAAGCAAAACAGCTGATAAATGCTAAATCTGCATCCGGACATCTTGTCGCTGTGAATAAGATGAGATGAACTGTTTATTGGATCTTTTTTGTTCTTTTTATCCGAGTGAGGAGCTTAGGAGTTTCAGAGAGGTTTGCTTCCTAACTGGGTATGACAGAATATATATATATATTTTTTAGTGATGTGCAACACTGTTACTGTTGCTGAAATCATTTTTCTGAGCTGTAATTCAGTCCTGAAGAGATGCGTTAATATTTTATCTTGGCTAAGAACAAAAAGCAGTTTTAGTTATCAAATGGTAATCAGATACGCTGGCATGCTTTTTATTTTATTTTAAAAGGACGTCACTCCGCATGTAGTCCATCTTTAATGCAACACGTGTGTGCGTGGTGTTCTTGTATACAGTGATTCATTTCTTTTAAGTTGGCCGCATGCTAAGCCATGTGTGTTTTCCAGCATGGACAGAGCAGGACAGACAGACAAGCACTGTTTCTTAAGGTAAGTGCTGGTTGTCAGACACCCAGACAGGCTCATTTTAACAGGGCATTCATGAGCATATCCCAGGCAGGAGAATTTTAACTCAAGCAGGCATTTCTTTGACTTCAGCTCTTTTATGATTGCATGAGAAGACGGCTGCCACAGACTCGCTCGTGGCCAGTTTGACACGCTTCCTAAACACTTAAATGCTCTAATCCATTTCATGCATGATGCTTTTGTCTTAGTGAAGCTTAGGCTTTCACCTTAGTTTGTTTCATTTTCTAAAAATTAAAAAAAAAAAAAAAATCCTCTTCATCCTTGTCCCCTTCACTCTCAGGTACGCCAGTGGATTGCAGACAGGGTCACTGGGAATTCTTCTCCTGGATCACCCTCAACCTTCTCCTACCCCGGATCCTCAACCACACCTGACTGGTCCACACCACGGCGGGAGAGGTCCTCGCCTCTCCGGGGTCCCCACGGAAAGTTTGTTTCACCTTCCTCTTTCGGTGCCTACAGTTCGTCGTCTTCGCCGCCAGACCAGGGCTCCTCTCAGCGGTCCCGCAGTGAGCGTCACACCGACATGGCAGAGCTGGCTAAACATGTGAGTGAGCATCATTCAGGATGTTCAGCATTTCGTCCACACGTCCGCGGGACAGTCAACCAGTCTGTCTCTCCGTCTGTGTTTTTTAGCAGTCTTTCTGCTTGTCTAGATACAGTTTTATCTAATTATATCTATCGATCTATTATCAATCTCTCTGACTGCTTGTCCTTCTGTTTACCTCTTTCATCTATCTTCAAATTTCCCAATTCAGTTTTTGTTTTTTTGTTTTTCAAACCGGGCTCTGATATTTTTATATAAAATATTTCATCTTTGTAACCGTCCTGCATATGAAAGGTTTTTTTGTTTTGTTTATCATGCTTTACAGTTTTATATTTCTTCCACGTAATCCAAGTAAAATCTTAACTTTTATTTTGCTGTAGGTTGTTTCTTGTCCCTCAGTAAGTGGTGCCAGGCAGAAATCTTATGAATTGTGTATGAATCGCTGCTTCTCAGCCTCTCACTAAATCCTCAAATTGACGAAAGCAGTTGCACATCCGAAGATTATTTGCCTCATGTCCGATGCCTTTTAACAGGCTGCTCCAGGAGTCTGAAATGTAAATAATCAAAACAAATCACTTTGAATGGCACAGCATGCATTTTTTTAACCTTCTGGATTCTTAAAGGAGAGAAAATTGGACCTTTTTTACTAAAAAGACATTTCAGTTTTGTGAATAGACGCAGCTTTTGATCCATTTCCCTATTTAGCTGTCGGGCAGTTAAGTAGTTAATTGTTATTTTATGTCTGCTTTGAGTAATTTAAGAAAAGCTCAGGAGAAATGCAGCACTTTTTAAAAACTCCCCTGACATCCTTTTGACTTTGATGGTATACTTTACATGATTATGCTGGAGCGCTCTGCTGAACAACCTTTAAAAACTGTTGTGTTCAAGTGTTAAATATAAAGAGCTCTGTCCTTTGTACTGTTTACTTGCGTTACTTTTTGGGAACATCACGGTTTTTAAGAAGAAACGTCTCAATCAGCTCCTCCTCTTTTGTGAAGCAAGTGAAGCTCTGCTGATGAAGGTCACTATATGACAAACAGGACAAGGCAACAAAGTGTGTGGATTTGAAAGCAGGAGAAGAAAGATGGAACATCTTGCAGCCTTGTGACTGTGTGAGACAAAGTGTGAGGTGTGTGGAACAGCTTCTCTGCTGCAGTTTGAGTGCTAGGGAGGGATATTGTTATCGAAAATGTTGCACAGGTGCAGCTCTTTTGAAATTAAACAAATATTTTCTCCGACCGATGAGAGCCGTTCACCAGAGTGCCACTATTTTTTTTTTTTTTTTTTTTTTTTGTTACTGAGACAGATAATTATGAAGTAATGAATCCAGAGTGTACCTAAATGAGAGGTGCAAGGAGAACCTTTATTTTTTTAAATGCCAACCCGGAGGCTGGCACCACCATGGTTCCCTCTACACACACCAAGTGGGATTTCTTTTCTGTTTTTGTTTCAAGGTTGTTTTGGTGTTATTGCATAAAACTTTGTTAAAAAAATGTTTTGGTCAATTTGTGAAGATAATCTTCACAAATTGATGCCATTAAGTGAAATCCTATGAGATAAAAGCCACAAACAAACTGCCTTTTGTTCAGCTCTCTTTCCATATAATCTTTCTATTTTCCTTATAATGCCAATATATGGCACTAGTATCTAAAAAGACCTGAAAATGGGGTTCTCAAAGCTTTGATAGACCCATTTCTATCAAGTGAGCCTACATCAAAAGTGGGGACCGCCTCTAACGGTGTGTTCACACCGAACGCGATGGACGCGAATAAAACGCCCCAAACGCCCCTAATTTGACGCGTGTACATTCGCGTCTCAACGCGTGTCCAAGAAAAATCCATCGCGCGTCAAAATATGATATTTTGACGCGCGTGAACCGGAAATGTGGGAGGAATGTGGGAGGGAGTTGTGCCAGACCGGTATCTTTGCAAGATGGCAGCTATCGAGCTAGCGCTTGAAGAGAGAGTCTCCCTTCTCTATGTACTGTGGAGAGCAGAGCAGCAGCGTAAAAGACGTCCTCGCCGTACCTGGGTCCATCAGGTCCTCCAGAGGCATGAGCAGTTTGGTGAGTTTCACCACTTGCTCCAGGAGCTGCGCCTGGATGACGGCCGATTCCAGCGCTATCACCGTCGGCCAGTTTGAGGACCTGCTTTCCCTCGTCGGTCCCAGCATCGCCCGCCTAGACACCAACTACAGACGCTCAATCCCACCTGCAGAGCGCCTGTCCGTCTGCCTGAGGTTAGTAAAACTATTTAATACGGTAGTCCTTTATTGATACCTGTGCTAATATGCTAATCCATCCAGTTATACACTGCTAACATGGATGTGCTATGCTAACAGTGAATGCTGTCGGTGTTTACTGAAAGCAAACTGTGGTACAGAGACGACTGTTTATAATATTTCTAGTGATACTCAGAAGCTCTCATCAAGTCCAGATTTAATTCGATTTATGCTGTTATCAGTGTTTGCGATGATAGCATGGCTGTGGTGTCACATCAATGTATGCGCTCGGTGTTTGCTGATATCAAACTGTAGCATTAGGACCACTGAGTTAACCTTGTAGTGATACTCACTCCTTTTTATTTAGACCTGGTTTAATTCTGGGATAGTTGAATATTTGTATATAATCCCTGCAGCTGTCAGACTCTATAGCAGGGGTCACAGCCTTTATTAAAACAGAGTTAGATAAAACTGTGAACAGTTTGGTTCATCTCTAGTTACATGGTTCTATCTTGATAAGCTGTCTTATCACAGATTAATTTTTTAAAAATATTAATGATTTAAGCAAGGAAAGGGCTACATGTCAACACACAACTCTTTATTTCTATTAATGTCTCACTTCATTCCTACCTGATTGACATGTTTAGGAATTATGAGTGATTGGCTCACTGTAGTTGTGAAAGTTGCTACCAATCAAATTATGATATGTTAAAGTTAAAATAAAACAACTGTTTTAGATATGATCTAATATACATTTTGTAATTATCCTTATAATTACAAAAGGTTTTATGTAAGATTCATGTTTTGTGATTTAAATCTGACATCACAAAAGTATTTTGGAATTTGAATAATGTATTTTGTAACTGCAGTACACATAATACTGATTTTGAACAATTTTGTCCAGGTTCCTTGTCACCGGGGACTCCTTCAGGACCATCGCGTTCAGTTTCAGAGTCGGTGTGTCCACGGTGAGCCAGATCACCCCCAAGGCAGCGACGTCCATCTGGGACTGTCTAGTGGACGACTTCATGGCTGTGCCTTCACCTGGAGACTGGCGGTCCATCACAGAGGGATTCCAGGAGCGCTGGAACTTTCCTCTGTGCTGTGCAGCTCTGGATGGGAAGCACGTCCAGACAAAGGCACCCCATATATCATATAGGAGACACACACATTGATATACACTAAATATTTATTTCATTTCTTTTTTGTGGTGCCCAAATTGATGCACCTGCTTGATTTTGTTTAAACAATTATTGCACACTTTCTGTAAATCCAGTAAACTTCTTTTCACTTCTCAAATATCACTGTGTGAGTCTCCTGTATGATATTTAACTGACATTTTTTTATTGTAACAACCAACAATTTATACAGGAAAATAATGTCTATTAACAAGGTTGCCCAAACTTCTGCATCCCACTGTATCAGTATATTTTGTCATTAGTATAATATGAAATAAATTCTACATGTGTCAAGTCGTGTGCCAACATTTGCTGTGTAGTAGAACTGAGACATTAGTCATTATAAACATTTATTTGAAATAATATTAAAATTCTCAAACAGAAAAACATTAAACATAAATATATAAAATATAAGTATTTACAGAGAGACAGGAATAAAAAGGACCAGCTGCTCTCCAGAGCAGGAACAAGGCTGAGGAGGAAATGCTCCATTGGAGACTGGTGTGGCCTCTTCAGGGACTCCAGGATGGCCAGCTCCACCGCCGATGGACCGTCCTGGGACCCGTCCCTCATCTGCCTCGGAGCCGTCCTCCTCTGTGGGCCTGTAAAACAGCACAAAACACAAAGAAATGAGAAGGCTGCTACTAGATTTTAATTTCAACATTGAAAAAAAAAAAAACCAATAACAGGATATAATCAGATTGGTTGTAGATATTTAGTAAAGGTGATCACAAGGGAATCCCACCGACTAAAAAGGTATCAGTGCTTGCTGTACATATCTGTGGGTGCAGCAGCAGGAGCTCAGGGACTGGGGATGCTCTGCTGCAGAATCAGTTGGTTCTATCAATACAGTATTAAATGTTAACAGGTTGGATATAATAATCGTAGAGTAGACAGTGGTCCCTCATTTATTGCAGGGGTTCTCAGAATAACTAGCCCCTGGTCACAGTTCTCACAATTGATTCTCAATGTGCAAACCTTTGTAGATTGCAAAACGTAAAAGTATTATTATGCCGCGGTTTGTCTTCATCTGCCCGCCACTTTCGTGCGCCTTTTTCCCTCACGGTGCAGGTGTCTATTTCCGAATGAGGCTCATAGTTATGGGTGTTTTTGTGCTGTTTTTTCTATTGGACGCGATGGTTATCAAAACCAAACGTGATAAATTTGGCAAGCGCAGGAGACACGACATGGAGGAGATTTGTCAATCAGGCTGCAGAATGCAATGCTGTACTGTGCAATAAAAAATCAGCGAAAAAGCAAAGCAGTGACGGATGAACAGCGGGACCACTGTGTGCTGTTTATTAATAAACAATAAAATATATTACTAAATGACAACATGCATAAAAGCAGAACGGTATTTGTACGTCAGTGGGAAAATAGCGGTGGCTTGCTAGCTTTTGTGCGGCTTCCCCGGGTCAGTGAAAACTTTCAAAAGAGAAATGAATGAACTTACCAGGTTGCCCGATCTCTTTACATATCTTCCTCCAAGCTCGGTCCTTTTATTCCTGTCTTGGTACTGAAAGCAGCTGGTGTTGTACAGCTCCGAGTTGTTTGCTACCGCATTGATTAGCCTTCCCCTCCATTGAAGTATGAAAGGCTTTGGCTGGATCTGCCCCTTTGACCTAGGTAACAGCCACGTCACCAGGCTCCTGATTGGTTGTCGCGGCGCGATTTGACGCTGGAGTTCAGATTTTTCCAACTCGAGCGGTAGACGCGAAACGCGCGTATGCACAAAATGCAACACAAAAACTCACGCGCGTGGTTTTATTCGCGCGTCAAACGCGCCAGACGCGCTACACTGACGCGCGTTTCACGCGTTTTGGCGTTTTCGCGACGCAAATCTGCTTCCGAATTTTCGCGGGACCCGCAATCGCGCGTCATCGCGCCTTTCCATTGACTTTACATGTAAACCTGACGCTCTATTCGCGTCCATCGCGTTCGGTGTGAACACACCGTAAGAGTCGGAAGAACTAGGAAAAGGTTCCTCCAGTTTGAAAGCACCTTTGACGATGCAGTGTAGCAGGAGATCAGTATTTGGCATTTCTGAATCAGCTAACCCCCACCTTACTGTTTCAGAGCCAGGAGTTTACTGACTTTTTGTTCTTCACTTTGTGCTGCAGGAAGCTGACATCGAGCATCGAACACAGGCACTGAAGCGAGAGGGCTTCTGGTCAATGAAGCGACTCACCCGCCTGACGGAGCCACCGCGGCCAAAGGTTCACTGGGATTACCTGTGTGAGGAGATGCAGTGGCTCTCGGCTGACTTTGCTCAAGAGAGGCGGTGGAAGAGAGGCGTGGCCAGAAAGGTAGGACGTGCAAATCATCACAGAGGTTTGCTTGAAGTTTCACACATTCATGATGCTAAGAACAGGGGTGAAAAGTGCGCTCCTGTATTTTTGATGGTGGATGTTGTATATGTTCTAAATGTGTTCTGTTGATTTGTTGTTAGGTGGTGCGGATGGTGATGCGGCACCATGAGGAGCTGAGGCAAAAGGAAGAAAAAGCAAAGCGGGACGAGCATGCTAAAATCAGACGAGTCGCCTCTTCTATCGCAAAGGAAGTCCGGGCTTTTTGGAGCAGTGTAGAGAAGGTACAGATGATTCCCTGAAACCAAGCAAACAGAACATTCTGCTTCTCTGTTCAGCGCCCGTGTTTGTTCGGGTTTATGACAGAAATAACATCCACTTTTCACATGAAGTGCAGTCCTGCTTCCAAAAACGTGGCAGTGTAATGTTCAAGGCTGTAGCTGAATAAAAACTAAAACGAGGTGGGGATCAGGAGGCTTTGGCGCACAGATTCTGAAACTGCAGGTTTCGTCACTCTCCTACCAAAATTCACTGAACCAGCAGCAAAAGACCAAAACTACACTTTTGAAAAACATCGTAATGAATAAATTCCCTCTTAGTTTTGCTGTTTTGCTTCCACCACGATAAAATTGCACCTCTTGCACAGCTCTATCTCTCAGCGTGCTTTGACGCCAATTTACCATCAAACACCTCTATTTTCGGTATTTTTTTTGTTTGCCTGCTACACACCCAGCTACCATTGTGTACAGTGCTGTCGGCTGCCCCCCTCCAAAAAAATGGCCCCTGACAAGACAGCCTAATTTCTGTTTTTCAGTACTGAAGAAATGTAAACTTTCACACATTATACTAAATTGCAAAATGCTCATCTGTGTCTCCAATAAAACGTTGGCACTACATACAACACGACGCAACACAGTAACTTAACTTAGTAATAAAATGAAGAATAAGTGTAAATAATAAACAAAACAAAAAAAACACTGGACAGTTTGGACACACATTTTAAAAAAAAAACCAAAAAAAAAAAAACCCAAAATAATTTAAATTAAACTGAAAGTGAACCCTTTCATATGAGCAAAACTCGCTCTGAAAGCTGGCTGAAACTGAAAATAAAACTTCAGAACAAACATATACGATAGAAAATGGCACACGAAGTGATTAGTTTTTATTGGGCTCTTCTTTTAACAACACTCTGGGAACCTTTGGAGGATATCAATTACCTCAGTAGGGGAAAACCAACGGGTTTTCTAATCTATGCTCGCTATCTCATGATTTCAGCCGCTCTGCTCGTCCCGTGTCATATTTTCTTTGGTTCAGAACAAGCTTAATATTTTCACTGGTGCGCTTGGGTCAGTTCAGCACCTGGATCCTTTTTCCTGCTGAGCTATTGTCGTTGTAAAAATGCAGAATGTGTTTTGGTATTTTTTGCTAAAATAAGCAAAGCTTTAATTTATAGTAGATGCATCTTTTTGTAAAGTAAGATGTAGTTTGCAAACACTTGGAATAAACTCTTGTGAATCTTCCATCTTTTTCTGGGATGTTCAACCTTGTTAGTTGTGAACTGATCTAGTGCGTGTTTTCTTTAGTATTAAATTTTTTTTTCAGTGTTGTTTTTCTAATTTAAAAACACACACACACACACAAAAAACTTTAATGTGTGTTGCTGACATTATTTTAATGGTCTAATTGTTTGTTTGTTTGTTTGTTGGTTTTTAAAAACCAACAAACAAACAAAAAGACCCCCACAGAGCTCATAATTGCCCTTTAAAAAAAAAAAAAAAAAAAAAAGTTTTTGTTATTTTTGAACTAAATACAGTATGTAAATCTAAGTCATCAAGAATTTCGGTTGAATTTCACCCAGAGTAATCCGACTACACGGCTCTTCTTGATGTTAAAACATGCAGCTTGAAACCTTGAATTGAACTTTTTATATTGTAAACTCAATTAAAATACGAGACCCATTTGAGATTTTATGCCGTTTTACCCAGCATCGCAACTTTTCTGCTTATGTGGGGTTTTTTTGTTTACTTTTTAAAAATCATGTGAAATTCCCAGCTGTTCTCACACGCTGTCTTATTTGTTGAACCTGAAGGTGGTACAGTACAAGCAGCAGTCCAGGCTAGAGGAGAAGCGGAAGAAGGCGTTGGACCTTCAGCTGGACTTCATTGTTGGCCAGACGGAGAAATACTCGGACCTCCTGAGCAAGTCCTTGGCACCCATCAGGCCTGCTGAGACCGTCGTGTCTCCACAGAAATCCCTGCCTAATCCTGTCGAGGAGGATGGTGAGAAGTTTTCCCTTTTAAAGAAAACCTTCTTCTTATCGTTAGTGCTCACTGCCACCATGTCGCAGACAGCTTTCAGAGCTGATTCACTGGTTCAGACTGGGACGTTGTCATAGCTACACACCAGTGAGCGAATCTTCTCAAGCGTTCAGAGGTAAACTGTTTCATAGGAACAAAAGGCGTTCTTCACCGTCAAGGTCGCTACATCTTTGTAAGATTAAACCGCATTTTCTGCGAGCCCTCTCTGGCTGATGCACCTCGGCTTGGTTTAACATGATGAGAAGTCAAACATTTGTCACAGCAGTTACACATTTTTATTTTTTTTGGGGGGGTGGACCACATCCAGAGCGCTGTACCTAATGCTCTTTGGCAACCGTCAGACTTGAGACCCATCAAACCTGTCAGACTTGTCTGCCGCCAGTATTACCGTTGGCAGCTTATTCCTGAAGCACTGAGGTGAGCAGCTTAATCTGAAGCTGTGTTTCAGTCAGAGGAGGAACAGACGTAGCAGTGGTTCTGATCCCACCTTCATTTCATTACCAAATACGGGTTTGTTGGTGCTAAAGTGCGAACACAGTCTGCTTAGCTGTGAAGAAGCTCACAGCACTGAGACCAAAACTTAAATTTTCCTTCTGCCTGTAGCTGAAGCCTTGCAGTAGCTCCAGCTGTGGCTTTTGTGTGTTAAAATCAAAATAGGAGACACAAACCAATAAGTCTTTAGTTAAGAAAGAGAAAAAAAAGGTAGGTAGGTAGGTAGGTAGGTAGGTAGGTAGGAAGGAATAGAGCAACAACAAAACCCCCCCACCAGACACAACAAACTGCTGCTCTTAATCAAGACATGGATTTACATCAGCCTATTCTAGAAACTAAAATAACATGTTATATTTCAAACAGTGTGTGCTTATCATACTTTTGCTGTTTCTTTTATCTGTGACAGATAATCTGAAAGATATCTAATGTATATAAAATGCTGTCAATCATTTTTATGTTTAAAAAAAAAAAGTTCAAATGGCTGCATATTATTTTATTTTATTTTTTTTTTAAAAACCATTTGACACATTTATGCCTCTGTTCAAATTTAGTCTAAATCAAACTTCTGTTTTTTGGATTTATAATACTGAAAGTATTTTCTGCAGACTTGTATTTAGATTAGTTAAACATCTGTTGTGATGTTTTGCATGACTAACAGGCTGAGAGTAGCAATATTTACTGCTGCAGAAGCTTCAAAGCAGAGGAAACTGTATAAGTGGGTATGATACACAAATAAAGCCACTGAAAACAAGTATTCCTGTATGAAATATATTTGCTTGAGGGTTTTAAAAAAAAAAAAAAAAAAAAGTAAAATCCTTGTTTCAGTTTGCAAAATGCTTGGACTGCGTGGTTCCCATTCATCAACTATCCTCACAGACCATCTGTAAAATGCAAATAATCCATAAAAACTTCTTTTAAAAAGTATATTTAAGCGTATATGAGAGGAAATTCAGTCTTTTTCAGTGTGTATGTTTGAGATGGTGTTTTTTTTTTTCTCTTTTTGACTTTGCAGTTTGTCTAACTGTGTTCTTCAGAATAAAGTCTTTTTCCAATACCAAACCCTTTGTTTTCATGCAGACAGAGACTTTGAACCTCCCTGTGAAGAGGAGGATGATGAAGAGACCATAGAGGTGGAGGAGCAGCAGGAGGGCAATGATGCTGAGAGCCACCGGAGGGAGATTGAACTGCTGAAGGAAGAGGGCATGCTGCCACTGGACCAGCTGCTCAGCAGCCTCAATCTGCCTCAGGTAGGTCCACAAACCAGAGGGCAGTGATTGTTTTCTGAAAAGAACAAAAGTACTGCAACCATCCAGAAACAGACCAACTTCACAGATGTCCTCAATTTAACTTGGTTATCTAAATTTGTGGTTTAAATATTTATATCTGAAAAGTTGAACAGCCTACAACTTGAGCTACTTTGTATTAGAGATGGACCGATCCGATATTACGTATTGGTCCGATACTGACCTAAATTACTGGATCGGATATCGGAGAGAAATAAAACATGTGATCCAATCCGAAGTATCACAAAATCACCTCACAAAATGCGCTACTTGGCATAACCCAGCTCAGTGCATCGTATCAGTATGTGTCACGTGATAGAGCGGCTGTTGTCTGCGAGACCTGTCGGTGGTCTGGTGGAGCATGTGGAGCCTCGCTACATGCTTCCAAACCGCGGCATTTCATCTCAGAGAAAACTATCCCAGAGAAGTAAAGCAAGTGTGTAAGTGCATCTCTGAATGTTTGCATAGTATTTCCATGTTAAGCTTAACAACTGATATATTGAGCCATAGCTGGACTGACCATCGGAGTTCCATATTGAGGCGAAAAGGAAGCAATTTGTCCATTACTTCAGCTACAATGGGGGAAAAAAAAAAGGGCACAAAGCTGGAGTTATTCTGTCTTTGCTGCACAGCTGCCTCTTCTCTCATTCTCTCCCCCTCCCTCCCCTGTTGCTACTTCAATCATGAAACTGATCAATGATCAGCTGGTTGGCTTTTCTGTCGCAAGTCCCGTCTCTCTTGTTTGTTTATCGCCCACCGTTTGGATATGTGGTGAGAGGGAAACATAAAAATTAATCCAGGAGATGTTCTTACTGAATCATCAGCTGAACAGTGATGGACAAACAGGATTACCTTTTATGTGAATGAGTTGAAGGGAAGTTATGAACTGTTTCTGAGAGACAAATAACACCAGGATCCTTTTCTACGTAGCTGACAGCTGGTAACTTTGCAGGGGCGGATCTAGCAAAGTTTTGCTAGGGGGCCAGGTAGGGCATTAACAGGGAAAGGGTGGGCACAAAAATACTTTTGTTTGTTATTTCATTTAAAATGACTAACTTTTAATAAATAATTATCTGAATCTTACAACCAAAGTGGTCATCTGATTAAATGTATAGAAATCCATTATTGTATATAGTAACTGTTAAGTCTAATATACAGTGGGGCAAAAAAGTATTTAGTCAGCCACCGATTGTGCAAGTTCCCCCACTTAAAATGATGACAGAGGTCAGTAATTTGCACCAGAGGTACACTTCAACTGTGAGAGACAGAATGTGAAAAAAAAATCCATGAATCCACATGGTAGGATTTGTAAAGAATTTATTCGTAAATTAGGGTGGAAAATAAGTATTTGGTCACCTCAAACAAGGAAAATCTCTGGCTCTCACAGACCTGTAACGTCTTCTGTAAGAAGCTTTTCTGTCCCCCACTCGTTACCTGTATGAATGGCACCTGTTCGAACTCATCATCTGTATCATCTGTATCTGTATAACTCCAAACTCCGCCATGGCCAAGACCAAAGAGCTTTCGAAGGACACCAGGAAAAGTATTGTAGACCTGCACCAGACTGGGAAGAGTGAATCTACAATAGACAAGCAGCTTGGTGTGAAAAAATCAACTGTGGGAGCAATCATCAGAAAATGGAAGACATACAAGACCACTGATAATCTCCCTCGATCTGGAGCTCCACGCAAGATCTCATCCCGTGGGGTCAAAATGATCATGAGAACGGTGAGCAAAGATCCCAGAACCACACGGGGGGACCTGGTGAATGACCTGCAGAGAGCTGGGACCAAAGTAACAAAGGTCACCATCAGTAACACACTACAACGGCAGGGAATCAAATCCCGCAGTGCCAGACGTGTTCCGCTGCTGAAGCCAGTGCATGTCCAGGCCCGTCTGAAGTTTGCCAGAGAGCACATGGATGATACAGCAGAGGATTGGGAGAATGTCATGTGGTCAGATGAAACCAAAGTAGAACTTTTTGGTATAAACTCAACTTGTCGTGTTTGGAGGAAGAAGAATACTGAGTTGCATCCCAAGAACACCATACCTACTGTGAAGCATGGGGGTGGAAACATCATGCTATGGGGCTGTTTTTCTGCCAAGGGGACAGGACGACTGATCCGTGTTAAGGACAGAATGAATGGGGCCATGTATCGTGAGATTCTGAGCCAAAACCTCCTTCCATCAGTGAGAACTTTGAAGATGAAACGAGGCTGGGTCTTCCAACATGACAATGATCCAAAACACACCGCCCGGGCAACAAAGGAGTGGCTCCGTAAGAAGCATTTGAAAGTCCTGGAGTGGCCTAGCCAGTCTCCAGACCTCAACCCATAGAAAATCTGTGGCGGGAGTTGAAGGTCCGTGTTGCTCGGCGACAGCCCCAAAACATCACTGCTCTCGAGAAGATCTGCATGGAGGAATGGGCCAAAATACCAGCTACTGTGTGTGCAAACCTGGTAAAGACCTATAGTAAACGTTTGACCTCTGTTATTGCCAACAAAGGTTATGTTACAAAGTATTGAGTTGTATTTTTGTTATTGACCAAATACTTATTTTCCACCCTAATTTACGAATAAATTCTTTACAAATCCTACCATGTGGATTCATGGATTTTTTTTTTTTTTTTCACATTCTGTCTCTCACAGTTGAAGTGTACCTCTGGTGCAAATTACTGACCTCTGTCATCATTTTAGGTGGGGGAACTTGCACAATCGGTGGCTGACTAAATACTTTTTTGCCCCACTGTACACCCTAGTAAGCTATAGTACTTTTTCCTTTGGGAAGGTACCATCTGTGCAGTCTGCAATTCTGTTGAAGAAAGATGTTCAATCTATTTAATTATTGTAGAAAAATAATTGATTTCTGTGCATTTGTTTTTACACGTGCATTAAATTAAAGTTGATTAAGCATTGTGAGGTGGGGGGTGGTTCCCTAATATTTTTGCTGGGAGTTGGCAACCCTATTTGTTAGGTTGTTTAATATTTCTGCTAAGTGCTCTTTAAGATACCAGAATAGGGATGATGGTGGAGGTTTAAGTTTATTAGATTGATCAGTTTTGCTGAACTATAAATTATTTTGGGTGCAGTGTATTTTTTGCATACAAGTATAACAGAATAGCTTTAGTGTTTTGTTTTTTAAAACTTGAGTATGAACTTATACAAAATGTAGCAAGATATTTATAAAAAAAACTGTCTTATTGATTACAAAATACGCTATATCGGATTCATATCGGTATCGGCAGATATCCAAATGTATGATATCGGACATAAAGTGGTATCGTGCCATCTCTACTTTGTATATGTTTTGTTCACATTTGAGTAAAAATGAGCTATTAATAGTTCCAGTTTTTAATCTGTTAGTGGATATACAGACAACTACTAAACAACTAGACTGATTTGAAAAAGACAAACGTTTTAAGAAGTTTCCATGGTTTCCAAGCAAACTTGTGAGTAGCTAATGATGGACCGAGAATAATGATCTACTATGATGATCTTCTCTTTATGTAAAAATGACACTGAATCTTAAGCATACTGTAAGTTAATTTGATTCAGTGTTGGTACAAATTCAGGCAGTTTGGAAACTTTTCCTCCACAAACAGCTGAAATTATGGACCACGTAAAAAGTGAGCTGAGTCAAAGTATAGCACCTGAGTTTCTGCTGTTGTTTAAAGACCTGCCACTTTTATTTTGAGCTGCATCCCATTGTTGGATCTAAAGAGTCATTAAATAAAAATAAAAAAGTAACAGTTGAGATTCAGTGTTTCTCACGTGGGTGATTAATGCAGGTGGACAGCCTTCTCTGTTTTATTTTGAAAGTTCCTGTCCCGTTTTTCCGGACATCCTTAAACTCCACTTTCTTGGACTACAGCTGCCAGCAATAGTCTTCCTCCTGCTCCGCTGAGTACCCGCAGTAGGTGGAGAGGAGGTTCAAGGACTACGGTTACCTGCTGCAGTCTGAGACTTTGGACTTGGAATATTTGTAGGAGAGCAGCTGATCATATTGCTCTCTTACGTGTCACAAACTGCTTGGCCAGTTCAGTATTTTCAGAAAGGAAACGTGAATTAAATGATTGAATTCATTTAAGAAAGATTCGAAACAGTTGGTAAACACTGACATTATCACCCACATAAACAAGCTGGTGAGCTGTAGCTGTGCATTTGATTTAACAGTAATGTGTTGTATAATTATTCATCTTCATTTTCACTTCAAATTAATTCCAGATGCTGTCATCTCACTGAGGACTTATTGAGCTTTATTATTTGTTTTTATAACTCATACAAGTCTAATTATGGGATGATTATACCTGAGTAAACACGCTGACACCTCTGTTAAAACGAGGTTAGCTGATAATGTGCAAAAGCTGAAGAAAAGCACATGTTTTTAATACTGACCACAGATTTCATGTATCACTGAATCACGGTGTTACGCAGGACCAGGGCTCGGACGAAGAATGCTCTGATGAAACGTCTTCATCAGAGGCGGGGGAGGAAGAAGACGGGGAATTCACTGCCAACGAAGAGGATGGTGAGATTGCTCCCAATATAACCTCCATAAAAACAGAATGAGACCGTTTACTGGATTTTTTTTTTCTGCTCATTTTTTGTTTATCCAAGTTCATTTTTAATTGTCAAGAATTTGTTTTTCTTCTTCTGTGTTCACAGCTGAGGATGAGGAGGACACGATAGCAGCTCAGGAGAAGGTGGAAGGAAATGTAGATCATGCAGAGGAACTCGATGATTTAGCCAAAGAGGGTGAGGGCTTTATTTTCTACTGGAAGTGGTGCTAATTCATTGCATTGACCTGAGGTTTTATGAAGTGTTTGAAGAGCTTTCTGTCTCTTTAAAGAGGAAAGCAAGCTTGATGACACCTCTGCATTGCTGCTCTCTTTCTGCCTTTTTTAAAATTCTGTACATATGAATGAAATTTCATTCATTACTAGCTGCTCCCTGGTCTAAAATAAGAGGCTGCAGACCGGATCCTTGACGTGTCTCTACTTCCCTTCCAGGCGATATGAGCATGGAGGAGTTGCTGGAGAAGTACAAAGGAGCGTATGCCTCAGACTTTGAGGTCCCGTCTGCTTCTGGCTCTAAAGCGAGCTCTGATTCGGAGGTGTCTGGGGATGAGGAGGTGGAGACTGAAGAAGATGAGAGTGATGTGGAAAGTAACACTTCTTCCTCAGGTATTAAACTGCTCATAAAGACCCAAAATAAACTGTTTATCTCCCTCCACTCTGAGCAGAAGCTTTCAGAAAATGTTTTCCTTCTTACGTCTGTTTCAAGTTTGTTTTGCTGCTTTAATTTATTATTAATTCATTAATCATTTCAAATGTTCTCCTCTCAGATTCACCAGGCGACAGTGCTGAAGATGAGGAGAGCGAGAAGGATGAGGAAGAGAGTGAGGAGGAAGACGAAGAGGAGTGTGGAGATGAAGGGATGGAGGTTTTGCTGAAGGAGGGAGACAGCAGCCCGTCTTCCTCTGGCTCGCGGCCAAAGAAGGAGATCAGTCACATTGCTGCTACTGCAGAGAGCCTGCAGCCCAAAGGCTACACTTTAGCTACCACAAAGGTCAGTCTTTAAATATTAAAAATGTATATTTCAGTCATTTTATCAGATGGAGGAAAAGTGTAGATTAAACTCTTCTGCAGATCTGAGTCACAGTTGTTTCAACTTTCTCTACAACTTAAGGTCAAGACCCCCATTCCATTTCTGCTTCATGGCACATTACGAGAGTATCAGCACATCGGTCTCGACTGGTTGGTCACCATGTATGAGAAAAAGCTAAACGGCATTTTGGCTGATGAGATGGGCCTCGGCAAGACGATCCAGACTATTGCTCTGCTGGCTCACCTCGCCTGTGAGAAAGGTAACAGACTGCGGCTTCTTATATGTACAGAGTTACAAAACTTTGGTTGTTGGAGTGTTATTTGTGATTAATACACTGTCCTGTTTCATTTGGTGTTATTAGGTAACTGGGGCCCTCACCTCATCATCGTCCCCACCAGCGTAATGTTAAACTGGGAGATGGAGCTGAAGCGCTGGTGTCCAGGGTTTAAAATCCTTACGTATTTTGGCAGTCAAAAGGAGAGAAAGTTAAAGAGACAGGTACTCAGTTTGCTGGTTCTGCAGGCGGCTCATTTTCCTTTGTTAGATGAGTGTGATGTGCTGCTTTGTCTGCTCTCATTTACTTTTAGTCTCTCCCTCCTGGCTTTACTGCTGTCATCTGTGATATACTGCAGATTGTTCTTGTCAGTCTTTAACTCCCCGTGTTACTTATCTGCTGAGTCGTCTTGTTTATCAATTGTTTGTTCTTAGTTTGCCTGCTGCTTGACTTACTCTTAATAATTTTGTTTCTCCTTACATACTGCTGTCTTAATTTTGACTGTGGCTTATTTACAGTGATGTAGATTAGTGTGTATCCCAGGAAAAACAGAGGCACTGATCCAGCTTTTATTTATTTATATATATATATATATATTTTTTTTTTTTTTAACTCAAAAGTACAGTTTTTAAATTTAATGTTGCTGAAACAAAAGTAATTTAAAAAAAAAAAAAAAAAAATCTCAGGGCTCTCAAAATTTCAAAATCCCTGGTAGCTCTTCGGGCTGGGACTCTTCAGTTTTTGGTAGCCCAAAATAAATGTAAGTAGCCTGAATAAAAAAGAGAGCAATTTTTTGATTGATGTTTTGTTTCCTGTTTTGTTTCCTTTACAATATTATACATTAAAGTATAATATTGTAAAGGAAACAAAACATTAATCAAAAAATTGTTGAAAAACAAATTACAACATTGTATAAAAATTACAATCATCAACTCAAATACTTGGTTCTAATTGAACAGAAATTTCTATGAACTTGTAAGAACTGTGTAGGACATGAATCAGTCTGTGTCAGATCCTGAATTTGAAATTTCCACTGAAGTCACGGGTAAGAGACAAGTGGAACCAAGATTGAGGCCATTTGCTTTTTGACGTTTGCAAAGACTGCTAAATTTTGCCAGTGGTAGTTCACTCTTTGCAACATAGTACGTTGTTCTAAACAGATTTTTTTAGGTTTATTTTTAGTATGTTATTTGCAATTGGTGTTTGTTCTGGGAAAGATATTGCAGACTGAGCAATAATGCATTTCTCATGGGTTCTAATGGGGGCCTTTCTTAAAATGACTGGTCCCAGTAACAAAGGCGCTTGTCGACTCAGAAATCGAGAGAAAACCAACAACACACCCGGCAGAACATGTGCGCATTCGCTGACAAAATAAAAGACGCGCACCAGATAAGAAGTTGCAACGCGCGTTTGCGTCCATATAAAAAGCACTGTTTTTGTCCGCTAGAGTGGGATTTTCACGGCACATTCCGCACCACATCTCTGTGCGTTCATCATTTGTTTGAAGCCAGCTCACCTCCTGCAACCACTTTTCCGAGAATACGTGCTTCTTTTGTGGTTCGGACTCCTGACATTTGTTTGGAGGTGGAGGAACACCAAAGTAATTGCTTAAAGGAGCTTCTTTGACATCTTTAAGAGTTCTAAACAGATGTCTGTCCTCCTCCAGAAAATCTTATGTATGCAAACACGCGTTGCAACTTCATATCTTGTGCGCGTTTTTTTTTTTGTTGTTTTTTTTGTGACAGCGAATGCGCACCTGCGGACCACTTATGTGCATCCCCGGTTATATAGCTCGTCATATTAAAGCCACAGAAATTCTTTTGTCCATGAAACCATAAAGCTGCACTTTCTTTTTGCCTTATAGTCTGATTTGTCATAACTTCTCCGTTTTGTGGTAAACTTTTCTTTGGCTGTCACTTCTTCACCCTGACCTGTCTTATTTGGCTCAGCAGAACTAAAATATATATCCTGCTGCTTTTACTTACACACACACACACACACACACACACACACACACACACACACACACACACACACACACACACACACACACACAACGGTCAGCGATTCTCTGCGCGATCAACCTCTCATATGTTTAAGCTTGCTGCGGGAGATTTCACTTGTCATGTTTGCATAGTAAGATAACGATTGATAATACCATGTCAGAGGAATTGGTGCGCAAATTATCATCACTCACCAATCAGTGCTGTTGCTCTCTATGCACAGTTCGCGCGATTGCAAAGTGAAAGCAAAAAACAAGCGCAATTTCAAACGCGATTTCAATATGTCACATATTGACAGTGGCTCACCGAAGCCAATGACATAATTACCCAGCTACATTTCCGAAAGAATGCAAAAGCATTGACATATATTTTTCCTTCCTACAATGTCGCTAGCCCCGGGATGTCAAGCAGGCGATTTTGCAAGCCCTGTATCTGATTGAGGAATCACTCATCTTTGGAAAAGAGAGTTTATTACAGAGAAATGGCTCTTTCCAAAATAAAAGCTATACTATACGCTTCTTCTGGGCTATATTCTCAGCAGCATATTGTAGCGGGTCAGGGCTGTTCCGGGTTCTGTTTGTACAGTTATGTTTTGTTTATGTTGCCATAGTAACGGGTGACGCCCTCTCGCTACGACGGTTTGTCCTTCCGGGGTCAGAGGGCGCCCTGTGTGTTGTTGTTGTTGCTGTGCGGTTGCCGCGATGAGCAGTTAGCTAGCGGCAGTGTTCTTCTGCAGATGTAATAAACGGCTGTGCTCCCTGGCTAGCTCACGGGAAGCAAGACCAAACGACACCTCCGTCTCCTCCTTGTCTGAGCTCGCCACAATATTAAACATATCAGGTCCCCATAAGGAGAATCATGTGCTAACGGCTGTCTAAATGACTCGGCTAAAGTTAGTAGCATGCTTGTTTTTTTTTTTTGTCTGCTTCCACTTGTCTTTGCACTAGGATGATGTCGGCGTAAATGTGCAGTCATATTCGTTGTGTTCCCACTAGTGCTGTCAGCGTTAATCTCGTTGAAATGTCGTTAACGCCACAACACGGCAAATCTCCATTAACGAGCTACCCTTGATCGCCCCGTGCATGGGGCTAGACGGCCAACACGTTAACGAGCTAACTGCGCTAACACACTAGTCCCCACCCATGTAATTGAGGATTGCGTGGCACATCCAACATACTGTTTTACTTTAGGCCATGACGCGCTTACCTTCAGGGTCATACCTCACATGAAAACCAAAATAATTCCAAACGCCAGATCTGAATGAGGGTGGGGGAGGTTCAATTTGCCATGTTGCAAGGAGAGCTTAACTTCTGTCTCGCTAGCTTGCCCTGCGCTCTTCCTTCTGACGATGCTGTCTGTGTTGAACGCTCAGTGGATCTGCGCTCGACAGTGCAGCCTAGGCGGAGTAGTCGAACGCAGATTCACTGAGCGCTCAACACAGACAGCATCGTCAGAAGGAAAGTTGATAAAATAAATTACAAATTTTGTATTGTTCGATTCATATGCCTACCGAACCGAAAGCACTGTATCGTTGCACCCCCCCCCCCCCCCAAAAAAAATATATATATATGTATATATATGTGTGTGTGTGTATGTGTATGTATATATATATATATATATATATATATATATATATATATATATATATATATATATATATAATTTTTTTTTTTTTTTTTTTTTTTTTAAGTTTGGATATCTGGGGTTTGGGGTTTCTGCTGATACGAGCACTGATCTGATACCAGTCTTAAATTAATAAGCTGGGTTTCTCTTTGTGAGAAAGAGATTCGGCAATCGCTCTTTTATGTGAAGGACAACATTATGCTTGCCTCAGTCAGGTTTCAGAGCAGCCAAAACATGAAAAACAACCTAGCACAGGGGTAGGCAACTCCAAACCTCGAGTGCTGGTGTCCTGCAGGTTTTAGATTTCACCCTGTGTCAACAGACCTGAATCAAATGATTAGTTCATTACCAGGCCTCTGGAGAACTTCAAGATATGTTGGGGAGGTCATTTAGCCATTTGAATAGGCTGTGTTGGATCAAGGACACATCTAAAACCTGCAGGACACCAGCACTCGACGCCTGGAGTTGCCTACCCCTGACCTAGCACAATAAAGTAAATCTCTAAATCAACCAAAATCTAACTAGAATCCAATAAGGAGTTTAATGAGGAAATCCAACAGAAGATTCAGGGATTCCTAACTTTAAAAACCAAAATGTAATAAATTAAAATGTCAAATAATCTAAATTTACTGGAGTGGTTTTAATTAGTAAAATAATCCAGGGTGGGACCATTAGTAACATGGTCCTCCTAAAATCCAAAGACAGACATGCTAATTGTTGATTCTAAATTGGTCGTAGATGAGGATGTAAGCATAAATGTCCTGTCATAGACTGCTGACCTGTTCAGGTTTTTCTCTACTGCAGCAGGTTTAGGCCCCCAAGTTTGATAAATGGTTAAGATGATGCGTGGAACTAAACTAAGACTGTTTATTTTATCCACCTAATTTATTTACATTCTTTAGTTCAGCTTCAACAGTTTGTCTTCATTTTTGATACAAGCCACAACACAAATGTTTCAGTGATTGTTTAAATTTCAGGAGTGCAGATACTGCAGCAGTTTGTCAATTAGTTTCTTGTTCACACTTCTTCCTTTTCCTTTTTAGCACTAAGACTGGGGTATTTATTTATATTTGCCTATATTTAGGGGTAGACTACAGCGAGGCACAAGTTAAAATGCTTACTGGTTACTGTGTTAATGCCAATACGTCACCCGTAACTGCAACACGAGCGACGTTACTGCATATTGTTGTCATTTAGAGTCTGTGCACCTCCTGCCAGAGCGACATAAAGATTGTATTAATCAAGTTTGCGACTACTGGTTATGCTAACTTAAAATAAAGAACTAAAAGCTTCCCAACAAGTGTTAAACCTGACATCATACACTGGGGTCTTCTGGTATTTTCAGTTCCATAACTTTATACAGTTATGGATTGATTTGTTTAACTTTTCCCACCGATATGATTCCTGTCTTGCATTGACGAATTCCTAATTTCCAGCAACTGTTGACATGTTTGACAGATACTGTATAAAGTGAAAAACTGAGTGCTGGAAAATAATAAGCCACTCTGTTACACTTTCTCTTCTTAGGGCTGGACAAAGCCAAATGCTTTCCACGTTTGCATCACTTCTTACAAGCTGGTGCTGCAGGATCACCAGGCCTTCAGGCGAAAGTCTTGGCGCTATCTGATCCTCGATGAGGCCCAGAACATCAAGAACTTCAAGTCCCAGCGCTGGCAGAGTCTGCTGAACTTCAACAGGTCAGTGGAGACTGTTTGTGTATATGGGCCCACATCAGAGAGTGAAACCTGAGGCTCAGTGGATGAGGCATGGCCTCTGGATTTTTTTACACTAAATTCCAAAGTAGTTTTTTGTTTAAAAAAAATAAAAATCTTTTTTTTGCATTTTAATGAAAAAAAAAAAAGATTTATAGATATATTTTGGGGGTATTTAGACTCATGGACAGCAAACATGAATATTTGTATGTACAACTTCTGATTCTTATTGAAGAAAATCATCCTCCTTTCTCTATAATGCTTTCAAAGTCACTCAGTACCATTTGACTTTGAATGTATTTGAAATGCACTGAACTGTTAATCTACAGGCCACAGTTGTGTGTAAATATCTTCACATTTAAAAGTGTTTGTTCTTTTCAAAATGATTGTCATCATTTGGCTGGTGGCCGGGGCCAGCTGGTGGTAATTTCTCACTGTTGTGTGGCGCTCCAAAGAGCCTGGCGCTTGTGCACATGAATAGATGCACGCTCTGAGAACGCACACCTTTATACAGGCTGCAGCGATTCGCTCCGATGATAAATCAAGATTACAACATCATCAGTATGAGGATGTTTCACAGTACCGGCTGAATAGAGAAATACTTGCACAGCATATTAAAAAAAAAGATCCGTTAGAAGTTTGAGAGTGCCTCTCATGTTCAGCATCAAAATGTTGGTTTGTGAGCTTTAAAGCAAATAAAGATGTGCTGCAAGATGCACACTTCAGCGTGGATTGTGCACTAAAAGCTTTTTTAAAAATAATCTATAATCTAAATTGATACTCAGCCCCAGTGAGATGAGCGTAGCCATGCCGACGGTGTAACCGCAAAAATATTTCTACATGAACCTCAGGATTTCCCAGCAGGACGTGGTGTTATTTACTTCACCTGTCAGTGGCTTTAATGCTGTGGCATATTTGGGTTTTAAAAAGAGTTTTATGATTTAGACTATTCCAGCAGACAGAAACACGACTCCAAATAAATGGTTATGTTATTTGTTTGATGGATGTTATAAACTCTTTATGGGGTGAAGATTGCGTTCTCAGCTTGCTGCACCCATGTGGCTAAAATGAGTTAAAGCATGTTTGATATCTTTAGCAGCTGAAAACTCTTATTTTCCTCTTCGTACTCACCTGAAGCTTGAATGATACGACTTTTTTATTTACGTCTCTCCTCGTGTCTGTGCTGATCATAGCCACCGGCGACTGCTGCTGACAGGAACCCCTCTACAGAACAGCCTGATGGAGCTCTGGTCCCTCATGCATTTCCTCATGCCCCACGTCTTCCAGTCCCACCGCGAGTTCAAAGAGTGGTTCTCCAACCCGCTGACGGGAATGATCGAGGGCAGTCAGGAGTACAACGAAGGCCTGGTTAAGAGGCTTCACAAGGTGCTGAGGCCGTTCCTGCTCAGGAGGATCAAGGCTGACGTGGAGAAGCAGATGCCCAAGAAATATGAGCATGTGGTGCGCTGCCGTCTGTCCAAGAGACAGAGATTCCTCTACGATGACTTCATGGCGCAGGCATCGTAAGTTACTGACTCAGCAGGAGGAATTCAAAGTTAATGTAAATTTAGTTTGTGTTTTGAAACGTAGTCACCAAAAGAAGGTGAAACTGAAAAAAAAATGTAATTGAATTTGACCCTAAACCATCTGATTTACAGGACCAGGGAAACGCTGGCCAGTGGTCACTTCATGTCTGTGATTAACATCCTCATGCAGCTTCGCAAAGTGTGCAATCATCCCAACCTTTTTGACCCTCGACCCATCCAGTCTCCCTTCATCATGCAACCCATTATTTTCCACACAGCCTCTCTGGTGCATGACGCCCTGGAGGTATCTCCTTTGAAGGTAAGCCTGAAAATAAAAAGCTTTCATTTGTTCAGAAAGTTGAGCCTGATGGCGTGATTTTTAATCTATTCTAACTTGCTTTTGCATTCTCAGCGCTGCGACGTTTCCATGTTTGACCTTGTTGGTTTGGAGAGCCGCGTGTCCCGTTACCAGGCAGATGTCTTCCTGCCACGCTACAGGGCCAGTCGCCAACTAATCCAGGAGATCATGGAGTCCCCCGAACCTCCTCCAAGGCCCAAACCAGTCCGCATGAAAGTCAACAGGTAAAGGGGGAAAAAAAGAAAGAAAAGAAAAATGCAGATTTGGATACTTGCAAATTTACATGTATTTTGGTTTTCTACGTTACCTGTGTTACCATACCTGTGACATTTATTACATGATATAATTATTGTCCTAAGTGCAGTAGTTCCCATATTTTATGTGTGTCCTCTTTCAGAATGTTTCAGCCGCCTCCTAAAGGTGATAATCGCCCAGTTCTCCTGATGAACAAACCTACCTGCTCCGTCCCCCCTGCAGCACAGACCCCCAAACCACCTCCAGTCACTGAAGTCACCTCAGCTCCTGCACCTGCTCCTGTAGTTCAGCAGGGTAAGCAAGGAATGAAACACCCTTAAAAAGGTGAAACATAAATTTTGCACGTTTTTTCTAATGCATTTTTGTTAAATTTCAGTGGTCTGTTCAGTCGCATCCACTCCTCCTCGCCCATCTCTTCATCCTACCGCTCAAACTGCAGTGAGGTCCAATGCTCCAAAAGCGATGCTGACTGTACGGCCTCCCACTGCTCCCTGCACAGCCACTATCCCAGCTCAGCCGAGTCCAAACCCCAGCAATGTCATGCCCCAGAGGGTCCTGCTTAGTCCAGATATGCAAGCTAGGTTGCCTTGTAAGTACATTTATTTCAAAGCAGATAAGCTGTGATGTTGTTGAAGTATTATCTCATTAAAACTCTGAGCCTGGGGACAGTTTCATGAGCTCCTGTTCAAAATGTAAGTCTCGTCCATTTCTCTCTTTAGATGAAGCATATTTTGAGCGTCTCGGTTTAGATTTCAATTTAATGATTGTTTACTCATTTTCATTGCTGGGTAAAAACCACACAGGAACACAGTGTGTACTCTGCCTCAGGTTGTTTCTTAAGGTGCAGGTGAAAAATAAAGATGGCAGTGCTTAGAAAATCTCAAACACACTTTGCAACTTCTAAAAATGGATCAACCATTAACATACAAGAAAGAGATTAGTCTACTTTTAGTTACAGGAGTCTGTGTGTTCTGTTATTTTCGACCATTCAGTAAGAAAACAAAAGGTATTTGGGGGATTTTTATTAACTAAATGCAGTACAGGTCTCTGTCATTCATTCATAATTAAATTAATTTGTGGTAAAGTGAATGAATTATTATTTCTTACCTACGTGTCTCTTATTTTTCTTCCTAAGCTGGGGAGGTAGTAAGTATAGCCCAGCTGGCTTCTCTGGCAGGTCGGCCTGTGTCGTCGTGTCAAGGAAGCAAACCAGTCACCTTCCAGCTTCAGGGCAACAAGTTGACTCTGTCTGGAGCACAGATCCACCAAGTTCCAGCAGCTTCCTCACGCCCAGTTCAAGGTTGGTGTCTCCCACTAACTGTGGGTTTTCTAGTTTTCACCGATCAGATTTTATGGTTAGTAAAAGGTGTAATACCTCGTTTTGTTTGAACTTCAAAGTGTCATATTGCTGTTTGGGATAGGGGGCTGCTCAAAACAAGTTGTATTATCATTTTTACCTACATTTTGATGCCAGGATTACTTCTGAGTCAAAATATTCTATGCATGTTAATTAACAAGAAAACTTGGGTGCAATCATGTAAATATACTAAATTTAGCCATACAGGCCCTGGAAGTTTGATAGCATTTATCTATTGTGGTTATAGTTTAAATGGGACCAGGATATCCTTTGACCTCATTTTTATCTGATTTGAAATCAGACTAAAGATTAAAGATATTATATGTTTTTGGATTTTTGCAGAATCCCACTGCAGCTGGACTGCTTTATATTCAGTTATGCCAAAGTCTTTTAATCCTTCAATCAGAAGATAATCCACATTGGTCTGCTTCATTTAACTGATGACTGTTATTGTCCCATAATTGTGATTGATTTCTTATTTACATAAATCCCATCCCGTCCCATAATTAGGGAATAATTAAAGTCCTTATAACAGTCTGGTTCACTGTCACTCTACAGGTAATGTGATAAACCTGGTCCCCGGTGGCGTGCAGCATCACCTCATCAGCCAACCTGCACAGGTGGCTGTCCAGAGTACAGTCAGCACACACCCTGCAAACAATCCCTCTGCTGCCCCCCCTGCTAATCGCCTGCCACACAACACCACCTCTCAAGGTGTTAAATCCTTCTCCCTCCTCCTTTTATTTTAAGTATGAGACTTCCTGCTGGATATATGTAACCCATGTTTGTATATTTAATGTTTTTCAGTGTCCTCAACCATGGTGAGCAGCCCTGGGGTCGTGAAGATCGTTGTGCGTCAGTCAACAGGCAAGGAGGGCGGGCCTGTGCCCACCCTGGCTGTGGCCCCTTCCCCTCGTGTCGCTCCCCAGCCATCCCCTTCCCTGCACCCACACGCCAACACGACCCCCGTCAGGAACACCGCTCCACTGCAAATTGCCCAGCGCACCCCTGGTCCTGCTACCGCCCACTACACCATAGCTCCTCCCAGAAACCCTAGCTCAGCCCCGAACCAGCCCCAACCCCCTCGCCCTGTCCTCAAAGTAGTGCAGCCTCCTCCTCCATCGAGCACAGAACAGCCAGGTGAGAGAACGGGCTTGAGCTGTTATTCTCACTGAGCTGAAATTCAGATTGAATTCAGATGAAATGAAGATTGCATGACAAACCGAGCTGGGTCCAGTTTTTAAGCTTTATTTCTTCTTTTCCCTAACAACCTGCTGCAAGTTAATAAAATTTAATGTATAATGAAACATACAGGCATGCAAAAAGGTATTTTTAAGTAATGAAAATAATTGGATTTGAAATCGAATAACACAGAGATGCAAAAGAAGAAGAAATAAAAGTGAAATTGACTTTAAAGCAAATCCGTATTGAGTTTTTTACAGGAGGCTGTTTTCTCTTCTGTCTTTCTGCAGCTCCAGCTCAGGTGAGCGCCTCTTCTTCTGCTCCAAAGACCTCAGCAACACCGCGGGAAAGTAGCAGCAGCAGTCAGACAGCAGTTAGCACAAAGTCAAAGTCCAATCTGGGTGCAAAAGCCTTCCCTCCACCCAGGAAGGTGCCTCGTCCTGCTCCCCGTTCGCCTTTCTACATGGTAAGCAGTTTGTCCCTCTTGGACTTCACCTTTTAGATATTTAAAGCATCTGCAATCATTTTTTTTGAGGTGTTACCCAATACTTCTTCACCTAGTTAAAATAAATGCCCCCCTGTACTGAGACAATCTAATGTCCTGTTATTTTGGAACCATGCATCAGCGCTATGTAGACATGAACCGGGACGTTTCTAAACTGAAAAGATGCATGAAACATCAGTTTAAAAAAACAACAACAAACAAACCAAACTTTATGTGTGCCAAATCTCAGAGCGATGGAGTTGTAAAGACAAGTTTGATCATAGCATTCAGTCAGCAGGGCTCAGCTCACTAAAATAAAACTACATAATCAAAGAGGTTTCACTGTTACGCACAGGTATGGATTTGACATGTTCCGGCTTGTGATACTGGCTCCGTGAGACTTTTAGAAAAGCTTCCACAAAGAAAATTAAAGGTTCATTATTTTGCTTTTACATCAGGATAAGTTTGTTATACTCATAGCTGCCATACCCAAACTGTTCCAACAGGTTTTTGCACTTCAGTAGCCGACTTGTAAAAGTGTTTTTGAAGTCTTTATGTGGATCACAATGTTTAGATTAAGGCGGTATGGGAACATTAAAAACCATAATCTATGATCTTTAAATTTTATTGGTTAAATTGAAGCATGTCAATAAATTATATACATCTCTGATGCCAGTTTACCAGTTTGGCAATTTTTTTTTTTTTTTTTTTTTTAATAATTGAAATTCATTCATCACCATCGGCATACAGCAATAAATGATTTAGCCTACCTTGTTTAGTAGACAATAAACTGGTTTTATAGAATAAAATGTCAGGCTCAATAAAACTGGATTAAAAAAGCTGACAAAGTGCAGTAAAACACCAGAACAGAAAACAGATCAGCTCAGTTTATCAGGTTGAAATAAAGTGTAAGTGTCAGCGTTTTTCCTCTCCTGTGGTGCAGACGGTGGTCAAGTTTATCAATGAACAATAAGTTTGTCATGTGAACTTCAAAGTAGATTTTTTTTTTCCAGTTTATTTCCGCTGCCCCCAACTGGTAAAGGAAATCAATTACAATCATTTTTTCTCCATTGTACATTTAAACAAGACTGAGCCTGATATACGAGCATGTTTTTCTTAAATATGCTGTCAACACTGCCCTGATTTCTGTAGCCTGCATTTACTTGTATCTCTTTACCTCAACAGTCATGGCTTGCAGACTCCGAGAAACAGCAGCACGACAGCCGGCTGGACTTCATCTTTCGAGTCAACGAACTCCACTGTGGAGCAAAGCCCATGTACGGTCAGGAGGTTCTGGACTTCCTGACTTTCCTGCCCGGTCGTCGTCCATCACCTGCTGCCCTGAACCCTCAGGGAGAGTGGGGCCGCTCTGGCCAGAGCAGCTGTCTGTATGCACAGCAGCAAAACGAGCACGACTACTGGTTTCACAGTCACGCTGTAAGAGAGGCCATCCACAGCATCGAAGGACGGCTGGAGCTGCTGAGTGACATCATAGACCGGTACTTAGCTTAACAGTCGTTTGGTTATTTGATATTACAAAGCTTCAGCTAAGGAGAAGGAGCTAACTTTGCTGTTTGTTTAGGTACACATTTGCAATTCCTCCAGTGGAAGCTCCACCCATCTCCATGCACTGCTGCCATCCTCCGCCATCTCTGAACCACAAGCAGGCAGTCTTCTCCTCCATGTTATCAGCTGAAGTCACGCCGCTCACTCGCAGCCTCCACCACGTCCAGTCCTATATGAGGACACAGTTCCCTGACCTGAGGCTCATACAGTACGACTGTGGTGAGTTCTCAGTGTGGTTTTTTGTTTTGTTTTGTTTTACAGAAAACCATGTAGCACCTTGTGGCAATCCACACCTACATCAGACACTCCTAATCACAAAATCTAAGGTTTAAATAAAAACGGTGTTGACTTGCAGGGGTGACACAAAGCAGGAAAATCCAGGACTGTCTAAGTATCCATTCTCACCTATAAGCCTTTGACAGGATGTTTGATAAGACTGTCATTTACTAAGGTGGGGGTCACCCACAGCTTAGATCCCATTCATCCCTCATCACTGACTCGATCCCAGATGCACACTGGCAACAACTTTAGCAAAACTCTCGACTGTACTGCAAAATTGGCACTAAATTTTCTTGAAATAGTATTTGGTTAGTCTTTTCTTTCCACCACTGTGTTTTATGCATAAAAGGCTGCTTCAAAGAGTTTACTCCATGTGCGATTATTAAATAATTTTATGCTCCTGCAGCTTGTTTTGCTTGCTGGTGGCTCATTTTGTGTCTTGTCTCCTGTTTTCAGGTAAGCTTCAGACTCTCCACACGTTGCTGCGAAAGCTGAAGGCGGGAGGCCACAGGGTGCTGATTTTCACTCAGATGACTCGAATGCTGGATGTGCTGGAGCAGTTCCTCAACTACCACGGACACATCTACCTCCGTCTGGACGGCAGCACCCGGGTGGAGCAGAGACAGGTCAGCAGTGATGGTGTTTTGATAGCGTAATCTTCACCTGTTCCGCTTCCAGGCAAGAACGAGAAAGCTGTAGTCTGTCTGTGATGCTCATTTCCTCTGTTTGTCTTCTGCACGCCACCACCAGGCGCTCATGGAGCGCTTCAATGCAGATCGACGCATCTTCTGCTTCATTTTGTCAACCCGCAGCGGCGGCGTCGGGGTCAATCTGACCGGGGCCGACACTGTGGTGTTCTACGACAGTGACTGGAACCCCACCATGGATGCTCAGGCTCAGGACCGATGCCACCGAATCGGCCAGACCCGCGACGTCCACATCTATAGGTGACTTTCTTTTTCCCTGCTTTTACTAAAAAAAAAATAATCCTCACATAAAAACTTTCCCAAATCAAAGCTCACTCCCTTAGCTAAGATTTAAGATGCTTTGTTGTCATTATGTAGTCACATAATGAAATTCCGTGTGGTAGTTCTCAGCTTAAAGTCAGACACAATACTATAAAACAGAGACAGACATACAATAAATAAGCATACACAATAGAGGACTCACAGACAAAAGACACAAAGAGAAACAAAAAGCTGAGAGCACAGAGCCGCTGCATTGAACATAACATATGTTGTCAACATCTGTTTGACACATACGAGTGTTCATCTTGTTTGACTTAAACTGATGAGCATCTCCTACCTTCTTTGCATAATTTCAGAAGCAAAAGCAACAAAAAAAAAAAGTAGGAATAAAAATCTAAAGTTTAAAATGGAAATTGGAGCTCAGTAGTCTCTGAATTTAAAAGATCTGCAGAATCTGGTTAAACGCTTCACACCACCTGGTCAGCACCAACTCATCTGGGTGTAGGGGGGAGGTTTTATACACCCGATAATCATTGGCCCAGTGAAAAATAGAAATGTGATTTTTAAAAGACTAAATCGTTTTATGTTCCTCCTCAGGTTGATCAGTGAGCGCACGGTGGAGGAGAACATTTTGAAGAAGGCAAACCAGAAGAGGATGCTGGGAGATATGGCTATCGAAGGAGGAAACTTCACCACGGCCTTCTTTAAACAGGTATCACGTTTACACGGGGCCTTCTTTGTAAAATAAATGCCCTTCAGTCAAGCCTTTTTTTCCCTTCTTTCTTCTTTTGTGTCTGGATAAGCTCAGTGATTCATCTGTGCATGATTAATAGTTGAAAGGCGCTCAAACATGTGGGTGGGTGCTTGGTGCATAATTGAATACAGTCACTGGTATCATGTGAAGGGATGTTTTTCCAGTGCTGGATGACAGGCCGAGACCTCATCCCCCTTTTAATTAAATTTGTTCAAACTGTCTTTTATATAAATACTACTTGTGCTTTTTTTTTTCTTCTTTTTTTTTTTTTTTTTGAAGTATAATGGAGTTTCTTCTAATTGGTCTTTTTGAGTTTAGTGTGTTGATGACATTAAGCAGTTCAAGTGCCTCTTGTTTTCTCTGTCTCATCAAGCACACATAACCCGTTCTGCCTTTGCTAAATGTGTCCGACTGTCACTTTGTTCCTCAGCAAACCATCAGAGAGCTGTTTGATGTGAATGAGGGGGAGAAGAGGGAGGCGGCGGTGGAGCTGTCGGTGCCCCAGGCTGAGGAGGAGGAAGCCGTCAACAAGCAGAGCACCACCATCCTGGAGCAGGTTAGAAACTTGGTGTACTGGATATTTACCACCCACCTTTTGGTGATTACCAGGAACAAAATGTACGTTTACTGAAAGTCTTAGATGCAATATAAACTGAATCAGGTTTTTGCTCTCAGCCTATTGAAATGAAAAGCTTAAAAAAAAAAAAGATCTCCTGTTAAAGGTGATCTTCTTATGAACTTCTGGACTGTTTCAAGGACTTTTCAAGAATTTAGCGATTCCTTTATTGACATTACTCATCGATTCAATTCTTGCTTGATCAACACTGGGTTCTCATTGGCTCTGTTTTGACATCTAAGCAGGAGCAAAGAAATTACATTCATGCAAATCAATTGTATACTGTGGGTCAAATGTTTGTTGAGGTATTTCCCGTCTTTGTTGTGATCAGTGTTCAAACTTTGCTCAAAAAAGTAATTATTACACAGAACACTTTTCTCAAAAGTAATGCAGTACATGACTTAATTACTCCTGGGAAAAAGTACTTTGTTATACTACTTGTCACATTACTTTCACTCTGCGTTCTTGGCTAGCTTAGCGTTAGCATGCTGTCTGGGCAGATTCTTTTAAAGAACCGTTGTTGGTTTTTTTTGTGTTAGCACCATAATGCAGTTGTTTCTGTCCTGGGTATGCAAGTTTCCACTTTACCGTTCATCTCGTCCTTTTGTACAATAAAAGTAAATGTTCAAATCCATGCTCTAGACTGCTTCGCTATTTTCCTCCTCTGACACAAACTGAAATCAGCTGATTGTGCAAGAACCGTAATTGAACTGGTTTTCTTCAATAACTGGTTCTCGATTCCCATCCCTAATGGCTCCCAGTTTTGTCGCTTGATCTAACATGAGAACTCCTGTCGTGTTCCTCCTCTACTTGTGCCCTGGCTGTACTTGAACTCTTGATCTCCTCCACCGTGTCAAATCCTTGATAATGCACATTTTCAAAAATGTTCTTGCACTGTGCCGTGTGCTGGGACGCACCACAGTTTAGATAATTTCTGCTGACACCCAGGGCTTAAAAATGAAGCCATCTGAGGCTGGCTTTGAAAGCAAGCCATCCCCATATTCATGTAAACATGTATATGAGGATGGTGATGGTGTTAAAATGCCCAAATTTACAGCAGGACTAAACCCATTTATAGACCAGTACAAAAACATTTCTGGACTCTATGGATAGTTTCATCCTTTTCCAACTCTGCAGGAGACGGAATTTATAATAACTCCTCCATCTGGTCAGGGTGTTGTAGCTGCTATTTCTCCCCTCCTCCAATTCCATTCACTAACCTGGACCACTGTTTGAAAAGAATACAATAGAATAACTTCGGAGATTCGACCAATTTGACTAGGCTAAGTTATTTGATTTTTAAAACCTGAACTTTATTTCACCCCTTGTACGCAGACATAATCCAAGAGTCAGGAAAAAGTTTAACTCCTGCCACATTTATCATGCTTGTGGACATTTACCTGATTATCTCCATCTGTTTGCTTCAGGCGCTGTGTCGTGCCGAGGATGAGGAGGACATAGTGGCGGCCTCTCAGGCCAAAGCAGAGCAGGTGGCCGAACTGGCGGAGTTCAACGAAAACATACCGCTTGATGACGGCGGGGAGCAGGAGGAAGTGGAGGAGCTCTCTAAAGCCGAGCAGGAAATAGCCGCACTGGTGGAGCAGGTGAGTAAAAACACATCGGCTATAAAAATGTATAATATAATAAAATATTAATGCTCTGCTGAATCTTTGAATTACAGTTTGTTTAAACGCACCTTTTCCTCTGCTTGTCTTTAGCTCACTCCCATTGAGCGCTACGCCATGAACTTCCTGGAAGCTTCGTTAGAAGATGTGTGCAAAGAGGAGTTGAAGCAGGCTGAGGTAAAATCACAACTTTCAACTTCAGCTTAATAATTAGTGATTAATACTTGAAAGTAATTTAGACAATAAAGGGAAAAGCAGGAACGAGAACTAGAAAATATTTGATTTCGGTTTAAGTCAAACATTTTTAACTTGATAAAACTTTAAAGAAAATCTTCTCCTCTTGTGTGTTTAGGAACAGGTGGAGGCTGCCAGGAAGGGTCTGGACCAGGCAAAGGAGGAGGGCCTGAAGCTCCACACATCATCTGATGATGACGAGGACGACTTTTTGTCAACACCAACTTCTGCTGAACCCGCCCATCCAGCTCCAGCCCGTCGTGGTCGTAAACCCAAGGACAAGACTGCCACCTCTACAAGGACTAGCGGCCGACTCCGTGGGGCCTCGCCTGAAACTGAGCCTGAGCCCACGACTCCCAGAGAAGTGCCTGAAAGATCCCGCTCAGGTCTGAGAGGACGAGGAGCTGCCAAAGACACAGGTTCTGCGTCTACGATCCCATCCCGCACAGACCACCACAAAACGTCATCATCCACCCGGGTTCAAGATTCCTCCAAATCTTCGAAAGCGTCATCTCCCGCCAGAGATCACCAGAACGCCAAAACCAGGACTCAACCAAACCGCTCCCATCCCAGCCCAGTGCCTTCTCCTCCTACAGCCTCGCCCCCTGGTGGGAAACAGCAGTGTGCTGGGGAGACGGACAGTAAAATCTCCAAAACGGGGAGGGAGGAGAAGGAGGTGGAGAAGGAGAGGAGGGCGTCTGAGTCATCGCTGGAGTCCAGCTGTCCGGCGGATCATCAGACTAAGGATGATGACAGTAAAGACTGCGCCATGTCTCCTCCCTCCACCAGCTCACGGTCGCCTCGCAAGCGGCAGTCAGCTGACGGTGAAGTGCTGCGGGGACTGGTTGAAGATTCACCATCAGCCAAAGTTCTGCGGAAGCTCCCAGGCCGGCTAGTCACAGTGGTGGAAGAGAAAGAGCCACGAAAGAGGCGGCGGCGAGGAAGTGGGACGGGAGGTGGTTGCTCTTCAGAAGAGGCAACGGCGGAGGACAGCGGTGCTGGATTTGTTGACGAGCCGAACAAAGAGGACACATCACAGAGCCCAGACGGCAAAACTAAAGAGACTGTTACCAAATCCCCTCTGGACCAAGACGCTACCCCAAGTCCGCCTGTGCACCCTCAGCCTGTCAGAGGCTATCCTCCATATTCCCCTCCTCATCTGTCTCCTGACATGCCAGTGCTGAGGAATCTTCCCGTGCGGCGCAGATTGGAAACTGAATCTCGTATGGCTGCCCAGATGGGAGAGCAGCATCTAGGGAGAGGACGGGGAGTGAACCAGTCCAAGAAAACGGACATCCCACCAGGCAGAGACGCTGCTTCCGCCTCTGCTGCGGAGTCCAGCGTGAACTCTCTCATGCCACCTTTGAAAAGAAAAAGGGGCCGGCCCCCTAAGACTCCCACAAGACTACCTGAACTTGACAACGCATCGACCACATGCCCACATCCCATCTCGGCAATTGAGGAAGGAAACCCGCCACTGTCCCCTAAACGTAAGAGGGGTCGTCCCCGCAAGGACTCAACGACCACGCTAGAGACCGTTAATGAGAGTCAGAACACTGATCTATCTAAAAGTGATTCCAGGACAGAACTGACGATCTCAGAGACCCCGCCTCCTGCTGCTATTTTTGAAATGACTCGGTCTTCACAGTCGACCAAAGCTGATCAGACAGACACTAAAATTGAGGCTTTGGCCCCGCCTCCAAATCCAGCCTCCTCAACAAAGTCAGATGAAGTTTCCACACCTGTCTCACTTCCCACTTCACCTGCACCCCAGGTGACCTCACTGATCTCTGAGACTGCCTCTCCCCAAGTGGTTGCTTCAGCCCCAGCTCCAAGTCCAGCACCAGCACCAGTCCTCTCTTCTTCCACATATACCTCCACCCCCGTCAGCAACACAGCTCCGTCTCCACCTGTCAGCGATGTCTCACCTCCTCCTCCAGGTGTTAAACCAACACTTGTGGTTTCCACAGTTTCAGATGCTGCTGTTCAACCAGCTGTGGAGGCAACCACCACCACAACCACACCAATTACACACTCCACTCCACCCACTACGTCATCTTTCAAAGCTGTTAAAGACCCCACCCCAACACTCACAACAGCTGCTACCACAGCGTCTGTAACAGTTAGTATTACACCACAAGTCACCACTGCAATGACATCACCTCCAACTACTTCTCTTGTGAAGGACTTGCCACAAGCCTCTCTAGCCTCCACACCCTCCAGTCATCCTGTATCGAGTCTGGATACAGTTTCACCCAAGCAGACCCCTCCAACTACACCTTCCCCCAAACAGACCTCCCCAGCTCCATCTTTACCCAAGCAGAGCCTTCAAGCTACAGCTTCGCCTAAACAAGCCCCTGTAGCTACACCTTCCCCCAAGCAGACCTCCCCAGCTCCACCTTCGCCCAAGCAGACCTCCCCAGCTCCACCTTCGCCCAAGCAGACCTCCCCAGCTCCATCTTCGCCCAAGCAGACCCCTCCAGCTACAGCTACGACTGTGACAGCTCCAGTAAAAACAGCACAAACCAGTATGTTAGACTCAATCCAGACAGTGTCTGACAAGACTTCTACATCACCACCAGTCAAAACAGTGGCACCATCTTCTGGTAATACAGCTCCACCTTCCCCTCCAGCCAAAGCAAAGACAATTGAAACTGCTAACAAAAGCCCGACCGAACAAGCATCACCAACTGCAGAGGTTCAGGAACATGTAGAGCCCGAAAAGCCTTCAGCATCAAGTCCAGTCTGCACGCCTCCTCCAACTACAACTTCCACAAGTGCTGCTACACCTGCAGAGGCAAAGAAGGCTTCAGCAGCTTCATCACCCCCAGCAGAAGGAGTAACAACACCTTCAACTGCAGCGCCCTCCAAAGTCCTCACTTCTTCTTCTCCTCCCAAAACTGCAGAAAAGACTGACAAGACACCTCCGGTAACAGCTACAACATCAGCATCACTGTCTGTCACCATAGCTACATCATCACCAGAAAAGTCTGCTTCCCTAGGGTCAACAACCACAACCATCACCCCTGCTTCAGTAGCTACAGTCACAGCATCCACAACCAAAACAGCTCCACCCGTGTCCACTACACAAACCTCTGCAGTCACTTCCTCTCAGCTACAAACTTCTTCATCCACAAGTGTTCCTGCACCATCTCAGACCGAGGAAGCCACACCTGCTCCCATATCCGCTCCCTCATCCACTCCCCTCGTTGCACCATCTTTAGAGCCATCAACAGAGAAAGAGTCAGCTTCTAAAAGCGACCAAGAAGAGGTGACAGAAATGGAGGCTGAAGCTGCGATGAGTAAGGAAGACGACGACAAAAACTCAGACATTAGCCAGTCTCAGCCTAAAAGAAGAAAGGTGGAGAGTTCCTCTGAGACCAAAGAGTCAGGAAGGCCCCAAGGAGTGGGACGAGAAACAAAAACCACAACCCCCATTCCGAAAGATGAAGCTAACCCTCTGGAAGAAGAGAAAACTACTGAGGATCAGAAACCTGCTATCCAGAAAAGGTCACTTAGTCGCCAGAGTAGCCAGGAGTCTGCTTGCTCTTCTTCGCCATCGTCTGGGTGCTCTACCTCCACCCTCACCCGCCATGCCCACCACAAGAGGACCTACGAGAACAGACATCCTACCAAGAAGAGGCGAGTGGATCCTACATCAGAGGCAGGGAAGGAGGACAAGGAGGAACATGGCGAGGAGGAGGAGGAGAAGATAGAAGAGGGTAGTGAGACGGACCTTCCCCCTACTGCCTCTCGAAGGAGGCGCTCCAGGTCTCCTTCCTCTTCCTCCTCCGACTCTGACAGCAGCAACAGCAGGAAGGAGCACCGGCTCACTCGCTCAGCAAAACGCAGGCTCCAAGATCAGGAGAAGGAAAAGTGCACCAAGGACAGGAAGGGAGCCAAACCAGCACGCAACTCGGACAGAAATGCGTCAAACAACGCCAATGCGTCCACAGGAGGAGAGTCGGGCAGCGATACGTCTTCTGTTAGGATCACCAGGAAGTCTGTGGGATCACAGCCGCCACAGGACACTAAAACGCTGACCAACAGCACGCCCTCGCTACCTCCTGAGCCAGAGGTTCTAGGGAAAAGGTGCTCAGCACTCAATGCAGCAGCCAAGCTTTTAGCTATGAAAGGCAGGGTGGACACCCCAGGCCACACACCTCGGAAAGACTTCACCCCTAAAGCTCCTGCGACTTCCACCACTGCCCCTTCGGACAAAAACCAAAAGCCTAAAAGTAAAAGTGTGCCAGCCTCTCCTCAGAGCAACTCTGTGACCAATAACAAAAGCAGCAAACCTTCAACACCCAATCAGGCGAGCCGATCTACATCACGCTCCACCAGACAGTGCCCTGGCTCTCTGGTTCCACCCTTAGAGGTGGAGTACAAGAGGCCTAAACCAGAGGAGAAAGAGAGCGGGAGCAGGAAGTCCTCGAGGGGCAAGGAAGGCGAGGGAGAGACGCGATCGTCGTCAAGGGGCCACAGCGCCTGCAGCAGCATGAGCAGCGATGGCGAGGGCGACTGCGGCGGACGCAGCAGCAGAAGCCGCAGCAGCAGCAACAGCAGCCAGCGCACCCTCAGCTCCCAGAACACGGAGCACCGAGGTTCCCGCTCCCGTGCCACTTCCTCCGGCAGCGAGCGGGAGAGGGACCGCAGCCCTGAGCGGGCAAAGAGCCGTGACAAAAAGGAGAAACAACACCGAGAGAGTCGCAAGGAGAGCAGGAGGTCCCAGAAGCTCTCGCAGGATGTGACCAGCAGCTCGGGAACCGAGGGGTCAACGCCAGACAGGGTGCTACGGAGTGTTGCTGCACTCGCTGCAGTGCAGGCCCGCTCACCGGCCGCAAGCACCCGCTCCTCCTCAAGCCAACAGCGTCACAATAAGACATGATTGGAGTGCCAAAGGGGAGAATTAAAAAAAACACAAAAAAAACAGAAGCGAGGGTGTGGCGGAGCGTGATACGAGAGCATGACGTGATCTCCAAGGTTGCTGCTTTGTCTGCACTCTGAGGAAAAACAAGAGCAAACTGAGTGCTGCACAAGCCAGGGACCTCACCGCCTCTCGGGCCCTCTCCCTTTCTAGTCGGGGCGCGCCAGCTCTGCTTTTGAGCGCTGGGGGAAGGCTCAGGGACGCTGGACTGACAGTAAACAGGTGGCGCCGCTGTCGAGCGTCCAGATATGTGGACATGCCGTGGATAAAACTCACCACTTGGACTCGGAGGGGGTGGGGCGTGGGTGGGACAAAAGGTGCAAGTTGTTAGTTCACATAATGTACTGTAATCATTAAAAGACTGGAACACTCAGATGCTCTGTTAAGACAGGGTTAACGGCGCCCTCTGCTGGGGTTACCCATGAAAAGTAATTTGTGTGACATTTAAAAGTCTCGAGTGAGCGGTTGTATTGTAAGTTGAAGGTTTTAGAAAGTTTGGTTTTGAGATTTTCTGTCCTGACTATTGTTTCTCTGTAGTCAGTTGATAAGTTATGCATATTTTATTATTTCTTCCAGGTTATTAGGAAGAGAACAGATCTGTCAATGTGATCTTTGCTGCACTATGCTGGAGCTCGTCTTTTTGTTTGGCCCCTCCTCTCCCCCTCTTTGTTTATTTTTAATTTTTTTTATTTTCTCCATGTCACTTTCTGTTCATCGGATTCGAAAATCCAGCCTTGCATTTCTCTTTTGCACATCTTTAATAACGTGGCCCTCGGCTTTTTTTCAGTACACCGTGGTGTTGTGATGCGTTTGTTCATCAACTGAAGTTGATGAATTGGTTCCTGGTACCTGACGATGTTTGTCTCCAGTTTGGAAAATGTATTATCTTTAGTCACACCACAAAATCCAGCTTTCATCCCCCCAAAACGTCCTAAAGGCAGTTTAAAAAATTACTTGTCACAAAAAGCCAAGTAAATGTTGAGAACTGAATTTAAGAGTGCCTCTGTGGCCAAATGGTTTTGAACCTCAGATTGCCTTGTGAAGCACCTGAAGCAGGGGTGTTAAATTTCTCTTATTCGGTTATTAAAAAAACAAATTAATCCAAAAAATGATGTGGGGAAAAATCCACCCCTTACATGAAACAAGAAAGGAAAAACACCCCGAGCATCAGTGCTACTGAATTAATGTTTCATTTTTCACCTGAACTTTGTTTTTCTCTCACATCATCGATTTTGGTTCATGTTTAAAAAAAAAAGGAAAAAAAGAAAAAAGTATACTTGGACAAAATAAAAAAAAAAATATGTGAATAAAATTACTGGTACAGTTTGAGATGACTGTAAATTGTCGATTTACTTTTGAGCAAAGATGATATCTGGTGGGGGGGCGGGGGGGTAGTTTATGGTGATGGTCTTACTTTGATTTCTGTCTCTTTTTGTTGCATTCCTTTGATCCTTGTAATTCCACATTGTTTTACTTGAAAATTATGGCAATTACAGTTGAATAAAAAGACCAAAAATTAGTTGAAATTTTTTTTTTTTTTTTACCCCAAATGAAGATTTATTTCTGTGACCAACACAAGAAAGAAGAGCTGGAGCTCTGCAACCGTCTGCTGAGCTTCACCTTCTATTAGTGCGACTCACCGAAATCCAACTCTTAATGGAGTATCTGACAAATATGGTTTGCTGCGTAGCAGAAGTCATCCAAGAGGTTATTAGTTTGTTTATAGATGTAATCTTAATGCCTTCGCTTCCAAATATCATCACTTCTAGCTCCAAAAATGCAGTTGGAGCTAGAAAAAACAGTTGAAGCCAACAGACCAACTTAGCTGAGGTTAAATCCTGAAGCATGAAAAACTGGCAGGTCTGAAACATCTTCTGTATTTGTAACAGAGAATCAACTGCTTTTATGACGCGCTTCTGTTTTTATTGTAATACTTTTACTTGTTTTCCTAAATCTTGCCTCTGATATTTGCCCTCCATACTTTCACAGACTTAACACTAAGACCAATGAAAACTAAACTGAATTAAAACAAAGTCGAAATAGAATAAAAATTAACTAGAGAATAGAACTGCCCTCGGCTCACCTGATTCATGACCTCATCGGTAACATTTTTGCAGTGAGTTTATTGGCTCAATCACTAGTTTCAGCTCTTAAATATAAATCAGCTAAAGAGTTTCAGTGTCACAATTACTGACCTCATGTCTGGTTTCAAATCAGCTTTTTTCAATCATAAAAATGAAATGTTTGGTAAAATCCAAAATTGGTCTGTGTTAACCTGCATTTTTGTCCCTGTGGCTACAAAGGCAACAGCTGCTCTCTTAACAGAACAGGAAGGGAGGAGACCCTGACTTATTTTAATGAAAACTGCCCACTGACTTTTTTTCCTCCCACCAATCAGGATGGAAACACCCCACAGCTGAGTGTTCAGCAAGCTCGCCAACTTTAAAGCTTTCAGGGATGTTTTCCATTTTCCTGTGAGGTACAGTGTTCTTCATTATTTCAAACCACTGTACACCCTGTGCATTAAACGGATCACAAAAGTGCAGGTTAGGCAGGTATTCCAGACTTTGTCCTCCCCAGCAACGTTTTCTAGTTCTTCCTGGGGATCCCGAGGTGCTTCCAGGCTCCTTTAGAGGGCCAGCTGATAGTTCAAGACTTGCTAATCTTAAAAAGATACAAGGCAGACTGAGGATAATGGAACATGGCGGTATTTTATTTTAAAAACAAATGTATAATAAAATAAATGAGCGATGCAAAATTGAAACAGCCATAACTTTACACAGTAGCAGTGTCACTCCCCTCCATCCTCTGCTAGCCTTTTTCACAGCAACTTTTCTGCTTCTGAACGAGGCGTCAGTGAGAAGCCGCCTCTCAGTTTTGGTTAATTTTTTCTTTTTTAAATGGGTTTCATTTGTCCCCTTGGTGTATTCTGACTCCAAAATTTAGCAAAAAAACTGCATAATGGGACAAAAGGGTGAGAAAAAAACAGAACAAAACACGTTGAAGTCTAAAATACATCCATCCCTTTTTGTTAATGCACGACGTCACATTTGCAAAGGAGAAGGCACCATTTCTGAAGACGTGTGTGTTGTTTAAGCAGGCGCTTGCACAACGTTTTGAGTCAAAAATGCAAACTGGAAGGACACAGGAAAGGGGAAGCGTTGGACCTGTACTGTTGAGAGACCTTATGCAAATGTGAAGAGGAGGAGGAAAGGGCGGAGGGTAGGGGTTATTTCACACACACATACACACAAAAAAAAACACAAAACTGTATTTACACTTGTTACATGTACGCAGTATGAAAACAAAAACTTTGAAGTTTTAAAAATCATCTGCATAAATTTTTTATCACCAGCAACATCGGTTATGTACAATTATATTAGTCTATTTCCTGTATCCGACTATAAAAGGCCTACATTATAAAATTGTTCTTTAGGTCTCCAATTCATCCAGAACCATCAACGTTACAACACAGTTTTCCTGAGTACAGTATGACGAGTGCCAGTGTTTGATCAATACTGCTCTGTGCCCCACTCAAGGTCACTTAATTCCTCTTTTTTTTTTTTGTTTTTTTTTTTAAACACAGGAGGGGAAGGATCGACTGGTGTAACACAGTGAGTCCCGCTGTTTGTTTTTGCAGAACAGAAACTGACAGAAAACGTGCGGCGCCGGCATCGAGCGCGCAGCACAGATTGTGAGATTAAACGACAGAGCACATCTCTTCCATACAACAGAAAAAGTGGAGAGTAGGACCGTTAGGCAGACAGGAGGGTTAGAGGAATAAAAAAAAAAAAAAATCAAACTGAAATCCACTGACTCCGCTCAGCTGTACATCCTGTGAGCTGATGTATATGCATGAATGTGTGGATTTGGGGGTATCCATAATGTGCTTCTGCTAACTTGCACCACAGGGTGTTGCTAGGATGAGAAGGTGGTGACCAAGGCGATGATGATGATGAGGAGAAGGATGGCCAAACAGATTCCAATCCAGAGTTTTTTCTGCAGCGGGAGATAAGCACACAGGTTAGAGTCATTCCAGGAAAGAAAAATCAATCCCCCCCACCCCATCATGGTTTCAGAGTGGGGCCAATTTATAGTCTCCGACACACAGAAACAAGTACAGCGGCCCCTTTTTCTGTGGGATAGATCGCTGGTTATAATAAGTTACAGCATATGAGAGGTCTCATTTTAACCCAACATGTAATACCAGGCTTGTTTTCTAAAGTTAACCTTGTTTTTTGTTTCCTTTTCTTTCTTTTGTGCATGAGCAACACACATCGTCTTTTTCCAATCACGTCATAAAACCAGAGCTTTCCCAACTGATCATCATGAGCCTGTGAAGCTTAGCTGGTGCCATAAAGTCTGACCAGATGGGGATTTAATTCAAAGAGTCAACACCCAAAGACAAGCTATTGTGTTTTCAGGGCCTGTAACTTGCACAACTTTTGAATGGCTTCAATAAACAAGCTAAAGTTGCTGTATATAAAAATCAGCTGATCGTGATCGGATCAGGTGGGAGATGCTCACTGATTTTATATGGGATGATGTGTTCAAGATTAAAGCAGTTTTCCTGCAAAGCGCTCAACCTCAAGCCAAGATTTAGTCACTTCTATTTAATTTTATTTACATAGCGCCAAATCACATCGGCAGTTTCCTTAAAGTGCTTTTTACTTTAAAAATTTAAAAAAAAAAAAGAAATCAGTATTTAATAATAAAACCATCCCCTTTGAGCAAGCACTTTCCGACAGTGGGAATAAAATAATCCTTTTTAACAGGAAGAACCCTGCAGCAGAACCAGGCTCAGGGAGGGGTGGCCATCTGCCCCGGTGGGACAAATCTGGATCTTGTTTATCCAGAGGGTCTCATTTCTGAGCTTAAAGTTGACCTGAAGCTGTTTGATCAGTGCGATGTGTCATGTAAACACTAAAGTCGCTCCATTTCATAACCATAAGCAACATTCAGGAGTGTTAAAGCATCCCAGCATTCGAAATACAGCTAGAAGATGTGCCTGGTATCAAAAAGGAGACGTTCACATGCTGTTGCTTGTTTCGACCAGACACCTTTCCCACATGGTTATATGACCCTTCAAAGTTACCGAAAAAGCACTTTAAGTTTTGTCCAATGAATTATAAGGGGAAAAAAAGGGTCCTGGTGCTTGGCTCTCATCTCTTATTGTGTAGTTAAGAGCTATGAAGGCTTAAAAATGCACACATGAGACCCTAATGTGCAAAATTACAAACTGAGAGCAAAAACTGATCAGGAAAGTGTTTGCTCAGGTTATATATTAAAGGCTTTTTTTCCCCATACATCCTCACTTCACAGGAGTCGCCCCCTGCTGGCCAAGAAAGTAGCACTTCACTTAAGATAAGATAAGATAGAACTTTATTAATCCCTCGGGTGGGTTCCTCTGGGAAATTCGACTTCCAAAAAGCACAGCAACGACCGAAGTTACAGTTACAGAATTGTTTTTTTTTTTTTATATATATATATATATATATATATATATATATATATATATATGGATAGCGTAGTGGTTAAACTACACGCCTTTGGAACAGAGGATCGCAAGTTCGATTCCTGCCTGGGGCGTCTGTATCCAGTAAGGGTCCTAAGGCTAGACCCCCTATGCTAAGCAAGCCTACCGCAGACATGAGCGAGACAGATAAATATGAAGGCATGCCGGCTCGGACGTCGCCCGGATCAACAAGGTCCGCGTCAGGTGTTGAGGAACCAGGGCACCCTGACGAAAAGTGGGCTACTGGAACAAGAAGGCATCGGTGGGCAAGGGACGAAAACAGGGCGTTGTTGGAATGCTACTACGCAAGTAACCCCGGCGGAAGGGGCTACATGAATAGGATGAGGGACCTATGGATTCTTCGATACCCAACATCCACAATCACGGCGAAACAACTAGTAGCTCAGTGTTCCAACATTCGAAAGAAGGGACTGCTCTCACAGCTAGAGATTGACGAGGTACAACACAAATGCTACGGCAAGGAGGAGTCAGGACGCCAGGTCAGGGGGGAGATATCATCACCCCCACCCGAGATTGGGTACATAGCCCCAAGTGCGATAGGAGAAGGATCGTTGAGTGCGAGAGGAACTGACCTGAAAAATAGGATCATGGCCAAGCTTGAAACCTGGATCCCCCGTAGCCGGTTACCAAGATTACGTGAAGTACCCTCAGAAGGTCTGCTAGATGATGTTAATGCAGCACTACGGGCAATACCTACAACCACAATTACCGACACTAACAAGCTGATCTACAATACGGCAGCAGTGATCAGTGAGATGCTTGGCTACAAGTTGAACAGCCACAAGGGGCAGTACCCTCCATGGAGAAGGAGGCTAGAGGGCAAGATCAAAGTAGCACGGAGGGAGGTTAGCCAACTAACGGAGTTGCAGAAAGGTGCGACAAATAAGGTGCCTAAGAAATACAGCAAGTTGTCCATACCTGAGGCCTTGGAAACTGCCAAGCAAAGACTCACAGCCTTGGCCAGCCGCTTGAGGAGGTACACCAGAGAGATAGAAGGCAGGAGAATAAACCAGCTGTTCTCCACAGAACCAGCAAAGGTGTACTCTCAGTGGCAAGGGAACAATAAGAGAACAGCACCACCAAGGCTGGAGACGGAGCAATACTGGAAGAGCATATGGGAGAAGGATGCAACCCATAACGGCAATGCTCAGTGGCTAGAGGATCTGAGGGCAGACCACAGCGACCTCCCTGAACAGGGTCCAGTAACCATCACAGTGGCAGATATCCAAGAAAGGGTCTCCAGTATGAAGAGTTGGACAGCACCAGGGCCCGACATGGTTCACGCCTACTGGCTGAAGAAGCTGACTGCACTCCACGAGCGTCTGGCAGCACAAATGAACCAGCTGCTAGTTAACGAAAGACACCCGGAATGGCTAACTGAAGGCCGGACGGTCCTGATCCCCAAGGACCCCAAGAAGGGACCGGTCCCCTCCAACTACCGACCAATAACCTGCCTCAGTACTACATGGAAGCTCCTGTCAGGCATCATATCGGCTAAGATGAACAGGCACATGGGTCAATACATGAGCGGGACACAGAAAGGAATTGGCAAGAATACCAGAGGTGCAAAACACCAGCTACTGGTAGACAGAACAATCAGCCGAGACTGCAAGACCAGACTGACCAACCTGTGCACTGCCTGGATTGATTACAAGAAGGCCTATGACTCAATGCCCCACAGCTGGATACTGGAATGCCTAGAATTGTACAAGATCAATGGGACCCTAAGAGCCTTCATCAGGAACTCAATGGGGATGTGGCGTACAACACTAGAGGCCAACTCCAAGCCCATAGCACAAGTTACCATCAAGTGCGGGATCTACCAAGGAGATGCTCTGTCCCCACTGCTGTTCTGCATAGGCCTGAACCCCCTCAGTGAGATCATTAACAAGACTGGCTATGGATACCGACTACGGAACGGAGCAGTTGTCAGCCACCTCCTGTACATGGATGACATCAAGCTGTATGCCAAGAGTGAACGAGACATTGATTCACTGATCCACACTACCAGGCTATACAGCAATGACATTGGAATGTCGTTCGGACTGGAGAAGTGTAGTCGGATGGTAACAAAGAGAGGGAAGGTAGTCAGAACTGAGGGGATTGAACTACCAGAAGGCAACATTGCAGACATAGAGGACAGTTACAAGTACCTGGGGATCCCGCAGGCAAATGGGAACCATGAAGAGGCCGCTAGAAAGGCTGCAACCACCAAGTACCTGCAGAGGGTCAGGCAAGTCCTGAGGAGTCAGCTGAATGGTAAGAACAAGATCCGGGCCATCAACACATACGCCCTGCCCGTGATCAGGTACCCTGCTGGGGTAATAAGCTGGCCAAAGGAGGAGATAGAAGCCACTGACATAAAGACAAGAAAGCTCCTGACCATGCATGGAGGGTTTCACCCCAAGTCCAGCACCCTGAGGCTGTACGCTAAGCGGAAGGAAGGGGGCCGGGGACTGGTGAGTGTCAGCACCACAGTCCAGGATGAGACAAGGAACATCCAAGAATACATTGGGAAGATGGCCCCAACTGACCGAGTGCTCAGTGAATACCTCAGGCAGCAGAAACCCAAGAAAGAGGAGGGAGACGAGGAACCATCATGGAAGGACAGGCCCCTGCACGGTATGTACCACCGGCAGATAGAGGAGGTGGCTGATATCCAGAAATCCTACCAGTGGCTGGACAAAGCTGGACTGAAAGACAGCACAGAGGCACTAATCATGGCAGCACAAGAACAAGCTCTGAGTACAAGATCCATAGAGGCTGGGGTCTATCACACCAGGCAAGACCCCAGGTGCAGGCTGTGTAGAGATGCCCCAGAGACTATCCAGCACATAACAGCAGGGTGCAAGATGCTAGCAGGCAAGGCATACATGGAACGCCATAACCAAGTGGCCGGCATAGTGTACAGGAACATCTGTGCTGAGTATAACCTAGAAGTCCCGAGGTCAAAATGGGAGATGCCCCCAAGGGTGGTGGAGAATGACCGAGCTAAGATCCTGTGGGACTTCCAGATACAGACGGACAAAATGGTGGTGGCTAACCAACCGGACATAGTGGTGGTAGACAAACAGAAGAAGACGGCCGTAGTGATCGATGTAGCGGTTCCCAATGACAGCAATATCAGGAAGAAGGAACACGAGAAGCTGGAGAAATACCAAGGGCTCAGAGAAGAGCTCGAGAGGATGTGGAGGGTGAAGGTAACGGTGGTCCCCGTGGTAATCGGAGCACTAGGTGCGGTGACTCCCAAGCTAGGCGAGTGGCTCCAGCAGATCCCGGGAAAAACATCGGAGATCTCTGTCCAGAAGAGCGCAGTCCTGGGAACAGCTAAGATACTGCGCAGGACCCTCAAGCTCCCAGGCCTCTGGTAGAGGACCCGAGCTTGAAGGATAAAACCGCCCGCAGGGGCGTGCTGGGTGTTTTTATATATATATATATATATATATATATATATATATATATATATATATATATATATCTCGTTAGCTTCATAGCATAATTGCCTAAGTCATTTGACTAAGTCAATGACTTAGGCACTTATGCTATGAAGCTAACGAATAAATAAATAGGAATAAAAAATAAAAATACAAGTGAATTGCACATTTCAAGTATTGAGTCTATTGCACTGTTGACTATTTACAAAAAGTATTGCACAAGGTATTGTACAGTGAGGTGCAGAGGCACTACAGCTTAGTTGTTCCCCCCTCCTTTGTCCTCCTGTTTCCCCTCCCTCTCCCCTCCAGAGAGGAGTTAAACAGTTTGATGGCGTGTGGGACAAAGGAGTTTTTAAGTCTGTTAGTTCTTGTCTTGGGGAGAAGCAACCTGTCACTGAACAGACTCTTCTGATTGTTTATGGCCGTGTGCAGAGGATGCCCATCAGTTTCTTTAATGTCCTTTTCTCTGCCACTGTCACCAGAGTGTCCAGCTTCATGCCGACCACAGAGCCAGCCTTCCTGATCAGTTTCTCCAGCCTGCATGAGTCCTTCTTTGCTGTGCTGCTCCCCCAGCACACCACAGCATAGAAAAGTACTCCAGCAACCACCGACTGGTAAAACATCCTCAGGAGCTTCCTGCAGATGTTAAAAGACCTCAGCCTCCTGAGGAAGTACAGTCGGCTTTGGGCTTTTTTATACAGGTGCTCTGTGTTGCATGACCAGTCCAGTTTATTGTCCACCCACAGCCCGAGGTACTTGTACTTATCACACAGTCTAGGATTTTTAATCTTTTTAACGAGAGTCTGATAGAACCAGACAGATGGGATTACCACAATATTTGAGAAGCTTAATTTATTTGCTGTTCTCCTCCATTAGAGCAGTTTCCAGTGTCAATATTTACAAACTCTCCGACTTTGGAGCGTGCTGCCGTTAAGCACACAGAGGCCGCTCCTCTGCACGTTTAGCACAGTGATCGAGTTTTAGTGGCGATCCAAACAGCATTTCTCTGCAAGGCAGCATTTTCCAAAGCAGAATAATGAGGAAACTCGTTTCAGGAAGTTTCACCTTGCGTCACTCATGTGAATACAGGGCAGAGCTATTCTCTCATAACAGCACGGAGGAGGAAGAAAAACAAAGAGGATCGGAGCCCTCTCCTCGTTTTCTCTGTAAAGTACCCATGAAACCAAAAGAGGATAGGACTCTCTGCAGCACAAAGTGTCCGTTTATTGTTATGCATCTCTGCTGTTTCTGATTTAGTTTTTTAATTTAGGAGATTTTAGGACAACTGCTTACACTAGGAAAGCTGGTATATTTATAGAAAAAGGCACTAAGAGAATATTAGGAAAACAGTGAGTCGTGTTTCCATCTCTTCATCAACACATTCTGGTTTTCCAAATTTAATGATAACCATTAAATTAATTACTGTTTAATAACAAGCTTAAGGAAGTATTTTCATAGATTTTACAGTTTCACTGAGTGTAGTCTGTGTAACTCTGACCTCTAAATTGGAAAATAAGTATTTCTCATCCTTTTTTTTCCCCCAATGTATTAACATCAGGTAATGTCTGCATGGAAATAACCAACAATCATGCTTGATGACAGTTGGTTAGGCCTCTCTACACTCTCATTTCTGATCACAAGTCCCACTAAAGGACTTCAGGTCATCATGCCACCCTCACCGAGTCTGATTCTGACATGTGTACATGTAGGGCTCTGACCAGCTCCTGCTCTCTCCTCCACACTGTGGAGACCCTGGAGGAGCTGAAAGGGGTACAGGTACTATCTCATGCCAGTAGCAGCGAAACAAAACTAGAGGAGGGATAAGGAGAGAGCACGCACTGTAAAACCATTTGGCAGTTGCCTTGTTGTTGCCTTTCTACCAGTTGTTGCTTTAATTTGCACCAAAGCAGCTGAAATCATAAACGTTTCTGCTTCCTAACTGGACAGACTAATCCTCCTGAAGTTCACTCTTTGTGTTGTTATTTTAGAGAAAAGTGAGAACCTGCAGAAACGAGCACCTTAATGTGAATGTGGGAAAACAGTCTCTTGGCTAAGAGGCTTCGCATCGATTTGCATCCTTGTTTAGATTGTGTGTGTAATCGAGCTGCGAGAAAACTTGGCTTCGTCGTTGCTGTGAGTGTAATGAAAGTAAAAGTGACGCTTAGATCGACTGATTAAAAAACTGTCCTTTTCATGATGTCATTCGGGTTTCTCTGTGCGTACCTTGCGTGATCTATGCTGATACGTGACCGCTTTCTCCAGTTCGCCCTTTGCTTTCTCCACGTAGTCTGAAGACTTGTTGATATTGTTCTCAATCCTGTCCACCATCTCGCCCTGCGGTGAACAAAAACATCACAATCAAACGCCATCCGCAGCCCGAACCAGCTCCACCGACTTCATTGGCGCTGCGTTACCTGAGCCTCCACCTCCATGGCGAGGTACTGGAACATGTCGTGCAGCTCTCTGATGCTGCTCTCCAGCTTCAGGATCTCATCGTGCCGGGACTCGATCTCATTCAGAGCCTGCCTCGTAGCTTTAGTATCACTCAGGATCTGGACACCATATTTATTAGGGAAATCGTGGACAGCAGAACCAGGCACAACTTTTCAGGGGGTCATCTATGAACAGCAGCACAAAACCTGCAGGATTCTTCGCACGAGCTACTTGAGTTAGACTACAGCACAGCTAAGGGCTGCACAGGATATTCTTACCATATCTGTAGTCCTGTTTGAGCAGTAAGAAAGGTGTGTGAAAGTTACTAAACCTGCAGCCACAGAACACCTGCATCTGCTGCAGGGAAGTCTGTGTTGTGGTTTCTCATGTTGAAACACACTTTGCTTTTTGTTAACTTCGCACGTACTCACATTTTGGGTGAAAACATCCGTCTGCCCGCTCTCGAGCATCGCATCCAGCTGCTCATCTGTCACGTTGCTGCCAGCTGAAGACAGGAGAAAATCGAATCAGAGCGTTTAGAGGAACGCGCAGAACGGTGAAGATATTGTTCTGTCCTCGTCTACAGCTGATTACAGCGCTCCCATTAGCATTATTCACACTCTACTAGAGTAGCTTTGCATGATTAGCAGTTCAAAATAATCTCTTTATCTTAAACTTGAAGGCGTTTCAGCCATTCCCCTTTTAGCCAACCCTCTTCTGACTGACGGGTGGAGCAGGGTGGGTGAGCTTCGAGATAAGAGGTCCCATTTAGGTCACTGTAATATCCATACTAGAGATGGCACGATACCACTTTTTTATGTCCGATACCGATATCATAAATTTGGATATCTGCCGATACCGATATGAATCCGATATAGTGTTTTTTAATCAACAAAACTGTTTTTTTAAATATCTTGCTGCATTTTGTATAAGTTCATACTCAAGTTTAAAACAACGACTACACTAAAGCTATTCTGTTATACCTGTATGCAAAAAAAAATATTTCATAGTTCAGCAATACTGATCAATCTAATAAACTTAAACCTACACCATCCTCCCTATTCTGGTATTTTAAAGAGTACTTAGCGTAAATATTAAGCAACCTAACTAATAGGGTTCCAACTCCCAGCAACAACAAAAATAAATAAATAAAAAATAGGGAACCACCCCTCACGCGCCACCTCATGATGCTTAATCGACGTAATCAACCTTAATTTGATGCAGTGTGAAAAAAATGCACAGAAATCAATTCTTTTTCAAGAAATATTAAATAGATTCAACATCTTTCTTCAACAAAATTGCAGACTGCACAGATGGTACCTTCCCAAAGGAAAAAGTACTATAGCTTACTAGGGTATATTAGACTTAACAGTTACTATATACAGTAATGGACTTCTATACATTTTACATCAGATTAAAACTTTGGGTGTAAGATTCAGATAAATATTAAATAATTAAAAGCGAGACATTTTAAATGAGAATAAGAAAGAAAAGTATGTCTTTGTGCCCCCTTTTCCCTGTTAATGCCCTATCGGCCCCCCTGGCTAAACTTTGCTAGATCCGCCCCTGCACAGTTACCAGCGTCAGCTACGTAGAAAAAGATCCTCGAGTAGAAAGTAATATTAAATAAATTCTAACAACAGCTGATCAAGCTTAAACGTGCTGCTGTTGTTCAGCCGCTGGTTTCCTCTTTCTGGTGCAAAGTGGGCCAAAAACAAACAAGAGACACGGACTCGCGACAGAAAAGCCGATCAGCTGATCATTAGCAGTTTCATGATTGAAGTAGCAGCTGGAGAGCGAGAGGCAGTCGCTCGTTAAGCTTAACGCAGGAATGCTTTACAAACATTCAGAGATGGACTTACACACTTGCTTTACTTCTCTCGGGATAATTTTGTTGGAGATGAAATGCCGGGTTGCTAGCGAAGCTCCACATGCTATCCAGACCACCGACAGGTCCGGCATGCCACAGCCGCTCTATCACGTGATGCATACTGCTCCAACGTGCTAACGTTCTGAGGTGAGTTACGGCGTGTTGCAAGTTTTGTGAGGTGCTTTCGTGATATTTAATGGATCGGATTACATTTTTATTTTTCTCCGATATCCGATCCAGTAATTTAGGTCAGTATCAGACCGATACCGATACGTAATATCGGATCGGTCCATCTCTAATCCATACATCAACATTTTAGAGCAGTTCAAGGCCTGAGCTTTTTAGTTTGTACCTAAACTGACTTCATTATTTGACTGTATGGTTTCATTTAACAGGAACGACCACCACTGCAGGATATGACAGGAAATTACAGCAGTGCTTTCTAGTCATTCGTGACCACACATGAAGCTGTGCAGAGCTGCTAGCCGAGCACCTTTGACTCATCTTTGGTCAAATCAGCTTCAAGCACCAGCATGGTGTCGGAATTCTTTTAAAGTGAACTTGTGCTTTTCCTTTAATTCATGTCCAGTTTTAAAGGTCGATGATCAAATTTTAAAATAATGTGATCAGTTTATGTACACGTACTCCCTGTGAGCCAAAAGCTCAGGCTTCAGACTGTGTTCTTCTAGTCTTGGCTCAGTATGACGTTACAGAGAGGGGATATTTCTAATATGGTCACAAACCCCACCCACTGGCCACCCAACCTTTCTGTGTTTGAGGGGCAGCCAATTAGGAGAAAGTTGTCTTAAAAAGGGGGAGGAGCTAAAACTGCTTTTGGTACAGTACAAGATTAAAAAATAAAATAAAGGATTATTTTGAAATGTGAATCATGCAAAGCTACCCTAGTAGAGGCACACTGCACATTAGTGTGAAATATCCATCTCACCCCCTTTAAACATATGTTGTGTCATTTTAAAACAGAAAGTGACAGAAAGAAGAAAACGGCATGGCGTTGTCACCCGACTTTAAACCTCCTGCCGTAGTGTGGAAGTGATCGGTAAAACTGATTTCCCCAAGTGAGACCACAGACCACAAAAATCTGACAAGGTGACAGATATATCTCCTCGGTGCTGCGTGCTACTCACTGATTTTCAGCTGCCTCTGTATTCTTTCAACGTTTCTATCCCTGTACTGAGCCTGGATGGTGTTACAGTGGCCCATGAGCTCCACAAACTCCTTGGACAAGATAGTGTGCTGGCAAAAGGAGAGCGAAAGAAAAAGGAAGCAGAGTGAAAAAACAAATGTAGTCGTAATTTCCCTCAAAATTTCCCCAAAACCAGCTGTCATTTTCACAATGAGTGGCCATTACAGATAACACCTACGATTTAGCTGCTTTTAAAATGGTTATCAATAACCGCAGTCTAAACTATCAGCACAGCATTCATTTCCACTTTAAGGCTATAAAGAGCATTAAAACTGATCATACGCCAGTCACATGACCTCGATGGCATGCTGTTTACAGAGAAAATAGAAAGAGAGGGGCGTTATGTTTTTAGCTGATTACAAAAAGTCTCGGGTGCTACCTGTGTGCGCTGCATTCGAGTATTTATGGGTATGTATTTCCCATCATCCTCTCCCTTCTTGGGCTCAATACCTGTGGAAAGACGGCCATAAGTCAAGCCATGCTGAACAAAATAATAAATCTTTTCCCCCTGCAGCTCAAAGATACTCACTCTTCAGCTTTCTCTGGATTTGACCAGCCAGCGTTTTGATCTCGTCTCGAAGAGTTTGGAGCTCTTTCTTCATATCTGTGCAAAAGATCAAAAACAGTAAATTTAGCAAACAAAACCCTTGAATAGGACAACCTGATCGCCCCCTCTCCTCTGACAGTTTACTAACATGCTTCTGTCTGCAACTTTCGGTGAACCACTACACCTTATATATGACGATATATTACGCACCTTCCTTCGGTAGCGCCTCGCCCAGCACAGTTTTCTGTTTGTTCTCGAGGTCAGACACCATCCTTTTGAGCTGCTGGAGCCCCTGGTGAATTTCTTGGGTCTGACGATAACAAGGAAAGAATTTTAGGGAACAAAAGAACTATTTTGTTAGCTCAATTTATCTCATATATCAAGCAAATCTCATCCTATTCCCTCTATCAGTCCTTATAGCTAAAATGGGTGCAGCTCCCTCTGATATCTATGAAGCAATGCCAACATATGTAAGCTTTCTTTGTGTTAGCTGGCTCAACAACACCTAAAGTCCCCCATCAGAGACAATAACGGGTATCACACAGGCTTTCTGCTCCAGGCTCTGACTGCACTTACAAAAACAAGGCACTACTGGTGCAGCAAATAATTCAGAGAAGCAGTGCTGCAGAAAAGTGTTTGTTTTGTGAATTCATATATTAATATACCATCACATGAAAAAAGAAAGTTTCCACTGGACTCTCTGCAGTTCTGTAAGAAGTAGTAAGTCTGCAGCGTAACCACATCCCCTCTTAACCCTACGCCGTAACCTGACGTGCACCTCCTAAGAAATATAACTACATGCTGGGTCGATGCAGCACACAACATGTGGAAGGTTATGGCGTAGGGTTAAGAGGAGGTTCCAGTTTTGTCAGTTATGACGCAGCTTTCCTACGCATTTGATTAGGAACACCTGGCTGCTACTTGCCCTCTTATTTCCTGCCGAAGCAACAAAGGTTTTTGATGAGACAGCTGCAAGTTAAAGCTGTGAAATGTTTAACTTGATTCATCATAATATTCAATGGACCATGGCTCGATGACAAAGGTGTGGAAACCACTTCAGTCTGTGGCCAAATTAAAGTCAAAATTTTAAGATGCCGGCTACAAATTTTGACTTATGGATGGAAAAAGAAAAAAGTTCTTTAGTGAGCGAGCTTCCATGATTAAACCCTGTTTACACTGCTGCTCAGCTTTCCTCAGCATGAAAAATATAAGCATACTTACAACATATTCTCAATCAGTGAAAGCACATTTCCAGATGATTTTTAACCAAAACACTGAACATAACCTTCTGCAGACCAGGTCATGTGTTCAGTCTAAGTTGCCATAGTGATCCAGCCAAGTAAAAAGCCACCTTCATGACAGTTGAAACTGACTTCAGGCTCAGTATGGCTCACTAACCAATTAATCTGCCTTATAACTAGACTATTCACGCTGGTTGAACAACTACTGATTTTTTAAAAATAAAACACTTGCATACAGCACCGTTAACCCACTTATTTATGCAGGACAGTTTAAACTGCTCTGACTCCTCATCTATTTAACCTGACACTGGATGTCCAGCCTCTATGGCTCCCTGCCCTTACGTCCTTGTGTCCTCTCCCCAGATAACCTTGGTCCTTATCCTCCAGCTTCTCTCCTCCTGTTGGTGAATGGTGTCACAAACATAAACGTCTTTCTAAAAATTTATAGTGGCAAGAAGGTCAAGTGGATCAGGCCTCATATTTTCCATGTTTTTGCTTTGGACCAATAAAAACAAAGAACAAACCAATTTCTATCCACGGGCCATCAGGCTGGATCACTGATGAACTGTCGAACTTTAATTATTCATAATTGTACATTTGCAATTTTGTGCATTTATATTAACCTGTAAACTGTGTTTTGCTTGTAAACGTCTTGAATCTTGAAATATGAGAATATCTAAGGCATTCCTGAAATATTAGTCACACTTTTTGGACCTTTAAAATACTTTCTAGAGGGAGTTTTCCATACCAAGAATAAGACTCCAAGGACAAAAATGTGGATATGCATAAATTGATAAGTTTCTTCAAACCATTTTAAATCAAAACCAAAAGATATTCAAACACATTACTATAGAGGCCTAAGATCAGCGCAGAGAATAGTCACATTTTGTGATATTAGGTGAATAACTCTGGTTCCTTACTCGTGACAGTTCGGGTACAAGGAGACTGGGAGTTAGCAGACTACGATTTGTTGACAAAACAGGTTAAGAACGCATCAGCAGCAGTCTGTGATATTTAAGCCTCTGTAGTGCATTTTTGTCTCTCTTTTGCACAAATGTAAAATTCAGAAGTGTGTGCAAACTACCAAAGTGAATGAGTAACAGGAGGACAGTGCAGATCATTTGATTTTGGGGGATTTTCCAGAGAGAAGTGCGTGATGTTTCTGCCTCACCTTTCTGAAAAAGGTTTCATTTTCCTTCTCTGAGCCTCCAGATCTGATCAGCGCTTTGCCCTCCTCGTCGTCATCCGAAGCCTCTGCGGTCTGAAGTCACATTGATTTTAAATAACATAAACAGAAGAAAAACAGTGAGTGCTTTCTCGCTGTCCGAGGATGTGAATCATGAGCCCTGCCCTGTCCCGGCCTGCCCTATCCTTTAAGGAGAAAGGACTGAAACGGAAGTTGGAAGTAAAACATCAATAAAGTCAACTTTTATAAAGAGAAATATCTGCAAAAAAATCCCACTTAACCACTTTTTGATTCCCTCTGCTCGTCTAAGTTGTCCCTGTAGACTCTTAGGTTAACTCGGGTAAAGTAGTGAACTGGGCTAACTTAGCCACGCTAGCGGAGCTAGAGCTAATGTTAGCACTTTACTTTGAAACTCACATTTCCTAATTCTTTGGTCCGGTCCCTCATTTTTCCAAAAGCGAAGGGAAGAAATCAAAAGTAAAAAACGCTGCACTGAAATAAAGCGAGCCGCTCCCAAAGCGTAATCTCGGCAAAGTTCACGCCGCCGCTGTCATTCAACTAGTAAACTCCAGCGGCAGCGCGTCTTCTTCTGCGGCCCACTCAACTCATCGACTCACTGGCGCCCCTGTCATAGCAGGAGGAACTGCTGAAAGGCTCTAATCGTAGGCTTTCTTCCCAAATACTCACTACGTAGAATAATCTAGGCATATAAAGATAAATAAAAAATATGTGCGAATATTTATATAGATAAATAAACACATATTGTGTAGATACAGTGGAGATATAAAGGTCGTGACTTTAGGATATTAAGATTAAGGAGGCACAGAAAAAGAGAATAGATAATTTAGTGGACAAGTAAAGGAAAAGAGGAAAAAAATAAACAGGAAAAGCAAACAAAGACTAACAACAATATTTTGGTCATGGGTGTTGTAATGTAATAAAATGCAATTGTAGACCTCAGACCTCAGAACTTATTACAAATTTTAAAATTATGCCAGTTTTATATGGTCAGTAATATTGCTCTTACTCTCGTACTTGCAGATGCTGTTGATATGTCGACTTAAGATCTAATGTTATTTTCATTGTTCTGTGCCACCTAGGCACCAAAAGTTACATGTGGGTCATATTGTGGCAGCATTATAAACAGTGTGACTAAATTAATTTTAAAAACATTGATTTGTTTCAGTCGGCCTGTAACTGCTGTTTAATAGTTTCTACCGAGTGGAGAACAGCTGTTACCTCAGGAATCAAAATCTTTTTCTATAAAAAAAGAAACTACACACAGAGGCAGAAACAATTCAGTCCATGGTTTGCTTGTTTTAATGCCTAAAAAAAAATCAGATTTCGCTATAAGTGATGAATTTACTGGTGCAGTCCAAACAAGTTGAAAGTAAAACCCTGTAAAATCAGCTGTCTCCTGAGTTGGTGTGAAAAGTGCAGCCTCTGAATCTGAAGAGTGCTTTCATTCAGATCCAAATTATGTGGAGGTAACTGCACTAGAACAAGAAAGGTTTGCTTTACAAATCCCGAAAGACAGTTTGAAACACCTGATCCTTGCTGAAAGTGAAGAGTTCAAACATTTCAGTTTAGGTCACAGCTCTAATATCTGCTGAAAATCAAGAACTGAAATTATGGAACAGCCTGCAAGAGCATCAAAACTGAAGTCTGCTGCAGCTCCATGACCACAGTATACAGTGATCCTCCAAGAGTCTGCAGCAGTTCTTAAACTAACTGCTGGAAATATCTACACAGCCTGTGGCACCAACACTGAAGCCCACTGCCTGCAGAAACACCACACATTCTCCAAACTGGTCCAACTCTTCACCCTGAGCTGAGTGACACCACAGTGAAAGAACCACAGGGTGCTATACAGACTAAACACGAGCAGTGAATTTTACAGGATGTTTCTGAGAACTTTGAATTCAGTCAGACATTGGGCAATGAGGCAGAACAGATAACAGCCCTAGAGGAAAAGCATGCTGCCTTAATCTTGGAGATAGAGCAGTGGAAAAGGACTGCGTAATACTCAAAGAGATGAGGCAGAAAAAGCAAGGGTATTTCTTCAAGTAGAAATTTATAAGAAAGGGGAAGTTGCACACAAATGTTTCCCAAAAATTGGATGAACTAAAAACAGGTCTCAGCATTTAAAGAGAAAAGAAAAATAATACTGAGAACTTCTTAGCGCTAAGAGGAAACTACCAAACTCCAGGCAGAGCTGGCCCAATTTTATGGAAAAATTCTAGTTTATCCTCATGTGTAGAGTTAGGTGGTTAGAACTTCACTGTATGATTTTGTATAACCTTTGCATGCTCAGATGAAGTATGTGTATATGTCAGCGTGACCTTGTGAAAACTGCTTAGCTTTGCTTAACGATGTTTCACTATGTTATCTGCTAACTGTTTTGCTCAGAAGGATGAAACTCCAGTGCCAGGAGCTTCCCATGAAAAGATAGTGGGAGTTGTCCTCTGTCCAGCCACAGCCCATGGGACAGAAACCTGTTGTAACTAAAAGACAATCAGAGTTGTGTGCGGGGGGTAGAGACATCCCAAGGGTAGAGCTGGCATGACTGTGAACTATGAAGTTTGATGTGTGTTGGCTCTCCTGCGTACAGTAATAAATAGCTTGATCACAGCTCTTTCCATGTTGCAGACTTTAGTTACAAAATTCTACGACACCCAACACCAAAGAAACCTTCAAGAACAAAGATCCCTGTGGGAGAAGGACAGGCTCATAGCTGTGCACTGATCAGGACGAAGGCGGCATTTGTAGGAACCTTGAAGCAGAAAGTGAGTGACTGACTCATGATTTGATGAACAGAGTAATGAAATCTCAGTAATCAAAAAAATAATCAGGAAAAAAATTCTGCTGGATTTTTAAAAGGGCATAAATGATTGCCTTAACTTGACCTCCGCCTCAACAATGAAACTTGTTTATGTTAAGTCAAATTGTAGAGCACTGCTTTCACATTAATTTATCATAAAATCTTAAAACAACTCATAAAAGTAAACATTGCTATATCAATAAACCAACTGTTATCATGCAGATGCATTGTTAAGATATGGTTGATAAGCTGAATGAGTAAAATAACTTGCAGCAGCTGGTTCTTTGAGCTGCATGACTGCTGGTTGTCCACAGGGTGGCACAATCTCCTAACCTAAACACAAATGTTACTCATACAGGAAAGCTTTAGTACAGCGCCTCAAGCCCACCTTTAAATATCATTGCCTATTGGAACAATGCAAACATGGAGAAGGACTGAAAAAATTGGAATTGGTGGAATGCTACTATGCCAGCTGACACACAAAAAAAGGTTATGTGCAGCACATGTGGGATCAGTAGAAAACCAACATCCACAATGAGCTAGAAGGACCTGGCAGCTCAGTGCAATAACATCAGCAGAAGATGGTTACTGTTGAAGCTGGAGATCCAGAGGTTACAGCACACTGGGAACAATGGTGAGCAGTATGGACATAATGATGGAAGAGACCAGAGGTGGCTGACAGGACCAAAGTTGCAGGAGGTCCAAAGGTGCCCTCTAGACTATTGGACTGCGTACACCAGGGATGGGCAACTCCAGGTCTCAAGGGCCGGTGTCCTGCAGATTTTAGATGTGTCCTTGATCCAACACAGCTGATTTAAATGGCTAAATGACCTCCTCAACATGTCTTGAAGTTCTCCAGAGGCCTGGTAATGAACTAATCATTTGATTCAGGTGTGTTGATGCAGGGTGAGATCTAAAACCTGCAGGACACTGACCCTTGAGGCCTGAAGTTGTCCACCTCTGGCGTACACAGACAGGCACAAACGAATGACTGGGATAGAACATCTGTGCTGCATATGTACCGTTAGGAGACACCACCATTGGTGATCGAGAAGAACTGGGCTAAGGTACTGTAGGACCCTCTAGGAGTTTGAAGGTTCTGCACAGCATCTGAGGTATATGTAAGACTGCACTCTTCTGAATACCTCTGATATGGTGCCTGAAATCTGCTGGAGCTGCCCTCCCAGTTTTGGGGTTACAACTCCTAATGCTCCGATTACCGCTGGGACCACTTTGTACTTTACCTTCCTTCTACTCCAGATGTTCCTTCAGCCCCTGGTACAACATTGTTGTCAAGCTTGTGCTGGATAGTGTATTGACGACATTAACGACTTTGGAAAAGTAGTGTCAGCGTTTGAATCTAAGTCAGACATACATCAGCTGCTACCCAAGGAACCGTTCATTAATTTAAAAAAATATAATGATAGGTCTATCTTTCTTAAAAATGGCGAGAACAGTAGCCACAATGATCAATAATCATTAGAAATATATGTATCTTTGGCAAATCCAAGAAATCCTCTGTCAGCACGTTTCAGTCTCGATGTCTTGCAACTCAGTCCTTCCTGGTAAAAGGGCTAAAGTTGCACTCTGCAAAGCTCTGCTGTCTAGATCCTTATTACCTTAAATATAAAAGAAATCAATATACTGCAGCTTTAGATGCAAAAATTAGATTCAGTTCAATTCAGTTCAGATAAGAAATAAGTGGCTCTGATATTACACCTTAGAATGAACCCAATTTAGCATTGTATGTCTTTAAGGGTGTCCTATTATGCTTATTTCTGACTGCTCTGCTAAAGTAACTCTGCTTGATTAACAGATCTTATTTTAGAGCACGATGCAAGTTAAAACTAGCCTTTTGCCTCCTTCCTTTAAGCCAGTGGATCTCTAATTTTGGTGTGTGGAGAAACTTACAGGTGGAACATGGACACAGGTCCATGAGATGAAGCTAAGCTGAATGAATATGACTTTTATTTTCAAGAAATTATTTTTTCTCAGACTCAGACAAAAGTTTGAGAACCACAAGAGAAAAAGAAAAATATGTCTAGTGCTTAGAGCAGCCTGGGATCTGGCTCTGGGATTACTTATTCATCAGTCCTCTGGAACTCATTGCACTCTGTAAAGTCCCCCTAGCCATATTTTTGTCATCCCATATCAGTGTGTGTCAGGCTTGAAAAACACTCAGTCAATGAACTATCCAACATTAACATTATCTTTGTCCCTTGAATTTTAGTAAAGTTGTCCATTCCTGATACTTGCACCGAAAATGTGACTGTAGAAATAAAAACATTTGCTGTATTATTGTTCACAGACACACAGCAAAGGCAGAGATGAGATCATTTCCACATAAAGAGTGGGAAAATGTATGCTTACAGGACTCTCAACAACATCCTTATTTAAGACTCTTATCTTGATTTGAACACATCAAATGCTGAAACTAAAACATTAATGAGCTCCCCAGAGCTGCTACAACTGATACAGTTTTATCTCTCTTATCGTCTTTCTTTCACTCACACATATCTCTGAGGTCATGCCTTTCCCTAAGCCTCCCATCAGAACCAAATCAGAACCACACAGGTAAATATTTATCAGATCTTCTATTAAATATTGTTTATAACCCCTAACCTGTCCATCACAAACAGAAGGTTTCAATAGCAGGTGGGTTGGGCTTCTGAGTTCAGAGCTGGTGCTGGATCCCTGGGATCGTCATGTTAGTGATAACTGCTCTCTCTAACATGATACAAAGCGTAAGCTAGAAAAAAATGAGCATTAAAAGACTGAAGCCTGAAGTTTTTCCTCATGAGGATTACTTATACACATGTTCCCCTCAAACCACCACTGCTGAAAAAAATGAAAAAGTACTCACAGTTAAAACGAAATTGAAATGTTCTGGGTTTTAGCTGGCAGGAGTGGCACCTGGTGTCGTCTTCTGCTGTTGTAGCCCGTCTGCTTCAAGGTTCAACGTGTTGTGCGTTCAGAGATGCTCTTCTACATGATTCGATTGTAATGAGTGGTTATGATGGTCATGTTGTTGTATTAGCTCGCCTGATATTTTCCTTCTTTTGAATGTTTCTCTGTAAACCCTAGAGATGGTTGCGTGGGAAAATCCCAGTAGAACACCAGTTCTGGAAAACTCAGACCTGGCACCAACATCTCGGTTTGAACTTCAGCGAGTCTTCTCAACAAGGCACTGAGTTTACTGCCATGTGATTGGCTGATTGGATATTTGTAAAAAGGAGCACGTGTATCAGGTCAGTGTATATATGACATGAAGGGAAACATTGTTTCAATCAAGGCTGTTGAGGAGAAGTTTTAGGTAGAACACTTTCATTTAATATGAAGGATTTTATTTATAGGCAAAAATTAAGTCCCTGTTGTCCCCCTTTCACAGTGCAAGGACATTTCCTGAATCAGGATTATAAATGTGATGGTTTAGCACTAGTATGGCGCTCTCCAGTAGGAGGAATGTAGGTAAACTACATTTCCCAGGATGCACTGGTTGGAAACGTCGAGCTGTCACGGCCGAGAGAGAGGGGGAGAGAGAAACTGGTCCAGCATCTCCGGAGCGGCGGAGCGGAGCGGATACAGAGACGCGCAGTCCTCATCAGCAAAATGAGGAGGAATTAACGCGCCGACTGTCTCCCGTGTGTTTCCCACCGCGATGCACGCCGTGGATGTTTAAAGCCTCCTCGCCTGCTGTAGACCAGCGCGGACATCTGACTTTATCCCATCAATGAGATATGTAGAGTGGCTCTACCGCTCGGTGGTAACGCAGAAAAACACAAGATGAAGAAGCAGTTCAACCGAATGAGACAGCTCGCCAACCAAACAGTGGGCAGGTAAGCGTGAAACGGCGCGTTAGATTGGCCACACCGAGCTGCATGCGTCCCGCTTTAATTGGCTCTGGGTCAAGCGGCCAAAGCAGGAATTCGTCGGTTGTGTGTGTGTATGTGTGTACAGTATTCAGTCATTCACGCGTCGGGCTTTTGCTGCTCAGCTGGTTTGATTTGCACAAAGCATTAACTGTCAGTGTAGGTCACAGTTGCAGCTTGAACGGGGTGTGATTGATTGAGCTCAGCAGGAAGGAGCGTACCCGCACGCAGACGAGCGGGGAACTGACATGGTACCCAAGAAGCTGGGCTACTGCCCACTGACCAATGAAATCAAAGCAGAGGGTAGCTTCAAGGCATCCTGCTGCTGGAGGGGAGTCAACATACAGCCTCTATGAAGATGCTCAAGGCGCCTTTTAATCAAATTAGTGTGGCATAGCGGGTGATCTGTGGGATGTAAACTGGTGAAATATGTTTTTTTTTTTATGTTTGACGAGGCATTCAAAGACCAATCTTAAAACCCTGATGTAACCGGGTCCAAGTCCCTGCTTAGGGCGTAGTAATATTATATAAAAGTGCAGGAAGTTTTGGGGTGGGGTTTGCAGTGATGTTAATCGTTTGAGTATTTTATCCCAACATTTTACAGTTATATTTTTAAAACTGCAGCTGTGTCTATTGAGCTTCAAAAGAAGTTCTAGGATAGATGGGCTGAGTAGGAAGAATTCGAGATGGGAATTCCCAGTGAGTCATTCGGACTACACAATATTATCACAATGGCAACCAGTGCTGCCTCACATAATCTCACCAAGTTGCTCTACCTACCCACACAGCCCATTTGCCCCAGTGGTGCGATAGCTGGACCAACAGATGATTTGATCTGATGTTTATCTCTGGTGCCTGGATTGGTCTTTATTGGTCAGACAAGGCAAGAATTCACCTTACATTTTCTTCAGTCTTGCATTATGTTGTTTTGTCTTGCAGTATCCTGAAATCGAGTTCATCATCTGTGTTTTCACGAGTTAAGAAAGATTTGGCATCTTGAAAAGTTCCTGAATACAATATAATGGTTCCAAAACAGCTGATAAAACAAAAACAGGTCATTTAGCTTACCATAAAGATTGGAAACAGAACCCGAGGGTTTGTAGTCAATGTGGGACTGTTTTACGTAGTTTGGTCTAATGAAACATATCGATGCTAAAAAAAAAATAAAAATAAAAAAGAGGACCAAATATTGAGCCCTGAGGAACTCCAATACTAATACAACTCAGTAACTAAGTTAATACATGATTATAGAACCTTTTGTATATGTTACTTTACAAGTGTCTGTAACAGGTGTGTAAAATACAGTATTTTCACTAACTGTATTGGAATTTTTTTTGGCTAATTATTGCTTTTAAATGGCATATTTCAGTTAAGAACGGGAGAAATCATTAGAAATTGGGAAAATTTCTTGCTGTTTCGTCTTTGATTAATATCTCAAACAACATTTGAGTCTTTCAGAGTTCAAGTGTTTGCTCCATTTCTATTTTTTGTCCTTGTTGAGGTGGGGCAGGTTGGCCTTTTTGTGCAAAAGCTTATAACTTGTAACTCCACCTTTTTCACCTATATATCCAATTCATGGTGAAATCCCAGAGTAGGTCCCTATTGTCTAAATTACTTTTCAGTGTTTTGGTGTCAAGCTTCAGGAAGAGCTTTTTTTTTTTTTTTAATCCTGGAAGTGCCTCACCATTCAAACCCAGTGGAAGAATGCAGAAGTGATTAATCCATAGTAAATCCTGACTGCACAAATTTGCATCAGATAGTACGCAAATGTGAAAATACTTAGGATTAATGTGTTTAGGTTTATGTGATTTATTTGTTATCAGTGCATCTGTTTTCTTCCTGCCAGGCCTGATGCTGCAGATAACTCTGGAGTTTGTTAAGCTCTCAGTCAAGATTGAGTCTTGTTGAAAGTATATAGCTCATTTTACCTTTCATTGTTTGAAAACATGCTCAATATGCTTCCTCAATCAAGTGTAAAGTGCTATTTGATCCATGTAGGAGGACACGGGTGTCGTAGCCTCTTTAAGCCTTTGGGCCAAGCCTAGAGAGGAAGGAATCATATTTAAATTCCAGTTAAGATAGGTGTAGCTAAAGCTTTTCTGTAAATAGGTGTTGTGAAGACTTTGTCTCTGCTTCTGTTTTCCCACCACACCCATAGCTGAACTGAAAATAAATGTCATATGTCAATACTGCACCCTTGGCAGTTTGTCTTGTGTTCTGACGTGTTGTTTAACCCATTAAAATTATTACATAACCTTACAACAGAAACACTGTCGTATATGCAAACAGGACCTGTCTAATAAGGACATGGAGTGATTTGTAGCCTGTTGTTAACTGCAGCTCCACCAGGTTTATTATAAAGCATTATGGTATGCACTGCTGAGGTGATGTAAGTACTGTAAAACCTGTTTGTTTTGCTTGGCTGACAGCACTAACTGACAGTGATGGCATGCAGACAAGGTTTCATGGCATGCAAAACTTTTACTGTAGATTAGTACTTCAGATTATACAGTAATACATTTGTCTCATCATCCTAAATTTCTTCTCTAGCAGTGCAGAGTACCAAAATATACAGTCCCCCAGCAGATGAGTTTTTCCCCACAGAAACCAGATCTGAATATTACAGGGTTACGTGAAGAGACCTTCTAAAACCAAGTCCAAAATTAACCAAAGCCAAAACAGGTCCAAACCAGCCACCAATGATGACTGAGATTAACCTCAAAGTCAGTCTTCAACCCAGCTCCTTATTCAGTCCAAAACCAGTAGAGCCTGAAAGTTGTCTAAAACCAGAATCCTCAGCTTAGCATCATGCAGTGAGTCTGAGGTTCCCTAAAGTGACAGAAGACACCAGAGATCTGAAATCTGCCCCAAACCACCTGATCATAAATGATTTCATGAAGAAAAACTTAAATCCCTATAAACTTACAAAAAGTTCCCCTAGATTCTGGGACCAAGTGCTACGTGCCTTGAAAAACTGCACTAAGCTGCACTAAGGCAAATTGTTATGAGCATCCTCAATTTACTTTTGGAGGCTAAAACGTTTTTATGCAGCATCTTACTCGGCTACACGCAGAGTGCAGGCAGAGGCGCTGATACAAATCAATGAAAAAGGTATTACTGCAGCTAATGCCAAGCAAAGTGAGCTTGGTAGAGGTATCAGAAATCCCCGGAGAACATTTTCCCATTACGAAAAAATTACGGGAATTATGCCCTACTTGGGCCTGAGGGGACAAAAGCTTTAATGCACTTCACCAAATAAAACCAAACAATTATTGGTAAGTATTACAGACACAAAAAGGCCTGTGTGGTAGGTTAGTTGCTTGTTTATTTCCCCTTCTTCTTCTTCTCTAGAGCCCAGTGAGGCGGAACATCCTGGTAATGAGTTCTAACCTGTATCATAAGAAGCAGAACAGCAGGGGCAATTAGTCATATTTAGAGGGTAGAGACTCAACACGCTGCCCGACGGCTGGCCACACAGGTAATTGCTGAGATCTTCTCCTTGACCTTGGCAGCCTGCATCACCCGGTTTGTGTTGACGGCTGCAGACATCAGCTGCTGCTGACCTCAGTGACCATAAACTACACGGACAATTTGTCCGCTTCATAATTATCATTTCACAATTAGTGCTTCTAAAATCCCCTAAACGTGCACTAATGTTGACAAGTCATTTTTTTACATTCTTCAGCTGTGAAATTGCAGATTTGAGGCCAGCTTTTTTCACATGCTGCTTGAGGGTCTAAATAACATCTTGTTAGCATTCATAACCAGGTATGAGCTTCCGAAACTAACTAAGAGAAAGTAAAAAGACAGTTAGGAAGGGAAAGTATGACCAATACTGCTTTCCAGATCCTTTAATATTCAGTTTAACTCCATTTGAAACAATTCAGTATTCAACAATCAATATACAACAGCAGTTACGCTGGTTCTAGAAGTTCTGGGGACCAGCTGGGGGTGAGTACAAACTGCAGAGGTAATAAATAATTCAAAGCTTTGTTTTCTGTTTGCATTGGCATTGCTGATAATACTGCGTTCCAATGGAGCTGGGAGTGATGTCACTCCCAAGGTCAGTGCACTCCAGTAGTAAAGTTGCATTTTTTTTTTTTGCTAATTAGTAAGGTAGAGCCATCAATGCATCGCCAGAAATACAGAGCAGTGCTTGTTTTTTTGCAGCACGTTCATGGATAGAGCCTGGTCAGTGCGCTGCTTACGGCTTATTTAGTTTCTCAGTTTTATCTGCCGCCACATGGGATTGTTAAATCAGGGTTAGTTGGGCAGCTCCAACTTTGGAAATTCCAATTCCGACTTCAAATGGAATGCTGCATAAGAAATCTGAAGCGCAATCATAGCCAGCGAGAGGTTGGTAATTCATTTCATTGGTTGTATTTATCTGTTTGTTTGTTTTTTGTCTGTTGATGAAGATTACGCTGCTCAGTTCTGGTCAACTGTCACATATCTATTTATTTATCTACATTTATCATGTCGCTCCTGCTTGTTTTTTGTTTAGCTTTCTTGTTTAAATGCTAAAAAAATCTGGACATTTCTAATCCCATTTTGACAAATATTACACTGAAATGATGTAGAAATTGGGAGACATTTTCTTGACATGAAAATATCGCAGGCTGATTTGGATTCAGATGTCTTTGTGGATGCATGGAGGGACTTTTCATCCTTGGTGGAGTAATGCAGTCAGCGCTATAATTCTCTCTTCGTTGTGAATGTTTAGCAAGTTGAGGAGAATAGCTAGCAAAGATTTTTGCATTGTGTTGTGTATTTACTCTGCTGCATAGAGGCTCAATAACGTAACGTAAAGAGCTCTTGCTTAATCTTACACTAATATTTTTTGAAGGTGGCTTTTTGCTTGTGCTGCGTCAAGTGTGTTTGAACAATCACAGTTTACCCGCGTCACTCCAAGACGCTATTATGACCTACTCAATAGCAGGAGCTGCTTAACACCCCGAATACAGATTTGTAAGAACTACAACAGGCCCCAGTTCCTGCAGTGCAGACACAACAAATGACAGATAAGCTACCTCCAATTAGAAAAGATGTTTGGTTCTGAGTAAGTGAAAACTGCTACTTTGAGGCTACAAGCTTTTCTTGGTGTCATGAGCAGGGCTGGATGTCACTGTGAAACTGGGGGTACTGTTAGTTACACGGTAGGCTTGCATTCTCTGCTTTAATCTTCGTTTAGCTGCAGTAGTGACCATCATTTATAAAGCAAACATTTTGTACGCAGTGGGACTTGAAGCGACTGAGACGTCAACTGGAAGGTTTTCCCACAAAATAATTGTTTGGCCCATGTTTGTGGTTTCTTTGGGCCAAATTTGACCTTAACTTTTGCCTAAGAAAGCCATCAGTAACCCAGATTAAACTCCAATGTGTCTGCTTTGGGTTTATTCAGGCAGTAGGGAGTGGAGAGCTGTTTTCTCCCCCTGCTGGCCATCAGAAAAAAATGCAGGTTTAAGCCCCTGCCACAATGACTTCTCTGCTTCCATCTTTTATGCAGAGTCTATAATCCTAAACTCAGTCTTTCCCGCCTCATGTAAACAGAAGTGAAAGTGCCTTGTTGTCTCTCTATGTTAACATTTTACTGGAAATCTGATCCCAGACTTTGTTTACACATAGCACGCTCATTTGTGTTTGTACTCAGTCTGGATATGAATGCATATTTTACCCCGTAAAGCATTTGAATTTAATTTTTCATCCTTTACAGTTCAGTAAGGTGCAACATAAGTAACCACGAGAAAGATTAAGCTCATACCATGTATTATTTATTAGTATTAATTCACTTCTAACATGTTTATTTGTCAATTTTGTGTCTATAGACTTACTTCACAATACAGTGAGCCTCTCACAAGCTTGGCTAATGTGTTTTGTATGTATTATTCATATATCTTTGCATTTTATTTAAGTATGTATCTGCTTTGTAGTGCAATTTAAGCTTATGTATGGAATATGTAGTTTATCTTTTTCCTTTCTGCTTGTCTTCAGCATTAGAGTGGCATTTGCAGCTTCCAAAAAAACCGCAGGAAACAGGCACACTGGCATCTTCGAATGAAGCATCTCCCTCCAGGATGACATTGCTGCATTGCTCCAGTTAAGGATATAGGTCAAGAGAGGTTCAGACACAGTTAAAATCATCTCTAAAACAGTCAGTCTGCACCATTAATCCTGCGTAATGCTGCGTAAACTGTGTGCCTGAATGAAAATGTGTGACTCTCTGTGAGCACAGCGAGGTTATGGCAGGAAGGCGATGGGCTTAATCCTCTTTTGGCGCCGTCACTTCTTCTGCAGAGTATTTTTAACTCATCTACTCATTCACATTTTTGTGTCGGTGATAAATGAATCCGACTGGTTATTTGCCTTGTGGGGTCACTCTGTAAAAACATTTGTCCCTATAGTATTCAGAAAAAGAAATATATTCAGTTGAGGCGTTGCAGAGGAGGCTGAAGAATGTCACGGCGAGATAAGACTAAAAACCGCAAAAAATCTATTAAAGACTTGTGGAAAAATGGATTCGTAATCTTCATCGACAGGCAGGGAAATTGTTTCCTTTGGTCACTGTGTAATGTTCAGGCTTCAGGTCACCAAACCTCAGAAACTGCTGTTTGTATTTGTTCCATTTTATTTATTTTTTTGTCCCCAAACCATCACCTCCCGTCAGCCCAGGTAAATTATATGTTTCTTTCACAGCACAAAAAAACCCCAAAATAAAAAACAGGCATGCCCTTAATGCCTTTATTATTTTGGTTATTCATTTCATGCATTGTTATTTTCCCTGACATATTCTGAGCTGCAGGACACAATAGTGAGTTTGTGATTGATGGGTGAACCTGTGTGACCAGTGATTCTTGTTGTTCTCTGTGGACTGCATGCACGCTGTTGATGTCTGTGCTTTGTTGTTCTCCCTTTGATGAAACCTGAGAAAGTACCCGGCCACGCTTGTTAGGTTTTATTCGACGGCAGGAGGGAGGATGGCGCGATGTGCCGCCCCGTGGTGATGCTGACGGGCTCGCAGACCTCTGCTGCTGCCCGTGACACGGTTTGATCTGTCGGAGCAAGAAGCTGAACAGCCTGACGCTGAGATTCATCAAAGAAGCGAGTCATTTTCTTCTCCCTTCATCTATGTGCTGTCCTCTGATACTCCCGTCTGTTTTAGATCTCTGCACTGTCATCAGTGTGAAACTAGATCTTTTATATTAACGATTGCAGACAAAGCCACAATCAAAATATTTATGAGGTTGTAACACAGGTTCAGGTGTAATGTTACTGCAGGTACAGAGCAATTCAAAAACGGGATATTTCTAAGAAACAAATAAGCCTGCAAATCAAAAAATACTACTTAAAAAGCCGAAACCAAAAAAAAATCTTCTGCCTTCCATAAGTCAAAAATTTTGGGCTATTATCTCAAAATTTCTATTTAACACTGTAAAGCTTGAACCATAATTGAATCATCGCCAGGTCAACTTTTTGAGATCTCTAACCTGAAATTTCCACCTGTTGATGGTAAAAAAACATTCTTCCCAAGTGGGAGAAACAAGCCTCCATACTTCAAAACTGACCAAACCAAATCAGAGCAATCGATATACGAGTGGATCAAACCATTATAAACTGAATGAGGGGAAGTTACAATAAAATAAAACAGAATATAAAATAGAAACGCACCCTGTTCCCGCCTCATGCTGTTACATCACTTGTTAGTGCCTCAGCAGCTTTGTGAAAATCTGAAATGAATTTTATCGAGGTTTTAAAACAATCTGACAGTCGTCTCCACAGTGACACCTACTGGCCACTCTTGCTGTCATCATACTTTGATAATGCTATTTTACGGACAAGTATTGCACAAGCAAAACAAACCTTAACGTTGTTCTGTTTCAGCATTATATAAACAAAACTGATTTTAACTGATCTGGTTTTAACATGATTGTTTCACTTGCTAAACATCAGTTAGCCATGCTCATGTGACCTAGGTGTTTTCTCCACAGGGACACCTACTGGCCACTTTTGTTGTTGTCACACCTTGAGAAATCTAAACAGTGACGCAGACAACATTGCAACTGCAAACGAGGCAACTTATTATACCAAGCTATCAATAATTATGATCAACACATGAGCAGAGTCTGTTAAAGGCAGCATGCTGTGACTGTAATGAAGTGTGCTTCAGCAAATACTGCTGTCACCCTGTGGTGTTAACACACACGAGGCTGTTTCATAGTTGCATAGTAATTCAGTGCAACACACAACAAATGCATTTATGAAATAAATCCATTCAAAATCCATTCATGTATATCTGTGCACTTGTTGCAGGTAGATGCAGGTATAAGATATAAATATATAGATATACAGCACATTGTTCCTGCAAATAAACCGGTGGATCACGTGTCCTTGAATACCTTTGTTTTTTCTGTGTCTTTACGTTGCTGTCCTTTTTCATTTTCAATAATTATTTTTTGTTGCTTTTGTATCATTTCTTCATCCCGCCATCATCTTTGTTTCATTTCTCCTCAAACAGTTGGTCTGTTCTCCAGAATTTTATCTAGCGCCGAAATCAGCAAAACAGCTGCATTAAGGCAATTTTCTTAATTGAAACCTTTGCTCTGTGAGTTGTTTTGGAATTTTTGTGCTCTGTTCATGTTTTTGCCATCAGCCAGTGAAAGGCTTGCTTCTTGTTTTGCGTTTCTTAATATACAGAATCTTGTCAGATCTATTTTGCAATGTCTGGGAAACTTGCGAGGAGCTCAGTGAAGCCCCAACAATTGATTATTTGTCTATTTGGACTTCCATGTGTCTGTAAGCGGCTGCAGGATTCCTCGTGGCTGCTAAATCCAGCTGTGTACACTTCCGTGTTTTATTGGCCACTTTCTAAAACGTGTTTTACAGTTTGTGTTTTGTTGTTTGTGCAAATAGAGCGTTCCTATCTTGCATGTGTATGTTGGGTTTGTACAAATGTCTCCATAGAGCTGAACATAAATTATGCTAATGCCTCCCTCCCATCCCATTCACATGCCAGATCATCCAGTTGAAAGTTAATGAGCCCATTTGTCAAACACGGAGCTGTATCATCCTCTGGATTTGATCATTGATCGCCCTTAATTTGAACAGAATTAAGTTTTCAGGCTGCTTTGCAGAGTGTGTACAGTGGAAATATGCTGACCTGAAAGCAAAATGAAATAATTAAGGTTAGCGCTGATGGTAGCTACGAGCTGAAGGCGTAAAGAGGAACGGACATGGGTGGCATTATGTTTACAGCGTGAAGCGCTGCATCTCTCCAGGCTCCTCTGAGGTGTTGGCACTCGGAGAGGTTTGTTATGAGCATCATTAGAGGCATTTCTGTCTACCAGTGCACACTCATGTGTGGGCTCATTTGTGTGTGTGTGTGCATATACGTAAAAATCTGTGTGTGTGGGCTCATGTACCTGTCCAAGTCTTCCTCACTGATCATGATGAAAGTCTATTAATGAGGGCTTCCTACAAATAGTTGGAAACTGACCCGTTTTGCTACCTTCACAGTGCTTACAAATTTGTGAGACACAGTAGCAGCTGTGACACTGCAGAGGGAACAGAACACAGTTAAAGGAGCAGTTTGGGAAATGCACAGATTTTTTTTGTTTTGTTTTGTTTTGGGAGTGAGGTGAGACTCTTACAGCTGGGTTTGTCAGCACCTTTAACCTAATGTACATTAATTTTTTTCAGCTTTCTGAAAATTCAGTTAAAATTGATCTACATTTGGATGAAAACCTAGTTAAGGAAAAGTGGTTATCTAATATATATATTTTTAAACTCAGGGGCTCAGGGAGCGTGTTTGGGTGATTCTGTTATCTTACTGTGATGCTACCATATACCAGCTCTATATAAAAGATGGATGTAGCCACCTTGAAATTGCCTGCCAATTTAAAGAGTTTGGCATCATTGGGCCATCTGAGTTTTGTGAAACCAAACGCGACCTTTTTCAGATAAGACGGTAGAGATGGGTAGCTATCAGCTAACGCTATTGCTGCCTATCTAGGTCAGTAAGGTCGTAACTCACTGTGATAGTGCTGGAGTCTGTATTTTTTAAACTCAGGTGAGCCAGGCTAGCGGTTTTCTCATGGTTCTTTTATCTGTTCTGTTTAACTGGGCTAACATGATGACTCCACCTCCGTTCGTGGTGAAACTATTTGAGACAGTCTATCCTTTATATACAGTCTATGTACCAAAGTCCTCGCCGTCACTACCTTACGAGCGAGGTGGTGGTTCTGACTGTGAAACCGAGGACTGCATCCTCATTGGCTAAAAAGCGTACGAACAGCGTATGAACTAAATTTACAAAAGGCATGCATGTTCAAAGTGACCTGAAACTACCAATCGAGCCCTTCGAATTATTGGGGGGGGGCTGAGTAACTGCATTCACATTCAAACCTGGAAGCTACAGCTGTCATTTATAGACAGTATTCTAAGTAGTATGCTTTATTTCTCTACATGAAATGCAAAAATGCGTCAAACTGAAACATTACTATTTCAGGATTATTTTATTATTAAAGTTTTAGAAAAATTTGCTTTGACTTCAACACAACTAAACCTTTATTAATAAAGAGGTGGTTAACGTCAGGATACAGAAGCATTCCCAGCCCTCCTGGTTTTCCTTACCTTGACTGTATTTTTCCTCTGCTTGCCTCTCATGCTCATTTCCATGCCTGCCCCGTCTCTTTCTGTCTTCACCATCTTGTTAGTTTGACATCCTTTGCAGCCCCTCAGTCCTCTAGCCTAAACTTTAGTTTGTGAAAGCGCAGCACCTTCTGAAATGTTGCTTTGACAGTTCTGCCCTGAAGGTAATTAGCATAGAGAGAGAGAGAAGATGATATGGTGGGACTGTTGACAAAAATAGCCTCGTCTGACACGACGGCTGATTAGATATTCTCCTCCAGCTCACAGAACTGGATCGTGTATCAGTTTTAATTACTTGCGATTTTAAAAAAAAGTGAAGATTTTAGGTTCAAATATGAGTTAAAAAAAAGAACCACAGACACGTTCTCTGGTCCTGTCTGTCAATGCTCCTCTGAGACGCCAGGTACTTGGGTGAATTTGACGGAGTTACTTGGGGAGATGTCATTGCCAGTGGAGCGTTATTGAAATCACTGGAGTGTGTTGATGGAGACGCTGCTCTGGGTTGTTGCTGAGCCACCGAGGAGCCGACAAACAGATGCCCAACCTCCTCAGCTCTGCTCCTTCTGCTGCTGAACACAAGCTGGCATTTAGAAAATTGTTTTTCTTATTTACAAAGTTTGGAAATCAACCAGCATGCTGCTTAGATGCCAGCTTAGTTATTCGAATAGCTTAGCAGGGAGGAGGTTTTACATCTTTTTTACCTTCAGGGAGGTTTGACTGAGAACAGTTGCTGTTTTCATTTGGATATTTATTAGATATCTGAGAGGTGACAGATAGGAGAAGACTGCAGATGACACTGCTGCTGTGGTGTTTTCTTTATTCATAGCAGTTCTCATTCCCAGAACGTCGGATACTGCTGTTGTGTCACATCTGTCGGAGCCTCACAGAAATGCACAAGCTGTCCTTCAGCAGTAGAGTGCGGCGAGGGCGTAAGGACACGCAGGGTGAGGCAGTGATGACATGTCTTGTCTCTTTGCTGTGTTTCTTTTCACCCTCTAAATGTTCATACATTTCTTTTAATTATTAGTCATTATTAATCCCTCAACCAGTTACAGCAGATGGCTGCACCTCCTTGAGGAGGGATCTACCTCTTAAAAGGGAGTTTTTCCTTCCCACTGTTGCCAAATGCTTGATCATAGGAGGAGGTCCGATTGTCGGGCTGTTCTCTGTATCGTTGTAGGGTCTTTACCTTTCAAAATAAAGTGCCTCTTGGTGACTTTTGTTGTGATTTCGTGCAATACAAATGAAACTGAATTTAAGTTCAGGCATCAAAACTGAATGAGGATCCTGATTTCTGTTTACACTGCTTTACAACAATGACCTCGCTTGTTAAAATTAAAGTTAATGATACCAAATGTCATTGGAATGTGAGCACACATTTAGATTTAGAAAAAAGTGCTTGTATGAATGTGTGTGTGGGAAAAGGGTTATGCAGCCCTCAATTTCTTTACCTGCACGTTTTGACGTTGGCGCCGCACCCTAGTTGAAGACAAGAGTGTACAATCATGGTGTTGGTTTCTTTTATGACACGAACAGGAGGTCAGAGATTCACATATTTGAAAAGATGAGACATTTTTGACTTTGGAAAAAAACTCTGCGATTTCCTGGCTTCAGGGTTTGACTTCTTCTTCTCCTGTACCAGTGCGGATGTGGAGACTTTGAGTGGTGATACTTATCGTTAAGGAGAATACTGCAGTGGTGATAACTAATGGACAGCCATGAATAGACATCCACATTCATCTTTGTGTGGAAACCGTAACGCTGGTGCATTGTGGAGTATTTAGCATTTAAAAATATTCCAGTATCTCTTTGTGTCCAATAATTGTCGTGGTCGGTGGGTCAGAATTAACACCATAATTCCCTCCACACTCACCACCAAGCTGGAGCATCTGGGACTCAGCTCATCTATGTGTCAGTGGATCTCCAACTTCCTAACTGGCAGACCACAGGCAGTAAGGATGGGCGGACATGTCTCAGCCTCCACCACTCTCAGCACTGGAGCCCCCCAGGGGTGTGTTCTGAGCCCCCTGCTGTACTCTTTGTACACATATGACTGTGTGGCCACTACCAGCTCCACCACCATCATCAAGTTTGCTGACGACACCGTCGTGGTGGGCCTGATCTCTGATAACAACGAGACGGCCTACCTGAAGGAGATTAGGAATCTGGAGAACTGGTGCCAGAGGAACAACCTCCTTCTAAACGTCAGTAAGACAAAGGAGCTGATAGTGGACTTCAGCACTAAGCAGGAGAGGAACTACCAGACCCCCGTCATCAACGAGTGCCCAGTGGAGAGAGTGGACAGCTTCAAATACCTCGGAGTTCACATCACGCAGGACCTGTCATGGTCCTGTCACATCAACACCGTGGTGAAAAAGGCCCGGCAGCGTCTCTACCACCTCAGACGCTTGAGAGACTTCCAACTGCCCTCCAAGGTGCTCAGGAACTTTTACTCGTGCACCATAGAGAGCATCCTGACGGGAAACATCTTAACCTGGTTCGGGAACAGCACCATGCAGGACAGACGAGCTCTACAGAGGGTTGTGCGGTCAGCTGAGCGCACCATCCGCTCCGAGCTCCCTGACCTGCACTCAATCTACAGCAGGCGGTGCTGGACCAAGGCCAGGAAGATCGTGAAGGACCTCAGCCATCCCAACAACAGACTGTTCTCTCTGCTGAGGTCAGGAAAGCGATTCCGCTCCCTGAAGACCAACACAGAGAGACTGAGGAGGAGCTTCTTCCCGCAGGCGATACAGTCTCTCAATCACACCACCACACAGTACTGACCCACACATATAGTTCTTACACACACACTGGACTTTCTGGACATTGTTTTTGCACACATTGTTTTTTTGCACAACACTGGTCACTATATTCTTCATTTCCGGTTAATACTTGTACAGCTGCTGTTATTGTGTATATATTTATTTATATTTAGATTTCTTCATACATTCTTATATAGTTCTATATTGTGTATTTTGTTGTACAGTTATTTTATTTTCAACTTTAATTTATATATTTTATCTTATTCTTTCCCAGTTAAATTTACCCTTCATTCTAATTTGTGTTGTACAGTTATTTCATTTTTAACCTTAATTTATATTTTATTCCTTCCTAGTTAAATTTACCCTTTTTAATTTTTCATATTTATTTCCTATCTTATTCATAGCCTTTTCCTTTTTTGTTTTCTTTAGGTCACGAGCAGTTGTCCAAGCATTTCACTACATATCGTACTGTGTATGACTGTGTACGTGACAAATAAAAATTTGAATTTGAATTTGAATTTGAATTTTGAATTTTGAATTTTGAATTTGAATTTGAATTTGAATTTGAAGTGAACGCTACCAAAGGGCCCTTCTGTGTTTTGGTCAGACTCTGGCACAGTGACAGTACTTGACACCTTAGGATGACAGCACACCATGGCAGCGGTTTGTTTTGACAACAGTTGCGAGAAACATTAGCTGCTCTGAATTCAGTAATATGGGTGTGTTTCATTACCAGATTGCATTAATAGCTGTAACTTGTAGCTGAGGTGTCTTTATTGGGTGGGCTGGACCCCTGAGGCCCTCCATAATGCTGATGCTTGACTAATCTGAACATCTTTTGGCTCTGTGGATACGGGAGATGGTGAGAATTTAGAAAAAGGTGTCCACCTCACCAAGACAGATAGTCAGAAGTCTTTTATAAGAGTTAGGGTGATCTTTGATGAATAGTCCAGTAGTTCTCAGTGGATATTTAATTTCATATTTACTTCCCTAATTCGTCCAGTAAACATGGAAAAAGCAAAGGTAAAAATGATTTTCTCATGCTTTCTATCAGACTGGATAGAATATATTCAGGGTGGCACTGTTGGTTGAACAAAACCTGACAGCTTAAGCCGTCATCTCAGGCTCTGGGAGGGACTATCTGTGCATACACACCTGAACCCATAGAGAGATTTGTGTTCAATATCTTATTGAAAAACCGCGGGTGTTAATCTGCCGCTCCGCTCTTCTGGTTTCAGTCTTTCCACCAGATGCTGCAGGGATTTTTCCTCCCTTATCAGCCGCCGGGGCATTAGCGAGGTCTAACCCTGATGTCGGCTGATAAAGCTCACAGTTGGTGTTCCAGTCAGTCCAAAGAGGTTTGATGAGGTTGATGTCGGGGCTCTGTGCGGGCTGTCTTTCTCGCCATGTTGGAAAAGTGTTTTCAAAAGAACTGAAGGGTCCTAAAAGCATCAGAAACAACAGGATGGGTTTTCACATAATTTCAGTTGGCAGCACAGAAACCAATTCCCCACAACTCCTGGGTGCAAGCGCCCAAACGGCGTTCTGTGACACACCCATGTTGCCTAAACAGCTGGGGTGCCTCAGCTCTGTCGACACCGATGTTATCCACCCAGCTCCGACCATACTCCACCTATCCTGTGTGATGACGAGCACCCGGCACAGCTGACTCATCCTGGAAACATTAGCTCAGCTGACACCGGTTTCCACCGCTCTTAAAAACAGCCTGCACCCTCTGCGGACTATTAGACACTCTCAGCTGAAACCAGAGACGGGCATCCACACCAAGAGGAGCCTCAACACAACAGGAAACGACGTCACCACGGAGCGGGTACTCCCAGAGCTCCTCAAATATTTTCACAGTTGTAATTGAACCTAATTGTGAGATGAAATCCGCTGAAGTGGCTGCAGGAGGTGGAGGCACGCTGATGTCTCTTTCACAGCTCTGCAGCTGAGCGTAGCCGAGCTGCCAAGCAGCGTCCTGGAGAAAATACATCACGTCAACATCCTGTCACCCGCTGATGCAAACAGGAGGGCTCATGTGGATCAGGGACGGTCTGAGGGGGCCCACAAGTAAACATTTCTGAACTGTGATAGAGTGCAGCATGAATATAGGTTGTCTTTTTCTCTGTGCCGCGACCTGTGATGCATTGACTCAGCATGAGGTGAATGGGACAAGAAGTCAGTTGCATCTGCAGCGGTTCCCCTCGGTGCTCGATTTCTGCAATTTAGATCAAAAATTGCACTCGAAGTCAACGACCGGGACAGAAGCACTTTGCTTCGAGCACGAGCCTAAAAAGTTTTGTAGCTTCGAGGTTTGCCTCAGCCCTTTGGAGCCCACTGTAAGTGCAGAATAGCACTTTCCCCTCCGGCCCCAGCTACGAGTTCCCACTGAGCCAATTTAATCTACATGGAAGTGACATCATGATGATGAAATTCGCTTTTCTAGGCCGTGGGAACGTTTTATAAATAGGCCACAGTCACAGATTAAAAGGCTTTAGAGTTTTTATTCACAGGCCTTCAAACACTGCAGCATGATTAACATCATTATTATAGTTTACACAAGTTTTTATTGTTCTGAGCTCAAGTTTTCCAGTGTGTATCTAGATTTTTAGTTTTTTAATTCATCAAATGAGAGATATAATAAGTTCAGAACATGCAATATTACACAAACACAGACATAGTCTCAACATATGCACTAATTCCCCCTTATTAGCAGCTCAGCGATACTTACCAAGCACTTCATGGGACACCTTGCCAGTACCAGGCTGAACTCCCTTTTTCCTTCCCTCCTGCTTTAATTCTTTGTGGCACAGATTCAACACGTTGCTGGAAACATTCCTCTGAGACTTTTATCCGTATTCACACGAGAGCATCGCACAGTTGCTGCAGATTTGTCGACTGCCATGTCACCTCCTGTTCCACCACATCTGGTGATGTTTGAGCAAAGTGAATTCATTGTCATGTTCACGAAACCAGTTTGAGACGATTTCATCTTTGTGACGTGGCGGTTTATCCTGCTAGAAGCCGCTATCAGAAGATAATGTGGTCATTAAGAATGATTCACACCGGTGCCACGCCTCCAAACCCTCCTTCGGTTTTAGTTCATTCACAAATCAGTTAAAATACAAATTCATATTCTCATCTATATAGGTTCCCCCAGTTCTACAACCTGTTTATTCTCGTTTACGTGCCCCACCCTTCCTCCCCTTCTTAACTTCTGTTTAGTACATGGGGATCTGCCAGGCCCAGTCCCCTTCGAGGCCTTCCCCAAACCACAGCTCAATTCATGTCCGAGCTTTTCACCTTTACCTACTAAAACACTGTCAACCCTAAAATGAGGGCCTGGCCCCAACTGGTGAATATATAAAATAATTATTTGTGGAAAAGATACTCAAAGCATATGAATAGCTGCCCAAACATCAGATGATGTGCACCAAAGACACATATAATTCCCAACACACATCATCATACTAGTTAAAATTATCCCAAGGATCCTAACACATAAATAAGACAGTAGCAGAGAAACTAATAGTATGAATCTCATATAGAGAGCTTTTGCAAGATGCTCACCATTCAGTGTTCAAAATCAAACATATTTTAGTTCCAAATGTTACTTTAAGTCTGATTGAAGACAGAAAAAGAGATTAACATTTTTAAGTGCTTTGAAGCTGATTCCAAGTTCGTGGACCTCTACAGGTCACTCTAAAACTTTAGCTTTAATTTTGTTTCTTTCACCTGAAAAGTAGTTTTTCTTTCCTGTGTTGTAGGTGCGGGAGGATAATCTCACAAATCCTCACGTCCTGCACTATACATCATACACACATTATGAAAATGTTACATTCAGTTAACCTCAGAAGTTTGTAACTATGTAAAAGAGGATCAGAGCCTGATGGACTGTGATATGGCCTGTATAACTTTTCCTTTGTCTCGATTTCTCTGTAATCTTATCATTTCTTACTGGAGAGATTATTGCTCTCCAATTTTGCTGTACTATAAGCATCACAGCACCTTTTGAGACCCTCAGCAGCTTTTGATAAAACCCTCTGGGATGACAAGTTTCTTTTATAAAGGCGAAATGTTTCAGAAGTTGGAAGGGTCAGGGACATTTCAAGAAAGGCTGAAGGTAACATAACTGACTAACTAACTCTCTACAAACATCCATGAGCTGAACACGCAGACAGTATTCATTCACGCTGTTTAACCCCAGAATTTGCCTCAGAATATTCAAATTATTTTATATTTCATCAGTATCAGCCTAATCCAGCAAAGGCTGTCTGTATACATTTGGGTGCATTGCAGAAGAAAACCGAAAAACTGCCAGTAGCTAATTTGACATGCTTTATTCGGCACAGAAATGTAAACAAATCTGTGTGGATCTGTCTGGAACCTCGGCTCTGTTTGAGCTCTCCTCTGTTGTCAAGCACATTCCCTCTCAGCCGTGCTCACATCAAACAATGGACCTCAGAGCCGACCATCTCAAAAGACCAGTCGGGCTGATGGAGTAGAGAAACCCTCCTCATTATTTACACATTATCTTGTGTAGCCGGCTCTCCCAGAAAGAGCCAGACTCATTCATTCATTTCTGTGTCTAATGGGGAGAGGTTTTTGCACCTCGCCCTGCTGTCAGAGAGATTTTTCCCCTCCCTGCAGGGAGAGGGTTTTGGCCTCATATGAGAGACACAGCGGCCATGATTTTATTTACTCATTCAAAATAGATTTCAGTTAAAACGACAGTATTTAAAGAGTATCTGCGCGTTCCCAGCTATCTGCGACATCATGGTCGAATCTGGTCACCGCAGATGAACAACTGTTGACATCGTCTCACAGTTTGAATTAAAGCCACACATTAAAGATTAGTATAAATGTTCCAACACATAATCAACCATACGGTCAGATATTAATCCCAACATACACACTTCCATGCGTGCAAATAATTTAGGTGAAGACTGCGGCCCAAAATAAAGGGAAAAGATTAAGGGAAAGCAGAATCAGCCAACCTGAAGTTTGGGCACCACAACCTCAAAAGCACGATTGCTTCTGGTTTTAACCTCAGTGTGGGACAATTAGTAGATGCTGGTTAGAACTTTGGAGAGGCAGAATGAAAACACCTAAATTCAAAGATTAAAGTGTGGCTAAATGCTTGTGTCCACATGACGTATCTTAAATAACACGTCTTGTATGAAATTTTGTAAAACAGTATTAGCTGAGCCATCAGCTGATGTGTGCTGACGCTGAGATCAGTGGAGCCGCTCGGACTGTGGCTGAGCTTCAGGCCGTGCAGCTCGTGTTCTGCGACCTCCCCACCCTTCCCTGCACGTTCATGTAAACTGCAGATGTGGAGAGAAATGCAGAATGGAAAGAAGGATCTGGAATGGCTTGAAGATCTGCAGCCATCGGTGGATGTAGGCTGGCATTCAACTCTGTCGGGCTTATGGCTGAGCTGCACTTTGTGTCTTGCTTGACCTAATGCAAACTGAGACGGTAATCCCTGCAATATTTACACAAATATCACACTGTTTGTCTTGCAAGTTGGTGTACTGGGAATAGTTCTTTAATCTTGAACTTAAGAACAGGAACAGGAGGGACTCCAGTTGTATGATCGTATAATGAAAGCAATGAGTTTGCATTCCCAACAAATCTCCACATTTTCTTGTTGTCTGAAACCATTTCAGTCTAATTAAAGTGGTTAAAATTGTTTTTAATTACAGTTCTGGTGATTTTCCTTTATTCTGGATAAAATGTGCTTGTGGAACATGAAACAAATACTCTGAATCAGTGGGTAGAAAGGTGGAGAAATTGCTGTGTCACCTGCCAGTCAGCAAGGATCATCTCCATGCAGTCTGGTGGGATAACTGGCTCCTGTGTGATTCCATAAGGCTCCTCGGCGTTCATAAGTAAAGTCCGCCTGACCATTTGATCCACGTGGAATCAACAGATTAACACTGTTTGAAGGTGTGGTCAGACAAGCAGCCGTGCTGCCTCCTCCCACTGTACCTGTTGCCTTGTTACCACCACTCCTATCTATGTCTGTTAAACTTTAATGGGAAGTCAAACCCTCGGAGCTCAGGTGTCACTGTCGCTGCCTCGCTGACGGTGGTGTGAGACGAGGGGCAGGGGTGAAGAGGACACAAAGAGCAGGAAATTTTCACCTGCGTGCGTTTTCATGTCTGGCTATATTTAGTTTCTTTTCTCACCTTCAGCAAATCCAATTACAAGGCTGATGGAGGGCTCTGCTTTATGCAAAAACTGTTTAAAACACCGAGAGATGCACAGTTTCTCTCCAGGTACACAGCAGAGTACCACAGCTGTATTAATCCACAGCTGAAAATAGTCCCAACTTAAAAGAAAAACTGCAAAAAATTTAATATTATACACATGTGACCTGTTTTTTGCTGACTGTGACAGATGTTGCTGATTGGTTTTTCAATAAAACAATATTATCATGTAAAAAATCCTGTTGAAATGCAAATTTGATGCTATTTATCCACATATATATCACATTGCTGATATCCACATACAGCAGCAGGATGCTGTCGCAGGACGTAATCCTGTTATTTGTTCATTACAGGTGGAACAAGGATGTTGTGTGTCAGCTGGGAAGCATGCACATTCCTCCCTATGCACAGCAGCAGCACCAGGAAGTGTTTTATTTTGAAATACTCCACATTAAAGAGGCACGTTTTGGATTAAAGCTTTTTTGAGCTAAAAAAGTTGCATGTTCTGTTATAATGAACTGTTTTGTGTTTGCTCAAGTTATGTTTTGTCTACTTTTATGATGGATTAGAGCTGTGCTGATGGCACACGATGGTCTCCACAGCACTGTGGATGAAGGGTGACATGGTTTGTGTCTGCCTGAGGGGAACAGAGGAGTGATGATCTACAGAAGCATCTGCTCTCTCTTTTTCTTCATTTTCTCACCTTCATTTCCAGCATCTGTTCCTCTGCCTCACATTAGCCTCATCAGCTATAGATCACTCTAACAGGCCGCCGCCCACTCGACCTCGTTTCCACGCAGGAATCCCATGGCAACAGTTGAGTCATTTACTCGAGGAGCTGCTGGGGTGATGATGTAAACACACTGAGAGCGTAGGCAACTTCAGTGAGTGTAGTGATAACGGAGGCTGAGGCGTCTGGGGTAAACGGCCCTCGGCTTTATCTGTGGCACAGCTTTTCATACACCTGAGCTCCTGCCTTTTGTCCTTCCTCGTGTTATCACGCTCCTGAAATAAAATAATAACGCCAATTGGACCCGATGCTGATTGCTTATTAAGGCTCTGAGGCTTTCATTGTGCAGTTATTCAGGAGCACCAGCTGCAGTTAATCAATTTTTTTCCCTCCACACTGCAGGGGTCCTCTCTGCTCACCTCTTAAACACCAAAGCTGCTAATGTGCTAGCCGAGCTTTTCACGCCAAACCACAGCAGCTGTCCGTAACCGTGATTATGGGCCAGAGGCAGGTGAATGGAGCTGATTTCCCTCACACAAAATGCAAATGTATTCTGCAGCTTTTATGGAACTTTATTACTGTTAAAGCAAACAAGAGGGACACAGTTATCATTGAGCCATTCCCCTTTTGTTAAATTAGCCCCACTCAGTCTAAAAATAAGTGCATTTTTCATTGTTAAATGATTTCTGTGTAATGAGTAAGCCATTACTGTAGTGCAAGATATAATTACTTAATTTCATATCACAGCTTAACTGTTTTGAAGCTATTTACCCAGTGATGTGTCTTTAATGGCCCGTGTTGTAAGCTTGAACATTGTTTTCATATAAAGCTGACAAGCTGCACAAACCTGTGCAGATAAACATCCAGAGGACAAACACAAGCAGCACAACAGGCTTTCATGCAGGACTGGATTTGGCATCCTTGCACGGACCCACAGTACAATTAAGATTTTCTTTTTAAGGATGGCAATGTTGACAATGTGCTTCACATTTTTGCTGTTATTCGTATTGTTATACGAACACTGATGACATGAAAGCAATGCGAAACAGCTTCATGAGTCACGGGTTTGCCTGTCAGGAGACAGATTTGTTTAGCTTTATTTTCACCCACTTTATTCTTTACTTTTATTTTCACTTGTTGGTTATGTTTAGGCACCAAACACTGCTGGTTTTGTTTAGGAACAGATGAGGATTAGGGTGCAGATATGCTGCAAGCAGTTTGAGTGTTAGCAGACAAGTTTGCCTCTGCAGCATCATACTGTATACCTCATTGCGACTGATTTCAACCACAAACTGCCAGACATTTTAAGATTTTGAGGAACAAAGATGAAAAATGTTGTCATGTTAATGTGAAACTATTATGTCGCCTATCTGTGTATCCTGGAAGGATGCTCCTGACATTCCCCTTTAAACTCTCATTTCCAGCTCCATATCTACTCATAGTTTAAAATGATCCTTATTTATATCATTATGTTGAATATCTGAAACAAGCTGTCAAAGCTCCTTAACCCTAAAATATTAGCTTTATTTTAAGCCAGCTTTCTTCTGATTGGCTGCCCCTCACAGACACAACAGGTTTGAGCAACTGGTGGGTGGGGCTTCTGTTCTGAACATATAAGGACTTCCCCTCTCACTGACATCCTTATACTTTATACTTTACTTACACATGTACACTGCCCTTATTTGAAGCTTTGCCCATATTTAGCCCCATTAAATGAATTTCTAATGTGTCTCTTACAAATAAAATCACCTTTCTACTACTAAGACATTAATTTTCCTGACTTAGCTGAAACCACCTTAATTAAAAATTATTTGACCTTCTAGCTTTTGTCCAACTACTTTTCCTCTTGTTTAATCTTTAAAATAATTTGGCCTGTCCATCGTCAAGAAACATGTCGCTTTAAAGGAGTAGAAATCCAATTTCATGGCTTGTTCGAAGTAATTAATAATTAAAGTCATTTATAGTAGGACAGCGCAGACTGAGAGGCGGGCATACTCTCACTGCTTGCTCAGTGAAACACACAGATAGCTGCCTGCATATTTTAGTTTACACAGACTTGTGTTGCTGTAAATAAATAACTAAAATGAGTGTTTTTTTTGTCCAAAATTTGCTGCGTGTGTTAAATGCATTGCATCTTTGGTTGTTTCCATGTGACTGAACTATGAAATACGTGAATCACACATTTGCAGGTTCCAGACCCAGACTGCTGCAGGGAGTCAAATACAGTTTCAAACCAGAACACGCGAGCACTTCAAGAGTGATTCAGGTGTATCATCACACAGCTGATGAGACACTGCTCCCCACAGGAGGGTGTTTTTACACACAGGGGAACCTTAGATAGCACTAGAGGCTGTGCAACACCCATCATGGACTCCCCTCTGCGTGAGCGTTCCCCTCGCTGACAGCTAACCTCTTATTTTAGCTCAATGCACTCTGCGTGCCCTCTCTTCAAAAACCAATTTTTATCTGAGAGCAATCAGCAGAGAAGCTCCGTGATAAGATGCATGAAGATGTCACTGCTGATAGCGCGATGCCTCTGAAACAAGCTGTCACACTACAGGGGTGCGGTAAGCCCCCATGTTAGCGCTTCTTGAGCCTCAGAAATTAATGTGCCTCCATGTTGCTGCCATTTAATTTCACATGGTGGCCAGCTTTTTCTTAGCAGCGGCTGAGATCAGATGGAGAAAAAAAAAACATGTCTGTATTATAATACATGGTAGATAATAAGGCTAAAGATTATCAGATATATTAAGGCGTAGATTAAATTTAATAATGATTTTTTGAGAAAAATAAAGAAGCTTTTTTTAGTCTGCTGGTAAGTTTAACCTCCTGAGATGACAAATAAGCCAAAAGCTGCAGTTTCTTTAACAGCTGAACTGAGGCTGGCTCCAAAAGACAGGACATGTAAAATCTCCAACAGCAACATTAAACATGGTTATAAGGGGCTACAAAGAATGGTTTGGAGGGGGGGGGGCTGTAGTTAATTTAATATGGGAGCTGGGGTTTTTAACATTTTCACGTTTTAATTATAAAGTTCGGAGCCAGTACGAGATGAATCCCCATCCTGCATTTTGAAGTTTGGTTTTCCCAGAAGTCACCATATTCTGGTTGAAAGTAGAGGCGGGCGGATAAATCCAAATATCCATAGTATCGATACCAATGCTGGTATCAGTATCAGACTCATACTCGGACAATAGGACCAATACTTATTTCTATCTTTCAGTTCAGTATTTGGCCCACGCAGTTTCTGAACCTTTCTGTGTTTACTGTCACATCTATTTTTTAAAGCCCACAGCACATTTAAACAACAGAAATATCTTAAAATCTTTACTTGTATTAACAGTATCGGCAAAACTGGTCCAGAGACCAGCACTGTTTGTTTGTAGTAGGTTTGTACAGTCAGACAATTTTTTTTTTTTTTTTTTTTTCTTTCTAAATGACATCAGAAACAGCAGTATGCGACATTACGTGATGGCAGAGCTTCAGTTCATCCTTTGTCTTTTTTTTTTTTTTTTTTTTTTTTTTTTTTAATAAATAGGACAGGGGGAATGAATGAGAGAAAGAGGGGGAGAGAAAGAAAGAAAACCAAAGGGGAGAAGAGACGGTGAGAAGGGGGGGGAAGAGAGAGAAAAAAAAAAAGAACTCCTGGGTCACCTGTATGGAGAAAAAAAAAACAAACAAACAGAGGAGACAGCAAACAACAAAGAGCAACATAATAATAGAGAAAACAAAGCACCATCACAATAAACTAGCTAGTCATAGATATCAATATTTACTAAATAATAAACGATATTGTGCAGCACGCAAGATAGACAGCGCACAGTGTGCTTTGAGGTAGCAGCCAAGAAAGCTTTAGTCCGCGTCTGTGAATACCCATGTGTGCATACCTGTGTGGATCAGCATGCTTGCATTCCAAAGGTTTCTCCATGTAATGATCTGCTAGGGAGTGTGGGGGGGGGGCCACAGCCCCGTCCTCCAGGGTGTGAAGCGGGTATGGAGGAGATCAAAACTCCAGACATCCAGAGGCCCCCAGAACACAAGAGACCATGGAAGACCAACAGAGGGGCAGCCGCGCCACTGTTCCAGTAAGAGCTGAGGAGAGTCCCAGATGAGGGCTCGCCCAGCAGCCGCGGAGCAGAAGTCAGGGGGAGTTGCAGTGACGCGCCCGTGAGCTCCGCCGGCAGCCAGCTGCGCCTGAGTGACCGAGCCCCAGGCCGAGAGGCCGGGGGCACCCCACCTCCAAAGGGGCCCGAGCGAGCCCCAGGCCCCAGGCCCCGACAAGCGGCCGCCAAGGAGTGAGCCGGTGTGTACCCGGACGCCCACCCCCAGACACAAAGAACCACCAACACACCGACACCTGAGGGAGTCCGCCACCGGCAGGGGAAGTGGTGGTGGGTGGAGATAGGCCTCCAAACCTTGGAGGGCCTGAGGTGTCCCCAGAGAGGTGGCGTCTGATACCCAACCTGACATATAGACACAGTCAGACAATTTAACATGGGACTGACTCTAATGAGCTTTTTTGTCATATTTATTGATTATTGATGTATCTACAAAATTATTTATAGGCAAGATTATTCATACAGCGCAAAAAGACACGAGTGGAGAACGTGAGGTAACATGTTAAGAAAACGCAGCGGTGAATTTCTGGTAATAAAAAATATAGATTATTAAACAATTTAAGTAATGATTTCAGTTTTACTTGAACCTGAATCTTAAAACTGCATTTAACCCCCTGAAAGACTTCCCTATAAATGAGTAAAAGCCTTTACCTGCTGCTCTAGTCCACAGTTTGCCCAGAGTGCTCAACACTATTATATTAGCATTATCACTAATGCAGAGAATGTTGATAAACAGAGCATTTACATGGATGCATAGTCTTCTGTGCGATTTAAATCCATGAAAGGATAAAAATAAACCTCGAGCAGGTGGTTTGGCAGGTACTCTATGACTCAGTAGATGAGTCATAAAAGGGAATTCCTATAATACTTGGCCATCACTGGGAAACACCCCAGCCCTGCTGAAGAGAGGAAAAGGAAAACTTCAAACTTCTCTCTGGAAACACCAAATTAACAGTAATCTATTATCACTTTAAGAGTTTCTGAACGTGTTTCTTTGGCTCTTCTACATCGCTTGGTTCAGTTATATTACTGTGGAAATCAGAGAGATAAAGCTGATTTGCATAGACAGTCGACCAACAATTTTGTGTGTGCAGGTCATTTTTGTAGGAAACCTGAGCTGTAGCATTGTAGTTCATAGTCAAAGCAGGATTTCTCCCTCTAGCTATGAGTGTTATCTGACCAATCACAGACATGCAGTATTTGACTAGCAGCGGAGCAGCTGATTTTACAGGAAATAAAGATGAAGCTTTAATGTTGTGAAATAATAAAAACGGAAAGCAACAGCTACTGCAGAAACATCAGCAGCGTGAGAGTTAAAGTATTAAAAGTGCTGCATGAATGTGTGTTTGCTTTAAGTGCTTTGGTCAGTGAGACAGTAAAAAAGCTCCGAAGGATAAATTTTAGCCTATTTGAAGCTATTTAAACATAATTAAGTTCAATATTTAAATGTGTGTCAGGCAGTTTTAGTTTTTATTCTTTCAGCTGCAGGCCTGGTGGTGTTACCCAGTGTGAGAGCAAGCACAGACTGACTATAAAAACAGAATAACTGACTCGTCTTAGGATCATACAATGAGGTTGATAGAACAAAAACACTGAATCTATGAATACATATTTCTCATCAGTGAAAGACTTCAGTGCTCAGGTGCTGATTTCATACCTGCTGATCTCTGATGTTGAACATAACCTGCTCTAGAGCAGGTAGGTTACCATGGTGATGTATGCTCAGACAAAGTGAGCCTGTGGTGCAGGACTCTGCTCAAACAAGCTCAAACCAGCACCTAAGCTTCTCCATTAGGCCTCTTCTTGTAGCTCAAATGTTCACGTTTCCTTGTTTTTTCCAGGCAAACTTAAACAAAACACAACAAAAGAAACAGACCAGTGACTCTCACACTGCAGCCACCAGGTTTACCTTTACCGGGCACAACAAAGAACGTAACATCTCAAGCACACCTGCTCTTTATCAGATGGTAACGCTTATGCGCGCCACCTTAAATCACACACCACTTGTCACATGGTGCAAATATGAAAACATCATATAATTAGCCTGATAATAAACCACGAAAGTCCACACCAAATGTGCCTCTTAATGTGCTTTTAAACCTTAAAACTTTCAACTTTCAAACCTGCCCGTTCAGCCGACAGCCGCTGTGAGTTTTGTCCTTGGTTGTGCTGCAGCGCCGGCTTTGCTTTGAGTTGAAGATAACAAAACAAAGAGTGTATTTCGGCTGTTAAAGACACCCCGCTGTGTAATGAGTCTCAGCCCTCATTATTCGCAGTAAAAGGCTCTCCTCTTCCTTTCAGGAGTGACAAATCTCTGGTTCATTGATGCCAGTGTAGCTGCTGGGCTAGTCTGTTTATCATGCGTAGAGGTTTCATGTCACTCCATCCTGCTCTTTGTCTACCCTTTGTAACTGTGACAGCAGCTGTTGATTTACTGTCTCTGTCTGTCGTCAGAAGTTGGCTTCAAGGTCTTTCTGTATACGTGACGGCTTCATCTCTGAAGCATAAGTCATCAAGTTGGAAATGGTGTTAATCACAAGTTTGCTCACTTTCTGTTTCACCTTGTTCTTGTCTACGCAAAGCGTCCCTGTGCGGGTTCGAGGCAGCTTCTTTGTCACAATCAACAAAACTCTGACCCACTTTGATGAGCGGCTAAGTGGGTTTCTCTGTTTTTGGTTTCCAGCTTTTCACACATGTACTCAGCCTTCGCAGCTCTTCACTCGAACAGATCCCTGAAGAACTCCAGATTAAGTACTTTAAAGTGCACCAACAGAGATGGGAAGCACTTTTTAGGGGGGAAATGCTTATGCCATTACTGCGTGACTGATGTAGATCACATCCTGTATGCATCTGAAAAAACTTGGCAAATTAAAAAAAATGATCAGCAAATATTAAAAATAATCTATAAGAACGTCTCACAGGCGTCACCCCATGATTTAGCAGCTTGCAGAACCACCTCTAGCAGCATTAAAGTGATGTCTTTCTGTTTTACTTTATCGGACTCTCGCATTGTTGTGCAGCAATTGTTTCATGACTCTTTTGAATTATGTTGCTTCATTTCATTGAAGTTTGCAGGCATTTGTTTACATACTGCTCTCTGGAGTTGCGGACTCATTGCGGCACTATCAGTCACTTCTTTTTCAGTAACGCTGTTGTACATTTGCTGCTGTTCTTGGGATCATTGTCCTGTTGTAGGATCCAGTTTGTGGAAAGCTTTATCTATCGACCTCACTTTTCACTTGTACTTTGGTGTAGAGGAGGAGGAGTTCATGGTCAACTCAGTGACTGTAAAGTGCTCAGATCATCACCCCTGTGCTGACAGTTAGTGCGAGGTGTTCACGCTGATATCCTGTGTTTGATTGTCTTTTTAAGAGATTTTTTTTCTCCCAGCAACTCTTTTTCCACTGTAGTGTGATGAACTTTAACCTTTAACATTCTAACTTAGGCTTTGACAGCGTGGTCTGACCTCTGGGTGAATTTGCTGAGAAGATTGTGGCATTGTGTTAACACACACCTGAATGCTCCAGACCAGCACACTGGTAAAATCCTGCTTTTACAGAGCTGCTCACACACGCTTATGTGCAATTAATATTCATTACATCCACAAACCTCTGAGGTCTTCCTCTTTTCTGCCTGCCTGACAGCTCCGTCTTCCTTTGTCCAGGGAGTCCTCTGTCCCTCCTCTGCTCATGTCCAAGTCATCTCAACCTTGCCTCTCCAACTTTGTCTCGCTGATGTCCTCATTTCTAATCGTCTCTACTCTCAATGAAAACCTCAGCTTCCTGTCGTTCGCTCGTCACAGCCACCGTCTCCAAATCGTACATCATCGCAGGTCTCACAGTCATCTCGTAAACCTTCCCTTTCACTTTCTGCCACAAATCCCCTGAGACTCGTCTCCACCCGTCTCCACCCGTCTGTCTTGCGCGCTGTATGTTGGTACTTTACTGTAATGTAACCTCTGAATCACACATGATCTTGAGTATCATCATTTGTTATTTCACTTTCACTGAACACCATGATTGTTGTTTCAGTGATACATTATTAAACTGCCTTCACCTAAATTCATATAATGTCCATTTACCTCCTAATATCTTACATTTAGCATTTATTTATGCACGTAATCAGACCTGAAAGGATTCCTGGACGGTGTCTTTAAGTCTCAGACTGTCTCAGTGTCGGTGCCGCCTGCAGGTAAATGATGCAGGTGATGACTCACCCGGCCAGGCTTCCCCGCTTCCCCCCCCCCCCCTTTCCCGTTACATCTTGCCTCTGTTTAACATCTCAGGATGGATTTCTGCAGCGTGTTTCGAGCTGCATCGTCCCACGCAGCTGGCTCAAGCAGTGGCGTACACACATAATGGAAAATGTCATTTATGTAACACAGTAAATAGCAATTAGTTCCATCGCTCCGGAGAAGAAAGGTTCCTGCACATTCGCCGCAGGTTTCTCTCCTGCATCGAAGCTAAAATTAGAGTTCACGTTGGAGCACATCACTTACACACACGGCTGGTATTTACAGTATGCAGGTAAATGACAGTATCCTGTTTGCATCGAAGTTACATAAATGAGCTGAATGCTGGGGATTTGGTGGAGGCTTGCTCTCAGATACTGGCACGGTTCAGTTTTTAAAAATGATTTAAATGACATCCATTCTGCGAGGTGGCCAGTGACAGAGGCGAACATTTGGAAAGTGTAAATTGATTATCTGGCAGATAAGAGGAGCACTTCCCTTTTATCTGCCTCCTCATAATCATCAGGAATTCCTTTGATTAAAAGGACAGAAAAGGCTTCGGCTTGTGTGTGTTTTTGTTGTCGCACGCTTACGTGCGCATCTAGGCTTTTAAAACAATGTGAGATTTCTTGCAGAAGAAATTGAGTTATTATTCAAAGCGCCGCATGTCCGTGTTAGATGATCAATTATTTGCCTCATTTAGCTTTTTCCTGTTTTCAAAAAGAGAAACTTGCTTGCATTTTAAGTGTGCAAGGGACAAGTTTGTGTTGTCTGACACACCTTCTTTAGCTTCACCTGTGTCTCCTTCCATGTGTATCTGACCCTCACTACTGTTTTTCCAGTATTGTCTTCTTGTGCATGACCTTTTAATGACCTAACTTCTTGCTGATTGTTTGCCTCACTGCTTATTTCTGATTAAAGAATTGCATTTTGGAGTTTTATTTAATCTCTGAGTGTCCTGCATTTGCATCCTCTCCTCCGTGTTACTTTTAAAACTCAGAGAAATCCACCCATGCGATAACTGCAGAGGTCACCTGTGATCATAATATATGTATAGTTAAACATTACCCACCATATTTTGCCAGAAACACAGGTCTTGTGATAAAGGCATCTTGGTGATTTCAGCTTTTTTACTGGAAATCATAAAAGAAGGTTTGACTAACATTTAGGAGGGCATGAATTTATATTGAGGAAGAATAAAGTGAAATGTATCAGCACAGTGAAATCTCAAAGGATGCTGAGATGAGATGGATGACACGCATGGCAGCATTTGGTAAGCAGCATGCTGCTGTCTCCACAGTTTTTATGTTGCAGCCTCTTAATAATAAGATCTGATTTGTAACTGCTGACTGCAGAAGTCAGTAAAACACAGACTTCACTGAAGCAGTGTGAATGCTCTGCATGAAACATGAATGTTATGGGGACATTTTCAAATAACCTGAGGTCTCCTTGTAAAACTGATCCTGTGAAAAAAGGGCTTCGGTGTGGGCTAACGGCTGAGCTAAACCAGCTCGCCTTTCTGTTCATATTTCACACTAAAACATCAATGATGCCATATGCTGTAATCTCTACAGATGCAGCATCTGTAGGCAGGTATCAAAAGCTTTCAGCTTTCAGCTCACAGAAATCTGAGGAGTATTGATTAATCATGTTTGAGCACCAGGTAAACAGTGTGTATGTATAGCAAAAGGAAATGCAGTCTGGCTGAAATGCACCCTGTGATGGTGGCAGGGTGACCTGTTTGGCGTTACTCAGCCTTTCGCCCTATTTCAGGTGGGGAACTGGTGTTTTAAAAAAAAGAAAGGATGAGGTAACCAGTGACTGGAACAGAGGAATGACCAGAATAGGAAGTGTGAACCATGTGTTTTTGCTGGTCCTGAAACCCCAAAATATTGGCTGCTGCCCTCGATGCTAAACCATGAGATGAGCTGATGGATTCCCAGCTTAGGATAATGTTTGGTGCAGACATTCATTTTCTCCTCGGGATGATACTTAGGAACTTCACTGGTCCTCTTTCCTTTTGTCCCGGTTCTCCCTGTGCCTGCTTGGGTTCTCTGTGGGTTCTGTGGCTTCCCACAGTCCAGACACATGCATGTTAGGTTAATTAGTGATTCTAAGTTGTCCACATACTCAACACTGTGTCTAAGTTTGTTACTTTTGATGTTTTAACAGCTTTTTGCCTTCATTAGTCGGTGTAGACAGAGAGGAAACCTAAAATGTTGTGATCCCAGTATGTGATTTAAGCCTTTGCACTTAGGCCAAACCTATTTTCCTTTGAGTTTATGTATGTAAATGTATATTAGAGCTGTAGAAATGTCTCCTAAACAAATTGTGGGATATTCTTTGCATCTAAGGCAATCAAACATAACTTCAGCAGAAAGCGTTGTACTAGTGGTTCTTCATAGAATCTTATCTAGTATCATGACTCTGAGCTCCGATGTAAAGGATTTCCCGGCACTCTTTGCTGTTCTGCAGCAGCGACACACTTGCAGGCTTGTTTGTTGGGTCCTTATCAGTTGATCAGATATTAAGTGTTGCCTCGCTTCAGTCATTAAAAAGCGGCTCATGGTTATTTCTCTGCACTGCCATTGGATGAGAAGAGGAAGCAGGAAAACAGGGCAAGTTTAAGGTGATGTGAGACCTACAAACAGGATTCTTTAAAGCTGCTTTTTATTTGACCTCCAATTCTTTTTTTGAATCAAACAGTCCTCAAATTTATAAATCTGCTCAGCATTTCAAAAACAGGCAGATGGTTTGGTTGTGCACACCTTAAATGTCTGTATTCACGCAGCACTTTCGAACATACAACTTTCTTTTTTATAGTGATTGAAGGCTTCCTCTGGCTTGAAACACTTGTTGTCAAATCATCCTGCAGCGACGCTCCCTGACTGACTTATAGCTGAGAACGGCAGCATATGTTCCCGAATGACACAGCAGGTGATCTTCTCTGTTCATGCAAAGAAGCAGGCTTTCTGTGGTGTGTTACTCTTCAAAGTCTTCCTCCCAAGACTGTAATGCAGTCTGTCTTTTTTTCTTTTTCATGCCTCCACCCATAATAAGCTCTGCATTGGCACTGGGTTGCAGAACAGCAGCAGCCTCACCTTTTTGGCTCATGTTGTTGCAGTGTTGAATGAAGATGGAGTCTGTGTGTGCGGCCTGAGGGCCTCTCCTCAGAAGGCATCTGCTGCCTCGCGGCGTCTGATCTAATCACAGCTGACATATAGAAAAAAAAAAAGCCCCACGCCCTGCAAAGGAAGCATAAAGTAAACTGAAGGATTATGTTTGCCCTGAATTTTCTCACCCTTTCCTTCCATCGTTGCCTCTTTCTTTCCTCCACGCTGTTGTTTCCACTTCTTTCCTCCTTCCGCGACCTTTTCTGCCTCGTAAATGGATTTCTAACAACGTTCACGTCTCTCGCAGATCGTGCTGAAAATTTATCACGTTGATGTGAGAGCGTAATCCAGAGGAACAAACACATTGGTCGCTATCTGTTAAAATATTCAGTGTTGCCTGATGCGGCTTCGCCAAACACAACATACGCTGCTGTTCAAGGCTTCCATCCTGATCGGCAGCGATAACGCCGATGAATATTTCACCGTTACAGAATGTGGGTCGCAGCGAGGAAGCGAGGCCTTGCGGGGAGCGCCATAAATATCTCCCTCTCTCTGGTTTTTAATGGTTGTGCTTTATTAGGGCTGTGCAGCTCACAAGTAAAAAGGTCCAAGGAAACCCAGAGGAGCTCTGAGGAGCCCGAGGCGAGGAGTTACTTCATCTGCAGAGAATCTCTTGTTTTTGTTTCACCAGGCATTGTGGAGTTCCTTAAAATGAGAAAGAAGCAAAAAAAACCTTTGTGTCAAAAAAATACAAAGAGAGAAAGGGAGGAAAATATAAAGGGGGAAGACTCGTGCTGTGCTGTTCTTGTGTAAAAGGCACACATGACTCCTTTGATAGTGCTGCCTGCGGAGAGCTGAAAGTGGTTTAGTCATGTCTCTTTCTTTTATAAAGGTGAGTCCAGGTGAAACAATAGCCTGCATAGAAAAGATGGATGTCATTTATTAGTGAAGTTGTTTGTTGAAGTGAGGGGAGGCTGTGACAGAGAAACAGAGGGGATTTGCAACCCCATGCCTCAAAGCAAGCCCTGCTTTTTTGTTTGTTTCTGTCTAAATGTAACAATATTTCACAAAAATAAATCTACGCTTCATTCAATAAAACATGAAACTAGTAACTGAGACCAAAAACCCATCAGGAAAGTGTTTACTGAGGTCGTAGGTCAAACTTCAATACAATTTCTATTTGCAACGAGTCGCCCTCTGCTAGTCATCATGAACATTTTCATTTTCAGCTTAATTTCTCAGACCTGAAAGCTGCGTCCATTTTTATATGTGTTTATTTTATGTTTATATATATGTTTACATATATATGTATTTATAAATCGTAATATGAATAGATGAACATGAACAGACACAATGACCTCTGGTGGTCACTCATTTTTGGTAGTAACTAGTTTTAACTCGGTTACAGCAAGAATTTGGGCTACAAAAGGTTATTTACAAAAATTTATTAAAAAACGATTCTTAATTTCACTTAGAAATATATCATATTTTAAAGTTTTATATGGGTTAATCTTTAGGCTAAACATACCAGATAAGATGTACTTATAATCCTAATCAATCTGGTTTTAATCTAGTGCTGTGCGATACTGTAAATTTTAATACAGGGCCGATAACAACACTGATATTTTCAGCTACAAAGGCAGCTTATGTTGAGAGCATTCTGCCATGATTCATGGGATGAATAATCATTAATTATCAAATTCTGAACACATTTTAATGACCACTAAATCACATTTTTCACTTTAATACAACAAAAAAACACCTTTCAGCTTTTCATGTATTTTTAAGCTGTTTTGTTTTTTGGATACCTGGAATGTAAATGTTTCTGTCTCTGAAGCACTTTGGATCAAGTTCTGATGTTTAAGTGTGATTTATAAATAAAATAGACGTGCTATTTTAACACAAAAAGGTTCAGACATTTAAAAAAACACAGTTCAACTAAGCTACATACTGAACTTTGAAGATAGAAATAAAGTATCAATCCTATTGCGCTAGTAACAATACCAGCTTTGGTATCGATATCATGGATGACCTCTAGTTTAATCGGCGTCAGTGTTATTGGCGTGCCCCGGGGATGCAGGCCAATCCAAAAAGGTTTGGCCTCAGCTGAGTTTGACATACATTGACATACAACTATAAGTAAATACATGAGTAATGACAAAGCTGAACACCCACATTGCTGATAAGTAACTGCAGTAACAACCAAGCTTGCGTTACTTATTCAGGTAACAACAGGTTAGTGCACCTGCAGCACAACTCAGGGCAACGCTGATTTGGGAGCGTGTAAGGTTGTGAAAGCCAGACTTTGGGAAGTTCCCCACGTGTCTCCATGGACGTAAAAAGAGGTCATTCATCAGGTTTGAGGCCAACTTTAAAGCAAATGTGTCGAATTTATTCCGCACCCGCAGTCGGAGACCCCAGCTGTGCCAGTGTGTGGCAAGCTCATTAATCCACTTCTGCACCTCGAGAAAATGTCTTTGGTGCTTTGTGCACTACGACACATACGATGGTACGTGTTGCTTATAATTATAAAGAATTGCATCTTCTTAAATGTACATTTAACAGGCCTATTTTTTAACTCTAAATCTTAATTCATGTCCTTTTGTGTGTGTGTTTGTGTGTGTCTGTGTCTCTTTTTTTAGACACAGCTTTCTTCAGATTTTATAGGAGAAAATCCTTTTGGATTAAAGTTTACAATTATTCACCTTTAAGAAACTGAACTAATGAAACAAATCTGTGTTGTTTTAGAAATTATTTTCTTTTTATTGTTCTTCCTTTTCTGAGCTATTTTTGATCCTGAACTTATATCTCATGATTATTTGGAAATAACTTGATTTTAGAAAGCAAAGCTGTTGATGGGGAATCACATTGAACGAGTGAATCATCAGAAGATGGAAAGAAATTTAAAAAAATAAAAGCTTCATTTTCTTCTTTGTGTCCGTCAGAGTGAGTAAAGTGGGACTTATGGTCCAGCGGAGATGGTACGTTTGCTGTCCGCTCTGCTCCGGGGATGAAGTGAGCGCTGATGTCAGATGGAGGCAGTGTACAAATGACGTGGTGAAGGCGGTCTGGGTTACAAACTGAGTGTGAAAGCCAATGAAAAGCGTCCACTGCAGTCACGTCTCTGTTTTCATTCTATATTTTTTGATCTTTGAAGTTTTTTTTCACAGTTTGTTCGTTCCCAGTGAACTCCGTTGTTGCTCACTGCTCTATTCTGGCACACTAGTCAACCAATCAGCATTTGGAAGATGCTTACATCATCTGCTGATATCAATGCGCGGTTAGGATTTTGAAGGACTGCACAGGAGTGCGTCTAGGTTGGGTGAAAATGCCTCTACACACAATTGTGCAACTTTAAATCCCACTTAAAGGTTTGGGATCAGTTTTTCAACTAGACTAGAGTAATTGGCTCTATAGTGTAGTGGTTTACATGTAAGCTCAAAGAGGAAAAAAATCTCTGGTTTGATCCCAGGCGCAAATACCTTTGGGGTTGTATCAGGAAGGGAAATCTGCAACAGTTAGATTTCTGAAGTCGTAGAATAGAATAGAATAGAATTCAACTTTATTGTCATTGCACATGCACAGGTACAGGGCAACGAAATGCAGTTTGCATCCATCCAGAAGTGCTTTAGTGATATACCGGTAGATATATTACAATATATATTAGCAATAATATAGATATGTAAGTATATTACAGAAATGGGTCTATTATGGTATGTTACAATGTACACGGTATGAAGTATGTTGTGAATATTCTATAACTATAGGTATGTACAGGCTGTAGTGAGTACAAGCTATGTACAGGCTATGAACAGGATATAAATATGAAAAACTACACAGAATATGAAATAAATAACTTTACAGAAATCTGAGATATACAGCTATACAGAAATGGGAACTATGCAAGTTGTAAACAGTTGTAGGATTAAAAATTATCGTATGTACAGAATGATTATTTACACAGAGCTATACAGTAGTGCAGTTAAGGTAAGTGAGGGTGTGGATAGTTTCTACAGAGGCTATATACATATATAGACACATGTAATTATTATTTATAACAGTCAAAATGATATTATAGCCACGTTGGTTTGTACTTCTGACTAATCAAAAAGCCCATTTTCCACATTTTTAAAGGACTACAGCCACAGATGAAACGATTATTAAAGAGCTTGCTGTTAAGCTCCACCCACTGTTTTGTGTTTGTTGTGACGGCTGATTTAAATCTTTGGATGGACGAGCGACACCCGCACGCACACATCTCTGGCTCCATCAGCGGGATGTATAACCGCATGCTTCCTGCAGGAATATTACCTGCGTGGTTGCCATATCTCACACAATGTGTCGCGCTCACCTGCTGGCACATTTCTGATTTGCACATAGTAAATCGAGGCCCTGGCAAAGCCTCCCCCTTATCTTCATAACACAAACAAACAAAACACACCACCGTTATAAGTCTCCCGTTTCTCAGGACAAACCAATTCAGTTTGGTTATGCCGTGAGATCGTGTCTCCATTGGTCAGGGTGGCAGTAATGGAAAGAGATTAAATTCTCTCTACAGTAATTACTGTGGCAGAGAAGATTTGAGAGGACTAATGGCTGTTTTCAAGAAGCCTGTGGACTCAATATTTCAATTAGTCGGATGTTTACTTGTGTTATTTGAAATATGAAGATGAGGGGAAGGTATAATGACACCTGGCAAAATTCAAACAGAAACATTTTAATACTTAATAACATAATTTAGACAGAGCAGTAAGAGAGGAATGAATAGCATGAGATTAAAAACATGTTCAAAGATCCTGGTTGAAGTACTGCTTATTGCAATACTTCCTATTACTTTCTCTTGTGATTGAGCAATCATCGATACAATGCAGTTGGATATCGGTGTTTTTATTTACACACGCAGGTGTTTAACACTTCAAAAAGTCAAAATTAGCAGCTTCATGATTCACCGTGGTGGAATTTATTGCATTGAGGAAGATGACAGTTTAAGGAGGGATGTGGCACCAAAGCAGCAAATACACGGGCATTTCTTCTTCTTCATGTATCATTACGTGTGCACTGAGTGTCGTTTTTTTTCATGTGCAACGATAGTGGGGTGGGTTAATTCTTCTTATAGTTACAAGTCTCTCCCCTCCAAATGACATTATTTACCAATTAATTTGTGAGGAATAACTGAGCAGTGAGTCTCTCAGCCTGAGGATGCTCTACAGCTCCATATGTTTGACTACAGCTGGTGACAGGAGGACTACAGCCGGTACTCCGCTTCAAGATGGTGGAGAATGTCTGACATCCAATAAAATCAAAGTTTTTGTCTTTATAAAGTGAAAACAGTTTACCCAGTTACATCTGAATTGAATACTGCTTTTAGATATTTAGATAAATAAAATTAAATACAAAATTAATAAATACAATAATAATAAATTTAAAAACACAGAATATTTGCGCACATCAATAATAATGGACAATAGTCATATCCAGATGAGCAGAGTGAGAACTCAGCAGAACAGAAAAGCCAAATTCAAATCAAATTGTCCTCATATTCATAGATTTGGTATTAAACACATAGTTTTCTCTCGGTGGACGCTTGAAACAAATTCAAAGACTCTGTGGGCTTTAAATGTGAGTGTTTTTAATTTGATGAAGAGCGGATTACACAGCTGATTGAAACCAGTGTTATTGATGATTGTTTATATGTATGCTGGTGGACAGTGCAGATCCATAACAACTGGAGCTAAACTAAGAGACATCCTGTCACCTGTAAATCGCATGCTGTCCTTTATACAGATTCTGCCTCCAGGTGTGGGCGGGTCCTATTAGAAACAGTCAAGCTTGCAGTCTCAGGTGTTCAGAAGCTGCCAAAACAGCTGGAAAAAGCTGAGAGAGCAGACTTGTTTTGTGCTCTACAAATATTATTTTGTTGCTAACATACGTTGATCTGTATTTATACAAACTGGCCAAACTGCTCATTCCTGTGAAGAGCCTTGTAAATCCATTAAGTTTCATCCCCAGCAGCTTTCTGCTGCTTGGGTGTGCATGAGTGTGAAGTGTGTGTGACTCTGAGCCTGTGTGTATACATGCATATGTATAGATGTCTGCATAGCTGTTACTGAGGGGCTGGTTAAGTGCTAACAAAGCTGCTGGCACAGATTCATGTTTTGTGAGAGTGGAGGATTTCCCAAGGCGGCTATTAGTCCGATGCACACAAGGACATTTCAGAGACTGCATACTAAACATAATTTATATATGTGTGTGTGTGTGTGTGTGTGTGTGTGTGTGTGTGTGTGTGTGTGTGTGTGTGTGTGTGTGTGTGTGTGTGTTTTATATTGTGTCCTCAAAATAGACCAGAGTAAAATATGCCAGAGCTGATTTCCTACTACAGTTGTATTGTACAAAAAGCTTTTGTTAGTCTGAGGCTGCCTGAGGCTAAATTGAATTTAAGGGAAATCTACATGCTGCAGCACAAAGTTAGGGTCACAGCCAGGAGCTGCTTTCACTGTAAGCTATGCATGTAAGCTATTTTCTCAGTGGTAAATGTCCAATCTGACATCTCTAAGTCATTTGTTTCCCCCAAATCCCAAAGATTTTCAGCTTTTTCCCACATATATGTTTTATGACATATGCATCCTACATAAATATCAAAGAAAAGAGAAAATTATGGTGTGCAATAAGCTGAAATCTGCAAGAGTTTGACATATTTCAACATTAATTAAAATGGTTGCAGATTGATTTTATCTCTGATGATTAATCAGTTCATTGAGCTTTTGGCTCAAGTGCTCATGATGCTGTTTTGTGTAGTAGTTTCCTGTTTCAGTTTGATAATATTGGAGTGCTGATGAACTTGAGCCCTGACCTGAACTCTGTCCAACAGCTCTGGGATGAAGTGGAACGCCAACTGTACTCCTTTTTTCGGATCGTTTTTTCTGCTCTTGGCTCTTTGTGATGTCAGAGAGTGAATATTCCCTAATGTGGCATCTCAGGCACACAGGTCTGGCTGTGAAGCTCCACCCACCTGCTTCCACCCCTTCTGTTTGAGAGGAAGGAGTTTAAATATCTTCTTTCTCGTGGCAAAAATCTTCTTCATTCTTCTTCCTTCTTTGTCACTGTTCTTCTTCATCCTTCTTCTTTTTCACCTTTCACCTCCGTCTCTTCCAGCTGTTCCCTTTAGGGGTTACCAAAGCCTCCATCTCTCCCTTGTATCCTGCTTCTCATCCGCATCTCTTCCTCATCCATGAACCTTTGCTGTGGACTTCCTCTTTTCTTCCTGCCTGGCTGCTACATAGTTTAGACACGATCTCTGGTCTGTTGATCCATGATTGTGGACTCAAGTTACACCTTTCTTGTGTGTCCCTATATTTTCCACTTCTTAAAGGTGCAAAGGTGTTCGGTTGGAGGCTGGAGGGGATGGTGTCAGGCCAAATCATTTGAAAGCTCACACCAGAGACCCACATTTCATGTATACACGTCAAAGATTTTAACACTTCATTTGTATAATACCTTTTAAAATACATTATTTTATTTTAAAAAACTGTTGCTCGGTTAAGTTTAAGCATTAAAATCACTGGATAAGGTTAGAAAAATCTCATGTTTTTTGTTATAATACAATGGTAGCCACTTCTTTGGTTTATTGTATGGGTTTATTGGTTGCTGTGGTAACACGTCCCCACTTTGTCTGGACAAAATAATAAAAAATGCCTCATTTCTAAATACGTTACTTACACACTGCAGAGATTTGTGTTCATGAACACAAAGAAACAGAGTTTTTTAAAATGGAGTGTTTTGTTGTTCATCCACATGAGATCGGGCTGATGTCTCAGAAAAAGCATGAACTCAGGGCTGCACCAAGGTCGAAGAAAAGACAAAACAAAACAAAAATACATATTTTAAGCTATGAATCATAAAATCTGCTCTATTTGAGTCCAAGGACAAAAATATTGAGCTGGAATTGAGCAATGATGGGACCTGGGCAAGGAATGGTTTAAGTAAGTGCATTTTCCATTGATAAACATGCAAACCTCACACAGGTGAACCTGCTTGGGTTTGAACCCAGAGCCTCGTTGATGTGAGCCACAGTCCTCCATTTTCCACATGTCAGAGCTTATGTTTCTTAATTCTCACAAGTTTCAGATAATTTCTAAGTTTAGATGAAAATATTTCATATTTTTGATGTGCTCTCACACTTTTAGACCCCACAGCGTTGCCACTCCTTGAGTTAGTAGGCTTACAGATAAAGGATGCTTAACCATTGCCAGCAATTATTGTTTTACTATGAAAAGATGAAATGACACAAATAGATTGAGAGATTTATTTTAATATGTTACAAATAACATGGTACAGATTTTTTATTGCACTGCTCGATTTTGATAACATTAAAAACTAAAATGTGTGAGTGATGATAAAGTCCCAGAAGCTGACTGTGAAAATAGAAAAAGCTGTTACTCAGAGAGTATCTGACCGCAGTGACTGTGATTTATCCTCTGTGGTGATTTTAATGTGTTTAAAAATCAGAGAGAGCCGCTGGGGAATCCTATCACAGCACAGGTTTATAGATTTCCACCAGTCTCTTTCTTATTTTTCTGAACTCATGAGTCTGGATGCTGTGAGATGCCAATTTGCCAAAAGCCTTTTGTGAGCTCACGCTCAGATTACAAGTGCTGGCAACATTTCAGATGCAACATTTCAGATACATTTGCCAGCCATGCAACACCCTTGTATGCTCATGCTTGGCTCACAAGTATCAGAGCTGTCAGTGACAGGAAGTGATCTCACAGCTTGCATGCAGAAAACTAGGACTGTGGTCCTGCACGAGAGCTTGCTGTCCTCAGAAGTGATTTTCATCATAAAATGTCACTGCGAGAAATGTGAAATCGCAAAAGGCTGAGCCTGACCGAGGATGAGCGAGGTCAATGGTATCCACAGCGACGGCCTAACCTCACAGAGACAGAAAGTCTGAAGATATGAGAGGGGAGGGAGGGAAGCTCAGGGAGCGTCCGACTCCTTTCATCCCTGCTCTCTCGCAGATCATCGTTATTGTTAGCCGTCAGTGGGATGAACGACAAAACACTCCATTTAAAACTGTAAACCTCGCGTCAGCTTGACAATGCTGCTCCTGCTCCAGGCCCCTGCAGCATATTGTCTCGTCCCGCCTGTCACCTGCTTGAGTTATTTCACAGCTTTGGCAATGGCAGCATTAATACAAAGGCATGTTTGCAAGCAAGGAATTTCTCACCCTTAGTGCATTTTCTAACTTTTTGGGTGCTTGTCTTGTCTTTCTCCTCCCTCTTCAGTCCTCTTCTCACAGCTATTAGTCATTCCCTGTAAGTGCTGAGTATGATGAGAACTTGGCAGGAGAGAGGCCTCCCCTGCTCAATCAGCACTCCTGCAGAGACCAGTCCAATGGGCTGTCCTCAGCCCGGCTGCCAGACCCGGCTGTGTGTTTCCTGAGCTACAACGAGGGACGAGAGGCTCAGAGAGAAATGGCTTGATTTTATGGAGGGAGGGACTGAGCTGACAAAAAACTAAACAAACAAAATTTAAAAAAATGAGAGCGAAAGAGGACAAGTGAACAGAGCAGAGCGTTGACCTGCTTGCCAAAATATGCAAGGCTCTTGTGGAACCCATCGCTGGCTGTGACCCAACTCCTTTTGGACTTGGTGGCTGGAGGGGGGCAGGATAAACAAAACATGTCTGTAGCTCTCTGAAGAACAGCCACTTCGCCAGATGTTCAGTTTTATCCAGGAAAGGCCCTGGAGGATCTGTTAACATCAAATTAAGCTGCAGACTAATAGCTCAGTGGGGTTTCACCTGATCAGATACAAAGTGTTTTAGTCTTACATTTTAAAGGTTTGCTTTTGCTTCTCTGAAGCAGCACCTCTCAGCAAGGGGCCAACGAATCAAAGGGCCTCTAATGAAACGTATTTTTTGCACCTGAATTACAGAAAAACATGTTCTCAATTCGGGCTGTCAAATAATCAGTTTGTCTTTCGGCATTAGCAATCAGTTCAGATCATCAGTTGTTTAATTGATTTCATATTTACTTGGCAGGCCTTAGACAGTAGAGTGTAAAGAGTTCAGGTAAAGTCTCCACTAGATTTCAGAAATCTCTCACAAGGTCACCTAAAAGTATCCAACTCATGGTCTATATTCAAACCCTACATGGTTATAAAGCTGAAGATACTTAAGTCTTTGGTTGGATCTCCCAATTTTCTTGAACTGAGCTGATCATAAGCCTGTTACATAGTTGACCTCAATGGTTCTACCGTTTTAAAAACGGGTTTAATAGTATTAATAATAATAACAGTAAGCATAATTAGCTGCATTGGCAGAAGCAATACTGGCCTGCGTTTGGTTGGAGCGGTCCCGTTGTAGTAGGTTTATATGCTAAGAGCCAGTGGTTCACATCCCATTTGGTTTTATTTGGTTGAATCATTAAAAATCTCTTGATTGAGGTTTATGAAAAGATTGGGGGTTTGAGTTCAAAAACTCAACCTTGACCTGGCAGATTTGATAAACCAGTATTATTATACACTTGGTGTCTAGATAAGTCCTGGGCTACATGTATGATATCGGCTTAAACCTCGCACACGTGTGTCTAAACACCCCAACATTGCATGCCACCAAACACTCTTGTTAGTCTGCAACACTGTCAGTAGATACATAATAAAAACTTCTTGTAAGTTACTAGCAAAGAAAGGCGATAGAGAGATAAAACAGTGCTACACATTCAGCCAAAATAAAAAAAAACATCCTGAAATCTACACATTGGGAACTCTTAGCAATAGACAGGATTTCTGTGTTTTAGAAAAAGCTTTGAGAACGTCACTACACAGATGTCCAGTCAGTCAGTCTGTAGTCAGTGTCCTCAGCCTGTTCATTTCAACATATTTCAGGGTCTCTGGTGACAGGAAGAACCACCGGTCTTGTTCAGACCAGCTGTGTAAAGACATGAAAATAAAACCATGGGGTCGGAGGGCTCGCTGTCTCTGTGTGTGCATCAGCTCTTCACAGCTCAGGAGATGCAGAGTGTGGGAGAGTTCAAGCAGGGTGGCCGCAGTGACAGCAAGGTTCGCACATCACATTCATGCGTGTGTGAGGAGATGGTGTGTCAACTGCAGTCAAGGCTGTAGGTTGATTTGTTGTGTCAGGAATTGCTGAAATCTTACTGAGAACAGCTGGAAATGTGAAAAAGAACACTTTTTTCTAATAATATAATAATTATTTTATTTGTCTTTTATCTACTACTGTTGTCACCTCCACCAAGGAGGAACCCGAAGCTCACAAACTTCACACAGACGTGCTCTGGGCAGGTTCACACTCTCTTGCTGTGAACCACTGAGCTGCCAATTAACATCAAGTAAACACAACATAACATTTTTCATTTTTCATTTAAATTTTGGCTTATCTGCCTTGAGCAAGTAGGACTAATTTAGGTGGGGTTATGCTAAAAATGTTTGAACTAAGTTATTTTTGCATTTCTCACATCAAAACAAGTTCAATCACAGTGTTCTGGCACAAATGCGTTTTAGGACGACATATATGTATTTTTTTCATACCAAAAGTTTTTCCAGACGTCACCAAATTTGGCTTCGGATGATCGTCAGACAAAGCTTCCTGAGCAATATTAGAGTATGTGGATTTTTCCTTTTCAAAAGTTGATCAGTGGCAAAGAGTCAAAAAACAGGAAATGCGATCACCCAATCATTCACATTTTGGGGGGAATTTACTATAATATTAAGTAAGAAAAAAAAAGCTTTGATGTTTCCAATGATTTGTTTGTTGACTTTCATAGAAGAGTGGACTGTTGGTCCTTGGCAGAGATCCACAGAGCCATCGAGTTTATTTTCTGCTCCTTTTCTTTGAAACGGACTTAGCTGGAAAGCATGACTAGTGTTAGTAACTATGTTACTAACACAATAGTAACATAGTGTTACTTGTGTTACTATTAATCAAAATAAACTCCTTTGATCACTTTGCTCCAGCAAGAAGAGCTGTCTGATGAGACGTCTCAATTATGCAACTCGGAGAACCAGGGTTACAAACGTAACCTAAACTTATCTGCGATTAAAGCTTGTGATTCATGTGTAGAGCTGAAAAGCGTAATCAGTAATCATCAGCAAACATATTTATGCTTCTTCCCGCTTCTATTTTATACCTTAATGAATTATTTTTGGGCTTTGGAGATTTTTTTTCTGCCATTTTATATATAAATAGGTAAGTTAATGAGAAAGCAATTTATCAGAGGTTTATCCTTACAGCTCCCAGCCTTTTACTTCTATGTTAAAATGACTGTATTTTTAGCTGTACTGCAATATTGATATCATTAAAGTATGGAGCATTAAAGTTTCAGTCTGCTCTGCCTGAGCGATTCCTGCTCTTTAAAAAAATCATTTTTAAAAAGATCATATTATAAAGACCTTTAAATCTCAGGTAGGAAGGGTGGATGAGAGTTTAAAATTCCCCTTCAGTTTCCACAAACCTACTTTTCTCAACTTTTATAATTTAAAAATGAGCATCTAAGTTATTACAAGCTCTAGTCAGTGCGGTTTATTTTGCCCCTGAATTTGTCCTCTTATACAGACTTATTGCTGGAGCTGTGTGCAGATATTACTTTGGTCTGAAAAAAAGGTTTAAATTGTCCTGTATTACCATAAAAATAAGGCTGAATTTAACATTAATCAGTGATAAACAGTGGACCAGGTCCTTCTATGCAAAAGTATAATCACAAATGCCAAAATAAGGATGAAATAAGGATTACAATGCAGTGATTTACAGTATATTTCTGTTCTTTGTTATTCTGCCAACATTTATTTTTAATTATTTGTTCTTTACACAGTTAATTTGAACATACAAGAATGCAAGAAATAGGAAATAAGAATGAAAATCCTTCACAAACACATCCTTTAGTTTATTAATAGGTTTTTATGTTAATTTCAGCCTCCTTCCTGTTCACTCACAATACGTTTTCTGTTTACCTTCACTTTCCAGGCCACATTAATCCATCTTTGTGTGCTGTGTATAAGAGGCTTTTGGCTCCTTCACCCCTAAAAGCAGAGGTGTGTACGCTCTGTGCTACTTAAAAGCAAAAACATTTAGTAAGAGGAGGTGAAAAGTGAATCTCTGGCAGCTTTAAAGCAGTTCACAACCTCCTGCGGTGGATTTTATTTTTCCAGGCTTTGCTCTGTTTTGTTGGCTTGTCAATTGTGAGGGCCAACAAGGCCGAGGTACTCCGGGTGAATCTGGAATGAGTCAGGCCATTTCATTGTATTCATCGGAGAGAAGCTGGAGGGATTTAGTGCTCCTTGAGAAAAATAGAAAGCTCTCCGGAGAGCTGGACCTGGGCGTTCGAAACTTTTGGCTGTGAGCAGCATTTTGATGGGTTGTGCTCTTAGGAACAGGCTTTTCCTCCCCTTCGGTTATGTGTTGTTATCCTGTGCTGTGTGGCCGCTGATTACTATGCAACACTGCTTGGACATCTGAATCAAGGTGGTCTGTGTAGACAGCACAAGGCTGAATATCATCATGTGTTTTGTTTTGTTTTCCACTAAGAATTAAATTTTATTACTCAGTTAGCCCGAAAATGTTTTAGGTTTTAAAAGATTTTGCAGCATAAATTGCAATACTACCCATGTTGTCTTGTTTTGTATCTGTGCACTATAGTCACATCATTTTAATCTAAAAAAATCTCTTGTCCCTGGTAATAATTATCCCCAAAACCAGTGATCCCAGTATATGTGAATCAGGATTACCTGATCTTCATCATGATGAGCTACCCAGAGGGATTCATCCAACAGTTAAACAACTTTTGTAAAATCCTGTAAAACTAACCACACCTATGAGTGCTGTCTCAATACGGAGAGATCATTAGAAGGAGCTGACTGTCATTTATTGATATACAGAATTCAGTTATGCTATTTGGCGATTAGACTCGGATGGCCCATCGCAGCAGAATGAAATCCCAGCGGTGATGGGAATTGCAAGACCCCCCTGTAGTCTAGATGCCAGTGGTGATGAAGATAAGATGGAGTGAGCAGGTGGGTTGCACAAAGCACACTGCAAGGGAGAATGAAAGATGAGGAGCAGGATTATAGCGTGGAGACTGATTGAAGATACAGAAATGATGTCGTCGTTGAGTTTTACAGTGTGGGAAAGTGGAAGTGATGTAATTAACATACTAGCAGCCAAACACCTGGACAAGAAGACAGATGAGTGAATGCAGATCTTCCTTAGTGAACTTGCACACAGGCTTCATTTGGGGATTGCAGTCACACCCCGTTTAGTAATTCTGCCTCTTAGATGTAAAGGGATGTCATATCCACAGTCTGAGAAGACAGCTTTTCAGTTTTCAAACTTCACAAAGTCCTAACGGGGTTTAGCTGACATTAGAGTTTTCAAGAGGATTAAATTTCAAATTAAAATGTTAAAATTCATCATGAAAAAACAAACTGTTTGTTTTTACCAGCAGTACTGTTGCAGTTCATGCCTGACTGGGCTGACATATGCAGTTCTGTGTTTAATGAACGTGCAGTAAGGAGCGGTGAATAATCAGAGGATAACGTTCAGCATGTTTAATGCTCAGAGACTGACTGTGCTCTGAAGACTGCTGAATTTGAAATATCTGTCTCGCGTAGTGTTTTATATTGAGTGTGGATCAAATAGCTGAAAATAGAGCCATCTATAAATAAAATATGGTCGAAAAAGATCTTTTTATTGCTTTCATCTGCAGAGAGAGAATCTCTCTGACAAGTTTATTATTCATCCACACACACACACACGTACGGCACATGTGCCCGCATTTTATTCACAGATTTGCATCTTCGTGAGACGTCAGCTCACCAGGAACTCGTCGTTCAAAGGTTTATTATTCCACCCCCACTCCACAGTCACCAAAAGAGTAGAGGCAATGACCTTGAAGCCAAAAGAAGATGTGAGCGTGTGTGTGTGATAGACATAAAGATACAGATCTCATCTCGGCTGGTTCTGCCATTGTGACAAACGACAGCTCGACCGCCGGCACCGCACCTCGGGCTGCCGGTGGAGGAATGATTCCGCTTTACTCCAGCTATTCATTCATCTTCACCCTCCTTCTTCACTTCCACGCTTGATCCTTCTTCCGTTTCCATAGTAACCCCAAAACCACCCCCACCCTGGTTAGCAGTGAGAGAGAAGCATGCTGGGTAATTTGACTTCACCTAAAACGTTTCTCCTCGGGGACTTTTCTGTCCTTGAACCATTTTTCCTTCATCATGCACCAATTTTCCTGCCCGAGGTGGACTGAATTAAGTATTTAGCATATAAGACGTTTTCAAATATAAGCTCATCTGTTTGGACCGTGTTAAAGGATCCCATATCTACAGACGTAAAGTTTGTTAAATTTCAGACATTTGTGCATATTTACTATGTGATGCTTTCAGGGAATGGACTAAAGAATATGTTTAAATTTAAACTGTGTATAAAAGATAGTTGGCGAAGACTCAATTTAAACCTTTTAAATCACAACTTGCTTTATCCTCCCATTTGAGCTAAGGTAAAAATTCAAGATTAAAGATTAAGAAAGCGGCGGATTAGAGGAGTCGCCCCCTACTGGCCATTAGAATGAATGCACTTTTAAGGACTTCCATTCCTGACCTCAAAGCCCCATCCGTGTTTTATATGCAGTCTGCGGTTTTGAATAAGTATATTTGTACAGTTATGATTTGCAGTGATATTAAATAAAAAGCTGGAAAGTTACTATTCATGGTATTATGTATAAAAGGGGCTTTGTATACACATATAGGAGATATTATGGTAAATGGCCTGTATTTGTATGCCGCTTTACTTAGTTCCTAAGGACCCCAAAGCACTTTACACATTCAGTCATCCACCCATTCACACACACTGGGGATAGGAAGCTACATTGCCCTGGGGCGCATTGACAGAGACGAGGCTGCCGGACACTGGCGCCACCGGGCCCTCTGACCACCACCAGTAGGCAACGAGTGAAGTGTCTTGCCCAAGGACACAACGACCGAGACTGTTGCAGCCGGGGCTCGAACCGGCAACCTTCCGATTACAAGGCGAACTGCCAACTCTTGAGCCACGATGCAGACTGGGAGCATAGTTCTCCAATATTGGCTTCTCTTCATCGTATGTTTCTTAAATATAGGATCAAATTTAAAATCCTTTGCCTCACATGAAAGGTCTTGAAGAATCTGGCCCCATGCAAGCTTACTTATGGTTCCTAGACCATTTAAAAGTAGAATGGGAGGCAGAGCCTTCAGCTTTTTTAATAATAATAATAATAATAATAATTACATTTTATTTATAGGCACCTTTCAGACCCTCAAGGTCACCTTACAGTAACACGTAAACATACCATAAAAACATAAGAAAAATGTATATATAGCAAACATAGTAAGATAAAATTTAGACATAAACAGTCATAAAAGTATAAAAGCAAATATAAAAACTGAGCAAGGTAAAAGTGGCCCTCTTCTGTGAAACCAGCTCCCAGTTTGGATTTGAGAGACAGACACTCTCTCTATTTTTAAGATTAGGCTTAAAACTTTCATTTTTGATAAAGCATATGACCATATATATGGCTGTTATTCATAATAGACAAAAAAGTAGAGAAACATGGCTTGTCTCTGCCTAGTAGCCTTTTGAGGTCTAATTGCAATGATGAATGTGGTTTATTTGATAGAGTTGTCTAGAATATGAAGTGTAGTTTAGCTGATAGTATTCACTGTGTGTATTGTAGAGCCTGAATTTGAACACTGTGTTAGAAACACCTTTACAATAAGAGTCGAGGAACTACAAGTATTTATATTTTCCACGTTCAGTTTTCTTTTCACAAAGTACCGTGTACATCCTCAAGGCCTACCAAATGCACTTCCTTTGTCTTATAACATTCGCAAAGTGAATTATTTACAGGCAAAGTTTGGACAATAATCTCTGTTGATGACTTGTTCAGTTTCTTCTTTGAAGCTTCTGAGTGTCGGATCTCTGTGTCACTGATGGAAACTCCCCGGCAGCAGAAGAGCGAGAAGCAAAACAAAAAAAGCACCTTTGAGGACACAAACTGTCAAAACATCGCTGATGTGTTTTCTCAGTTTATAAATCTAATCTTTGAATTTCTCAGCTCAGTTCACCTGTTTACTCGTTAACACTCGCTGGTGGTTACAGAGAAAATTCTGCTGATGTATTTAGAATAAAATCGTCTCATTCTGAATCACTGATCTGAAAGCACAAAATCACCACAGCAATAGTTTCTTGATTTTCAATAAGAACACAACAAAGGTTAGTGTAGTATTTTTCTGTTTTCTATTGGGAAAACATTTAATAATTATAAGCTACACTTATAAACTAATCCACACAAATAAGCAGCTTCTAACTTTTAGCTGTGGGTCTGTGGGTCTAAACACAAGCAGCAGAGCACTTGTCCACAGCAAACGAGGAAGCAGTGCAGTGGTCAGCAATGCTGACTCACAGTAAGGTGGACTTCATCATCTGGCTTTTCCTTGTGGCGTTAGCATCATGTTGTGTGTCCTCTCACAGTACAAAGACATGCTATTAGTGGGGTTAGGTTAATTAGTAATGATAAATTGCCTATGAGTGTGAATGGTTGTCTATCTCTCTGTGTTCGCAATGCAGCAGACTGATGATCTGTCCAGGGTGTGCCCTGCTCCTCACCCAGTGGTAGCTGGGATAGACTCTAGATCCTGATAATTTTATGTTTTCCACTCTATAGTCCTCACAGGACTCTGCGCAGTCCTGTGAAAAACTAAGTATAGCCTTACTGCTTCTATAGGAATTAAAAGTGAAGGAAATCATATGCACTTGATTAATTGACGAAAAAATGTAAGTCTGATTGACTTTGCCTTAAAAAGCATCTTGAAAATAATCACACAAAATAATCAATCTTAAATTTTCAAATGGATAACAGAACCGCGCTAGTGTGGATGTAGCCTAAGACTTCTACTCCGTTACATCGCTTTTTAAAATCTTAAATGTATTTATTTATTGTAACAGGTATAATTAAGATCTGAGTAGCTTAAACATTAACCTTAATAAAATTTAATAATCCAGTGATGAAAACATGGTGTGGCTTGGCATTATGAGTCAAAGCCGCTGAATGTGACCTTGAATTCCTTTTTTTCTCTTCTCTTTCAACGTGCATTACTGTTTAATATGTCAACACTGAGGCTGTTTATAAAAAGGTCTTTGGTTTGCTGAGCAGGTTTAGATCGGCACCAGTGAAAACACATCAAGTGTTAAGCTGTGTAAAGTTGATTGAAGAACTTAAGAGCAGCACTGACACATAACTGCTGCTGTGGCGTGTTGACAGATATTTCAGTAAGAGAAACAATGGCTTTAAATAAAAAAGCTCCCCTGGAAGAATTTACTGGAGAAAAATCGAGGAAGAAACAAGGCTTATGTTGTTTCATTACAGTTTTAATGTTCTGAATGACTCTGATGGATTGGGCTTTCACATTTTTCAGGCAGTTAAAGACAACTCCAGGAAAGCGAGAAAAAATGTCACATTGCAAATGTTTTGCTTATAACTCGAAAAATGTGGATTGTGCAGAATTCTCCACATGCTTCTATTTTCACTCCCTCAAACAAATCAGCATTTTGCTTCATACCAAAAACCCCTTTTTCTGTTATTGCACTTTATTAGCGATATAACTTAACTCAAGTGCTGTTCAGAGAAACTCTTTTTACTGCACTACCTGTGCAAAAAGTTTTCAGACAGACTTTTTTTGTCGAGATGGGGGGAAACAGAATTGAGTCATTTTAGAGAACGCTCTGTATTCCCAACCTCTGTCACTTCAGCTCCCCCTCACAAGATTTATGACTGAAAAATCCCTTTTACACATCTGTTATCTTCTTCTGCTTCTGTATTCTTCATCACCTCTCGCTGCCTCCCCCTCTTTGCCTCTCTGTGCCGGTGGGAATCCCGGCTGTGACGCCAGAAGCTGATGCCGCAGTAAAGCACCGACTCTGTTGCTGAGGCTTTGATTCAGGATGCTGTAGTGCCCTTGATGTGTCAAACAATTAACAAAAAAAAACCTGCAGTGAGAAGGGTAGAAGAGCAAGCTGAATCACGAGTGCGGTTTAGACTCATCACACGTGGCTCTCTTTCTCCTGTTTGCCCACTTTTTTTTTCCTGGAGCAAACACGGCCGTCAACAACATGTAGCTGCTTATTTCATTGAGTCAGGCATTTCCAAAATATGAACCATGTGTTTGTTAGCCTCTCCCTTCCTCAGCTGTGACCCCAGTCATGCTGCGTTACGAGGCCCAAATCCCCCGAGTGGAAACGTCAGCACAACATAAACAGCTGACCTTCTCCTTACACGTGCAGATATGCAGAGTCGCAGCCAAGCATCAGGAACTGCTAGCAGCAGGGAATTACAACATTTTAACTGGAGAATTAAACCTTTAGATGGAGATGCTTCAAAGGGCATTTCTGATCACAGTGGTATGAACTGTGTGCAAACATGTCTCTTTTTCCCCTATATTTGCAGAAAGGTGACTGGTGTATGTCCATATGCTTGCTCTGCTGCTGCTGTAGTTACCAAACCCACATTATAGAAATCTACCTTCAAATTCATGTGTCCAGTCGTACTGCAGGCACATTATAGCTTTAATATACAGTTAATAATACATCCTTTTCCATCTGGGATAAGTGTGGTCAAAGTATTATGGAATCTTGCCTCCTTCTGGTAATTGAGGACAGGACAGTTCAAACTGAAGACTTATTCAACTGTCCGTTAGACATTGTTATTCTCAGTTATGCAGGTGCTTTTGCAAACATAATGCACACAGTCTGAATTTTTATCTCCTGGGTGTGAAAACTCACCGTGACAGCAGACAGCAGTTTGTTTTGCTTGTGTTAGCCTTCACATTAATTATGTCACACCTGGAAAGAGACAAAGTGGATGTGTACGTTTGTGTGTGTACCTGGGTGAAATCTACAAAACTGTCACTGAGGAAAGGGAACGAGACAATGTGCATTGAATTTGAGCATGCTTGGATTCAATGTGTGCGCGTGCATCTCTCTGCAGCAACTGGCTTTCCAGGACGGGTGAGCAATTGCTAACCTCATCATTAGTGTGCGTGCGTGTATCTCTGTGTTTGCATAAGGATCATTATCTCGTTGTTAAATCCAGAGACTGTGAATCTTGCTTAGACTTCTTTAGTGCCAGAGAGAAGACGAATTCTGGGAGAGAAAGAGCAGCGGTTTGTACATATTGTGTCAGAAATAAGTTCAGTTTTGTTACTGAAGCAGGAAACTGTGACTGCAAACAGAAACACTGTCATTCAGCACCACAATGTCATGGAGACATCATTAAATCCCAACTGTAAACCTCAGTAGCCAGCATCAGCAGCCGGGGACTGGACCATCAGGGCCTCCGGTCTTGACTGCTGTCCGATACACATTTGGGCTGTGCTTAGCCAGGCCCCATGGGCTAAGACCACCAAGCACTCTCCCTCAAGCTTCCTACCCAGGTCTTGTTCCAGTGTGGGGTCATCCTCTCCTTGGCAGGGTAAACTGGTCCCTTGTTATTTTAGCTTTCACGGGGACCAACATAAAAGCCCATGGAATGACAGAAACACACAAACCTTTCCACCACACTGAGGTGATGAGTCACAGGGGAGCATTAGGGGAGTGGGAGTTTAGGGCGATGGGTTGAAGAGAGAGCTGTGCATAAAAGCAAAGGTGTCAATTTGCCGGTTTGATCTATGCCCTTATTCTCACCGGTGGTCACGAGTCTGAGTAATGACTGAAAGAATAAGATCACCAATATAAGCAGCAGAAATTAGCTTTCCGTGAGCTCTTCCTTAGAGACGGGTGATGAATTCTGTCAATCACCTCAAAGTGGAGTCGCTACTCCTCTGCATAAAAAGGAGCCAGCTGAGGTGAAACATTCAGACATCCTGTGTCCTCCTGTGTCTGGGCATGTTCTGCTGGGACGAGGTCCCAGGGTGCACCCAGGACACGCTGGAGAGATTACATCTTGTGGCTCAAATGTTAGCATCCTAACATAGTAATTGATGGAACAAGATAAATATTATACCTGCTAAACATAAGATATATTAGCACTGTCACTGTGAGCATGTTAGCATGATAAGGGTAGGCTTAATAGTGCTACTTTATTTAAGTACAGCCTCACAGAACTGCTCTTGTCATAGTCTTGACTCTTGGTGTTTATTCCTCTTAAATTATTTCCTCACTGTTTCATCCTCTTGTGTCAAATTCATTCATGTGTCTGTATTTTCCCAGTTTACTTATCACACTTCCTGCTTTATTTTGAAACGTAGTGTTCTTTGTGCTTTGTTTTAAGTTTTTCTTCCCTGGTCTCATCTTCTGTGATTTAGTTCAGCCGTCTCAGTCTCCCTAGCTGTCTCTCTGATTGCCCTTCAGTGTATATATAGTCACTGCCTCCCCTTGTCTTTTGTGAGAGTGGCTGCTCCGACTTGCCCCTGTGTAGTTTCTTGCTTTATATTTCAGATGTTTGTAGTTTTCAGTATTTCCTTGTTGGACTTTATGTTTTGCCTCTTGTAGAATTTGAAACCAGTCAATAAAGGGTTTACTTTCAGTTCCACTCAGTCTGCTTTCACATCTCTGCATTTGGGATCTCCTCTACCACTCCACACGGTCTGAATCATCTTCAGAACAGAAAACTTTATTCATGTTTTCACAAGAATAACGAGTTTCCATGTGCTGAACTGAAAAATGAAGTACTTAATTTAATATTTCATCTGGACTCAAACTGAATGTTTAGTTTTAGAGTGAAAAAAGCAACATGATAACACCTCACAGTGAAAGCTACAACTCACATTTTAGGATTAAATCTAACACTTAAGGCTAGATAAACTGGACTTTATTGGCAGTGGAAAATTCCATGGCCCATTCTTTGAAAAAATAAATTTGTTTCCACTGGTACGAATCTGAGAGCGCAGCTTATACAAGCAGAGCATGGGTCTTTTTACTCAGTACTGAGGGCTGAAAAACTATTAGGACACCCTTGGAATTTAAATATATTACAAAATGTAAAATGTTGGCTTTTGGGGAGAAAGAGATGTGTGTCTGTTCAGTCATAAACACATAATGTGTACATATTTGAAAGTCCAATCTGTTCACAGAGGGGAACATAAAGCAGAGGCTGGTGACGATGAGTGAGTGAAAGGACCAGATAGTCAGGTCTCATTCTTTACGCCGCCCTTCCCCTCCCTCTCTTCCTCCCACTTTCGCCACCTCCTCTCTGCTCTTTGTGGTCACAGAACTCCTGCTTGAAAACAGGTGATCTCCTTTCTGTGAGCAGGGGGGATGTGGAGGAGAAAGCTGCAGATTTCTGGCAAGACTAAGAGGTCGAGCAGAAAAAGAATTGTTGTGTAAGTCCACTGGGCCACAGCAGGCTCACTCTGTGTTTTATTTTTTATTTTGAATTTGAGCTAAATTTGAGTGAAATGTATAGCTGTATGTGGCAGTAGGTACATTTAGAGGGGAACATGTGTCTGTGCTGCTCAGAAAGGCAGGTAAGGTAGGTGTGACTGGTCTGGTGCGTGTTCTCGGTCAGAAAGCAAAGGGCTGCTGAATGTGTTAACTTATATATTATATTAGTTACACTGAAAATAACATATTTTCATCTATTCATCAAAGAGTTTCTGCTAATCCAGCATTTAGACAGAGTTGGCTTTATTTAAAATTTTATTCACGGATGCTTTTGACACAGTTTTAATCTGCTGTGAAGGAAAACTGTAAATAATATTTTTATTTAAGACCTTAGTCACACAAATCTGGTCTGTAAGTACGTTCCAACTATTTACATTCAGTACATTGAATTTTAATTTTTGTGACACTGATGTCAAATTCACAAAACTCAACTTGTCAAATATGATACATCAGGCATTAAGGTAATGACCTTGTAAAATAAATGAATTAGTCTTGTAGTTAAGACTCCAGGCTCTGGAGGTGACCTTGTAAAACCTAATCTGCCTGTTTAATAACAGGTTTCTCTGTCTGCGGGGGTGAAGGAAGTGCACCGCAGGTGATTCACACTTACCTGTTTATCAGTGTTGCTACTGATATTTTGAATACAAACTGAAACAGTTGCTAAAGGCTGTTCAGAGTAGAGCGTAACATCAGGGCTGATAAAATTCAGCAGAACAAAAACTTTAACAAGGTACAGAGTTAGTCTTTTTATCTTGGCCCGGTTTACAGTTGGTTTTCAAGTGCATCCGTGGTTATCAGATCACAAGTGCACAGTGTTAAATACACGTGAAAATATCCATTAAGACACATGGTGATCTGATACCTGAAACCACTTGCTAAGCTGGTCCCACCAAATTGCACTTTGCTACTCATAAGCAGAGATGGGCAGTAACGCGTTACTTGTAACGCGTTACTGTAATCTGATTACTTTTTTCAAGTAACGAGTAAAGTAAGGGATTACTATTGCAAAATCGGTAATTAGATTACCGTTACTTTCCCGTAGGAACGCTGCGTTACTGCGTTACTAAAACCGTGATTTTTTTTTGCGAGAATGTCTCATGACAGTGACGTAAGCAAGTGCGACGTTGGTGACAACAGCTGTGTGCAGATCAACAATGGATAATATATCAAGTGCAGGAGAGCGTATGAGCGTGCAGCGTTTAAAGCGTGGAAGTACTGACCTTACTTTGAGTTTGATTCCATAAAAAGTGACAAAAACATTAGCGTCCATCGTGCGTGGGAAGAAAACTTCTTTTTACAGCGAAAAAAACCCCTAAACTTCCGAGCAAGCACCGAGTAGCTACGACGTGATGGGAAACTCACAGAGACGCTCGCGCGGATTCTTCAACTGACCGCAGCACACCTACACCAGGGTAACCCTCCGCCTACCCTGCTCCTGCTTTACAGGTGAAAATAGAGCAAAAGGACCGCTGAGTCTTTGACTTTATTTATTTTCTGCTGTGTTTTACTTGCATCTGTTTGAAAGAGTGAGTGAAAACACAAAAAATATTTTATTTTATGTGCTGGAATGTGTAGAAAATAGGTTTAAATGTTAAACTAATTTATTCAAGTCAGAGAATGTTGCATATAATTAAATGTTTTGCTTGATGCATAAAGTTAAAAGATTAAAACTGATAAAACAAGTTTTAAAAAGAGACTTTTCCATTTGATTACATTTTGTATGATGGATTATGTAGAAAAAGTAGAATTGGGCTGAAAGATCTATCACTTTATCACCTCTTCAGGTTGTAAATCGTGTTTTTAAAAAGTAACTAAGTAACTAAGTAACTAAGTAATTAATTACTTTTGAAAATAAGTAATCAGTAAAGTAACGGGATTACTTTTTGGGGGGAGTAATCAGTAATTAGTTACTGATTACTTTTTTCAAGTAACTTGACCAACACTGCTCATAAGTGACAGATAAGCCACTCAGTCGTTCCTCGGTTCATTGCTGTACTCTGATTTTTTCCTCAAGTTACAATCATTGCTGTCTGCAGCAGTTCAGTCTGAAACCAGAGCTCCCAAACATATTTTCTCTCTGAGCATTACAGCGCTCTAAAGACCGTCTTAAGATGCTTTTAGGAAACTGATGCCTGATGTATAATCGACGTGTGAGTGAGGCTGAATCGCAGCAGAGAGAAGAAATGTCTGCTGTAGCTGTGTGTGTGTAGTTTCAATGCTGTTGGTTCTGTTTTTATATCCACTCATCTGCCTGCATCTGTTCTATTTACAGCTCCGAGTATCTGCATTGTGATTTGTTTTAACTGTTCTCTGAACTTTGTTAAACTAACTGGTTGTCAGGGGGAAATGTGCAAGAGAGAGAGCGAGAGAAGGAAAGGTAACCCAAGAAAGAACCTGTACGGCGGTGAGGATGCTGTGGTTCATCTTTAACTGCTGGATCTATTTCTCATCATTGTTTAGTTTTACAAGCAACAAAAAATGAGCATTTTGGCTATTTATACACTCGGACTTTTTGTGTTTGCTTATGAACAACAATAGAGGAATACTGCAACAGCCATCAGAGGAAATTTAACAGTAACGCATTCGAACTGTCAAAAAATAATGAAATACTTATGTGGGGGGAAAAAACTTACTGTAACCTTCATGTCTTTTATCTCAGGATTGATTTTGAAATTCAAACGGGTAGGTTTGTGCATCTTTACTGGACACAGATGTCTTTGTCTGACCCCCGTGATTTTAAAGCAGGAGTAAGCAATGCTAAACCAGCAGATAGACATAAATGTTAAGAGACTTTCAAGAAATGGACAATTAAAAAATGCATAAAACTTCCTTATTAGCGTTAAAAGAAGATGCCAATAGATAAATATCTCTGCAAACGTTAGCCAGGTGAAATAAGACCAGTAATTGCAGGTTTTGCCTTATTTTAAATTTGCAGCTTGTTGTTATGCATCTTATCAGATCTATTGTCTAAAGGCTTTCTGACACTCCAGGCAACGTTTTCCTCCAGAGGCTGTCTTTGTTATTAACCTACAGGTCATCTTAGCATCCGAAATATCCACACTGATCTCCATCAGCTGTTCAACTGCTGCTGAAGGCAGTGCTGCAGTCTGTTAGTGTTATTTCAGTGCATGGCGCTTTGGCTTCCTGAAGGAACTGGTGATCAAATAATGGAGTAGAATATGTTTTTCTAAATGCTACATCGTTGGTATGATTAAAATCATTCATCATTAGTTAAAGCCTGATATCAACAACACCCATGAATAACAACAACACCCATGTGTTGTCTGCACATTTAAAGCTTGAGAGTTTTTATTCCTGCGTGCTATCGAGCTTCATTGTTGTGCAGAAACTATTAAAAACACATCAGTGTTGCACTGGGTGACATGTTTCTTCATTATCATGAACACATACACTGGTTTATAATGGTTCAATCTCACAAACACACCATCCTGCTGCCTGAAAAACTCACTAGAGTACCATGTGTACATTAATGCGATGCAGATAATAGTCTCCAACAAAAGCTCCATTTCTTCTTGTTTGAGAAACATTTGCTGAAACCTGCGGAGAGCAGCTGTTTTAGGGCTACTAAGCTCTTTTTTTTTCTGGAAAATGAAATGATATATTTGTGGGTTGTTTTTAAAGGCTTGCGTCTTCAGTATGAACCATTGTCAGCTTGAGGAGGCGATTCTTTCTTCTTGTCAATGTGGGATTTATTGACAATAAGAAAAGATAAATAAGAAACATTCTTATATGTATACATATGTTTACTACTTTGATGCACACTAACTGAAAGTCTGACTCTGAAAGAGGCAACATTAACATTTTTTAATAAATTTTTATTGGGGTAATACTTTCATACTTAGTTCTGGAAATGTAAAATTAATCCAGTATCCTGTCTTTGTCAGCCTACACTCTCTTCTTCATCTCTTCTTTGAACTGTTTTGAATGGTTGACACCAGGTATTTAAACTCATCCACCTTCACTACCTCTGCTCCTTACATCCTTTCATCTTCACTGAACATAATCAACAGTATACAAAGTTAATATCAGTAACACTGCATTGCCACTGGGAGCATGTTTCTATGGTAACATTGGCATTTCGGTTTGTGACTTGACTCTTAAGCCCTGGCACACATACACTGTAATTGTTGCTTCATAGCTGGCTGGTGGCTGATGGCCATGCCAGGTGTGCAGTTGTCTAGATCCCCTTCAAATATCAGTCACTTCAGTCCTGCACTCTACGGTTGAGAATATCAGGAACTGCCCACTTTGCCTCTGTAAAGGGTTATTTCTCTTGTTGTCACTAGAAGTTCCCGGTAGTTTCTTCTGTTGAGTCACCACCGTAGTGTCTTTATAATATTTTATTGCATATTTGTTGATCCAGATAGAGGAGTGCTAAGTTATCAGCTAACGCAAGCAAGCTGAATCGAAAAGCTGTATGGGTGCATCACCAAGACAGAAACGTATTAAATAATAATAACAAACAGCACAAATGTGGTTGAAAGGTCACATTCAGTGGTTTAAACTGACAGAGGTGAGGCCTAGCAGACAGCTATAGGCTCTGGTTACCTGACTCAGCATCCACTTATCAGTCAAAGCAGAAGCCCCGCTAAAAAATATAGTTTTGGAACTAAATACACGCTGAAATTGTGAGTTAAATAATGTCACCCTGTGGAGTTACACGAAAGTGAAACTGCTGGCGAGCGGTTGATGGAGGTTGCTGGCTGTTGCTACTGTAAATGAGATCAGTCACAAAAAAGGTTGCTGCATCAAATATCTCCTTGTTATTGTTTTGGTTGCTACAGACCGGAAGGCGAGACTGCTCACCTGCAAAATAAAAGCTGTGTCTTATCTCAGAGAGCAACGTGCTGCAAAAGATGCCAGTTTTACTTTGAGGATGAATTTGTTGCACTTTTTTTTTTTAGTTGGAGATAAGTTGGTGTCTTCCATACAAACTACAGAGGACGGTGGCAACCAGTTGCAACCAAAGCAACTCTAAAGAGGCTTTTGGGGCAGAACCTCTTGGGAACTAATCTCACCTACTGACAGCAAACAAGCTCTCACCAACTGGTTGGGGGGACACACATTTTTTCCTAGCAGCTGCTTATCATCAGGGGACTGACTGGTCTTTAGGCCCCTGTGGATGAGGTTTTCACAGCTACCAGTGGTTGCCCGGCAGTTGCCAACTGGTTGCTAACTATCTGACTGGAGCTTTAGCTATAGAGACCAAAACGTTTCTTTGCAGCAGGCTATAAACATGTTTATTTGGCTGTAAAGTTGGGAGAGTCTATGGAGACTGACTCATTTTTGGAGCAGAGTTTTTGGACGTTTTCCATGAACTAAAAGAAGCTTTTTTGTGTGTTTTCAGATGATTCTGATAGTTTTTAGATTTGTTTATTTAGTTATTAGGATAGAAAAATTCCCAACCCATAAAATAATTGGAAGATAAGTCAAAGAGTTTAAAAATGTTGTAAGTGTCAGTCAGTCTCTGTTTTCTGTCACATTGCCAACTTGAGACTTTGTAATTAAACCAGACCAGCGTGAGTCCTGTGCAACTGTGAAAATAAACATTCCTCTTACACGATTAGCTCCAGGCAGCTGCAGCATTTTATATTTCTTGCACAGAAGTCGAGCAAATGATGCAATTACAGTGATTGAGTGGTTTGTGCGCTACTTGCCAAGTTCCCACAATAACAAGTTCTGTAATTTTAACGTTTCCCTCTCTCTGTCATCCTAACAGCCGCTCTTCTCTTTTCTTCCAGGGCTGAAAAAACAGAAGTGCTGAGTGAAGATCTGCTGCAGGTACTAATGAGTCTTCATCGAATCTGTGTGTTTGTGCGAATGCTTTTCCTCTTTGGCTCAATAGTCACTGCTTCTCACAAGAAAAATCTCACAAGAAAAATCATTAGTGGAGCAAAATATTCAGCATGCATGAATTTTTTTTAAATATATTTTGTTATTTTTAATGGCTTTCTGAACTGCCTTCGGGCAACATTAACGAACGCTGAAATTGAACCTCTTTGCGAGACAAAAAGCGAAACGTCCTCGCTGATTGATTTGGGGTGCGATATTGTAATTGATCAGATTAATGATGCTCTGAGTGGCAGACACATCGCTTCCACTCAGCTGGTTTAATAATGAAATGAGACGCATTGAAGCCCAACAGGTAATGGTGCGGCGTCATTCACACCAACTGAGAATGATGTTGTTTTATTGGGGGAAAAGCTCTGATGGAAAGATGGAGTTTCTATTTTTAAATCTAACCCTGTTCTGGGTTGAGGTTTGAGTGCATGTCTGTAACTGAAGCTGACACAAGCTGTGCATTAGTGGAAGGAGCTCACAGTGTGTGCATGGTTCTGGCTGAGGCCTGTGCCCTGACTTTTCTGTCTTCCTTCCCTTCTGTGTGTGTTTCAGGTGGAGAAACGTCTGGAGCTGGTGAAGCAGGTTTCCCACAGCACACACAAGAAGCTGACCGCCTGTCTGCAGGGCCAGCAGGGCGTGGACGTGGACAAGAAGTCTGTCAGGTCACCCTCGGTGAGAGAAAATAAACACTACAAATCTGATAAAACCTTTTCTGTCATCTGGTATTTTAGCTGACCTGTACCGTACCAGTGTGGGCTTGTGTGCTGATCAAGGTACAAATCACATGATCTACAGCCATATACATTTTTTTTTACAGCCTTAGTATTTTGGCCATGTTAGGTTGGAGCCATAAATATGATGGGGTAGGTTTACACATTTGCCTAACCAATAAACGATCACTGGGAGGTCCAATCCTCAGAGAAGACGTGAATCTTTTTATAACTCATCCAAAAGTCCAACAACGACGGGACTTAGAAGAAACGTGAAGAAGAAACTGATTGCTCATTTGACACCTTTCTTCATATCCTACTGACGAATCTCACGTAGGGCAGCTTCTGTAGGCAGCTTTAGTCTGCATACATTTAATGGTTATCTGCAGGCCACTTTGCAACCCACTTCCACCTTCTACCTAGCTCATCCTTTCATGCTGGTTAATTCAGTGGCACATCTGCTGTCATTCATGCCTGCTCTGTTCTGTGTCGTGGTCTTGCTGCTGGTCTCTCTGCCTCTGGCTTTACATTTATGTATATGAAAGGGCAGAGAGGTGGTAAGAATTTGGGTATCACTGACCAGTGACAGCAAAGAACACTGTTGACGGACATATGACAAGTTGGTAAATGCGTTAGAGGGTTACCTAGGCAACCGGGGGTCTGGAATGTCCACTAGTGACCGATGGTTAGTAACACAAGAAAAGCAAATCGAGGCCTGTGTGTACGCTCAAATGAATTGAATAAATCGATCAATAGTTGTTATACTGCAGTGAAGTTTATGCGGTTAAATCTTAGTATACAAAGTAAAATGTTCCACGATTGGTGTAAACAGCAGACTTATCTGCCCTCTGGGCATGTTTTATGCTTTATTTCTACAGTCAGAGCATGCTGCTGCTCTTCATTTGTCTTATTGATTTGTTTTAAAAACATTGCATGCTAATCAGCAGCAGCCACAACTTAATATTTATTGTTATATTTTAATGGAATAGAATGAAAATGAATCATTTTCTACCTATCCAGTTTTTCTTCATTGTGCTCTCAGTAATTTCATAACAACTCAGACTAAAAGTTTTCCTAATGACAAATTAAATTTTAAGACTTTCAGAGAGGACAGAAGGACACTGACAGGTGATTAGCAACGATATTGGAAAGCATGTTTCATCCTCCAGTAAATGTTTAAAAAAACAGACAGAGAAAATATTTTCCTGCAAACCAAGAGACTGAGTGACAAAATATTCAAGTGCTGCACAATAATGTGCCATTTGTGTTGTGGAAAGTTAATCTTTTTAATCCTTCACTGGATTAAAAATGTTTTCATCCTAAAGCTTAGAGGAGCCTGAGATGAAGATGTTTTAAGATGGAACCAAGACAGTAACTCGTGAGAAGGCCAAGGAAAAAAAGAGAGAAAAATAAGCTTTTTTAAAATTCATTAATTAAAAATAAAATAAAAGTTTGAAAAAGTGATGAACTGATGTGACATGAGCACGTGTTTTAACTTCTGGTACTTATATTAAAGATAATTTATAATCTTCGTATGCTTTTATGATGTTTTCTCTGTGTTTGTGGTTTTATTTATGAACTGCAGCTGATTCATCGACTGTTTGTGTTTCTGTGCAGAAAAAGCTTCCGCTCGCAACGCTAGCACAATGTATGGTGGAGGGGGCAGCTGTGCTCGGAGACGAGTCTCTGCTAGGGTAAACACACGCGCACACACACACACACACACACACACACACACACACACACACACACACACACAGTAATTTACATTATTGTTGATCATCGATGAGATTGGAAACATTTTCTTTGGAAAGGCTGATGCAGAGAGGAACATTTTTATGACCCAGAACTGATTTGCTTTTCACATCCCGAGTATAATAATAATATCTGTAATGATATATAATGACATTCTTTAGAAGTCACCTCGTTGGTGCAAAAATAGTATTTTATGCCTGTCAGACGGCTTCAACTAAAGAAATGGGAAGAAATTATGTGCTTTTGCAACAAACAAGGTTCTTTGCTAGTTAATAATTGTTTATTATGTGCAGATACAACACTGGTTTAATGTCTGAGTTGCATTTTTATTGCTTGATTGAGTCATGAGTCACTTTAAGTGACTTAAAACAACAATTTGAAAATGGTTAGGTACAAGAACTGTACTGAGCATGAGTGAAAAAGCAGCCAGTGTCCAACTACAGATATTATAGAAGCAAACTATAAAGAAATGAGTTTTTCACAGTGATTCAAGAGAAACCTCAATATTACAAACCAGGAAGCGAGCTGTAACACTGACTGACCTGCGTATGTTGCACTCGGTGAATCCGCTGTGATATTTCCTGTTGCAGAAAGATGCTGAAGCTCTGCGGCGACACGCAGGAAAAGCTCGCTCAGGAGCTCATCTTGTTCGAGCTCACCATCGAGAGGGACGTGACCGAACCCTTGTACGAGCTCGCAGAGGTACAGAAACAATGCCGTGCGACTAACTGTTTAATAAATGAGCTCCAGTCACATTAACAGCAGTAACAGCAAGCATCTGATTAGAAAAGGAGTCCAAAATGCGTCCTGGTAAGAAAAAGTGGAAATATAATTGTGATATGATTATAGAGCATCTGAAATTCAACAGGGCAGAAAAACATTATAAAAATGGTTTATTTTTCATTATTTTTTTAATAGAAAAATAGAAAAGAAGGAAAGGGGGCGACAAGTAATTCACACGAGGTATGAGCTGTTTCAGCATGACAGGACTGTTGTGTAGTTTTGCTCATTAAGGTGCCCTGTATCTATGAATAAAATACTTTGAAGTGATAAAAAGTTAGAAACTGATAGCAAGAAGATTGGAGCTTCCTGCCTCCAGTCCCCAAACACGGGACTTCTCTGATGAACTCTACTTATTGCTCTGCAAATTAGCCAGTAAGCTAATCTCCATGAGAATGAGAAAGTGCTGCCCAGACTGATTCTGCTGCTACAGGTGCAAAGCCTCACAATACTGAGGCTGTTTGTTGTCCTCTTTCACACTGACACAGCAGACTGAAGGAAAATCTCTGCTCTGTCCTCTCAGGTGGAAATCCCAAATATCCAGAAACAAAGGAAACATTTAGCGAAGCTGGTCCTGGACATGGATTCTGCACGCACACGGTGAGTGTGTTTCTCTGTGTGTGAGTGTGTGTGAGAGAGAGGCTTGGCTGTTATCGGAGAAACTCCATCAGCTGTGAATGGACTGGCTGTGCAGCTTCCCACTGAATGTCACTGGGATTTTGTTGCACACCGTGACGCCGCCGTCTGTCTCACACCGCAGACTGCTGCCCGTGTGTGAAAACCTCACTTTAAACCAGACTGTCCTTTTTTTCTGTAACGAACACACTCAGTGTGGACCTTCATACTGATGTCTGTAGCTGTTACACTCGTGCTTCAAATACCACAGACCACTGGCTGATTCCTCCTCACACTTCCTGCTAAACAGATTGTGTATCAGTGTGAAGGTGTTTAGAGCAATAGGCTCAAACACTGAAATGAAACCTTTACTTCCTGAGCTGCTGTAGAAGCGGACTTTTATTTTGAGGGTGCTGTTTATTATTTTTGACTAGAACTAAATGCTAGAGGACAAAATTGGATAGAGGCTTTCTAAGCCTGATTTTATGGCTGTGTTGACATAGGAGTGCTTTATATCAGATTATAAAATTAGAGAACGGATGTAGCTTCCTGCAGTCTTTCTAATAGTCAGCAGGGGGCGACTCCCCTGGTCACAAAAAGACATTTGTTGTATAGAAGTCTACGGGAAAGCAACCATAGACTCCCTTGATCTGTGACTCAGGAATTGTTTTCCTGATTAGTTTATGGATTTAAATAATTCCTTTATTTACAGTCCAATGAGATACAAAAGCAACTTCTCCTTAGAAACTTGGTAAACTAATTAAAATTTTAAAAAAATATAAAATATCTGCCAATATAGCTCATTAGTGTAAATTGTTGAAGATGAGGCTGTGATTGTGAGCTTTATCGGCTGCAGTGAGATAGTCCAAACATGATGGGCTCATTAAGCGCTCGTATGTCTCTGGGTGTTCGCGAGGAGGGGTTCAGATGTGTGATGCACGTGTGGGGTTCACACAGATACTGGTGGCTTTGCTGAGGCGGCGTGTGTTGTAAATGTCCTCCATGTACTTCGATGATCTTCTGGGCTCTTGATGCATTTTGACACTACTGTCTTAATAAGAACAACATCATTTTCAGTTTTTAAATTATGGTCCCCATTAGTGTCCAGAAAGGCAGTAAAGCAAGGTATGTCCACGATATGAGCATGGACTGTCCCGCGGTTTCTTGCGCGTGATGTTTGGTTTCAAAAAGCTAAGGTGGCAGCTGTTCGAGGCTTCGCAAATGTGGCCTCTTAAACCAATCGATTGCATCCAGCTTTAATATATACACATGCATTAATAACTCACCACATAATCCGTTTTACTCTGCAGAGGATCGGTCTGATGTCTCACAGCTGCACTGGCTTTGTAACTTTGAGGGTTTTTATGCAGCTATTTCTTAACTTCAGTTAACTTTCAGGTAAATTTAACTTTTAATGGTGTCTAGCTGATGCAGAATAAAGTCAGTAGTGCCTGATCCTGTTTGAAACGTGCAATTGCCACAGTTTCTTTCAGCTGATTCACTGCCATTTTGAGCAGTGACATGCAGAAATGTTGTTTTCCTCACTGCGGTCCAGCCAGCCAGTTCTTTAGTGACCCAAATCTAAAGCAATTTTTCCCATTATGCTGCCGTGTGCTGAGCTCCTCTGGCAGTTCTACACATTATCTACACTGACAGACAGATGGATGGAGGGGGAAGAGGAGAGTCTGAGAGCAATACTTAAAAGACAAAACAGCTTAAGCTGAATAAATGAGGGTATATAGAAAGACAAGTGTTAGTATTTTGTCAGCCACAGACTTAATCCATTGCCTTCAACAGTTTGATTTGTTTATGTGAGTCACTTTGTTAAAGTAGCTGTCAGGTCTCGCTGTCAACGCTTTTCTCACTCGGGAACAAAAGTCTAGATCTGCTAAAGGCAAAGAAAAATGCCTTCTAACAGTTTAACATGCTGCCCTAAAAATATCCTGACTACTTTTGTGACTCAAATTCACTTCTTACTGAAACCTACCTTCTGCTCACAGGTACACTCAGTCTACCAAATCTTCTGGACTGTCCAGCAACCTGCAGCCAACAGGAGCCAAGGCCGACCACCTCAGGGAAGAGATGGAGGAGGCAGCCAACCGCATGGAGATCTGTCGAGTCAGTGATCACTTTTTATCCCAATAAACTAACTAACATAGCGCCAGTCATAGTCTATCTATCTATCTATCTATCTATCTATCTATCTAGGCTGTTGTTATATGTATCAAGTAGATTGTTGTCATCTTTTTTTTGTTGATGTTTTTGTAAAGTGAACCTACAAGGATATTTATAAATGTCCTGAAATAGCCCATTCTTGCTTCCAAGAGTGTTCAAGCTTCCACATCCTGCATGTGCATATACATCCTTTTAACGGACCGTTTGACCTATTATGTGCACAATATACAGGAAACAAGGAAATCATGTGTAATTACTACAATAAGCAATGACTCGCGTCATTATAGGCATCCTAGTCAGCCATGATATGTTATCTCTCGTAGACAAGAAAGGCAAAAGTTTTGTGAAATTTGTCATTTATGAAATTACAAAACCAAAATAGAGTTTTTGGGCTTTTTTGGCTCAGCACAGTTTGGCGCTTTACCTGATTGGTATTCTAACGCTGCACAAATGTGTGTAACTGAATCTGATATGAGGTGAGAACAGACAAACTTTCCACTTTCAGCAGAAGAATATAGAACAAAATTTTTCAAACTTTGAGCAAATAGAAGAAAGAGGAGAGATTTTTTTTAACCTAACTTCTATACATACAGATATGAGCACTTTTAGCTATTAGCTGGCTTCAAGTAGCCATAAATTAGTGTGAAGTTCTGGGTTTAGGTATTCCCAAAAATATGAGAGTACTTTGATTATATTAATAATTATTTTAAACACTTTTTGAAGCATATATTTTGATTTGTATCAGTGTATCTAATGGCATTAATAATGGCTCTTTCTCAGCTACATTAATTGAGTTGCCATGCTTTCTAAGGACTCTTTAATGTGACAGTATATCAAATGATAATAATAATAATACACCTGCTCTAAATAGACAAAAGTTTGAACTACAAAAACACATTTTTCAGACTGTTACATGCCTTGTGTCTCTTTTTGTTTTTCATGCGTTCTATGTTTCAAAATGTGTTTTCAGGATCAGTTATCAGCAGACATGTACAGTTTTGTGGCCAAAGAAATTGACTATGCAAGCTACTTCCAGACAGTAAGTGCACTCACGTCTCTAAAACAGACAAAAAAGAAAAAGAAACACACTCTACAGATTGCCTTTTTCTGTCTGTCTCTGTCTAGCTGATAGAAGTCCAGGCAGAGTACCACAGGAAGTCATTAGAGCTGCTTCAGAGTGTTCTGCCTCAGATCAAAGCTCATCAGGGTGAGTCTCAGACCAACATGCTGCAGTCTTATTTTGTTATTCTTTCTCTCTAACTGCTTACATTTGCCTCTGCTGTAGTCCATATTACAGCGACAATGGGTAAACACAATGTGTCGGGCTGTACAAATGAAAGTGGTGCTTTATCCTTTCAAGTGCTTTTATCACCCATTTACCTACATTGTGTTTTCTGGTTTGACGCTGCTGAGAATTTCTTTATAACATTAACTGAAGTTATTTCATGCCTGATGGAAGTTGTAGTGTCGCCCCATTCACTTCACATATACCACTAAACATGAAGAATTAAAATTTTTTTAAATTGTTACATTTAATTGTTAATTGTTACATTTCTGATGATACACTTTACAGTGTTTTGCTTTAATAGAAACCAAAATGTCCAATCTGGAGCAGAAACCTGATTTGATGATATGCATGTGTTTCCTTTCACAATAAAAGCCCTAGACATAGAGACAAGAAACTAACAAAAAGCAAAAACTAGACAAAAATCAGCCAGGAGGGATAAAGAGGGAAAATTTTCCTGCTGTCACTTTGATTTGCACCAAAGCAGCGGAAATGGGTCCACAGTGGTTTATTCTTCCTAAGTGGACAGATTGGTGTCCCTGAAGTGTAACTGGCTTTGTGTTGTAATGCGATGATGAAGTGTTCCCTAACTTATTTTGAGCAGAGTAGTTTCTGTTGTTAAATTTGCTCCACAAAACACAGAACAGATAAGAAATAAGTCAACTACGTGTTAGTAGGTGCTAAACATATACAGTCGTGGCTGAAAAGTCACAGGAGACGAAATGAGCAAATCAGAGAGAATCAAAGGTAAAATAAGTCTGGTTTTAAACGACTCAATGGAGGGAAAAGAACTTGTAAAACTCAAGCAACAACATAATTGTGACTATCAGGTGTAGTTTAATAACTTAAATTAGTACTGTAATGCACTTGATTACTACATAACAGGAAAATGTAATGTGATTACAGTAATTGTGTGTGAAACTCTGTGTTGTTTTCTGCAACATCATATTAAATCTTTATATATTGATAGAGTGGATGACCGAGTGATTGAGTCATGTTATCCATGAATGTGTTTTTGTTAGCGCAGTTTGTCATTTTACCAGTAAAATATGTCAAATAACTGTTGTCTCTGTTAACTACGGCATTCACAGTATAACTCTGTATGGTATGGTTGGAAACTATTGCATATAGTGAAAACCTTGCATTTGTTTTGGCATCGCTTTGCAGTCTGGAAAAAAATTATTTGATAAACTCTGAATCGCTGCAGTCATAAGATCATAAAAGCAGAGCTGCTGCAGAATGATCTGGGCATTTGTGTGTGAATAACTCTAAGTGTGTGTGTGTGTGTGTTTTCACAGAGACCTGGGTGGAGAAACCGTGTTACGGGAAGCCATTAGAGGAGCACTTAGCGCTCAGCGGGAGAGATATTGCCTTTCCCATTGAGGCCTGTGTGACCATGCTGCTGGAGTGTGGCATGCAGGAGGAGGTAAACAAACCGGTCGCTTTTCACACGACACACAAGAAACACATTTATGGGTGTGAAATGTTGCAGAGGTCACCGCAGAGATGAAGTCAGTCTTAATTACCAGAGGGAAATCTAATCGGGGGCCAAGCCTGAAACGAATAATCAGCTGGAACATTAAACTAATGCTCACACATTAATACATCCATAGGTATAATTGAGTAATGTCATATGTCTGAAAAGCAACTGATTCAGTGGTTACAGGATCGGCTTTTTGCAGAATTTGTGTTGCTGTTGGCTTTATGAAACCCAACATGAAGCAGCTGGAACAAGGTTTAACGCCGCCAAGTCCAAGTATATGGTTCTCTCAGCTGGAAAAGGATGTAGCACCCACTCCGAGTGCTGCTGCACCAAGTGGATCTCAGTGTCTTGTGAGGGAGAGTGGAGCAGGAGACTGACAGATGGATTGGTGCAGCAGAAATTGTATCCATCTGCTGTTGTGAACAACGAGCTGAGCATGAAAGCAAAACTGTGGATTTACCGGGCAATATCCATTCCTGTTCTCATCTATGACCATAAACTGTGGGTGGGTGACTCAAAAAAACAAGAGAAACTGCAGAGGCTGGCTTTGTAAGGGTGCTAAGGATGTCTGGGCTCTCACTTGGGCAGTACTCACACATGCCAGATGATTAGGGCTATTTAACTAACAACAATAGCTGCCTCAAGGTGTTTGTTATAGTAAGGTAAATAGAGTATTACAGAGAGAATCCCAAGGATCAAATTATCCCCTAATGAGCAGCACTTGGCAAAAGTGGGAAGGAAGAACCCACTTTTAACTGGAAGAGACCTCCAGCAGTACCAGGCTCATGGAGGGTTAAATATGTGCTGTGACCTGCTGGATGGTGAGGGTGAAAGAAAAGAGTAAAGTGAGAATAAAGTGATACAGACAATCACTCACTCACAAGACAAACTAACTGAGCCATGCTAGCTGCAGGTTACGATATTTGTTCCTGTACAGCGAGGTGATCACATATCACTACGATCAATTTCTCCTTCGTTTTGATGGCAAACTGCACAAGCAACCACGTCACTTCCTGACTATGACATGACGTGATTTGGTTGAAAAGTTTAACTTTTCATTAAAACTACTAGAAACAAAGTGAAAACGTGACTCAAAAATTCTACAGGTAACCCATTAATTACATATCAGGTGTTAGGGGTAAAGCCTGTGTGTACACATACATTTCAAACCTGCCTTAGAGATTAGGGTCAGGAGCATTGAAAGGAACCAGCTGAGATGATTCAGGTAACTTCCTAATATGCCTCCTGGACACCTTCTCGACAAGGTCTTTCAAACATGTCTAAGCTTCAGAAGACCTCGCAGCAGCCCCAGCACAAGGTTTGGTTGTGTAGCAGCCAGGATTTGGACCCAAATGCACTCACAAATCCAGAAATGAATTCAAAATGCATCCTTAATCCTGGTGTTTTACAATACAGGGAAAGCCAAATTACATGCAGAGCAGGAAATTCAAACCACGCAAAAACTCAGTGAACACAAGGCAAGGAGACACAACCATCAGAGAGGGTAACATTAAAAACACACCAGGTAATTAGGGAGATGGGAAATACCAGGGAGCCCAGCTAGGTAAACTAGACAGGAAAAGCACAACAAAATACCAATGCACAAGACAAAGGCTACCAAAATAAAACAGGAAATAACTAAACAGAGGAACAGACGAATACTTAACAATACACGAGGAACAGCAGGGAGGCAGAGTAAACTGAACGGAGGACTAACATAGATAACTGGAACAAAACAGAAAAACACGACAACTAAGAAACAACATGAAGTAACTACAGAACAGAACTTAGAAGCCCAAAACTCAAAACTATGGGTCAACCACCCCACACCAGGGTGTTTTAGGAGGGTGTCAGTATCAAATGGAAGAAGCCTTTACTGCTCAGAGTGCTGCCCTGTGACTCAGATAAGAAGTAGAGCATAGATGGATGGATGAAATGGGAAATGACACCTTTAATTCTGAAAGCTGGACTTTTAATGTAGCATTTTACACTCTTCTGCTACTAAGAGAATCAGGCATTTGTAACACAAAATAAATTCAGCCTGTGTAATTCTCCTGCTGTTGGAGTTAAGTGACCTTGGCTTCGTTTCTGTGTCTCAGGGTTTGTTCAGAATCGCTCCCTCGGCCTCCAAACTCAAAAAGCTGAAGGCGTCTCTGGACTGCGGGGTTTTAGACGTGCAAGAATACTCCGCAGACCCACACGCCATCGCAGGTGAGCTATCAACAACACTGCCACATACCTAGACCTCCTCCCTGCCTCCTGGTTGTACATCATGTGTTCCCATGACAACTGATAATCCATTGAAATTTGCCTCACAGGGGTAGATTTATGAGTTGGCCCCCGTTGGCTTGTTCGAGTCTAGTTTCTGTACATTTCTGTTATTTTCCTTATGCTGAGCTACCCTCCTGTTGTCAATGAATGAATATAATCATAATCAGGCTGCTCGCATCAAAGAAACATTTTTAATCCCTTCTGCTGCCTGTCTTTGTTTCTCCTGCTGCTGTTTGCAGTAAATTTCCTCTTAAAGGTTATTTTGCTGGTGTGACACAGGAACTTGAGGCTCGATTAGGATTCACTTTGCTTCTGTGGTCACTGCTCGCGTGTCTGCAGACAAAGCAAAGTGTTTTTCTTCCACTTTCAATAAACTATCCAAGAAATGCCCAGTGATAAATTCCAAATATAACTGGGATTAGTGTCAGACAGATTCTTCATCTTCTGGAGAGGATGCAACAAAAAACGTCTTTTTGTTTCTGTCACGTATTCGCTTTTAAAGCTGCACTGTGACAAACTACAAAAGAAAGAAAAGCTTTCAAGCTTTTATGATGCTGTTATTGATCTTTTTTTTTTTTACTGCAGCAGCATATTGCTGTTGTCAGATGAAAACCATACATCTCCAAATGAAAAGCTTTTTACAAGCTGTGGAAAATATTTTTATCTTAAAAACAAGTGCATTTTTCTTAAAATTATCACACCGGCTGTTTTTCTATCGAAAAATAAAACTTAATGGTAAGCATCCTTTCAGCACAGAGAGGTGTCTCGCTAGTAATCTTTCTTTTATTTCTAAAATGACGAGGCTCTCAGTTATAATCATCTGCAGCATTTGTAGTAAATTATTTGTCAGTGTGTTTTCAAAAACATTTGTTTTATGTTCAGTGGCTTCTTTGGTTTTCTTTGCTGAGGAAACCGCCGTACTTTACGGATGTCCTTGTGTTTTTGGGTTGTTTTTTTGCAACAGAATATTGTAGCAAAAACGCAGTTTTTTATTTTTTGTATATAAGCCAGATCATTTAAGTCCTGTGTTTGTTCGCCTAGCTGTCGTACTACTGTTGGAAAAATGTGTCTTAATTGTTTCATGACCAAACTATTAAATCTTTGCTTTTACAAACAAACTGAAAACCTCTCTGATGCACAGTGAAGATTTTAATTTCTCAGCCGAGTATGAAAGTCAGAAAAAAAGAGTCATTTTCAACCAGTGCAGAATAATGCAGCATTAAATCTCAATTTAACTCACAGCTCACCGGAGCATGTGGAGAAAATGTCCTATTCTGCGCTCTATTCCCCTTTAATGGTCCCATATTAAACTGGGTCAGCTCCACCAGCAAATTTAATTCGTCCCACTGTGGAGGAGGAGGTGGAAGCCCTGGTTCAGTGTAACTGCAGGTATTTATTTTGCACCATCAGTGCACCACCTATATGTATATGCATATGTATACACAGCTGTTTGTCGTCCATCCCTCTGGGGAATGGAAGCGGCAGGCCAAAGAGAGAAGACGACACGTCGCAGTGAAACCCGGTCAGCTGTGTCCTTCCTCATCAGTAAAGGAAAACTCAGTTCTGGTCAGACGGAAGCTCGATGTGGATTTGTGTAGTTTTACAGGATAGCTGCGTAGACCAGTGGGACTCATTTCTGAGCACTTGATGGGACAAACCGTGCACAGACAGACTTTTCACAGGCACATAAACTTTTTCTAGTCATGAAAACAATCATTTGATTTTGATTTTCTGTTCTGAATAAACATACTTGTGTTTGTAATTATGGAAAATCCCTCTGGCTTTTTGTCATGGGGACCAGAGTAATGGAGACTGCTGGCAAGGAAGGCCTTTCAGCCTGGAATTTGAATATATACACATCACATAAGATGTGCTCCTATATAAAGTGATTTAATCTGAAATCTAATGCCATTGTGCAGTGAGCTGCAGGAAATTACACTCACTCTCATGCAGTACATACGATCAGATCTGGGCTCGGCTGGATCAGACAGAGTCCACGCTGAAGCACTAATCATGGAGCAGATGGTTGCTTCAAAACGTTTATCATCTTTGTTTCTATTTCTTTGTTTGGTGGTTTGTTTATTTCTTGATAAACGTCTTTACTTTCTTCATTTCCTTCCTTGCCTGTTTGCGATCTTCTTTCCTTACTTGCTTCCTTTTACTTTCTTTCCCGCTTTTTCTCTTTGCTTCTCTATTTTCTTGTTTTGTTTCCATCTTTCTCCCTTTCTTTCTTTCCTTCTACGGTTGCTTCTATGTGCTGAAATACACGGGTGCAGACATGTATTTACCATGGTTCTTGCTGTGCTCTCTCCAGGTGCTTTGAAGTCCTACCTGCGCGAGCTCCCTGAACCATTAATGACCTTTGAACTCTACAATGACTGGATCCAAGCCTCAAAGTGTGTATCATCTCAGACCAATGTTGCCATCTTCGTGTTAAAGACATTTCTTCGACCTACTGTTGTTTTACAACCAATCTTTCATGTTGTCCTGCAGCATTCAAGATCAAGACAAGCGCCTGCAGGCTCTGTTCAATGCCTGTGAGAAACTCCCTTCAGCCAACAACACCAACTTTAAGTGAGTCAGCGTTTCCATGTTTCACTCCCCTCCTGGTTCTCTCTTTTTTCATATATTGGCCAAATAATCTGGTTAACCAGCTGAAACATCCCAGTCAGTCTCATTTTGGTTTTTTTAACTGCATATCGAAGGAATCAGGTCTATTTTCCGCCTTACCTCCTTATATAACTGCATATAAGACTGGCTGGCTCTGCCTATAAAGAGGAGTTCATTTAACTGAAGGAAACCACCAAAGACATGACAAAGTGACCTGATGGTCAGAAATAGCTGGGCCAAAATGTTCATATCATTGAGTCCCCCAGTCTGTCACCTGTATCTTTGCTGACTGTCCCTGAGTGTTTCTGTTGCATCTGTAGTGTGTAAAATAAGTTCAAAGAGAAATCTTTAGAAAAACCTAAATCAAAATTGCTTTGCAAAATAAGCCAGCGCCAACAACTGCAGTTCCTCTAATGGCCACTTGAGGCAAATGCCAAAAGGCAGTCAGTCCCCACAGACTCTCATGTTAAAATGCCCAACTTTAAAGCAGGAATATGTTTACAATCAGCTGTGGTCTCAGGGCACAGTTTCCCTCAGTTATAAAAACTGTATGAGGGCAGCTCAGTGGTTTTAATTGGTGAGGAGTTGTTGCCAGTTGTTTTCTCCTTAGCCTCATGGCTGCTAATTAGTCAATGAACTGGACTTTTACAGTTGGTTTATGCCTTTTTTTATTATCCAACAAACTGTTTGACTTGTTGTGAAGAATAGACCATCCAAGACATTTGTGACTCACATATAGTTACTGAAATTCCAGTATATTTATGTGATTTAGGCTAATTAGCAGGTATGTGTGTTTATGTGTTGCACATATTTATGTAGATTTTATGAGTATGATTGCAGTTTGCATAAAAAAGCTAGTTATTGATAATTTAGAAGTGCAACTTATTGTCTAAATATGGTCACATCTGGCTCCAAATCACCATCATGGTGACCAAACACTTCCACAATGTATCACAGAGGCTAAGCCCATCTTTTTGGTACAGTCTAAGATCAATCCCCTCAAAATGCCCAAATTTAGAGCAGAAATAAGTGTCTTTGCCGCCAGTAACACATTTCTTTTACTGCTGTTTTAAGGCTTTAAGTTATGCACTATTGAGGATAACAGGTTGGGAGCATTTTGTTTAGACTAAACTAGAGTACACTAGACTATACTCTTCTTTGACCAGACCTAGTTTACTGTCACAGTGGCCAGTAAATGGGAGTGAACCCACAAGCAGACTCAAGTGGACACAGTGATAAGATTTAACAAACTTTATTGTTAGATTACAGAGAAATCGAAAAAACGTGATATGGGAACGTAGCGCGAGTGTGTGAAGTGGGGGCACTGTAGTTTCTAAACTAGAGATATATGACATACATCCTCAGTACGCTTGTGGCAAAAGAGGCAAAACCAAATATATTTTTGTAGCAGGCTGTGAAATATGCTTATTTCTCTTCTAAATAACACTGACAGGAGTCAACTGTTCAGAGGAGATGCAAAGGTTTTTGTTTCACACCTGTTTTTTAGCCGTGATTAGCATCTATTTTAATATCACTGTCTACCTGAACTAGCCAGCTTTAGTACTGGTTCAAATAAGGTCAGGTTCAGATTAATGAAAGCCGAGATGGTGGCAGCCAGACTATTAAACCAACAATCTGTGATTAGGCCTCCTTCTATCACTTCACTATTGGCAACAATATTTATTTATTTTGACACTGGAATAATGTTCCTCAGAAACTTGAGCGTGAACCAAAAACAATACAGATAATACCATTCTGTAGATCAGAGGGTAGCTGTGGAGTCGGGAGATAATAACTCGTAGCTATATCGCTTTACCTCTATTGATTCTCGAGGATTTTTCTTCTTTCATTTTCAGTCACTTCTTGGTATCTGTTTGCTTCCTGAAAGCTGAAAAATTATTTCCAGCTTTCAGGAGGCTGATTCATTGTGCGCTACTTATCACCACCTGCCAGAAAAGAGAAACTCTGACCTTTATGAAACAGTGTGGAGAAAGAGGCGTTGCATCCCAGGTGTTGGCTGCTGGATTAAATGCAGAATGCTGAAAGGCTTGTCTCCTGATCAAAAGAAGAAAGTGGAAAGGCCTGACAGAGAAAGGGAAGAGAGGAAGTGATGGTACAGAAATGAGGAGAGCGAGGTGCAGCGGCACTTGTCAGCATCATCATCGAATCGCACAAATGCGTCGTATTTTTAGACGGTGCTCCTCTGAAGAGACCTGTCAGGCCTGTCCAGATGATTGCTGTTTGCCGTGATGAGCGGCCTGATGTTCAGCTCTGGATGAGTCATTCAGCTCAGCTACAGACATCCACCAGCCCATCCATTTCTGAAAACATCAGACACAGAAATGGTTGGCTGCAATAATAAGCTTTGACTCAGTGTGGTTCGTGCATTCAGCAGGCACGCAGTTATCATTCAGACTGCAGCTGTAACACTACAGTATCTGCTGTTTGAAACTGACCGGAACATATTGGGATGGATGTAGCCTTCATTATGTTTTTTTGAGCCAGAAGTGATCATATTTTGGAAGAGAGCGTGGACTGCTAACTTATCAGCAAATGCCAGCATGCAGGATACAGCTGTATCCATAAATGCGCAGAAACATGTATATAGGCTAATATAATGCTAATACACCAAAACTGAAACCCGCACAGAAACTCTTTAAGGTGCTCCAAAAGGCATCAAAACGAGGTCCAGCTTACAAAGTTGAAGGAGAGGTGGGGTTAGCACATCTCAGTTGGCTCCAGCTGCCTGTATCACAACCAGGTAGTGATGTGTCAGTCGCAAATGAAACGGCTCTTAAAGCCCACTCTTTGAAGTGAACGACGCGAGCCGGCTCCTTATTGGGAGTCGTGTTTTGTTTTTTTTCCTTTCTTTCTCTCGCCCTCTCTCTCGCACTTTTTTTCCGCTTCACTCCGCACGCGAGCCTTGTGCTTTGCGCTGGGAAGAGGGGGGAGGGGCAATAGTTACACTCAGTAGCACAGGAACAGAGCGGGAGGGAGCCAGGGACAACAACGTCATATTAAAAAGGTATAGTAATCATCCACAACTATTTTCAGTTACAGATGATAAAGGATTCAGAAAGTTTATTGATGCAGGCCCATATGAAAGAGAATGTGCATCTTCTTTTTGTTTTTATATTTTTTCATATTTATATTTAATTGTGTTGTGGTTTGCAGTGTTTAGTGTTTAAATTTGTTTAAAAGGAAAAAGCTGAAAATTTAAATAGTTAAAAGTTGAAATGTAAATAATTGGTTTTTGTATTATATGATTTATTTATTACATTTTACATTTTATGTGGAGTGAATAAATATTTACGGTGGCCCCTACAGACAAAGCACGTACAAACTCCAAAACATGTACAAACACAACAGAAGTGCTCCAGGATGCTAGGGGCAGTGTTGAGCTTTTGTTACCTAGTGGCTACACAAGCCAGGAAGTACCAACTACCGGATTTGGTGTTTGGTAGTAACAGGTAAATGAACATTTTTTTTTTTTTTAATTATTTGAGTATATATGAATGCTTGTGCATAAATACACAAACAATACACGTATGCTTTCAATTGTGTAATTTAAGTGCTCTAGGTAGCTCTGTTTTGGAAGTTCAGTTAACGCTAGAAATGTGTTTTGGAGTTTGTACGTGCTTTGTCTCTAGGGGCCACCGTATATATTTATATATAAACATATATAAATTAATTAAAGCAGCAAAACAACCTGAAGGGCCGGCTCTTTTTAGTGAGTCGAGCCGAAAGAATCGGTTCTCTAAAAAGAGTCGGAAATCCCATCACTACAACCAAGTAGCACCAATCAGTCAAAACAGCCACGCCCCTAACTCTTCACTAACATGCGGTGACGCTAGCGTTAGCCGTGTTAGCACGTTACCTGAAACAGGTGGTCAGGGTGAGTCCACAGGCGCACACCCTTCGTTCATCATATATCCGTGTTGGGTAGAGTGTAAATACTGAGGCTGAATGGCCTTTATACAAGCACACACACTTCTTAGCACTGCAAGGCTATGAGCACAAAACAGCAGTGTAGAAAAATCGAGACAGCCAGCCAATCAGTGAGCTCCTTAAGTCACACCTCGTGGCTAATTTGGATTGCTTGAGATTTTGGAAAAAGATTGTGAAAATCAGTTTTTAAATTTGGAATTTGAAATGAGGTTTTTATTGAGAGTTTAATACTTTTTTGTGAAATTCATTTTTGAAGTATTTATTAATGGATTAATAATTCATTTTAAAATGTTGATTTATAAATAGTGTTTTTATTTTAAATTAAACGATTAAATAATAATTTTGCTTTGGTAATGTTTAATTTTTGTTTTACATTTTTTCCAAATGCGTGCGGCACGGTGGTTAGCACTGTTGCCGCACAGCAAGAAGGTCCTGAGTTCAATTCCGCCATCAGGCTGGGGTCTTTCTGTGTGGAGTTTGCATGTTCTCCCCGTGTTTGCGTGGGTTGCCTCCGGGTATTCCGGCTATCTCCCACCCTCCAAAGACATGCAGCTTGTGGGGATAGGTTAATTGGTTAATCCAAATTGCCCATACCTGTGAATGCGAGCGTGAATGTCTGTCTCTCTGTGTTGTCTGTCCTGCAACAGACTGGCAACCTGTCCAGGGTTTACCTCGCCTCTCGCCCTATGACAGCTATCAGAATATTTATAGTAGTAACAGTTTCATGGTCTAAATGTTTAGATAGAGAGGTTCAATGTACATTTAAATTCTGTTTTTATTGAATAGTCTGTTTTCTGCACCTTAATTAACAGGTATTTAATCAAATTCCTGTCCAAACTGACTGACTACCAGGATGTGAACAAGATGACGCCTGGAAACATTGCTATTGTCCTCGGACCCAACCTGCTGTGGACTCAGAATGATGGGTAAGTTATAGCAGATGCATATACATGTGGCTTGTTACCTTATCCTCTTCTGTGTGATCATAACTGAACACAAAATGCTGGATCTTGGTACCAGTGAACCATGGAAACAAATCAGCTGATGACCAGAGGAAGAGTTGTGCCGTGTGTTTGATTTGATTATTATTGTGCACTTATTTCATCCTGCTATCTCATCCTAATATTTTCACATCATGAATTATGCATGTGCTGAGATACCTTCTATACCATGACTTGCAGTTACAATTTAATTATGAAGTTAAACAAACAAAAGCAAGGGCCAGATTTAATTAGAGGCAAGCGAGTGAAGTCATTTTAGTTTTATTGTAATTGCAGCAGGTTCTATCATGCACTGCCTCCTGCTCGGCCCTTAAAATCACTTTTTCATGCAGTAACTTGATGATTAAAGGTGGCAGACAACGAATGGAGGGACTCAAAGGGATTCTCTCATTGCAGCTCAGTTTCTCTTCCTCTTTTTCCTTAATCAAAAATCATGGGCTGCTACTAACAAAAAGGCCTGCAGACACACAACTTCATCCATAGGAGACTGCTGTTATTATACCGTATATATTTAGGAGAAAGATGATGACTTGGCAGTTTTGAATAGGGTGAAGGGTGAAGGACGTCTCCTTTTATATCTCTGTGTAAATCTTACAAACTCGTCATCCCCCTTAACTTTTAATTAGTACTTTAATAGCCCACAGTTCTGAAATGATTTTAATTTTCTCATTTTAATGCTTTGGTAATATCATGAAAATGTGCTAATCACCCTCTGTGTGAAATTCTTACAGACAGACAGACACTTCTCCCCCCCCAATTAAAAAAAAGTGTGTCTTCTCCGTTTGCTCCAGGAACATCACGGAGATGATGACGACAGTTTCCCTACAGATCGTCGGCATCATCGAGCCCATCATCCAGCACGCCGACTGGTTCTTCCCAGGAGGTGAGGAGGGAAAAAGAAGAGGAAACAGCCCTGCTTTGTTTGTTCTTGAAGTCTTAAAATGGCATTTTAGAAAATAAAATACTGAGTTGTTCCTGTTTTCTTCTGTCTTCGTTAGAGATCGAGTTCAATGTCACAGGAAACTACGGCAGCCCCGTCCACACCAACCACAACGCCAACTACAGCTCGATGCCGTCTCCAGATATGGATCAGATGGATCGCAAGCAGAACGACCAGAGCCGGCGGCCGCTCAGCGTCGCCACAGACAACATGATGCTGGAGTTTTATAAGAAGGACGGGTATGACTCTTCTGTGTCTCTTAGCGATGCATTTCAGAGCCCGACCGATATGTTGGCAGATATTAGCTATTTGCGGATATTGGTACTGGCATTTATGACGGCTGAAAATTATGAGAGTTGATCTTGTATGATTTGTTTCAGAAAGCTCTCTGCAACTTCCCACTGGCAGCATATATGTTTGAAACACAACAATCAGCAGATCCAAGCAGAACGTAAACAAATAATTCACAGAACAAGATTACTTTTAAGCTGTACTGTCATAAATTCATAGATAACTGCACATAACAAATATATTAGATTTTTAAATCGCCAAATATTGATATCGGCCTTAAAATCAAGTATCAGTACATTAGGCCTAATCCCAATACTGTTTTTAAAGTAAGAATGCACATAATCTTAGAAACAAGCGAGAGAAGGGTTACAGTGTACTTTTAGTCACTGCAGATCTGGAAAGATTGGCTTGGGCAAGTTATGAAAGTGTAGGTTAGTACAGAATATACACTCACCAGCCACATTATTAAGTACACCTTGCTACTACTCGGTTGGACCCTGTTTTTTCTTGCAACACTGTCTTCATTTTTAAAGGCATAGATTTAGCCAAGTGCTGGAACCATTCCTCAGATTTTGGTCCATACTGACGTGATAGAGTCACACAGTTCCTGCTGATCCAATATGTGAATCTCCCGTTCCACCGCACACCAAAGGTCCTCTACTGGATTGAGATCTGGTGACTGTGGAGGCCGTTTAAGTACAATCAACTCACTGTCATGTTCAAGAAACCAGTTTGAGATTATTTGAGCTTTGTGACCTGACATCTATTATTAAGGGATGGACATGATCATTAACAATACTCAGGTATGATGTGGCGTTTAAATGACACTCCATTGGTCCTAAGGGAATTAAAGTGTGCCAATAAAATATCCCCACGCTATTACACCACCAGCAGCCTGACCTGCAGGATGGAGCCGTACTTTTGTGCTGTTTACTGCAAAGTTGCAACAGAAATCAAGACTTTTCAGACCAGACCACATCTTTCTGCTCTTCTATTGGCCAATTTTGATGAGCTGATGTAAATTGTAGCCTCAGTTTCCTGTTCTTGGTGTGGTCTGCTGCTAGAGTCAGTCTGCTTTGACCTTTTGTGAGTTCAGAGATGTTCTTCTGTGTCTCTCATGGTTGCCTCTCTATAAGCTCAGGCTAACTTAGCCGATTTCCTCTGACCTCTTGCATCAACGAGGCATTTTTGCCCAGAGAACTGCCGCTCACTGGATATTTTTTGTCTTTGGTCTTTTTCTGTAAATCCCAGAGATGGTTGTGTGGAAAAATCCCAGAAGATCATCAGTTTCTGAAATACTCTGACCAGCTTCTCTGTCAGCCAGTCACAATTTTGTTCTTTCTTCTTGATACTTGGTTTGAACTTCAGCAGATTATCTTGACCATGTCTGCATAGATTGAGTTACTGCCATATGATTGGCTGATGAGATAATTTGCATTAATGAGCAGTTAAACAGGTGTGCCTGATAAAGTGGCTGGTGGGTGTCTGTTGCAGCATGAATTTAATATGCAAATATAAACGGTTTATATGTGCACAGACTGACTCCCTAAATAAAACTTTCTCGTCTAAAACTTCCACTGATTCCACCTGTTTAAACCTGTCTCTGAATTAATTAGCAGTCTTCTCTGCGTACACTGTCATCCAGCTGACTGACAGCTAGAGACATTTTTTCTACACAAGGCCACATTGAGGCTCATAAACTTTCCACACGACTGCTTCCTGACAGGGTTGGACGTGTGAAGTAAGAGAAGGAAAATTCCCCAACGATTACACAAGTTTGCCGTGAGAAGTGACCTCAGTGAGAAGCTCAGTTTCACTCTGAGGTGGACAGAAAACGATACAGTTTCACTCTTTATCTACAGGACCTGCCCTCATAACTTTTCTCTGCAGCTCACTGAGACATCTGGAAGTGAGAAAGAAAAAGACTGAGGGTGAGCTGACATTTAGTCTGTGAAATGAGCAATCCGACAATCCTCAAACTGTGAAGAGGGATTAGCTGAAAACCAGTCAGTCGCTTTCTTTCTCTTTCACTGTCTGAATCTGAGTGTCTTTCTCTAATGCTTTAATACACCCATGGTCTTATCAGGGCCTGGGGGGAGCCTGAGCTCTGCAGCCCAGGGGCCACAAGTAGCCCGACTAATTAAACCTGGACTGTGTGGGTCGGATCAATAGAGCTCAACTTTCAGTAGAAACAGTCCTTAGAACCAAAGGCTGTTGCTCCACCAAAAGAAAGTCTGCTTTTACATGAGTCCTCTTTAATTTCTTACTTAATTTATGTCAGTCTAATAAGTTAATTAATATTTAGATACTAAACTTGCGGCACTTCTCTGCAACTCTGGGAGAGCAGGTGATGATTAGACAAATAGCCCAACATTCTTCTTCTTCTTTGACACTGATAGCACAGATTAGATCCCAGCTTGGATTAAAAAGCAACAATCATTATATTCACTTAATGTTAAAAGTGTAAGTTTAAAGGGCACTTATTACGGCCATTTCCAGCCCTGTAATCTTATTTTTGGATTCTCCTGGAGTAGCTTTGCATGATTCACAGTTCAAAACAATCCTAGTATGTCTTACCTCAGCCTTGCTACAGCCCTTCTCTTCATCCTCTGTCTGAAACTCACAGTTTGAGCTCCACCCATTTTCTTCTGATTGGCTGAGCCACACAAACAGAAGGTCTGAACAGCAGGTGGGTGGGGCTTCCATTAGACTAGTTAGACTTATGATACTTATGTTTTGTTACACAACACAACCTGATTGATAGCACTCAATCACTGAATCAATCACAAGAAGTGCAACGCTAATGCTAAATCACCACCACTAAGCTTCTATGTGCACCGCAATTATCCTGAATGTTAATTTTGCTTGTTTAGCCGTTTATCTCCTGAAGTAAAAGCTTCAAATTTCATGAGTCAGGTATTTACTACGTAATCTTTTGCAATAGAACAAAAACATGTTCAGAGCTACAAAAACTACTACAGAATGTATTAAAGCATTAAAAAAAAAATGAACATTTTTAAAACCCACTGCCTGCGAGTTCAGGGAACTTGAAGTGCAAAATGCTAACTCATTCCAGGTTTTAGGACTCATTCACTCTCCTGAGGTCTAAATAGAGGTACTTCATGCTATCTGCCAAGTTGCAGGATTTGCTCCCAGAAGAACTACTTGAAGTCCTTTAAGCTGGTGATGCTCTTTAGCAACATTTCCACATTCCACCTTTATACTGGCTTCATACTGGCCAGGGGTTGGAGAGCAGCCATGATGGCTCTTCTAACATCTGCTTATATATAATGTATGACGAAGCTGGTTAAATCCATAGAGATTTTATGCCTTTTTAAGTCTCCTGCTGCCCTATTACAGCAGATCTTAGGACTCCTCCACCTGCCAAATCCCACTTTAACCCCTACTGATGTTTGATGACTTGTTGGGATCTTTTGGGAAAGTTGTTCATTTTTAGGAAAACTGTTACAAAAATCTCAAAATAACATCTGTATTTCGTGTAAACCGATAAGAAAGACTGATGCCTCATTAGAATCTCTGTAACCTATAGCAAATCATTGCTATGGGTTACAAAACCATCTTTGGTAAGGTTTTCTCTGCCACCCTTATATTTAATGTTGGTAATATAAATCTTGTTCACTTCTTGATTTTGATGAAAGAATTGATATTCAAAGACTTGCCAAAGAGTCTGACTATAGGCTGGATTTCTATAGAAAACAGATGTTGAGAGTTCAGAAATGCTGCCTGTTGAAACACGTCCTTTATCGTGAACTACACTAAATCACTGCTGGTTGTGACTGGGAGTGAAAGTCTGTGCAAAACTCACTGAAAGATCCTTCATAAAACCTGTTTCTTCCCAGGCTGTGTGTACACGCTTGGTAATATCAGTAGAAATGCTTGTTATTGCTCAATCAGAGACCAACAAAAAGGAATGTCAAGACAAAGTGCCAGTCATTTTTACTTTGTGTTTCTACCACTGCAGAGAAACCACACTTACTAAAGACTCACTGCAGCTGCAGGAAACCTCTCGCATGTTTTGGGGGATTTTACTGTATCCAGCAGGGAAACATTGACCTGATTATAGCTAAATTCCTCCTTAGTTTTCGACATGGCCTCAATATTTCACTGTTCTCCTCTCTTAAAGCGTTATCCTGTTTCACTTCTTTGATAACAATGCTATTATCGAGTCCAAGCGTACGAGTCTTTCGTGGTCTCTGCTCGTGTCCTCACTGTGCTTGTCTCTGTTTTAACACTGCAGCATTAGGAAGATACAAAGGTACGGTATAGCTCCTTTTCCTCCACTCATCCTCATGTCACTCTGTTCATCATCTGTTCGTCTCAGCTGCACGTTGAAAGGAGCTGTCTCTCATTTGTCATGTGTCTGAGTGTGTATTGCTTCATAGGGGTGTGTGTGAAATGATATATTTGGACTCCTGTAGTTCAGTGTCTCAGCAGAGTGGGGGGACATGAATAAACAGGCCTGTTTCTCTCTGTTTACATAAGTAAGAGGCATCTTTGCAGTTTCTGATACTGAACTGACTCGTTCAGCCTGTGGATACAATAGTCTCTTGTTGCTTATCTCACCTGACTGCATAGTTACAGTTACTGTTTTTGTCTTATCGTACTAATTGAGGGGTTTTTGTGGTAATCTGTTTGAAATGGAAGCCAGTTAGTTTAGCTGGGGTAAAACACTATACTTTTTACTGACCTTGCATTATCTGTGTTATTGTCTAAGTGCAGATTGTGTAGGGGGATGTCTGCTGCTTGTGGTCAACCATCTATACAGTGTGCAGCCTTTCAGTAATTAAATAAAAAGCTTTTCGAATTAGATCAGCCCTCCAGCACAGCTCTGCTCCATCAGCCGGAGTCAGCTGTCTACATGTGATGGAATTTTTCTTTCCAATATTCATTTGTCCAAAACGCATTTTAGACTCATTAGAGGATACTTCTTTTAAACAAAGGAAAACTCAGGAGGTTTAGTGATTTATGACCTGCAGCATCGCCCTGAAAAGTTTACTTTTGTGTTTGATTTAAGACAACACTACTACTACACTAGTAGTAGTATACTTGTGTGCTTATGGTAAGTGTATAGACAAAGTATCCAACTTGAGACAGTTATTGACTTTAAAGTAGCCACCTTGACATCAGTAGGTACAGTAGGTAATGTACCAAGGTTTTCCTCTAGTTTACTTTAAATAGGGCCAACATTTACAACATAATGCTGTATTTGCTAAGAAACAAAGTGATTCAAAGCATAAACTTGCGAGGAAAGGTTTTACTTTTATAGAATCTGACTTCTGTTTGGATCCAGAAGAGTTGCCTCCTGCTGGCCATTTGAAAGAATGCAGGTCTGATGCATTGGCTTCACTTTCATATCTTTTCATATCCATCTTTTTATTTTTATTTATTTATTTTGTTTGTTTGTATTGGCTTGGCTTGTGTAGATTTCTTTCATTTTTTGAATTCAATTACATTTTTTTCTTTTTTTTTCTATAGGCATTTGTTTCCAGGCAAGGGTCACCTTAGATATAAAATACATAAAACCACATTTGGTTTTATACAGAAGAAGAGCAGCTAAGAAGGGAGTGGTGGGTGGATTTAGTTACCTTGGGCCTGCTGTTTCAACAGACTTTGTGCCATATTAAGTTAAACTACCTCAAACCCTAAGAAGAATTGACAAACCTTAAGTGTGGCATCAATCTTCCTCAAACTCTAGACAGCCAAGAGACCTATATGAGATCGATCAATTCTGTTTTAATGACACAGGAAAGTACATGTGTAATTAATTAGTTTGACAATGACTGTTTTCTTCAGTTAGCAGAATCAAGCCCACAGTGGGATAAATGCATTAAAAACCCTGCAAAATTCACTGGATTAGCACCAGCCGTCTGAATTATATATAAGTTGAAGCCCTGAAACAACATACCGTTCTCATCAGGAGACAGTGGAAAAGATGGATGTAGCAACTGTGATGTCACACACTGCTTCGCGAAGTCCTGCTCTGGCCTCATTTCCTTAGTCCTGGACGTTTCCACTTGCATGCAGCCATCAATTAATTCTGCTGATTTGCACTTAAAATGAAAAGGACGGAAACGCACATCCTGTTTCATCCAAACTAATTTTTGTTTGTTGAGTTATTTAAAATATATATTAGTTATTTTCCATCATGTTGCAGGAGAATGTGTGTTGTTGCATGCTGGGAATCGTGTGAGTGAAGCTGAGCGACCCTACCTGCTCGTCTGGGGTCGGCCTTTTTTAAATGCACTGATATAAATGAGAGACAGGAAAGCCGATCCCTTTTACCCCCCGGATGATGTGTTTTGGGTGTGGAAACCTGACCCCTGAACTACACACAGACAAACACGCCCTTTGACTTGATTGGCTGTGCATCTCTGTCCCACTGCAGCATGGGTGTCAGGGTGATGGACACTTCTTGGGTGTCGCGCAGGGGATCGTCGTCTACGCGTAAATCCTTGTCCACGCCACCGAGTGTGCACCCCCCCACCCCACCCATTGACGCGCTCATCCCCGAGCAGCCTGGGGAATTCTCAGCCTCCCCCTCCCCCACCCCTCCTCCCACTAGCAGCGACCGAGCCAGGTAAGGCAGTTGTGGCCCCACCCGTCCTCCTGTTTCACCTCCCCACCCCTCCTTTACTCCTGCTCCACGCCCGCACACACACCTGCTGCCGCTGCTCGCTCGTCACCGCGTCTGCTGCCGCGCCCTGCAAATGACACCCGAACTGCGCTGTCTGCCCCTTCCAACCCCCACCCACCCCACCTCCACCCCTTGTTTTCTTGTCTGTCGTTCATCCTCACCTCTGTGTGAACCCACCCTGATGAGGCATGTCATTTAGAACTTCTTTTCATTTCAACATCTCCTCACCCCCTGAATTTCCTGAGTCACGCGTGGAGTTAATTTTCTGCCTGAGTGGTGATACTGCATATCATGTGAAGATTTCACTTCTACTTAGGGCTGGGTTTAACCAAAATGTGTTGAAAGGTTCATCCACAGTTCAGTAGAAAACTATTTATTGCTGCATGTGCATGGATCACATCTCTATTTTTCTTTTGCCATCAGTCCGAGCATCATTAGCAGCATAACGGTCCATTGTCGCAGGAGCCTGCAATGGATGAGGTGGCTGATTTTCTGTTTTATTATTTTGTTTTCTTTGTGCTCTTCCCCTCCTGGAGCCTTCACTTCACTGTCCCAACAACGATTACTCCTCACCTGATTTTTCCCCTGATTTTTCCCTCGTTATGGACCAAACGTAAAGTTTCAAATCCACACATCCCTCGTCCTAGAACTAATGAATTCATCCGCTTGAATCACTGATATTTCTATCATTGCAGTTCAGACGATGCATCCTCCAATTGGTCGGACTCCTGTTACGCCTACCCCTCCCCAGAGGAGGAGAGGCCGCCTCCCCCTTACCCCTCTTCCTCTTCTTCCTCCTCTTCCTCCTCCTCTTGCTCTTCCTACTCGCTCCCTCACCACCATTTCCGCACCCGAACACCTCCGGGTATGCGTCCCGTTGCCCCCAGCCCCGAATCTGTGCCCCCTGGCCCGTCCCCTCCACCCCGCCGCACTGGGTACAGCCCGCCCCCGCTCCCTCACTCCCTGTGCCCGTCCCCTCAGCAGCTTGACGTCAACTCCAACCCCAAACCTAACTCCCTGCATCTGCCCAAACCGGCCTCCCCGTCTATTGCTCCGCATGGGCCCCCGTCCGAAACGAATGGCTCCTCCCTTTACATCAAACCCCCGCTCGTTCTCACTCGTCACGATCTCTTCCTTGGCTCCCCGAAAACCCCCAGCACCCCTCTCCCTGCTCCACCTCCATGGGCAGCCTGTGCCTGTAGCCGGGAGAGAGGAGCCAAGCTGACGAGGTAAATACAGAGCCCTGCTCAACCCGCTCCCACTAACACAAATCACACACAAATAAGGAGAGGCCCCCGCAGGGACAAGGAAGCACAAGAGAGGGGGGATTTTTTAAAAAAAAGAAAAAAAGAAACTCCCTTCAGTGCCACCCTACTCTGTGTCCTATTAACTCGCTTGGTTTGCAGCTGTCACTTATAGAAATCAAAGCGCTTTAAGGATTCCATTATCACATCCATCTTTAATTTTGCTGCCATGTATGCAATCCATAACTTTCCATGTGAGCAGGGTATTCAGGAGCCTGTTGCCAGGCAACAAAGGAAATCCAAAGCTTTCAGTCAATGATTATAAAAGTCAGCGTTAATGAGTCAGTGAGATTTTGAATGCGAAGGCAATGATGTATGCAGGAGCAAAACAGCACTGTTTGATATTTAAGGAAACCCCAAAAAACATCTGCTTTGGTTTACAGCAACATGTTCATATGAGTTTAAAGGGGACCTATTTTGCTTTTTTTATACATATTTGCACTGATAGAGAATAAATAGTTTCCCCTTATGTAAGGTTGCATTACCCATCTACAAGCTGATTACCAGCAACCATTAAAAGAGGGAGGAAGTACACACTGCTAACTACCACATGTCAGACAAAACCAAAGACAACCACAGTCTCATAAAGCGTCCTTTAAAAAAAAGATGAGGTCACAGTCCTGTAAGAGATGTTTGGAGGTGTTGAACAGTCAAATACATCTTAGTAAATATCAGAAAACATTGCTATCTTCTGCCGCTTATAAACAGATTTGAACAGCAGGTGGTCTGTCCACTCTCTCTGACATCATTCAGAGCTAAGAGCAGGAAAAACTGGCTGAAATAGGGCAGAAGGTAAGTAGTAGTAGTATCACAGATATTACTTTTACATATGCTGACCTCATTAATTTGAAACTTCAGCCATGTTTAATATGAAAATCCAGATATCGTATCAGCATAATAGCTTCCCTTTGAATGCTGGCTGCTTCAGTCGCCTTCCATGTCTCGTTTGCTGAAGAGTGAGAGTGTGTTGAGGCGTAGCTGAGGAGAGTCAGTCGATCAGAGAGTAAACTGGTTATGTTTTGACCTTAAGACCTTCTTCCCATTGGCATTCTGGCTACACTGTGCTGTAGGAGTAAGGAAAATGTATTAAGCTGTCAGGATATGTTTGAATTTTCTTTCCTTCTTTTTTTGCTCAACTGTATAAGCTACATGTCCATCTGCAACAGTGGTCACCGGGAATTATGGCTGCTCTCATATATTTTCCTTTTTTTTTATAAAACAAAGAGATTTATGGAGGCAGGGTTAGTAAATTACAGAAGAAAGTATATCATAATGTGTGTGTTTGTGTGTTTTGTCCTTCACTCTCTCCTCAGTACTCTGAAGAACAAGGAGCTGTCTCCAGTGATTGGACAGAAGGGGCTCCAGGGAGCAGTGACCTCTAGTGGACAGTCGCAGCTCTCTGACCACAGTCCGCACACCTTGAGGAGAGGTAATACAACTAACTGGGCGTGTATGACAGGGATCTCAGCTTGTCTCAAAAACATGGTAAAAATAGTAAAAGTAATTACTTTTGGGGATTTAAAAACTCTGCACCTTGCCCAGTACTGTGACAGCAAAAAAAGATGCAGCACGCTGTGTTCATTTAGCTGTCTCTCAGGCTCTAATAGAATCTGTCTAATCTATTAGTCAGTGCTGTGAATGAGGTCATTTTAAGTTACAGTGGAACCTCTCGTGTGGAGAGGATGTAAATCTGCAAAAGTGTGTTTTCATTCATTGTTTCCACTCTGGTTGCTGCACAAAAGAGGGGAAAAGGTCCTTGGAAAACCACATAATAACTGACTGACGGCTGCAGTAGAGTTTTATCTGCTAAAATATCCTCAGACTCGAAGGATAAGAGGGCGATGTTTAGTTTGAAGAAATAAACTTGACTTGATGCTGTATGATTGAAGGGTTTAATTAAGGCAGATATTATAATTAATGAGCAATTTGATGGGTAAATTTGTCTGGGGAACTTCAGAGTTTATTAGACTGAAGACAAGACAAGCATCTCTTTTACACTTAAACTTTGATGACTAAAAAGTGATTTTTACTTTGAAATAGCATGTCAAAACATTTGTTTATTCTTAAAGAACACTGGTTGCTTTTATTTCAGAAATATAGAGACATTTGTTATCATGGTAACTTTTTTTTTATAACTGTCAGCTTTTATATTGAAGATCTGGCAAATTAAAGCAAATTTCTTTTACTTTGGAAAAATGGGCATGTCAAAGTTTTTTTTTTCTTTTATGTTGAAAATCTGGTACTTTAAAGCATCACCGCAGATTTCTATAAAAATTGAACACTTTTAATTTGACAAACAGACATGCTAGCAGACTCCTAAATGCCTTTTATTTTGGAAATATTGCAGACCCCGATCATCTTGTGTTCTTTCTTGGTGGTCTCTCTACAGCAAAGAAGCTGGCTCCGATCCCACCTAAAGGCCCTTACTGCCCAACGGGAGCCATGTCCGACCAGTCCACAGGTCAACCGTCTCCAGTCAGCCTGTCTCCCACTCCTCCCAGCACCCCCTCCCCATATGGCTTCAGCTACCCGCAGGGATATGCCACCATCAGCTCCCCGGGTCAGTTGCAGATGGTCACCACCCCGTCTCTGTCCTCTCCGCCCTCGTTGGCTGGGACTCTCACCAAGGCCAGACCGACCCCCAAGCCGCCCCGGCAGAGACCCAGCCTGCCTCCTCCTCAGCCTCCATCCACACCTGGCACTAGTCCCCAGCCTCTGGAGCACTCATCTGGGCTCCTGGACGGCCTTTCTCCTGGGGAAAGCATGTCCACTGGTAATGCTAAACTTGACCGGTTTTTTTAAAGCACTTTGTGTTCGTAATTCTTTTTGCTATATGTAGATTTGATAAATAATATGCCATAGTTTGACAAATATTATGAATTCTTATTATTTAAGTTCATGTACTTGGATGTATATGCACTGTTTTTGGTCTATTCATGACATTTATTGGCAATAATGATAGATGTAGGATAACAGCAGACTATCCTTTGGTGTCTTTCTCCATCAGGAGAGGAGTCGTGTATTATGCATTTGTTTGCCTCTCCATCACCTGCAGGTTCTAATCATGATTTTCATGTAATTTCTTCCCCTCTTATCGTCTCACCTGCAGCGGTATGAGGCGAGAGGTTCAGTGTGATTCTGTGTGTGAGAGGGACTTTTAGGGTAAGCAGGAGTTTCTGTGCTAAAGCCTCCCTTCCCCTCCTCTTCGGTACCCTCAAACCCCAAACATGGAGCCGCCCGCTGACATGCTCACAACACAGTGAAGCTGCCAGTAGATGCAGGTTTAAGATTATCCGCTGCTCTACGGCAGCCTCACTCATATGACCATACAGGCGCTGTGTTCAGTCCACCTTTTACTCATTTTGTTGGCCTTTGCATGGTGGCTGAGACTGATGCATGGCTTACATGGGCGTGCATACCGGACTGTCCACCGATCCCAACCTCTCCTGCGCTTAGGATTCCCACCCATAATGCCCTGCTCCAGCTGCCCCTCCTCTCCCTGGCTTCATCTGTCACCCCACCCACACACCCCTCACGCTTCCCACCGACTCCACCTCTGCCCCTCAGTCAGCGCACTTCCTGTCTGCACCAGTTTTCCATCACATGTTGTACACTAGATGTCTTCACTGTCAATATTATAGTAATATATTATATAAGTACACATGTACTGCATGGCATACTAGCCAAATTTCTATATAGGTAGGTAAGCACAAGCACCAAAGGTCTGTAATATATGAAGGGAGAGCTCAGCTTATCCAGGTAACTTCAGGTCTAACCTGGGGTTTTCAGTATTATGTAGGTTGTTTGCCTTTACTAGGTATATTACCATGGTAACATGGCGTAGACTTAACCTGGATCGAAGCAGAAAATGTTTAAAATTAGACATTAACAGTTATGAAGTCACCACCTACTGACCAATCAGTTCTCTGTAAAATAGCATCATGTTTCCTTGAGCCTCTTGATTGTAAACCATCAAATTTTTACTGTCAGCCTTACAGTCTGAGTTTTTAGTTTTCTTTTGTGGGTTAATATAGACTAAACCTTGTTTTTTTAGCAATTGTTTTCCAGTCTTACTGATAAAAGTGTCTGGTCAGATTCTCATAGTTAGACTGATGCATGCCGGGGTTTAGCCTGATTGTTGACGTTAGGGTGAATCCAGATAACAGAAAGAGATCCTGGGTACGCTGAACTTGCCTTGCCTCAGAAGCCATGACCCTTTGTTGCCTGCTTGCTTGCAGTGGATAAAAAGAGCTTGTAAACTGCACAGATATTGTTTGGATTTTGTTTTGCCTGCATATATTAAGTCCATGTGGTACATCAGCAGGATTTTGATTTTGACAAATAGCCTTCAGTGACAGGAAATCTTAATTGTGTTGCATAAAATGCTAGTTTGGTCAAAATGATCTAACTTTATCGATAGTTAGTGTTTGTTGTGTCATTGTCCCCTCTACACAGAGCTAGCTCCACACAGACACAAGCTCTCACATTTTTCAAAGTCATCCAACGGGCCAGATTGGAGTCTTCTCTGGGCCAATTCTGGCCCCTGGGCCTCATGTTTGACACCCCTGCCCACCATTAGGGAATGGTGATGTTCAACAGACACATACACTTTTTACACTGTGAATCCCTGTCATGCATTTTTAATTTATTTCTTCACGCTTCCAACCTTGGTTTGGACGTCTGCTGTGTGTGACATCATTCAGCGCTGATGAATCACATCTGGAAGGATCTTTTTCTCTGTTTGCACGGTTTTTATCTGTCTGCTTATCCTCTGCTTGTTCTCTCTGCTCTGCCAGATTCCCTCTGCAACTTGGACATCCCCGTCATTAACATGGAACTGGACAGTATTTTTGACTTGACCCACATCTCCCCCTTCAGGAACTCAGTGGCACAGCTGGAGTCGGCCAACAGCAAAGAGGACTCGGAGGAAGAGTCTGAGAGCACAGTGCTATGACGCCACCGAGTTCCCCCACCCTCTCCGTCAAGCTACTGCTGTGCCGTCTCGATCATTCATTGACCTTTCACCTCTCCAGCTGCATTAACTTCGGCCTCAGCGGCCACCTCTGGACCTCCTCATCACGCCTCACCTGTGCTCGATCCAGAGGGGCCAGCGCGTACAAAAGAAAAAAGCACTTCTATACAGTAAAACAAAAAAATCTGGTGAACACACATACACACGGTTTTGGCGACAGTGTTGTCAGGGGAAGATTTGACATTTTGCATTGGCTGGATGTTTGTTTTTTTTTATTTAACTTAATGTTTTCTTTTTCTTTCTGCCTTATTTGATTCACTTGCAATATTGCCTTTAACCTCACTCACACGAGACTGGAAACAGGCTGCTGGGAGGATGAGTGCTCTTTGCTGCTGCTGCTGCTTTTCATGGGTGAATTTCAGAACAAACTAACACAGTGCTGTATATCTGTCCTGTTAACTTCCTTCTCTCACCGTTCATCTCCTCTTGGCTTGAAACGCCTCTGGCCCCGAATTTCAGTCCCACTTGAGTGTTCACTGTGAGTGTGCCAGTGTGTCGTTTTGGAAAGCGCGCGCGTGTGTGTTTTGCTAGTGTGTGTGACGTGTTAAGTGAAGTGGTAATTGTATTATATGATGTTGCACTGTCGGTGTCGTGGAGCAAAAACAGGAAGGAATGTTTTAGATGTTTAGAAGTTAACTAAGCAGGTTGGGAAGCGGTTAAACGCCCAATCACTCCTTTCTCTTTATAACAAGGCATTCAGTCAGGATATCAGTCACTGGATATTTATTGTTTATACTGTACATTTTCAGAGTGTATGATACGATTAACAATCTAACCCAGATCATATTTTGTATCCACGGGAGAGCTATATAGTTGATGCTGTCAGGGAGCTATAAAGTATATGAGATACATGCTGTAGTTTATGAAACGTCCACCAGTATGAAAAATGAAAAACTCAATTGTGTTTACTCAGAAATATTTTTTGGCAGGACGCAAAGCCGAATGAGATCTTTCATTTTTCTTTGTCGAGTTAGGCGTCATTTCAGTTTCAAGGATGTACAAGTTTGTAACTGTGAAGCCTGGAGTGCATAACCACATCGTTTATTTTTTAAAAATAAAATAAACTTCATCCACATAGCAGTAGCGGAGGCTCTGAATGGCCAGCTCTGTGGGTGGGGTGCCCTGTGGGGTTTTCTTGTGTGTTTCCTTTGTCACGAGACATTAGACAGAAACCTATTAAATATTAAACATTTTGCATTGTTTACTTGGCAGTTTGCTGGCAGGTAGTTGTCCTCTCTTTACTTTTGCTGGGCTCATTGCTGTGCTGTTCCCACTAACTGTTGGTCAGCGCATTAGCTCGATAGCGATTCGATGCTTGTCCTCAAACACTATGCTAAATAATTTGGCAAACCTAATTAATTTATATTGTATCACTTTTGGACCTGCTATCCACCCATCCATTATTTCTCTGCTGCCTACCTGGGTTCAGGCCATGGTAGGCAGAGATGCCCAGATCTCCCAATTTCCAGGTTTTCTGGTGGGAAACCGGGGAATTCTGCAGCCAGCCGAGAGCTCAAATCTGAATAGCGTCTGCTGGCTTTGGGCTAAGGTCGCCTCCCAGTAAGACATGCCGACAACACTTCACTTAGGAGGCATCATAATCAAACCACCTGAGTTGGCAGATCTACTCTGAACTCCTAAATGGTTAACCTCCTCATCCTGACTCTGTAGATTAAGGTCCCAGTCGCACAGGCCTAAAGACCTGTCAGTGATCCCATGGTACCCACCGGTCACTAGGGAAAATTTGTATTCCCCAACTGGTTGCCAAATGGTTGCTAGAAATTGCTGGCAGTCTCTAGGTGAAATTGGTCAGAAAGCGGTATACGGTAATGCACCAAAGACCACCTTGTGATTGCTTTGGTTGCTTGCAGATTGCCACAGTTGCTGAGCAGTAATGAAACTGTGGAAAGTGGGATGCAAAGTGGAAATGGAGATCATTCGCCTTAAAAACAGTTGAAGTAAAAAAGTTTCATGTTTTGAAAGGTGTTGGATGCAGTTGTAAGGCACGACTTTTACTTTGATGGTGAACAGTCTTAGTTTCCTTTCCACATAGGAAGTAGCATGTGCTTCACTGCACTCTGAAACCCAATTGCATGCTTGTGCCATGCAATAATAATTTAGATCAGAGGTTCTTGGTGCAACACCCTCTTTGTGACCAATTTCACCCGTCACTCACCTCCAACGATTCGGCCAATATAACTTTTTCCTTAGCGATCAGTGGTTGCTAGGCAGTCATATTTAGGCATGTGTGATTGCCGTACACCCTTAGCAAGCAATATCATTCAATTCATCTGCTTTTCTTTATACTTTTTCTCTTTTTAGCTCAGTTTTTGGTCTCCACCACTTGATGAGAGAGACATATCTGGCTCTTTAGGTGCCCAACACTCCATTAAATGCACCGGCCAGCTGCTAACTTTGTGTTTCCTGTTAGCTTAGCAGATGTTGTTTGAAACAACACTGATGAAACCAGTAAGACTGACACAGAACGCAAACAACAGGTGGAAAGATGCTAAAAAACAAAGATTTTAGAGATTATGAACCTGCTGTATCACACTCCAGGATTCATACAGTGCAAACTTGTATTGACATATTGAACCATTCTTGGGAAAGAGCAACAGCCCTGACACATTTAACATCCTATCATATCGTAGCAAAGCCAGAAAACAGTCTAGAGACACTTTCAGAAAAAAGGTGCTTGGTCTCTTATAAATAAGCACAGTTTTTCTGTCATTTTCAGCCACATTCACATTACAGTTTATAGGAACCCTGCCTGATGATGCTGATATTTTTGGTCTATTTTAGTGAACCAGAGGCAAGTGCAAAGATATGTGTGTATATGTGTTTATTTTGATGAGAGTATTTATACAGATATATTTCTGAATACTTTTTACTAGGTATGAGGAGCTGTGGTCGTTTCCGCTGCACATGAATCCGAGGAATTTTTTTTCAAGTATTCAAACGTGGGACCAGAATTGCTCTGCTGCCGCATCAAAACCTTTTCAGGAATCGCAGGTTCAGTTTAAGAGGAAACTTGAAAATCAGTTAAACTGGAGTAACAAGGTTTGTGTACGACAGCAGTAGTTTGCTATTTGCCTTGCGGTGGGTTTTTGTTGTGACCTATCCAGATTTATACGACTTTCCTTTTGTCCTGAAAACATCCACTACACATGGCCTCAAAGTCACTGTGCTGCTCTACCTGTGTCTTTCTTTAAAGCGCGATATCACTCACAGGACTCTTGTAAATACCGAAGCCTCTATACAGTTTGTTCTGTATATACTGAAGGGAGAAATTCATATATATATATAAATATATAGATATATACAAATACTGTATTGAAAAGGATAAATGATGATGAACATCCATACTATATGTATAATATTATAATGTTGCTGGAACTAGCACAAGCCTAACATGGTACAGCAGACTGAAAGGTCAAATCTAGTGCTTGTTTTGCAGTTTCTGACCTCAGAATGAACCTCTTGAACTTTTAGATTTGATTTTAGACAACAAAAAAACAACAACACATCACTGCAGCTACGTGAAAATTCAAGACGTCTCGTGCAGCTTTGAGCACATTTCCTGGTATATTTGAGATTCGTGGAAATGTGATTGTGTGTTCTTTAGAAATAAAAATAAGTGTCTGTGGGGTGCTGCAATTGCAGTGACACATCGATCACAGTTTGAAAGGTTTAAACAGACTCTGCATGAAAACTGCTGCATTACTGTCTTTTAGACAGCAGAACCAGACAGCAATGCAACAGAGGTTATATGTTTAAGAGAAAACAGACGTTAAACAACAGTTTCCATAGAACAGATTTTTTTACAAGCAGAAAATTTTAAATTGGTACAAAAAAGAAATACCAGAGGTCATCCAAACCATCAAGATGCTTCTTTTATCTGACTAAAGCTTAATTTATAGTGCTGCATTAACCTGTAGAGACCCTATATCCTCTGGCATAGTCTGGCATCCACCTTGCTGCTGTGGCAACGCAGCCTACAGTGGCGGTAATATGCTCAAAAATGTATATTGATTATTACAAGGATAATGCCTCTGTGAACCAACGTGTAATAGGCTCTAGTTGCATTTAGTGTGCTCACAGTGCTAATTCATTACCCAGTGTTAATGTAACACTGAAAAACAACTCATTTTGACAGTTAATAGAATTGAATATTGGGGAAATGACTCCATTCATGTTTATTTTTTTTATATTACGACTGTAATTCCAACAAGGACATTTTAAACAGTTGGTTTTTACACATCCAGTAGCTGCGGAGCCACATTGCCATTCAGCTGGGCAGGTGTTTCTGGCTCCTTTTTATCTATTTGCTCTCTATTTACCTGTGTTTTCGCTTTCCACCACCTCCTCAGAGGAATGTCTGGCTGTCAAGATACTAAATGCTCCACTGTGATCTCATAGTGACTGGTCCTGAGATCTAGTCTGAACCAACGCTGATGAGAGCAGTAAGATTAAGCAACGCTGGGTCTGATTTACCACCGTAATCGTGTGGTGTTTTTCTCTCTTTCCCGTTGTTCCGCATTTATCAGCTCCAAGTCCAACACAGCAGAGCACTGCAGACACAACAGCGCACAAGTATGATTGTAAAACCACGCCACTCATTATGGCGTGGGAGTCACTAAAGGACCATGATAGGAAAGAGAAATCACACGAGGATCCAGACATTTTTAATTTGTAGTTTTAATTAATAATGCATCACTCATATAGCCTCCTCACTTTGTGGACATAAAGCCGTCATGAGACGTAGATTGATCATGATCTTTGATCGTGTTGTTTCCCTGTACCATAGCCGAGCCTTTCTGGATGCACATAACAGTGAATGAAGCAGCTCTATTACTACGAGACCGAGCCCTTTCTTGCTTTCCTCGTTGGCTAGCTTGTTAGCTTGCAGGTGCTGTGGATGTCTGCCTGTCTATGTCATTTTGATGGGACGCTTGTTGCTGTGCAGACCACAAAGAACACTGGCCAGGCCGAACATTAAGAACCTGTTTAAATGTGTGGCCCGGATTTTAAATTTTCAGGGCCTTGATTTTTTTTTTTAGCATAGGCAGATTCAGCACAGGACTATAAATTAAGCTTCCTCCAAAAACTGTAGAAAAAGAAAGCTTTCTATCACTTAGCACCAAGAAAAGTTGTCAAATCTGAGCAGATTTCTCTGTTATGTTTGGAAAATCCATTTAATTACTGATAAAAACAGTTTCAGATTATTTCCTGGTACTCAAATGATCTTTGAATCTACCAACTTCTTATTTTTTGCCATAAAAGAAATGCTGATTTTGAATCAATGCAGCATGGTTTTACAATATAAATTTAATATTTAGAAAAAAGTTTCTTTTTCAAATTTGCTGTTGCAGTTAGGCTGTGCTGAGGTGAATGGTCTGTCCTGTCTTTGTTTCTGTGTTACAATGTGCTGCTCTTCGTTTTTGTACTAAAGGGTCTCAGATCAAAGCCTGTACATACAGAACACGTCAAACACGACTTTATTAACAATAACCCAGTCGAGCAAAGACAGCCGGCAAGAGATTCCAGAGACAGTTTTCAGTATTGCAGCTTTTGCAAGCATGCCCTTTGAGCACTAAACTTCAAAGGCCTTTTTTTACATCGGTGGAATGTACTGATAGACAATGTCCACCACATAGGTTGTGATAAAGGCGGATTGTGTGTGTTGTGACATAGTTTCAAGAGTAAGAGTGTGCAGGGGTATCAAATATCGACATTGTGCTGTGTGGAAGTCGGAAGCATGCTTTTTAACCATGCCTATGAAATGCGTCTCATCTTTGGTCCTATTTAAATGTGCTTGTATTTATTTTTTATAAGTGAATAGATCGACCTTTGCAAGAAAAGAAGAAAATTCAGTGCTGCCCTTTGACCTTTTTGAGTCAAGCTCCCCCGTCAGTTCTGCTAAGAGTTTATTTAAATCATTCATGATTTCCTGTTTGCTTTCACCACGTATCCTCATATGTTCCACCGGTTTTATCTATAGCAAATCAAGAAAAGCACATAAGACTCCAAACAGACCAACAACGAAACAACATGGAGGATAAGACAGAATAATTCACTTTCAGAGGACTGAACATCTGCTAAAATCAACTACAAATGAGAAAAAAACTGTGACGTGTAGGGTCACGTGGACCCGCGCAGTCTGTAGATTACACTGTGGTGCATGCAGCCATCTCCATTCATCCTTTTCTTTGCATAACTTTAAGTTCCAAGTAACGGGGGCCAAAACAAAAAGGGAAAACGTGATCGATCAAGGAATCTTTTTTTAAAAAGTTCTTTGTGTCAAACTGTAGTGATGCTGTGGACTCTTTAAAGTTTGGAGTACAGATGAAATGCCTTTTCTTGGACTTGCTTTCTCTCAGTCACCAAGTGGAACACAGTGTAAGATAAAATGAGAAAAAAATTAAATTAATCCTCATCCGAATGTTGAAACTATTAAAAATGTTTTTTTTATATTACTCGGATGTTCTGTGCTTTTTGTTCCAAATAAATGTCATTTAAATCGGTGTAACTGATGACAGAAAGGCTTCTGGAATATCAGGAGTGCAAAAAATATTTCCAGCAAGTACAACAGTGAAAAAGGACATTTAAATCCTCACGGGGTATTTCAGAGAACTTCTAATATCACTTCCGCTCACCGATGTTCGGTTTTAGGGAGCCTGTAAGATACTGAACTATAGAACAAAAACTGAAAACTTTGTAGGTAAACTTTTTCTTCACGTTTTTATTAGAAGAGCTCAAGACAAAACATGAAGACCCCTTTGACTGTAGTAAAACAGCTTCCTGTGAGTGTTCGGGACACCACAGCATCAGGAGCCTCTTTACAGCATCTGTCATTTTGATTTAAGGAACGTGGACAGCTGCAGACACCACAGCCGAGCATGAACTCCACCACCTGCAGCTGCTGTGTTTTAAAGTAAATTCTCTGATGGGAGGCACATAGAAGTCCAGACGAACCCATATGATCAGTTTCACAATGTCATTCAAACCAAGGCAGACACAGCGGCGGAAAGTATAATCAAGCCTTAACTGTCCTTGTTAACCTGCATAACCACCAGCTTCTTATACACACATGAAAGCTTCTAATCTGTTTTAACTAATCCAGATTCAAGGAAGTGCCCTTATAAATCTTTAACTGAGCACAAGTATGTGTTAGCAGTAGCAGAATGCTAGCATTTATTCATTTATTGGCATTTATTAACTGAGGATGTAGTGGACCACTGTACTGTGACAGATGACAATTTGCACGTGACTTGTTATAATACAAAAACCTGTTGGAAGACATAAGTGATGTATTTTTTGAATATGTCTTTATTTTAGAATGGGAAAACAATGCCACACTATTAGATTGCAATACATGGCTAGGTACACAGACAATAAAGGGGAAGCAAAGAGTGAATGGATCTTTTGGACACGTACTATTTATCATAAAAGACAGGAAAGGCAGAGGATGTCTGACGACCACAAGTATCACTAGAATAAGTGAACAGTAAGTGCAGCAAATATTTTCAGTGTAGGAACCAAAATCACTACAGGGAAACAGTCAGTCAGGAAACAGTTGGCCTTTGACATTTTGTTCAGGGGTTAAACAGCGGAGAAAAGGTTTCTTGGATTCAGCTGTCCTGTTAAACCATCAGAAAATTGACAGAGTTACGTATGTATCATATCTCCATTCATATGTATCTGATCCAACACAAGGATCAGTGCGTATTTACTAAGTTCCAATATTTTCATATTGGAAATGTTCTTATAAATCTTTACACCAACTGGAAGCTGTCACTTACCAAACTCAATACTGATGTTTAAGGTGGATTTGTACATATCTAGGTACTGCTGCAGGCTCAGGAGTTCCTCTCGACCCAAAAGCCTTTCCAGAATTTTCTGATGGACGATCAGCTGCGGTGTCTCATCCAACACTGACCCAGGAAGAGCCTTAGATTGCAATCATGAAGTCATAGAAAAACTCTGAGAAAGTTTTGGTTTTCAAAACGGAAAAAGATCATCTGCAAAGAAACACACCTTAGATTTTTCAAGCTTTTTGCTCAGATTTTGCAGCGTTGACAGGACGCTGCATACAAGGGTCTCTATGCTGACATCTTCATCCTCCAGTACCTTAACTGCGGGATCCCTGATCACCTGATCTGCACCCAGCACCTTCAGTCACACAGCAATACATACACACAGGAGACAATCAGAGAATCCAATGTCTTGAACTTTAAAAACATGAGATTGGCTACAACTGAAGGTATTTATTATGTCTCATTTATGTACTAAAACGTTTGTATTCTCATAATCCTCTCATGCATTAAAGTACTTCAAGCAATCAAGTGCAAAGATAAAAGACAGCTAACCTTGTAGCTCCACTGCTGGAACAGCCTTCTTTGAGGGTTGTGATCCAAAAACACAATCTTTACTTCCAGCAAGGTGCTAAAAAGGATGTGCTAATAATTATTATGGCTCACACAACACACAACAGCAGGTTGTGTGTGAAAGCTTAAATATTTATTTGCCTGCAGCCAGAACGAGCAGCTGTTGGTCTAAAGCAACAAAAGCACTGTGGGGGTTTGCCACACTGGCAACAGCCGACCAGCTAGAGCTGCTTCATAGAAATATACACAAAAATGCCACAATGGTCCACTGCTGTTGACTGGAAAGATGTGTCAATGTGGTGGCCGTTTTGGAGCGAGGCAACAGCGCCTCATCATTTCAGTCCAGAACTTTCTAATTTTTTTTTTACTAATTGCCATGCAGCTTGAATTATTACAGATGCCAGACATGTATTTATGATAGTTAAGGTTCAAATGCTGTTTTTCATACCAAAAGCTTAGTTTTGACATGTTAGAACAGTAGGAAGCACAAAAGTATGGAATGGTCAGACACTCTGAGCGAGATGACGGCAGCAGAGATGCAACAGCTTTGCGTCTTTATGCTAAAACACACTGCAAGGAGTCGACTGCTCAGACATCATCATAAGCTTTTGTGAATCTGAACTGATGCAAGGCAACCACGGGATTATATTTGCCCTCTCTGTGGGCTCAGTGGCATGAATTTCTTAACAGACAGCAGACAAGCAATAAATATGAGTGAAATGGGATGCACCGTATCTCAGCGTATAATATATATATAGAAGTCACCCGCAGTATGAGAAAGATTACCGGTGTGGCTGTTGTTGCATGACTTTGACGTCTCTCAAAACAGAAGTCAGAATATCCCTGGACGACTGGAAGAGAGAGGCACAGCAAACTTTGAGCACACACTTTCACAAACTTCAGCCATACATTTGTTGTTTCTGTGCAGGAGAACTTACTTCAATGATGTGCAGCAGGTAGGATGGATAAATCAGCAGCAGGCCTGTTATGTGATCCCATATGTACTGTTTGTTCAGCTGAAAGTTGAGATTTTCATAATGAGCTGCGTGGAAACAACAGAAGACAAAACCCTCTTGTTTTAGTGTTCATCATTTTAAAAAGCAAAATGAATGCCTTTAAAGTCTTTTCAAGACCTAATAATTGCAGAATTGTGTATTATATTCAGCCTTTTACAAACGAGCCACAACTACTAGCTAAGCATAAGACCGAACATGGCATATTTCTTCAGTTTTTAGGCCACTGAACAGAGATTCAAGAAGTCCCTTTGATCTGGGGTGAGTCTTTGGCTAAATCAAAGTGAAATTGATTTTACTGATTAATATTCTCTCAGATAAATATCCATCAGACAGACTAATTAAACTTCTTATCTGTGTTCTCTTAGCTGCGATTCCAGAAGTGTAGTAGAAAATATGGCGCTTTCAGATTATTTTAAACTCTGAACACGACCTGCTCTGAACCAAATTATGTGTTCAGAATCAGTTGCCATGGTGATCTAGCCAGGTAAATAAGAGAGCCACCTTCACGGCACAGAAGTCTGACTTTAATCGCAACATAACAAATCCAACAAACCCATTCATCTTGTTTCATAGCACACACTTCTGGTGAGGGTTAAGAGGTTAATTTAAAAAAATAATTTTCAAAAAGAATCTTATTTGCTATAATTTATTTGTTTCATTACTGGAAAATCATTTAAAAAATGAAGACCTTATTTTTTTTTAAGTATCACAGTTTTTAAAAACTCTGTATTCAGGCTTCCTTCTGTTTTCGACACACAGGCACAGCTTTTCCTGGGGGCTTCTGTGGGCTTTCTATTCTAACTTTAGTCAAAGAATTTATTTCTTTTTTACAGGTAAGGCCTGCAGACTCACTCACACATGGAGGTGTGAAAGCTATAAAAGCACCAAACACAGGAAGCGAGACAGTCTTTCACTGCTTTTGTTAAGATTCAACAAGAAGCCTCGGTATTTCAGGGCAGCAAATTAAGTAGGAGTATTAATTTGTCCTGCCAGTATAACAGGATCCTTCCCCTAAAGAAAAACTGGGTTCAGTTGGCATCAGGTGATTAGTCCCTCAGTCTCTGTAGCTCTAAGGTAATTGCTGGCTGACCTCCCAGGTCTGTCCTATCAGCAAGGTCGTGGGGGAGCCGAGAAATCATTATCAGCCGCTGCAGGATGATCTTCTGTGGGGAGAAGGTGGGGGGGACTTAGAAAGCCTGCAGAGTGACAACAGAATAAGCTCTGACATGCAATCCAGGCACAAAAGGAGGATCATTGTCAGGTGCGCATTTAAAATTTAAGGCCGTGTGCCAATATTTACAACCTGAGCTCCTTTCCATATTAAGCTAAATACAAACCACATCATCCCCCAGATTCTTCCTCCGTGTCACTAAGTGGTGAAATAAACTAGTCCTAGTTTCTTCCTCCTCCTTTTCCTCAAAACCCTTTTTCTCCATCTCTTTGCTTTAATCTCCGTCTGACTTCTTTCGCCGTCCGATTGAAGCACTGACTGAGTGAGGGCTAAGCGAGCTGCCCGCCTTCACTGTTTATAAAAGCGCATATCCTAGAAACCTATTGTTCTGCAGGTCCTATTAAACAAAGCCTGCTGCAAAACACACTGGTGCGATTAACACAGCAGCCAATCGCAGAGCACCACAGCCTCATAATCAGGGTGCTTCAACCCCAACAGGAAGAAGGACAGTGCATGTAGGGATGGCAGGTGTCTACATGGTGATTTGCACACACACTCTTACTGTCTATACTATGATGATGCTGATGATGCATTGTCATACTGCAATATTCTGAATGGGTGTAAATGTTGCACTAAAACCTGTATACGTATTCCAGCACTGCTTTTCCAGATGTGCAAGCTGCCATTTCCCTTGGTGCTAAAGTTGATTTTCAGCCTTGTCCCTCATGCACAGAGATTTCTTTGATGGTATTATTTGTAGATGATGAGATATTCATACTCTTTCCTTGTAACTTACTCTTTCATTTTGACTCCATCACTGAGGAAGAATATTCTATAACTGTTCCACAATTTGTAGATGTAGTTTTCTGCCCACCTTTACTTCTGAGAGCCTGTGCCTCTCGGAGTTGCTCTTTTTATACCCAATAACGTTACTGATGAACCTAATTACTTGTAAAATGTTCCTCCAGCTGTTTCTTTTTAGTCCCATTTACTTGTCCAGTCTTTTGTTTCCCCCCTTCCCTTTTTGAGACCTGTTGCTGCCATTAGATCATATTTTTCCTGAAATAGTAAAATGTCTTTATTTAAATCTTTGTTTTCGTTTTCGATCCTAAATCTTGTCCAGCTAACTCTTCACTCATCTGTGTGATGTCATTTAAATGACATTTCATAACACAACGCGTGTATATATACTGCTGCTTATGTTTTGGGGTCTTTCAGCTTCATTTTCACTCACACATCACCCACGTGTCCGTTAAAAACACAAACCTCTCTCACTTTGCCGTAAATCACATCAAACATGGATACTGTGTCTGCATCCTGTGGATCTTTCCACGAAATTGGAAAACCGTCGACATCCAGCTGCGACATGGTCATCTCGACCCTGTTTAGCGGCTCTTGTCCGGTGTGTTGTCCGTTACCATCGCAACACGCTCCTACAGCATACGTTTGACGTCAGTACATACGTAGTCATTAATTACTAGAGTCTGTTCGCTTATTAATACACTTTATTTGTCCCAAGCTTCCCGTTAGAGCAGCCAAAATATGACCCTGAATTTGAAAAAGAAAGAAACAACAACAAAAAACTGAAGGAAACGGATGTAAACAAAAATGTCGACAAAATAAAATAAAAAGTTAAAATGTTGCTTATGTTTAAGTGCTCACATTAATTAACATGCAATGTTTTAAATAAGCATAAACATAAATGAAAATATACATAGGGTAGAATAAAAAGAATAAAATAATAAAGAAAATTAATAAAACAAGTGAAAATGTGAGCAAAATATTTTAAAAATCGTACAAAAATAGCTCAACATGTGAATTAAAGCTAAATAAAACTAAATAAAAATGTTTTACTAAAATAAGGCAAATGCCAGAAAACATTCAAATGTCTCAGTGTAACAAACTAACGTGTGGACTCTGCAGACATTAAGCTGTTATTTCCTGTAAGCTTCCTTTTGACAGCAGAGCTGAGTCTGTGAGCTACCCTCCACCATAGTTTCCAGCGTTTAGATGTGTGTACATTTAAAAAGCTGTTATTTTAGGATTTTACATTCAACAGCTCTTATTTGTTATTTCTTTATCTCAAAATGTTTTAGTACAATGAATAACTAATTTATTTGTAAAAAAAAATAAAATAAAATACAAAAAAACAAAAAAAACCTTGCAGAATCAAAACGTTGATTCATGCAATAATTTTGAGGAACTGTGTTGTAATTTAGCATCTGTAAGTTATTTTCTTCTCTCTCATTTTAATCTGTAAACTATTAGACTAAGGAGCTTGGAAAGAAAAGCGTCTGCACTTCTTTAAGTTTCTTGAAGACGTTTCATCTCTCATCCCAGAAGCTTCTTCAGTTCTTAGGTGCAACTGGTGTAAAGTCCCAGATGGGCGTGTCCCGTAAGAGGGTCATGGGCCCCCAAGTTATTCCTACAACATAACTTAAGATAAGATAAGATAAGATAAGATAGCCTTTATTAGTCCCACACGTGGGAAATTTGTTTTGTCACAGCAGGAAGTGGACAGTGCAAAAGTTATGAGGCAAAAATTAGAATACAATAAGAATAAATACAGTACACAACTGTACAGAATAGAATAAAATATAATACTATATACAGTAGAATAAAATAAAATAAATATACAATAAGATAAAAATAGAATACAAATACAAATACTATATACAACTGAGTAAAAATACAACGATGCCAGAAAGGATTATTGCACTTAGTATTATTGCATATGTATGGATGTGTGTGCTTGATCAGTTAAAGTCTTTATTATGGAGTCTGACAGCAGTGGGGAGGAAAGACCTGCGAAATCTCTCCGTCCCACACCGTGGGTGCCGCAGTCTCCCACTGAAGGAGCTGCTCAGTGCTGTCACAGTCTGCTGCATGGGGTGGGAGACGTTGTCCATCAGGGATGACAGCTTAGCCGCCGTTCTCCTGTCACTCACCACCTCCACTGGGTCCAGAGGGCATCCTAGAACAGAGCTGGCCCTTCGGATCACCCTGTTCAGTCTCTTCCTGTCCCCAGCAGAGATGCTGCCGCCCCAGCAGACCACGCCATAAAAGATAGCAGAAGCCACCACAGAGTCATAGAATTTCTTCAGGAGTGGGCCCTCCACTCCAAACGACCTGAGTCTCCGCAGCAGGTACAGCCTGCTCTGCCCTTTCCTGTAGAGGGCGTCTGAGTTATGAGTCCAGTCCAGTCTATTGTTCAGATGAACACCAAGGTACCTGTAGCTGTCCACAGCCTCAATGTCCATACCTTGGATGTTCAGTGGTTGCAGTGGAGAATGCTTGTGCCTGCGGAAGTCTACCACCAGTTCCTTGGTTTTACTGGCGTTGATCTGGAGGTAGTTCAGCTGGCACCAGTCCACAAAGTCTTGGGTCAGACCTCTGTACTCCTTGTCGTCCCCATCAGTGATGAGGCCAACTATTGCAGAGTCATCAGAGAACTTCTGCAGGAAGCACTGGGTGGAATTGTGGGAGAAGTCTGCAGTGTAGATGGTGAAGAGGAACGGAGCCAGAACCGTTCCCTGTGGGGCCCCCGTACTGCAGACGACCCTGTCCGACACACAGCCCTGAGTCCTCACATACTGTGGTCGGTCGGTGAGGTAGTCCAGGATCCAGGTAGTGAGGTGATGGTCCACTCCAGAGTTCACCAGCTTGTCCTTTAGAACCGAGGGAAGAATGGTGTTGAAGGCACTGGAGAAATCAAAGAACATGATTCTCACAGTGCTTCCAGCGGTCTCCAGGTGAGCGAGGGAACGATGTAGGAGGTGAACTTATATCTCTAAAGAAAAGCATACTTAATTATATGCACGCATTAATTTTTAGATGACTTCAGGCACAATTCAAAGGCTACACAGACTGCTGTTCTAGCCCACTGCCGCCAGGTGATGATAATTTAACATTAACTGAGTGTTATGCGCAGTTCGTGAGCAGCAGTGAAGCTCGCGAGCAAAAAAGGCACGAGTTGATGAAATCCACTCCTAACCATAATTTTACTTTTTATTTTTTATTGCATTTTCTTTTCTTTATATAAACACCAGCCAACCAAAACACACAGCTCTTTACTGTATTAGAAATTAAATATTTAATTTTATCATCTGAGCTGATCTACTCATTATTCACTGACTATGAGGATCTTTCACCTCAGACAAAATAATATTTATTATTATTATTATTATTGTTGTTGTTATTATCAGTAAAATATTCTCCACATATTCTCAGCCTTGTGAATATTCTGGCATAAGGATCCAAATTATAGCTGAGGTGCGGAAATAAGAAGGATCTGTGTGGAGGGTGTGTTTCCCTTTAAACGCTCCTGTGAGCAGCAGAGATCAGCAGACGTTGGAGGGGACGGTCGGCCTCGGCAGCCGTGCAGGATGGACCGATAAACAGCTCTGTTCGAAGCGATGTTCAGGTACCGAGTTCATTATCCTTTATTTTATTTTTGTAGTGGAAAACAAATGGAGGTGAAACACTGAGAGCAGCGTGTCGTCGGTTCGTTCGGCTCCTTTGCACACCCAGTTTTGACAGCTGAGCGCATCATCATCCTCCTCCTCAACATCATCTGCACGTTTTCAGCCGCCAAGCTTGGTATCATCTCCAATCCTGTGTTATGTTTCCAACGCTAACCCGATTATTTAATTTGAGGTGGATTTTTTTTTAATTGCTTTTCTTGTAGTGAAAATGTTTATCACCTTCGGCGGGGCTGTGGTTGGCTCGACATATGGTCCGTGTTCAACAGGGTCATTTTTCTGAGTGAGGAATTGAGATCAGGTTATTTAAAGGTTAATATTTCACCCTGCAGTGATGTGGCCTGTTCAAACCACCCTTAGTTTGCACCTACGCCTATTTAAATCGACAGACTTTATAAAAACTAAATGGAAAAATAATAATCCCATTAATTTGGGAAACAGCGGCTCCAGTGTGTGCTGCTGTTCCCCGGCTATAATTTCTCCTTCGAGCCGTGAGTGTTGGCTATAATATAAAGCTGAATTATTCAAAGGATGACAGAATACATTTTTGCATCCTGTGCTATAAAAAGTTAATAGGATTTCTGCTTGAATGGCCTTCAAATTATTTTATTATTTTTTTCATCCCCTAGTTCAAGATTAGATTCGGTTATTTTACTCAAAATGTGAAATTTACTGCTAATTTGTTAGATTTAGTGGAATTCGTCCAGATGTTTCCCTCAGTTAAGCTAACCACCTGCTGGCCCAGATATGATATGGCCCAGACTTCACACTGCTCTAAACACTTCATTTCAGACAGTTATTTCCTGCTCTTGGGTCTTTGATGTCAAAGAGAGCAGATGTCGCTAATATGGTCACAGAAGCCCCACCCACCCACTCACCGGTCAACCTTTCTATTTATGAGCGGCAGCCAATAAAAAGAAGGGTAGCTTAAAGCAGTGGTTTTGAATCTCAGGAGTGAGTCCCAGTGGTGGAGCACAGAGGAGTGATTAAAGATTAATTTGAGCTTTGATGCTCATTTAGCAGTTCCTGTTCCCTTATGTGGCAAATAAACTAGAAATGTAGACCCACTGTGGGAGCTATTACATCCATAGCACCAAAGAGAAGCTGTGCTACCCCTGTGAAAAATGTCAGGCTTCATACTATCACTGTGTTCTCTTGTCTGCATCTGGTATTCTTCATGTTCTAAGAGAAGGTGGGACAGAGTTGGAATTGGACTGGTACCTTCACTGATTTTGCCTATTGATTAACTTAGACCTCAGCAGATCTCACGAGAGCAAAACTATCCTCCAAAATCATTTGTCCAGTTCTTGCTGGATCTGCAGCCTAGTGTTCCCATCCGCTCCTGCTCACAACTGGTTTGGTGTTTGGGGATTTAAATTCCCCCTAAAAGTTATCAATGAGGCTCCCGGTCTCATTGTTACCTCTGTGAACTGTGCTTTGCATTAACATCTAGGCCCATCGGGTGCTACGCATAGGAGGCATTATACACAGCCTAAACAAGCCTGTGGAGTCTTATTTGGGCCAATCTATGATATATTTAATCATACAGAAGGCTCTACATCAAATTAAAAATGCTGTTTTTCAGGAGTGGTTGCTCTTATTTATTTATTTATTTTTTTAAAGCCTGGAAAGCACATTTGAATGCTGTGTGCTCTGCAGTTGCCTCTGTTGGGTTTCTTGCAGTCTGTAGGGAGTCCTTTTGATGATTAGCTCCCAGCTGTAGTTTGACTCATTGATTTGTGAGTCTAGTTCTCACTTGATGTTGTGTCTTTAGATGTTTGCTGCCTTGTTGGGGATTGAGAGAGCTTTAAGGCTTAGAAGAACGACTATGAGAAGAAAATGGGTTTTTCTCAAATGTTTATACTTCATCTGTTAACCTTTCGTCTTTTGTAGGATTGTCTTTATCCCACTGAAATCACGCTTGTTTCCCGATTCCCTCCTGTGTAGATTTTTTTGCCATGGAAATGGATATGATACCGAAATTCTCCTCAAAAGATGAGGAAATCGACTTCTGGAAGGCTCTTTCCTTCAAGTACAAGAAAAGGTATGTACAATACACACTGTGCAGGCTCTGTTTCTCCTTCAGTAACATCAGTGCCTCAGCCCTTTGGAAACACTTAGTTAAATAATAATGCAGGTATAGTTTTGTGTTTTTTACTCATAATCAACAAATCTCATGAAAAGATTGTCTGGTGAAGTCCAGCCTAGTTTTCCCATCTTCTTCCTCTGCTAATTCAGCGTTTGGGGCTTTAACTTCTCTTTGGTCAAGAGTTACTTGTGGTAGAAGATGCATTGACAGGAGGAAAAAATGCACAAACTTAATCTTTTAACTGTAGGTACATTTGGTTATTGTGCACCTTGATGCTCAAGTACCACTGTCTCTTTCATGCACGTTGAACCTGATAAAACTCAGGTGAGCCAAGCTTTTATATGGTACCTGGGGAAATTGAAAAATCCTCCTCAGAGGCGACCAAAGCATATATTCAACTCCTCGTGCACAGCATTGAAATGAAGGTTAATGGGAAGTAAAAGCTCAAATGTGCCACTGTTCCTCCCAGTAATCGGTAAGATATGCAATACATCCTTCATTTCAGAGGTATTGTCATTCAAAACTGGAACATGTGAGCTAAAATGAAAGCATTATTTTTATTCCAGTACAGTATACATTTGTTACTGCTTTAAATAAAGATCCCCTTATGTGACTTCTGCTTTAGGTTGGAGGTTGTTTTGATCTTGATTCTTTATATAACAAAGCTGCATTGTGCAGTTCAGTGATGTTTTAGACTATGGTGTTTTTGCCCATCCTTGTTTCAACATGACAACTCCCCTGTACACAAAGCAGGCACCATAAAGTAACCATATCTCCCCAGTATTTCAAACCTACCCAACATCTTTGAGATCACCAGCATGGCGATGCTGTACAGTAAAATGTATATAATTCATAATTCTTTAACATTTTAAAATGACAAACTTAATTGGTAATACAACACATGTTTAGCTAATATGATTGATTAGAGTTTTATTGTTAAAAGTAAAACAATGAGCATTAAACTTCAGTTTACAGTTGATTAGCACTGGTTATTTTATCTTTATACATACACCTTTATATCTCAGAAGGCAGAACAGGTCGTCTACCAGTCAGTAGGTCAGGGGTTTGATCCCCGGCTCCTCTAGTCTGTTTTGAAGGATCTCTGGGCAAGGGACTGAACCCAGAGTTACCCCTGACACATCCATCAGAGTGTGAGTGTGTTAAAATTAGGCTGAGAGCACTTAAGTATAGAAAAAAGCTTTTTGTATAAACGTGCGTGTGATTGTGTCAAGTGTAATGCAGTCATTAGCTGAAGTCCTACTACTTCTTACTGGTGCTGCAACCTTTAACCTATGTAAATGATCTCTGTGCAGCTACTTCTGAACTGAGAGATGTCTTTGTTAGCGACATTTGAATCACAAGATCTGATGGTAACCAGTCCACTCTTTGTGTCTGTGGGAGAAATGCTTTATCTGCTATCTGTCAGTCTTAGACTTTCAATTAGCAGCCGCTGTTGGCATCTCCGGTGACACTTGTGAGACAAGCAGTGAAATCTTCCTTCTCAATTTCTTCCCACAGCGGCAGCTCATATTTCACATTAAACATAATAGGCTCCCACGTCTCTTTGTCCCATCTTTGAATGATTTTTCTGTGCAGATTCTCACTGTTGTTCGTTCATCGTGTAAAGATTGCTGCATTTGTATGAAACCTATTTCTGTGCTCTATATGCTGCTTGATTAAGATCAGCTGATTGAAATGTCAACAATAGGTGCTACAGGAAACAAGCTCAGGCCTACGCCTGATTATGTAAGACAATGGGCTTCCTTCAGAGTGGAGGCCATGTTTATTGGGGTCATATAAGTGAAGGACAGTTCCCAGTTTGTGTCTCTGAGGTACAGAGGTACATTGTATTATTCTGTGTAGCTGTTCACAAAGCCCAGCAGTGCTGTCCTGTGCGCTAAGTAGCAAAGCAATACCATGATTCTTCACCACTGTACAGCGATAACACAGAGGACCTCGGGTTTGAACTTTGAATGAGCAAAACAATATGACATGAGTGTGTTTGGCCCACAAAGGGTTCCCTTGTCATGCTGTCTGGTTTTGAATGTAGGGAAAGAGGAGGCACCAGTGTGCAAATGTGTGACAGCCAACCTTTTCAGAGCGAAACCAGTTCAAAGCCCGGCCTGGCTCGACATTACCGCGGTGGCTTTGAAAACAAATGGATGCCTTGGCTCGGTGCCACCCCGAGCACTTCAGCTCCCATGATGCCATTTTTAGACAGCTGTGTGTGTGTGTGTGTGTGTCCGTGTATCAGTCTCTCAGTGACCACATCAGCAGACACTTACATAATCAGCACTTTGCGGTAAAGCTGGTCCAGGATCATGTGGCTTGTTGTATGTTTCGAAGGTTACATTGGAGAGTCAGAGACGCACTTCTTGGTTAAAACACAAATTTCAGTTTGACCTCACTGCCAGCATGTCAGCTGGCACAATAGTGTCAGCTGTTTTTACTAGACAAGATCGACTGCAGCGGCCTGTAAAGCTGTAAAGATGGTAAATCATTGACTGTTTCATAACAGACTGTTACAGACTCGCAAGGTATGGTAAGAAGTTAGCAGCAGCTTCAACAGTGACGTCAATTCCAAGCATACCAGGGTTTGTTTCGTTGGCATTTGTGGATTCTTCTTGTCCGACCTGCTGTTTAAAGATTGACTATATTAAAAACATCCTCAACTTCTTGTAACAACCCTCAAGCTATTTGGTGACAATCTTTGCATTTTTCCTGCACAATCGAGGACCATGTCACAAAGAGAAGGTGATAACTAAGTGACTCAGAGATCATCAAAAACATTTCAGATCCATGGCCTGAAAGCTCTTCAGATCTTAATCTGATTGAGCGTCTCTGGTAAATTATGTTGTGTTAGATTACATCAAAAATTGACTTGACAAGCAAGAATTTCTGTACTCTGTTGAAAAATCATGCTCCATCAGGAGAAATCTGTGCAGTTTCCATCCAGATGATGGATGGGCTTCAGTCTTGCTCTCAACCCTTGTCTCATAAACATAAAGACGAGTAAAAACTGGCCCAGTTAAAAAGTCTTGAAGACAAAAGCTGAATCTGAGATTTCAGAAAAGGAGCAAAGTACAGGGAATAAATCAGTTTTTATAGTGACGTTGTAGTTCGGGTGTGTGGATGTGGGGTAAAGCGGTCACTATTTGCAGAAGTAAATTTTGCACAAAAGCAACTATTAGTCTTTAAATATTAATTCCTAAGTTAATATTTTATAGCAGTTCATCTCTTAGGAGAAATTAAAGGGTTAAAACCCTTAAAACACCCCCTTTACAAAGTAGGTGACACAAATTGCATTCGAGTTTGGGGAATTGTATCTGGGTCAGATCTCGAGCGCCCAGAGGAGATGCAACGGCGATAAAAATAAAACCATATCCAGCTGTAAAGTTTGATGAATGCATCCACCAGCCGTGTCTCCCAGGCTTGCACGTCTACCTCTTTCTGTCTCGACTTGTCGTCTAATGGCTTTCTGTGTGTCTGCCCACAGCTGTGAGGAGGCTCAGGAGGAGCTGCTGGAGTTTCAGGAGGGGAGCAGGGAGCTGGAGGCTGAGCTGGAAGCACAGCTTGGCCAGGCCGAGCATCGAATGAAGGACCTGCAGTCTGAGAACAACAGACTCAAGAATGAGGTTGAAACTCTCAAGGTAACTGCTGCAGTCTGTGGAAAGCTGACCATAGACTCTATAAAAGATGGACATGACTTCCATCATAGATATTTTGAGGCATCATAATGTGATTTTTACTAATTAGTGGGTGGCATTGTATGGGCTACATCCATTATTTGGTGTCAAACTAAAGCCCTGGGGGCCTAATCTGGCACAGCAGTGTTTTGTTTTTTTTGGTTTGCAATCTGTAAGCTTTGGTGCAGTGCTCCCAATTTTGTTCCACCAACCCATCAGGAAATGCACAATTTCCCCTTGTAATCATGTCCAATGTGACCGACCACACTTCAGCAATATATACATGACACCACGTAATTAATATCTATATAGAGTAACCGCTTTATCTGATAGGTCGTTGTGCTCACCGTGAGGCCTGCATGCTAGAATACATTATTTTAAGTTTGCGCACTTTGGCAAACCGTCCTACCGTTTGTAGTTTATGGACATTTCTGCTGTCGCACAATAATTCTAGCATAAATTCCAATAGGTAGGACAGTTTGGCACTGAATTTTGTGTTGTGCGCATGTGCAGAAACAACAGGTAGGATGGATTCCCAGAACACCTGGTAGTTTAGCATAGCTTAGCATGCTAAAAGCTAGCTATAACCAGCACCTCTAAGCCTCTCTAATGACCTTTTTCTTAATCTACTTAATTTACCTAAACCATAAATGGTCATGTTCTAAGTTAATTTAGTCATCCTGAATGTTTTTAACATGTTTTTGATGGGTTAGATTTAAGAGCTGAGAATCAGGTGATCAACATGTCAGTGCCACCATGTGGTCAGGAAAATCCTTGTGAGCTTTTCGTGCCATTTTCTGGCATTTTACGAACAAGCTGATTTTAATTGGTTAATTAAAAGCCTGATAGAATAATTGCTACTGAGCCATAATGGCTTATTTTAACAATCCAACTGTATCTCATTAAGCTTCTCAGATTTATGTGGTGAACCTAAAGAAGACCTTCACTGTGACTTTCTCTCTCACTCTGCATTTATGATGAGGCCAGCATTATGTATATATGTTTCTAATATTAACAAGACATTAGGCGAGTGTCTTCACACGTATCCTTGAAATAAATATGAGGGCTTTTTTTTTTCGTCGCCATCTATCATCTGCTGCCCTTGAGTGTAGTCTCCTGGGAGTGAAGAGAAGTGGGCCTGTAACAGCTGCTGCTCCTGTAGAAGCGATGTCTTGCAGAATAAATGTTTATTGGCTGCCTTCTCAAAGAACAACACCTCTTATTTTTGTGGCCCTGCCTTTGTTGGATTTCTAGCTGTAACCTTATCCTGTAGTTTACTGGCCTCCATGAAAACTGAGTACAGTCCTGGAGATGAGATGTTTTAAAGTGCAATCTAAATGGTAATCTCGCTGCAGTGGGAATCTGAGGTATATCCTTCCAATCTCACCACCTGTTCTGCCCTAATCTGGCTGTATACTGATGCAGCTGATCTGTGCCACACTCATAAATAATGCATCGGATTGTGTCTTGCTGTTATTCTCGCTCCATAATTACCAAATCCAAGTGGCTCATTTCTGAGTCCATGTTTCAAGCCGGGTGAGTCGAGCCACCTGCAGGGAAAACATGTTTGTGCCAAGGTGTCTGACAGGTTTCACTTTCAGCAGTGCTGACTTCACACCTTTGATTTGGAGGAAATGCAGCACTGGTGAGATGTTGGCGCAACACTGGGGCATGTCTCATGGTTCTAATTTTACTACACACACCATAGCTTTGTATCTTAACAAAGCTTTAAAGGAAAAATTTCTGAAACAGGATGTAGGAATTTAATTTTTCCTAAAAAATAAAAAGGACACAAAACAGCACCCTTATAAAATAACACGGGTACAAAGAAAATGGCCTAGGACTGACTAACAAACCACAAAGATAAACTGCACAAAACTAACTGAATAAAGTTGTGAATATTTATCGTAGACTGTAAGAAAAGATGTCTGTGCCATGTTGGAGTTTGAAGCCGTTACGAGCGTGAGAGCACACGCTCAATGGCTAAAAACCTTTAATGGACAAGTCAACAAACATATCCTGGATAATCCTCCTCTCTCCTTCCGTCCATCCATTTTCCACAGATTATCTCAAAGCAAATTGGTCCTGGGTGAGGGGCCAAGTACGTTTTTTATAAATGCACATTTATCAAACTCTTTATGGTGAACTAAAAGCATTCATAATGCATCACATCTCAGAAAATATACTAACATTCTGAAAACGTTTGATTAAGAAAGCAGTCCTTTACAGATGTTCATGAAACACAACCTAATCTTAAGTGTTATTTTCTGATTTGTGAGTAATATTCTCGTGCTGTGTTTGTGCATGTAGACTGCTGCAAAATAATAATAATAATAATAATAATAATAATAATAATAATAATAATAATAATAATAATAATAATAATAATAATAATAATAATAAATTTTATTTATGAGCGCCTTTCAAGTCACCCAAGGACACTTTACAATAGGATAAAACACTTAGTAAAACAATGGCAGAATAAGAACAATAAAATAAAGCACAAGATAAAATGAACAAACAGTGGATTCACAGTGAATATGCAGATTTGAACAGATGAGTTTTGAGTTGGGATTTAAACTGGGGGAGAGAACCAATATTTCTTATTTCAGGGGGCAGAGAATTCCACAACCTGGGAGCAGAGCAGCTGAAAGCTCTGCTTCCCATGGTGGTGAGGCGGAAGGAAGGTACAGTAAGCTGGACAGAAGAAGAAGAACGAAGTGAACGGGCAGAACAAGTGGTGGTTAACAGGTCAGAAAGGTAAGAAGGAGCGAGGTTATGAAGGGCCTTGAAGGTGAGCAGAAGAAGTTTGAAAATTATCCGGAATTTCACAGGGAGCCAGTGAAGTTCCTGAAGAACAGGGGTGATGTGCTGGTAGGAGGGGGTTCTGGTGATAATGCGAGCAGCAGAGTTCTGAACCAGTTGAAGCTTATGGAGGGATTTTTGGGGGAGACCATGCAGAAGAGAATTGCAGTAGTCAATACGGGAGGTAACAAGACTATGTACAAGAATGGACGTAGACTGGGTGGAAAGAGAAGGAAGCAATCTGTTAATGTTACGTAGATGGAAGTAGGCAGAACGGGTGAGGTTATTGATGTGTGATTTATAAGAAAGTGAACTGTCTAGGATGACACCAAGGCTCTTAACCTGAGGAGAAGGGAGAACTGTGGAGTTATCGATGGTGAGTGAGAAATGGTTTGCCTTCAAAAGGTTGGATTTGGTGCCAATAAGGAGGATCTCAGTTTTATCCTCATTGAGCTTTAGAAAATTAGAGGTAAACCAGGATTTTAACTCGGATAGACCTTCTGTAAGGGAAGAAGGTGGGAGGGAGGAATCAGGTTTGCAAGAGAGATATAACTGGGTGTCATCAGCAAAACAGTGAAAGTGAAGATCAAATTTGCGGAAGATGGTACCTAGAGGGAGGATGTATATTATAAAGAGAAGAGGGCCTAAAACTGAGCCTTGGGGTACACCAGAGGTGACGGGGAATAGACGAGAGCGGAATGATCTTAGTTGAATAAACTGGGAACGGTCGAGGAGATATGATTGAAACCAGGCGAGGGGTGTGTCAGAGATGCCGAGAGAGGAAAGTCTGCTTAGAAGGACAGAGTGAGAAATGGTGTCAAAGGCTGAGCTCAGATCTAAAAGGACGAGAATCAGAGCTTCAGATTTATCTCAGCGTTTGTGCTTTTAAACTCTGTTAATTGGACCTGCTGAACGAGAGGACTGTCTGGCCTTTCTGCGGCTGGCTGCAGCTCAGTCATTACTTTATCAGCAGATGTAGGTCAGACACACAGACAGGCCCGGTGGTGTTTATCATGCCAATTGTCTCAGAGCTGGTGGATAAATGGGTCACACTGCTGCTTTTTTTTTTTTTTTTAAATGGAAAGGGAAAATGAATGGAGCACTGAAAAATGTATGGCGGCGTGCTTTGGGAGCTGTTCAATCATGTGTTTAAATGCATGCAGTCAGATGTTCAGTACATGTTGTCTGCTCTCCTCCTCAGGAGAAGATGGAGCAGCAGTACTCTCAGAGCTACAAGCAGATCTCCATGCTGGAGGACGACCTCGGCCAAACGCGCAGCATCAAGGAGCAGCTTCACAAATACGTCAGAGAGCTCGAGCAGTCCAACGATGATCTGGAAAGAGCCAAAAGGTCTGTTTGGACTCTTAATACTTACTAAATAAATAAAACAGTCTCAAAGTTTCCTTTGTGCTGTGTGAACCATTTGACCATGTTTGTGGTGTTTATGCACCTTTAATGAAAATATCGGACAAACAATACAGATCACTGTGCATTTACGTGCACTACTAGACCACCCAGTCATGTGCGCTTCAGTTTTGATGAGCAAGAGTCAAAGCAGTAATCTATCTCTGGTACAGCTTGCTAACATCGTTTTTCTAACTCCACCCTCTTCTCCAAATGTGGTAACTACAGCTAAAAAAACAAAACAAAAATCACAACAACAATAATATGGTGGTATCCTGAAAGTTAAAAGTCATATCGTGATAGTTACATCCATCTTTTGTGTACAGTATATGATGATAATATATCACATCTAACAGTAAAGGGTGAAGCTGCAAAGAGCAGAGCAGTTCAGCATAGCCAAGAAAATGACTCTTTCAGCGCCAGCCCCCAGTGGCCTTTGGAGGAACTGCAGCTGTAGCTACTTCACATTGGCTTCATTTGTTTTCAGCCTCTGAAAGTTTCAACTTGATTTTTAGGTTTTAGCTTTGTTGCTGGGATCATGTAGAATATTCAGCATAATAAACAAATGACGCTACCTTAAGTAAGTGCAAACACACTTCTGTTTCTTGCCTACTTTGTGATGTTGGTTACATTTTTATAAAAATTTGCAAGAGATAAAATTCTAGGATCTCATTGCAATTAACAAATGGCTTCAAGTCAATTGATTGCTGGACAAAGCTGGATTAAAATCAATAGATAAGCCTCAGATATTGATTACTTACTCATTATTATTCAAGCACTAGTGTCTGCAGAGAACATGCCTCTGAGGTTATTTGCGCATAATTACTGAAGTCTTTTTCCTTTTTAAAAATATTTCTTCTAGAGCAACTATCGTGTCTCTTGAGAACTTCGAGCAGCGTCTGAACCAGGCCATTGAGAGGAATGCCTTCCTGGAGAGCGAGCTGGATGAGAAGGAGTCGCTGCTGGTCTCGGTGCAAAGATTAAAGGATGAAGCCAGAGGTGATTACTCACTCATGAACTCGAGCTCATTAATGTGCAGCTGCTGCAGTCTTTCTCCTCTGAAGGTTAAAATCTGGGTTTTCCTATATATATTTGTTACAATTATCTTTTCTTTTTTTAAAAAAAAGATTTACGGCAGGAGCTCGCCGTGCGAGAGAGGCAGGCAGACGTAACCAGGATGTCCGCTCCGAGTTCACCCACACAGGATAACGTGAAGATGGACACGGCTGTGCAGGCCTCCCTCTCCCTGCCGGCTACCCCACTGAGCAAAGGTCTGGACAACGCCTTTGCCAACCAAACAGGTAGCTGCACAACGTCTTTCCCCTCAACATGCAAGTACAGACATGTAGCTCTTTATTTAAATGTTGTGCTGCGCGTATATTTGCATGCAGAAAACATTTATTTCTGTAATGACCCAGCTGTATAATCAGTTCTTGTGCAGCAAAGACCCCATGAAAACCTTTTAATATATTTTGGCTCAATTATAAAAATATAGCAGATTAACAGTTGATTTTAATGTCTTTAATTTAACAAATATTCATAAATAAGTGTCTGAAATCTGCCAAGAGGTTATTAAACAGGGGGAACTAATTGCTTAAACAGAATAATGATTTTGAACTCTGTAAAAGATTTAATAAAATAAAAATTGGAGGAATAAATTGGTTTCTTTACTTTTTTCTAACTAGTGCTATCAAATGGCTATGGCAGCAACTCACCTCTGACCCCCTCGGCCAGAATATCAGCCCTCAACATTGTCAGTGATTTGCTCCGGAAAGTTGGGGTGAGTCTTTCCTCCTCCCTGTTTCTGGTTCTCATTTCCACCTCTGGCTTCATGTCGGAAGTCCTCTATCTTTCCTCTTCATCTTTTGTGTCCTCACAGGCTCTCGAGTCGAAGCTCGCCGCCTGCAGGAACTTTGCCAAAGACCAGAAAGCTCGGAAGACGTTCGCTCTCGACAACAGCAACGCGCTGAATGCAAACTACTCCCAAGCGCTCCATACGTCATATTTTGATAAAGCGTGAGTGAAAGCACATTCAGTCTGTAGTTTTATTGCCCATTACTGTCACATGTAAGTGTGGACAGCATGGTTGTATTGTTGCGTGAATAAGGACGAGTATCTGAGATGGTGTGCATTTGTTTTTCCCCCCAGCAGGACTGAGATGGTCATATTCCCTGCATTAATTTGGGGTAATTGTAGCTCCTTCACCTGTTATGCAAGTGTGTAGAGGGCCATGCATGCTGCCGCTGCTCCTTAACAAGCCTCTTTTCCCATCTCATAGAAATAAGTGTGGGCTGGATAACCATTTAGTGGTGGTGGCGTGGTGCTGCTGAAATAATCTCTCAACTCTAAAGTGACCTGATTCATGTTTTTCTTGTCTATACTAGTATAAAGTGTTTGTTTTCAGCTCCAGATCTAACCAGTAATGCTATTAACAAAGTCCGTTTTTGCCATACCTTTTTATTTGTTTTAATTTATGGCTGGAAGTCCCTCAGGAGATGATTCACGAGAGAATCTTCAGTCGGATTGGATTTATTTAGGGTGCTAACACCTCCCACATGGATGTGTACATATTTATGAATTTAATTTACAACAAACATAAAATGAAAACCAACGTCCTGATGAAGTTGGGAAATATAGCCACAAGTGGCTCAAGAACCTTATTAGTAAGCACTACCTAATATGAGTATATAATAACACCTGCTAACAGGATCCAGGTGTTGGTTTATTGTTGTATATGATGACAACGGTTTTGTTCAGCTTGAATTTTTTTGCTCTTCATGCTTATGTTGCCAACAGATCCTTACTGTGGGGACTGGCAGCCAGAGGAAGTGTAGTGTTTCTGCTGTGCGAGAGAAATATAAATAGGCAGAGTATGTGTGCACAACAAGGGCATTGTCTGGGTGACTTCAGAGCAGGGAGGTCTTATGAAGAGTACAGTCACATTCAGCTATGTCTGGCCATTTATTAAGAAAAAATGACTTTATACTTCAATAAATGAAGTTCCAAGAAATCACCAGAGCTGCAATAAAAGTAATTTTGTTTCAAGATCTATTTAAAAATGACAAGTAAAAAGTGTCAGGTAGTATAATTGACAATACATCGTAGTTAGGGTTGTAGACTTATTTTTTTTATTTTTTGGCCTAATTCAGACAGATTTTTGTAACTTTATTCACACTGTTCATGGAAAAACTTTGTAACACTGAGAAATGTGCTTTTCCGTCGGCACAGGAATTTGGATACACAGAAACACCAGTTCGATACCAGTAAAGAAAACTTCCACACAATGCCCAGCCCAGTCTTGAAAATGTAGTTTCACTGGCACTCCTCCAAAGCTCATATTTCTGTGCTTTTCAAACTCCTACCACACAGAGGATGCCTTTCATGCCCCAACTGTGACCCACAAAAGAACGCGGTGAAACCAGTTGGATAACTCTGGGTGACTCTCCTGCTTCCTTCCCAGTTTCTGCATTAAACTTTTATTTTTAGCGGCACATGCCTGTGTTTGCTAATATTGCCTCATGTCTGCTATGCAGCTGTTGTCCTGTGTGAGATGAAGGGCGTTTGATAATGAGGACAGAGCCACCTCCCGCTGCGCCGGTCGGTGCTTCGACCTGTGTTGGCAGTTTTTGATAAAGTAAAACCGACCAAAGCTTTGAAGCTATCTGATCTCATTTTCCCTTATGTATCTACAATACAGTAGATAAATTTTTACTTGAATACAGTAGTTTAGTAAGTATATACTTAAGTCTCTACTAGAGCAGAAAATAATTTGTCTTTATTTTATACAGAGTATTGATGCGTGTCTGTTCATTCTGTCTCAAACAAGCTTTTATTTCTTTATTTATTTGACATCTTCCCCCTTTGGGGCCACCATAACTTTGAGCCAATTTTCTTCTAATTGTGTGCATCTTAAAAACAGCTGTTGAGGGAAAGTATAGGTGGATGGGTATATAATAGGTAGATGTAGAGAAATCGTAATCATGTGTTTTAGAGCCACATTAAATATTTGTACTGGGATGAGAGATACTATTATTATTTTTTACATTTCTACCAAATTTATATCTTTGTATTTATGTTAGTTGTAGCTCCTGGCATAGAAAGTGTGCCAGCTGACATATGTCATGAATTTAGCTGTTTTTATCCATTTTTAAGTGAAAGCTAAAAACCTTTTCAGCCAGCCAGGTGGTCCTTTGATTATTGATGATTATTACTTTTATGTTTATGATTGAGAACATACAGATTATTGGACACATTTATATCGACTATCTCAGCTGCTTTTAAAAACATATATTTGATCTATCTTTATTTATTTTCATGACTGATCATTTTTATTATATCCGATTCCTGGCTTTCATAATCTGGCACCAATGGGCTTCCATACTGACCACCTTGTTTGCATTCAAATTAAACTGCTTTAACTGTGTGGAGGCTTTGATTGGTGGCTGGTAACGGGTGGATTCGTGTATCTGCTTCCGGGACCTTTTGTTTCAAAAGTCTGTTTTCTCGCAGCAGGACCGTGAACGGACTCGAAGCTGGTACCCGGATGGCCATCACCGCGCCTCCCGCCGCCTCCTCCCACGGTTTAGTGCCCCTGGCTTTGTGATGCCAACATGAAACACAACAGGAAGAGAAGGCGCAAAAAGAGGGATCACGAAAGGCTAATACTGTAAAACTTACTGTTACTGTGGCTCATCTTCTCGTCTTCCCGCGCTGCCTCTCTCTCTGTCTGTCCTCACTTGTGCTTCGTTTGCTGTAAATTAGTCTGTATATGATGTGTTACTGTATCCACTGTTTGCTCACAAAGACTGTTAAAGCCCCCCCTCTGCTTTTTTTTTTTTTTACCTCAAGGATCTCCCCTGACATGTGAAGTGGTTTCTAAGAATGGCATATCATCTGGAAAGGGAAATATTATGCAGTTAGTCTTGGAAATGATGATGAGTTGCTTTTTTGTTTTTAAATCTAAGCAGCCTCTTCACTGATCTTTAACTTAAATTACTTCAGTTAAACCACTGCTGAACCCTCTAATTATAAAAATCAGCAGGTTTATTGGATGCAGATGTCCTAAATAACTGTGCCATGTGGCCCGTGACTCCACCAATTATTGAGGTTTCCAAGAGGCTTTCCAGGTAGTGATTTTTGGGTGATTCTGGCTTCTGGCGCCATCCTCATGCGCTTGTATTTGACTTCTTATTTAGTTCCACAGAGTCGGGAGTTTTTCAGTGAGCCAAACACACCATGTAACTTCTGAACCGTGTGACATGACGTGTACAGTATTGGTCATATTGATCGTTATTGACAGGCAGCCAGTTAAAGTAGTGCTGTCATAGTGTTCGGACCAGTTAACCAGCATTCTTACAGCCTGTAGTCGAAACGTTTTATCCACATTTTGTTCTTTGAATTGATGCACAAACCTTTCTCAGTTGCAAGTGAAGCACTTTGACCTTGTTTTGTTTTTTGTTGGGGTTTTTTTTTTTTTTTTTTTTTTTTTTTTTCATTCGAGTGCAATATTGCCTGTTTGTGGGTTTAATTTATTTTAAATTTCTTTTATAGCATGTTTCAATAAAATATGTAATTATACCACACTGATTATGTTTTACTTGGTTCTTGAAGTTATTCTCAAGGCAAAGACTACTTTTCATTCTCTTCTCAAATATTAATGTTTGCTGTTTTTCTGTTGTATCAGTTTAGAAATTAGAATACGGTGAGCTTTTCATATTAGTGTTGTTTTGGTAGTCCAGAAAAATAACAAGAAAACTGAAGATGTTATTTAAATCAGATTTGACTGAATCTATAAGTAAATGGTAATGGTCTGTATTTATATAGCGCTTTTACTAGTCCCTAAGGACCCCAAAGCACTTTACATATCCAGTCATCCACACATTCACACACTGGTGATGGCAGCTACATTGTAGCCACAGCCACCCTGGGGCGCACTGACAGAGGCGAGGCTGCCGGACACTGGCGCCACCGGGCCCTCTGACCACCACCAGTAGGCAACGGGTGAAGTGTCTCGCCCAAGGACACAACGACCGAGACTGTCCAAGCCGGGGCTCGAACTGGCAACCTTCCGATTACAAGGAGAACTCCCAACTCTTGAGCCACGATCGCCCCGTCGTCAGGAAAAACACCCATACCCAGTTCTCAGATGTGTTGATGCTGTCAAATTATATTTTTATGTCAGTCTAAAAAGACTGTAGAAGACTTGAAAACTGGAAATTATTTCTGTGGATTTAAAAAATAAAATAAAATTTAAATTGTTCCACTACTAGAAATACTCTAAGAAGATTCTTACATATATCTATACTAATGAACTTCAGATACAAGATACAAGTACCCACAGTGATGTCACCTATTGGTTTCATAGCCACGCCCTGAATCTTACCCTGCTTTATTCTACTAGTACATGCCTGTGCTACAATAGTGATTTGGTCCGTCTCTGCTTAATCTCTCAGGTAAAAGATTTTAAAAAATGAATAAATAAAAAAAATAGGTTGTAGATATATTTTTTTTTTTATGCTGAAAATGTTTCATTTTGGCCTCTTGCTATGTGGCTGACAGGCAACGTGATGGCTTTATAATATAAGAACCATTTAGTGTTTTTATTATTCAACTTATGTGGCTGAAACTTAATTTTCATGTCATGAAATTAAAATTCTACAATGCTTTTAAAATGTGTGACATGTGCGTAAAGGCTAAAAATAGGTCCTTTTAGCTGGTTACTAGGTTGTTCTTAGGAAACATGATGACATAACATCTGATGCAGATAAGAACCTTCAGGGTGCTATAGCGTACCAAGTTTGGTAGTGCAACTCCACATCGTGTAAGAGGAGTTCATGGACAAATAAGGCCTGTGTGTTTGCATCTACCTGTGGACAGCTGTGGCTTAGCAGGTAGGGTGGGTTGTCTGCTAGTTAGAAGGTCATTGGTTCAAACCCCCCAGGCTGTGTGTTAAAGTGTTCTTGAATAGCAGAACTCTGTGTAACAAAATGCAATCGGCTTGTTAAAAAGTTTTTAGACTAGAAAACACAGGTAAAGTTTGGCCACACAGGTTTTGCACCACATGACATTCCTAACAACCTTCCTAACTAGCTAGTTAGGAATGTCATGTATCCTACCGGTCTTGAACTGGGGCTCTTTGCATGCAAGGCAACTATTTTAACCACTACACCAGGGGAAAGCCCTGCACGTACCCTAATACAATAAGAATTCACACTAGTGACTGAAATTCAGAACACTGATGACTATCATCACAGTGAGTATTAGACTTGTATGCAGTAGAGGTGGGCGGATCGATCCAAATATCGATAGTATCGATACCAACACTAAAACCAAGTTTCAAAACACATGAAAAGCTGAAAGGTGTTTTTTGCTGTGTTAACTAATTATTGTGGAAAGTAATAATCACAGTGACATAGTGGTGATTAAAATGTGTTCAGAATTTGAAACTTGAGAATTCATCTCATAAGTCATGGCACGCTACTCTCCCCCAGTTAGCTGCCTGAGTAACTTATAATTATTGGTACTGATATCGGCAATACTGGCCCTGTATTTGCTTGGTATTGGATCAATACCAAAATTTGTAGTGTGGCACAGTGACAATGAAGGAAAGTGTGTTCAAATAGCATCAATTAACACACAAATTTAGTTTTTTTTATTTCTATATGATAATTCTTCATAATTAAACAATAAGAACAAGTAGTCTGATGTCCTGTAATCATTATGAAGCTATAATTTGAAATACAATAACACATTATGTTTTTGTACAAAGTATCAACATCGGATCGGTAACGTCCATACCGCCCTGAATTTGACTTGGTGTCTGATCAGAAAGGAAATCGGTGGTATTGCACATTACAATCTCAGAGGAGATGCCGCCTGCTGGTCAAGGGATTTCTGCACAGGCAGACCCATCCATGTTTTGTATTTACAGTCTGTGGTTATACTGCATCTGTTATTTTCTATTGTTAACTATCATAATTGCTGATGTACACAAGCGAAAGATACCCTGCTGGATCCCGGGAGGAGACACAAATCCCTTGGCGGGTTGCATCTGGCATAAAAAAATCTGCCAAATCAAATATGCGGCGCTACCTGCTGTGTTGATCCCTTGTGAATAACGGAAAAACTGAAAGTAGCTTTCTTTATTTTAGAGTGGAGAAAAGCAAACAAGCACATTTTCTCATGTACTGAACTTAAGCACAATTTTTGAAACCTTTACTTGAGAATTAAAAATTTTGTACTTCTTTACGGTAGAATGCTGGACTCGCTCTAAATGGCCTTTTCTCTCTATCTACAATGTTTAGTTATTAGTTACAAATTACAGATCTTATATTTGAGTGAATAATTATTTCATGTCACACTGATAGTGAATTTAAAACCTTTATTTTGACAGATCAGCATCAGTTATTACTTTCTAGCATCCATCAGACTGAATACATCCCAACACTAAGGAGTCTGATTTTCCTGCTTCATTGCGCAAAAACTGAAGGCAGAGCTGATGTTTGTTGTACGGCATTAGCGTCTGTGCTTTGATTTTTAATCCTGATTAAACTAAACTCACACCAAAAAAATAAACATGAAAACCTCTGTGGCGTGCATTTTAAATAAATGATCTTTAACAATGTATATCACAAATAATTTATAGTTAAAGAGATTTTCATGCATACAGTCCATTAGGTTGCAGTCAATTCTGCCCCCTGCTGGAAAAACACGCAAGTACAAGAAAGATGCTGTTTAAGCTCCTTTACTGGGCGTCTTGGACAGTGTTGTGTCCAGCCCAGATGTCTATACAAATCTGTGAGGGTTACTTCAATAAATCCATTACTGTAAGCAGGCCTCAGTAAAAATATTCAGCAAAGCCATCTTTGCATATGTGGACATGTGCAGCGTCCACCTGTGGAGACCTGCTCTGTATTACAGTCTGCTGCAGAGGCACTGAGGTTCAGGCTGCTGCCCCCTTCAGCCGCTCCCTCCTTGCTGCTTCTTCTCGGTCAGATCATCGATCTGCTTCTGCCGCCTCTCCAGGACCTCCAACCTCTTGGCATCGTTACGCGCTCGCTCCTGAGCCCTGAGTTCAACGACGTCCTCAAAAAACCTGTGTCTGCGCAACAGAGGAAGTACCGAATGAAAACAAATGACAAGTGAGAATTAATTAGAGAACCAGAAAAGATTAATGGTAAGATTACAACCTTTCTTCTAATGTGACGTAGGTGGTTCAGTGTGAAAAAACAGATTTTGATTTTACTTTCACGGAAAAATATTAAACTATAGCTTTACCAAAGAAAATGTTTTGGATATTCACTTTCTCTGTTTTGTTTCAATTAGTCTCCAGAGTGTGTATGGAAACCTACTCTGTTTCCATTTTTCTAACAATAAAAAAAAACCCAAAACAAGCAGTTGTCCACTGTAACTAAATATTCATCTTTTCTTTCTCTTTTGTTGAATTTTGACCAAAGAATGATTTCGGTGATTTCAATAGTTTCAGGAGTTTCAATAATGAGGTTATTTTAGGGCTCCTTCAAAGCTTTTAGGGATGTCAATTAAAAAGACACAACCAGCTGTGCCACAATGTCCAGTCTGTACAACACAGCACTGAACAGTAAAGATTTCTCTTTGGACTTTTGGTCAGACAAAACACAGCTGTTCAATTTGCAGAGCTTCTCTAGTGTGCTGTAAAGTCTCTAGTGCACTAACAGCACGAACGAGTTAGTGGGACTAAAAGTTAATGAAAAAACCTTTGAAATTAATTGTATTGACAGGGCTTTTCTAGAGGTCTTAAAAACAACATCTGCAAATTCAATACCTTTAACATGATTTAAATATGATTAAAGGCATTTTAGATACAGCCAGGCAGGCGGTTAGAGCCCATCTCAGCTGTTACAGAGCAGGTTATCAGTCTGCTGCAGGCCCAACACAGATTGTTCCCGCTGTTAAAGCTGGCTTACAGACAGGCTTACCAGAAATCATGCACAAAGAGCAATACAAAAACAACAAGGAGAATAAATCTGCATTCAAAATACACCAAATATACAAAATCATATCACATAAACTGATTTTATAATGCTCCTGCACAGGGGACAGAGCAGCTCCAGGTCCTGTTACACCTTACTCGTGGCGTTGTCGGCATTTCTGACAATAATTTTACTTAATGAGACCTCGTAATAACCTTGAAGCAAATCTTCATAGCTGGGAAACGGGAACTAGAAATGTATTTGTCAGTCAGGGAGCCCATGGACATCACCACATACTGAGTTTCCTCGCTCGCAAATGCTCCACCAGACTCTCTGAAATGTATTCTTCTCTTTTTTCCCCCCTTGGGAATGTGTCTTTTTTTCTTTCAGATTTTGGTATTTATTATCTTGGAACTTTGCTCATTTTTTCTTGGAAACATAATGAACTAAATTTAAATTTATCCTTTGCTAATTTCTTTGAAATATGTTCATTTTCTTCTTTAAAATGTCCTATTTTTTTTCTAATAAGTTTACCTTTTTTGATTTTGTAATTTGCTCATTGCTACCTCAGAAATTTGACATTCATAAAGTATGTATGTATGTATGTATGTATGTATAGCATGTTACTGCCTTATAAATTTGCTCCTTTTTTCAAATAAGTTTGTCCTTGTTTCTCATTATTGTTCCATTATTTCTGGTAAAAAAAAAAAAAATCTGATCGTTTGCCATTTTAAAACAATAAACTAGCTATTTATTTTTCATTTTTTCTCCTAAGTTTAAATGCTTTCTCCATGTAAATTTGCCCATTTCTTTCATCAAAAATTTGCTTTTTTTTGTAAATTATCCATTTTTCTCGTAAGTCCGCCGAATTTCTAAAATTTTGAGCTTTTTCTCTTTGACTTCCAAAGGACTGCAGAATGGGCCTAATACGCAGTCGTACTGCTTCCCCTGCAGTACCTTTTAACAGCGAAGTCGTGCTGCTTTTATAATCTTCACTTCTGATCGGCTCTTTCGGAGCTGCATGTTTATTAATAAGGTGTGCAGTAAACACTTGCATGTGCAAATGTCACGCACAACATGCCTGTTACGTACAGGTGGCTGAGCTGTAAACACGCTTTAACGTTACCTGTTAATGAAAGCAGCAGCGAGTCCAACGATGACCGTCCCGAACAGGATCGGTTTGGCGAGCCGTTTCCCGGCTGACAGTTTGTGCTGCTTCATTTTCGTGGCTTTATTTTGAACTTTAAACACTGACCTTCCCCTACAGTTGGCTGAGGTGCTGTACACACCCCCTTCGTGTCCCACAGTTATTAGGAACTTCCGGTACCACGTGACACTAGCTTCCGCTTGACAGTATTTCTATTTTGTGTCATGTTGTGTGAGGGAGTATTAGGGCCACATTAACAAAAAACTATGATAGAAGACCTTTAACTGCGTATGAAAAATGTAAATTAGATTTGATTCTGTGTAAGCGCGGCTTGACCGTATGCTATCAGATCGAAACTGATTTTAAAACAAAAACTATTAAACGGAACCTTCGTCTTATCCACGCAGCTACACGGAGGCATTTCATGGTCAGACCGCGCCGGGAACGAACTGAAAAGAATAAGCGGAGAGCGGAGCTGGTGGTGGATTATGTGGAGGAGCGGCTCGTCCGGAGGCTCTGACCGCTTTGAGTATTTACAAACTCTGGTCACCGAGTTTCAGGACACCGACAGCGACGGTGGGAACAGCTGTGTTTGGATTCAACTTTAAACTCACTACTCTGCTTTCTTCTGTTATCTTTTTTCCAATCTTGCCTTTTCGTCTTTCTGCTCCAACTCAAGATCCACAAGACAATAATATGAATCATAAAATAAAGTAAATAGAACAAAAACATAAAAAAATAGGTGCCTACAGAAAGCCTAGGTGCTCCTCTTTGGAGACGTACGTCATCAAATAATTATTCAAAATTTGAAATTATTAAATACACATTTATTAAATTGAAATAATTAGTTTTATTTAAAATATATGTCAGTTGTTATTATTTCATAGTTCTGGGCTTCAACACGTCATGAATTTATTTCTACTGTCAACCTCACCTGTCAAAGTCAGGGGCGGGGCTAATGCTGATCTGGTCAGTATCTTTACCTTTTCGGGAGTCGATTATTTCGGTGGGTGTTTCTCAATAGCAAGTACGCGAAGGACGTTCATGGACTGCAGCATTATCTGGGATCAATCGTCTTAACTTGCTGTGCAGGGTAACCAATCAGATTTTAAGGTCTGTTGACCAGCCACAAATAATTTGAAATGAATATTTGAATGAATTAAATAGGCAAATATTTAGTTAAAAGTCTATTTAATTTTGGCACTCCATAGTTCTCATTTTATGTGATTACATACATTACATGTGATGATTTTTTTTCCTCCTCAGAGGCAAAGGAACAAGTTCTGGCTAATTTGGCCAATTTTGCATACGATCCAAAGAACGTGGAGTATCTGAGAGAGCTGCAGGTGACTGACCTCTTCTTGGACATGCTGACTGAGGAGAATGAGAACTTTGTGGAGTTTGGGATGGGTGGGTGTCACAGTGACATCTCCTTCATTGTCTGCAGCAACTGTCAAGCCTTTATCTCTGATTTTGTCTCTCGTGATCTCAGGAGGGCTCTGTAACCTCAGCATGGACCCTGAGTGCAGAGATGTCGTCCTGCAGAGCGACGGCATCCGCTTAGTCACAAACTGCTTGTCGAGCCAGAGGGAAGAGACTGTCCTGTCAGCCATCACCACCCTCGTGAACCTCCTAACACCCACGTCACGCTCTCAGATCACCGATCCCGCCATCCTGCAGTGCATGCTGCGCTTCTCCCTCTCCGAGAGCCCGCGTCTGCGCAACCTGGCTACCGTGTTTCTGCAGGACTCCTGCAGCGAGGAGCAGGTGGCGCAGGCGCAGCAGCAGATGGAGGGGCAGCAGACGGCAGTCGGCATCCCGCTGCCCAAAGACTAAAGACACAGCACAGACCTTTATCTTTTTATAAGTTTGCTCTCTCTGTGATTCACTCTCTGTGAGAGCGTCACAGATGTTTCACCCGCTGGAGCCAAAATTTGAAATGTTGTTCAAAAAAAAATAAAAACATATTGGACATCCGCTGGTAAGAAGTAATGGATTCACTTGACAAAAATGATGCTGCTTTTTTGGAATTAATAAAGTAATTCTCTCATTAACTGTGAGTAAACCTTTCATTATGAAAAGTTTACTCCCAGTTTGAGGTCTTTAAGGCATCAACAAGATACCTTAAAATACCAAAACAGCAGTCACATGATGGCTGCCCCTCTGTGAGCCTGGTTTCTTCAGGTTTCTTTCTCTTTAAAGGGAGTTCTTTCTTCCTGCTGTCACCAGGTGTTTGGTCAGAGGCAGCAGTTTGATTGTTAGGGTTTTCTCTGCATTACTGTAAGGTCTTGCAGTATTAAATGTCTTGAGGTGACTATTGTTGTGATTTTGTGCTATTTAAGTAAATCTGGATTAAAATGAAAGCGTGTGGTTAAATTTGACTTCATGTCTGAAGCGCTGTCAGTGGTCAGTAAGATCAGGAAATTATTCTTCTTCCCACTTCTCCCTCTGGGGGGTCATCTGCCTCCATCTCATCTAGCTTTGTATTCTAAACACTCAACCTAAGCTCTGTTGAAATGCACATACATTATATCATACGTTTTAAATCAAAAGCCTGACATCACTGCACTCATCACATATTCTTTCAAGTCTTTTGCTACATCCAGAAATACATAAAACTCCACCTTTGCTACTTGAAATGCTATTGTCCCTCTTAACCATCGTCTTGTATACTAAACCAAGAATAGACTTAACTAATAACATGTTATTTCTTTGCTTAACATGTGACATCAAAGAATATCTCAGTATTTGTCTGTTACTGGCTTATGTTCGGATCTTGTGTTTTATCTCCTGGAAGGCGGTGAAAATACCAAGATGATGCATCATTTATATACAGTTAGGTCCACCAAAACGTAAGTACACCACTTCAGATTGATTCTAAATCTGTCATCTACTTGAAATAACAAGGGAGGAGGATTAAATTGTCTTCTCAATCTAAAATTGCCTGACTTTGTATAATAATGGCTTGCATTTTTCTAATCTAACAGTCATTGACTGGAAGAGATAAGTCACCAGATCAGCTTTCTGGATTTAGTGCATAAATGTGCACCACATGCGAGCCAACACAACCTTCCCCACTAAAATAGTTTTCAGGTTTGAAACTACCACGTAGACATGGCCTGAAGGTTGCATGTCGTTTGCAAATTGTTCCTCTTTAAATATCACATTATGTGTAGAGGGAAAAAAAAAATCCAAGCATGGTTTTGTGTACGTATTTATTCACTTGACCCCTGTTTCAATTCAGGGGGTCAGTGTTGACATTGTGGAGGACTATAAATACCTTGGAGTACACATTGACAATAAACTGGACTGGGCTAAAAACACCACAGCACTTTACAGGAAGGGCCAGAGTCGTCTCTATTTTTTGAGGCGACTGAGGTCCTTCAACATCTGCCAGAAAATGCTGAGGATTTTCTATGAGTCTGTGGTGGCCAGTGCGATCCTCTATGCTGTTGCATGCTGGGGGAGCAGGCTGAGGGTCGCAGATGCCAACAGACTTAATAAACTGATCCGTAAGGCCAGCAATGTTGTGGGGATGGAGCTGGACTCCCTCAAGGTGGTGTCGGAGAGGCGGATGCTGTCCAAGATAAAGACAATGTTGGATAACACCTCCCACCCACTCCATGATATGCTGGTCAGCCACAGGAGCTCGTTCAGTGAGAGACTGAGATTACCGAAAAGCACCACTGAACGACACAGGAAATCATTCCTGCCTGTGGCCATCTCCCTGTACAACGCATCCACTTAACACACTGTTTACTGCTACAACTACACATGTTTCTTTTACAGCTATTTATTTATAAGTGACTTATGTATGTATGTATGTATGTATGTATGTATGTATGTATGTATGTATGTATGTATGTATGTATGTATGTATATATTGTACTATTCTTAGTTAGTGTATTGTCTGTCTTGTCTTAATGTTGGTTTAAAATGGAGCACTGTAACAAAAAATAATTTCCCCCAGGGATCAATAAAGTATTCTGATTCTGATATACATCAGGCCCCAGATGTTGAACTTGCTCCGACTCCTCCAGAGGTTCTGGATGTGGTTGAGGTTCAGAGATCGGTGCAGTTCTTCCACACCAAAGTGGGGACAAGCATTTCTTTATTGAGGCGTTGTCATTTTGAAGCAGGAAAAAGACAAACCTAACTCAATGCCACAAGAACGCAAGTGATGTTTTTCCTCATCCAAAATAAATTTGCTCAACAAATTTTTGGCCTTTTTGTGTGCTTTTTCCTGCCACATGAGGGAGTCCAAGATACTTTTGTATGCATTGCTCCACCAATGCATTCACCTCTTGGGAGAACAGTTTGGTTATTAGTATCACCTGTAATAACCTCCCAGTCAAAGGAATGCATGGTGACAATTTGAAAACAAAAGTCTCGAGTCTAAAAGGAGAACAAACTCACTCTTTGTCTCAAATCCCATTTTTCCTCCTTGAAATGTGCATTCCTTTGCCTTTCCCTGTTAAAACCACCTCCTGTACTTGGCGCATGGTAGGAATACCATGTCCTGAAACATTTAATCCAAACCCAAAATATGTTAAATAAAAAATGCTAAATAAACCTTGAGGTTCTCTCTTAAGAGCCAGGAGCACAGTTTGTTTTCATTTGGGCTCTTAAGGGCTATTTCTGGGCCGAGTCCTTCAGGTCTAGACAGGAGATGACATCCGATCCAGCAGCCCAGCGTCAGGTGAACTGCACATGTAGCCTGGTCAGGAAATTCTTTACAGCTCTGAACAATGCTCACTCACTTTAAAGCTCATATTTTTTAAAGTGGAACATGTGTGCATATTTCTGAATGGCAGGCTTAAGAGGCCTGCACCTGCCATCGAGGACAATAAAAAAAAAAAAAAAAAAACCCCTTCATTCTTTCCGTAACAAGAGGAACCTGCATGCCTGGTTTTAATAATTTGTAAAAAGGTTTATTTCAAGTTCATATAATGAAGATTTTTGTTTTTATAAATTTTTAAAAATCATTAAAAAAACATTTTAAAAACCTTACAACCTTTGTCCTGCCTATACAGACAAAAGCACTTAAAAAGGGCCCTTACAAGTAAATAGTGTTTCTATATGGGACCATTTTCTGCAGCAGGTACAGGATACTGTTTTGGGGGGGGTTACATTGTCCCTGTAACCACTCGTTACAAGATCTTGAGGCGTTTTCTGTTGGCCAGTTCTGACAATCCCAATTTGTATCTTTGGTATCTGATATACGCACACGTATTAATTAAATTCCCTCTGTACAGTTTGTAGCTTTTCATTTTCACTCCTTCAGTTGCTTCTCCACCTGTTCACTCAGTTTGTTCTTTTGGATCTGAAAGACAAAAAGAAGAATGACACGAATCAACAACAACTTTTTGCCGGAGCACTAAATGGACAAATCTGCAGCGTCAAAGTATATGAATATATAAAAACCTATTAGTAAATGGGGCCGAGTGTTTTATTGTGTGCTGGTGATTCCATTTAATTCGTAAGAAATCAGAACGCAAATTAAAATCTGTCACTTACTGGGGTCAATACAATAAATAATTATTTTAAATCAATCTAAGAGTCTTTCATAACAGCTTTGAGCACTCAGATGTCAAATGCATCTCTGTGAAAATTGCCAAAACTACAAGTGAATCTAATTCGATTACTTCCTCTAATGACCACTTAAGGCTGCCTCCAAAAGTGAGTCAGTCCTCACAGACTTCCATGTTACATGTTACAATTTTACAGCATAAATAAACATGTTTACAAGCCTGGTCTGACCTCTATGGATAATTTCCCACCTCGTAACAACTCATCCAACAACTAGATAGTGAAGTTTTTGGTGCGTCAGCTTGGATTACAAGTGCCAGTTTTACTAAATTGGACAAAACAACATGTGAATGCAAACCCCAAATAGCGCTAATGGGTGTGGTTAGTTTTACGGGTGATTTACAGAAGTTGTGCAGTTTTCTAAAAATAAAAAAATAAGACGTGCTCTTTCTCTGTGTTAAATGTTGGCAGAATTAGTGCTAAATAGCGTGTGGTAAACATAAATCAGTGTGCACACTTGATTTAATTATACCCCATATTTTATGCCTCAAGACAGGAACTCCCAGAAATACACATGCAAGGATCAGTCTCTTACATGCAACTTGTCACTCTGCTCTCTACGTAAATACCAACGGTATTTTTTTTTCTTAAATGGCAAAAATCAGTTTAAACCGACACAATGCATTAGCTACATCAGAGCAGAATATACAAACTACTGACGTCACCCTTGTGGTCAGATTTACCCCAGTTTGTGAACTCTTAGCATTTTCCTGTGGTTTGGCTTCTTTTCTTTTCACACAGAAATCTCCAAGCAAACCAAAAATGCACCAGTAACTTTCATATTTATCTGAGTGACGTTCATTTTTAGAGCTCAACTAAAATATTCCACGATAAATAAAATTTAAAATTAAACAAACGACAAGAGAAACACCATTCAATCAACGTTGCATTGATGTCGCATACTCTGTCCATCAGAGGGCATTCTGCAACTTCCATGTGTTTGAATGCCACAAACAATCACCCGCTGATCTGAGCAGACACAAATGAGTAGTTACAATTATAACATGAACGCAGAACATTTTTTGCATTTTTCTGAAAGTTTTATCATATCGTACTTGCTCCGTTTAGAAGGAATCTCAAATCAAGGTTTTGGTTTTATCTGATCTGATGGTCCAGGTCGAGTACGGCCTGCCAGCTCTCTGGGATTCATCTAACAGGCCATAGTGTACGTGCAGACGAGCTAATAGCTTCCCGTCCCTCCTGTCTGAGAGCATTCAGGGCAGGCCTGTTCAAACACAGGGCCAAGTCTACAGTAAATGATATTAAATAGCATCCCACGAGAGAAACACAAGAACCAGAGGGGAGTTTGTGTTTTCATCCTGGATTTCTCCTTCCCCTAAATTATTGCAGACTGTTACAGCAGCTGCTAAATACAGATGTTTTTCACTCAGGATGAATGACATTTTATTAAACCTGCTGATTAATTTATGTCATTTGTAAGAATCCTGGAAGAAATTCCTGCTTTTTATGAACTCGGTAGAGGAGCCAGGACTGAGGAAATTACCTTTCCAGTGATCGTGAGTGGGTAGCTGGTTACAAAAAGTACGTAACGAGGAATCTTGAAGTGGGAGATCTGAAAGGAGCAAATGAACAGCGCTCATTATGGTGCAACACAATTCCAGCTCATTATGAAATATAAGACGGGAACTGTGCCCCACCTGTCCCTTGCAGTAAGCTTTGATTTCTTCTGCAGTGCAGTCGGCTCCATCCACCAGTTTGATGCAGGCACAGATCTCCTCACCCATACGCTCATCTTTAACTCCCACCACCTGAAAAACAGCAGGAAACGAGGAACATTTAGAATCACACAGCAAACAGTCAGCAGTACAAAATCTTAAATATCTGAACAGAACTTTGGACATTCAAACGCTGCACACGAAGATTGAAACTAAGACAAATACAGAGGATTAGACATCACATGAAGGGCCAAAAGATTAAGCCAAGTCAAGACACTCTTTAAGGGGTTAATATAATAAAAAAAAATTTAAAGGAAAAAAAACAAATATTTTAAATGTTAACATTTTCTTAAAATGTTCTTGGGGGTGTCCTAACTGAAAACCTGGCAAAGTCTGGAGGCCGCTTTGCATGTTCCACTGACTCTATGGTTTTCGTGCGACTTTAAACGTGTTCTTTATAACACTTTTTTTTAAAAATCTAAATCACATGTGTGCTCTCATTCTTGTTGGCTTTTAACTGAAACTGGAATGCGAAAAACTCCCCACCAAATTAAAAAGGTGAAAGTGCATTCTTGACCGCTGGATTAAAATCCACTGAGGTGGTGTACAGAGACTAAACTTGTGTCTTTCCAACAATTATGCACCTAACCACATCGATGGGGGGAGTGGTGTGTTGGAGGGGTCACCCTGCCTTTTGGACTTGTAAGTAATGCACAATAGGCGTTAAGAAAAGTTAAGAAATTCAGACTGATGACACACAATATCAAGCCACACTCTTAACACAGTTTTAACAAGACTTGTTCTGAAGTGTGGAAGCAGCAATGTTCAGTAAAATTTAATTTCTGCTGTAGCAATCTTAGTGAACGCCAGTCTGATGTTAAAATAAAACTTACTCTATGCGCTTCTGAAGTTCACCGACAGAATTTCTAGTGAATAATTGAGTACAGTTAGTCTCCCTTCTCATTTTCCTATAACACCCTCTAGGTTTACTGCTCAGCCCTTGCTGTTTGAGCTCACCTGTGCCTCTTTAACTTTGGGGTGTCTGTGCAGAAACTGCTCGATCTCTGCCGGGTAAATGTTCTCTCCTCCCCTGATGATCATGTCTTTAATCCTGCCGTCTATCCTGCAGTAGCCGTATGTATCCATGCTGCCGATGTCGCTGGCCAAGAGGACAAAGAAACAGTTAAATGCCCAAGAACAAGGATGGGAGAGAATCAGCCTTTTAACAGAATCAGATGTTATATTTAAAGCCTATCTGCCTGAAAATGCAGACAATACTAACAGCTGTAAAGTAGTGATGATTAACTAAAGACTTCAATTAGATTTAATTTATATTTTTATTTCAAACTTGTCACAGAGAAACACTTCAAGGTGCTTTATATTATGAGGTCTACAATGATACAGAGAATACCCCAACAATCAGAATATGATCAAGTGCTTTGTGACAATGGAAAGGAAAAAAAAAAAGCTAAAACTTTAATATAAGAAATTGACGGACATATCCTGGTCAAAAACAACTCCAAGGTTCCTCACAGTGTTAGTGGAGGCTGAGGTAATCCCATCCAGAGTAAGCATTTGGTTAGATACCGTATTCTAAGATTTTCAGGGCCGAGTACAGTAACTTCAGTTTTATCTGAATTTAGAAGCAGAAAGTTAGCGGCCATCCAGGTCTTTATATCTGTAAGACATTCCTGCAGTTTAACTAATTTGTGTGTGTTATCTGGCTTCATGGACAGATAAAGTTGGGTGTCATCAGCATAGCAGTGAAAATATAAGCTATGCCTTCTAATGATACTGGTGAGGGAAGCATGTGTAATAATGTACACAGAATTGGCCCTAGTACTGAACCCTGTGGAACTCCATAATTAACCTTAGTGTGTGAAGAGGACTCTCCATTTACATGAACAAACTGGAGTCTATCAGAAAGATATGATTCAAACCACCACAGTTCAGTACCTGTAACAGAATACTCTAATCGCTGTAATAAAATACTATGGTCAACGATATTAAACTTACCCAGTTTTGTACCACCGGTCTTTAGTGATGCACTCATCTGTATTTGCTCTGTCATTCCAGTATTCCAGCATCACACAGTATCCTCTGATCATAATCTCCCCTGAGGTACCCACAGGTACGACCATCCCGGTTGTAGGGTCCACTATTTTAGCCTGTGGAGCAGGTGACTCATGATTCATACTTTTATTCACCAAACATTTTTTGGTGTATTGCACAGAGTTAAAGAAGTGAAGTTTTGATTCACTCAAGGTTCAAGGTTCAAGGTTCTTTATTATTACCTTGAACCTTGAGTGAATCAGGCTAGTACAAGCTTTCTTTGAAACCGTTACTTTGTTTTTTTGCCCTATATTCCCCCAATATTCACCTTCATCGATAACTGTTTGTCACAATAAAAGTTTTCTTCCCTGCTGATTTTTATTCAAGTGTTCAGCCCTCCCCAAATTGTTTTGTTTGGATGAGTTTTTGCACTCAAAATAAATCTTATTTTAATGCATTTCAGTATTTATATTGAGAAGCATGCCAAATTACCTCCAAGTGATCTGTAATGTAGCCAACAGTCTCAGTCTTTCTCTCCACGTTGTCCAGTGGGGAGGCGAGGAACGTCACGGGGCTGTTCTCTGTGGTGCCATATCCAAGCTGTCAAACAAGCAATGATATGAGCAGGTGGGACTGAAACACAGTGGAGTCCAAATAATACTTAAAAAAACAAACAAACAAACAAACAAACAAACAAACAAACAAACGCCAAAAGTCTCCACAATAAAAACCAAATTGTTCTGATGCATCCTGTAGATAAACAAAGAAAGTGCCAGTGTCAGACACTAGGGGGCGCCTCCAGAGGTCCTGTATCCAGCCATGCCCCAGTGGCTCAGAGGGGTTTTTGGCAGCACACAGTGGACCAACACGGCTGATCTGACCAATCACATAATGCTATGATACTATGACGACACGCATGACTGCATCATAGTATCATACTGTATATGAATGAAACACTCAAAGAGAACAGTTTGTAATGAATGTTAAGGAAAAATAAAACTAGACACCACCACAGTTAAACAATAAAGACATACAAACTAAAATAATAAAGCAAGAAAACTCACACTGATCTAAAATAAAGCAGTTCTCAGTGCTTTATAAAAGGAGAAAAAGGCTTAAAATTTTCAGAGGCAAAGTTGGAAATGGAAAATATCTGATGTTATTACTTAAAAATGAATTAATAAAAATAATTTAGCAGTAATAAATTCTTACCATAGTCAGTGTTTTATTTTCTATTGCATATTACACAGCTAATGTACTTCATTATTCAACATTTCAAAATAAAATATCCATCATGGCAGAAAAATAAAGTTTTACAAAGTCAAACTAATGGAGTCATTTTTCTACTTTAACTACACATGTGAGCTCTTAGCTCTTTTTATATTCACTCAATTACTGCCATGCACTACATCCATTTCTGACCATGTTACCCTCTAAAATTTGGTTTATGGTATATATCATGTATTTAACTTTCTTTACTACGTTTAGAAGAAGCGGGAGGTGCACTAGAAAAAGGTTCAACTTTGCTGGAGACGGGACTTTTAGGGAAATTTACAGGAGCTACAGTGAGAACGTTCACCTGGAAAGTCACACAGGAAACAATATTGCCAATAAAATGTTAGATTTGTTAAGTAAACTCTACATTCCGTTTATCCTGGGTGGGTTCATTCATCTCATAAACGCACACACCTGAAGCCAAACCATCCACTAACCTGAGCCAATCATATTCATTACAAAAAAAAAAAAAGTTAAGCCACTCCATCATTTGCACAGAGGTCTGGAAAAATACCACTGCATGATACCACAAAACAAAGGAATGCACACAGGAATGTAAAGTGGCATCTAAAACTTTCACTGCTGTGATGATGGAAGTATCTTTTTTTGCAATAGGATTAAAAGCCATCTGGAGACTATTATAGGTTATAAAACAGCTACACAGGAGTGGCTCCCTTTCCTGCCACCGCAGACTGAAAAAACAATAGCGATGTCTGGGAGCGAGCACAGAGCCAAGCTGACCTCGTGCCACGTTGTCTAACATGCACCTGGAAGTTAATCAAACGTTACAAACTCTTATCAACTGTCTGAAGGTGTGCATCCTGCAGCAAGCTCATTGCAAATCCTGCAAAAACGAAGCCAGCTGCAAAGAAAAAGACTAGTTGAGGTTCACCTTTCTGCTCATTTAGGGTTAAACTCTCAGACAGTTGACTTCCTCCTGCAGATCTCTCAGTCCAACACCCTGGCAGGCCCTCCTCAGTATTTTTCCTCAAGTAAATGTTATAAATAGTGCTGTGTGCTCTGTCCATCCTCCTCTCAAAGTGTCTCTCAGCTCTGCCCACCTCCTCTCTCCTCCTCTGTCCGTCTGTTTCTCAGCACAAACAAACAGGATCAAGCGTTCGCCTTTGCTCTTCACATTTCTCTGCAGATCTCTGAGACTTTTGCAGGATTTTTCTAACTGACCCGAGTTACATTTACAAGCTTTTCAGGATGCGCTGTGTGAGCTGGTTGTTGCTGTGGACCTGCCTCCTGATGCTGGGCATCGTAGTGCGGGGCGCCCCGGCCCAGTGCCCGAGCCAGTGCCACTGCCACGGTGACCTTCAGCATGTCATCTGTGACAACGTGGGGCTGAAGAAGATCCCTCGGGTGTCGGAGGCCACCCGTTTGCTGAACCTGCAGAGGAACAACCTGGGCAGCATACCCACGGGAGCCTTCAGCGAAAGCAAGGGACTCATCTCTCTGCACATGCAACACTGCCACCTCCGAGAGATCGGATCCCAGGCCTTCAAGGGACTGAACAAGCTCGTCTACCTCTACCTGTCCAACAATGACATCAGCACCATCAAGCCCGGTGCCTTTGAGGATCTCACTGAGCTCACCTACCTCCACCTAGACGGGAACCAGATCAGCGACCTGCCAAAGGGCATCTTCTCCCCAATGATCAACCTCTTTGTTCTGCAGCTCAGTGACAACAAGCTGCGGGAGCTGCGTCAGGGGACCTTCTTGGGCGCCAAAGACCTGCGCTGGCTGCACATTAGTAACAACGAGCTGACGACACTGCACGCGAGCTCTCTGGACGACGTAGAGAACCTCGCCAAACTTCACCTGGACGGCAACAAGATGTCCACTTATCCCAGCGTGGCAATGAGCAAACTGCGGGTGGTGGAGGAGCTCACGCTGGGGAAGAACCCCATGAAGACTATCCCTGACAACGCCTTCCAGAGCTTTGGGCGCTATATGGAGAAACTACACCTGGACAACATGGGTCTGGAGAAGGTCAGTCTGTGGTTTTACTGGGCTTATTACTGGCAAAGCATCAAGCCTGGCAAACGTCACTGCTAGAAGTTTTGGCTTGAAATTTAAACAACCTGTTGAAATTAGGTCTTTTTCAAACTACTTGTAGACTCTTAAATATCTTCAGGTTATTTAGAAGAAACGTACAAGACAGCCTTTGTAAAGGTCTTTTGAATTAATTGGCTCAGCTTTAAGAAAACATTGTGCCCAACTAAAACAGTTATGTCATAATAAGGTCTCTGCATGTCTGACTTAATATTTGCTTCCCTAAAAAACTACAAATTTATATGAGTGCAGTTTCCAAACCATCCTCCTTGTAACAAGTAAGAACAAAAGTGCCCCCACAATAGTCTTCTCTCATTAATCCCGTGATTACAGCTTACATAAAGAGTGAGATTTAAGCCAGTCTTGTGTTCTTGGGCGTTCTCACTTCCTCCACACGTGTCTCAGTTCATGCTTATAATGCAAAGCTGCTGCTGCAGTTTTCTATCTCTCGAAAACAGCAGATGTTTGATGCTCAAGGGTACACATGTGCTTAACCAAATGGGATCTTTCTCCGGATGCAGATCAGAGCAGGAGTTTAGCAAAAAGCTGTGAAGTTCTAAGAGTTGATCTACTGAGAAGCGTGTGCGTATTAAACCTAACTGTACTACATTTCAATTTGTGGGGTCTTAAAACGTTCTACAAGTATGACCTTGAGCTTCAGTTTTATTTTGAAGTGAATTAGCAAATGCAGACAGATGCATAAGTGAACTTATAAAGCAGGACAGGTGTCAGGGTAAATGTACGAGATTTGATTTGTGGTGATCAAAACTGTGATTCAACAGGTCTTTTCAAAGACAAGGAGCACAACAGTTTGCATAATCAGGGGAATTTGAGATGCTTACTTTAATCTGAGGAGTCACAAGTCAGAAGTTTGTGACATGCAGGCGTGTAAAGAATGATTTTTCTTCAGCCTGTCAAACAACAGAATCTGAGAGCAGGGGTGTGCATTAAAGCTTCAACCAGGCCCTTAGTTTTTATTTATTTTTTTCTTCACGCTGTAACCAGGTACTGAGAAACTGTTTTGGATAAATAATTCAGTGTCATCCATTAAGCACAAACTCAGTATTTTGGCACCTGGCATCCAATTACAGATTTAATTAAAGGGTGGAACAAGCCAATCCTGTCAGTCAGCAAAGAGGTAAGACTTGAACCTCTTTGTAGCTTTTAAGGGGAAATGAGAGTTAAATGCATTTACTGGTTATTCCAGCTGGACTTTACATTTATGGTCTCAACAGTGCCTTTAAAAACACGCTCCAATCAGCCTCTTCAATGACGGCAGGTCAAAAGTACAATACAAACATGTCAGAGGAAGTGACTCCAACTGTGGATCCTCCCTTGTGCCCTGGAGTGCAGTTTTACTCATCACTGCTGTATTTAAATTGGAACGTGTCCAGAAATTAGATTAAAACAAACCATTTTAATGCCCCATATGAGAAAGTGAGTTGAACCTAATGAGACAGATGTTTTCACAGCAGCCTGTGGGACGCCCGTCTGTTCCTCCACATCAGCTGCAGCAGGAGCGCGTACAGTTTAAGCTCTTCGAGAGCATGTTTGCCTCATACTCCAGGGTTAATCCAATATTTGAGTGTACCTGTGCCAAAATATGGAGGCATCCCAGAAAGGTAAACTGTAAAATAACAAGCTTCTCACGCTGAGGCTGTGCGCGAGCCAGGTGGAAGCAGCAGGAGGCGCCGACTCCAGCACACACGGCCGGGGCAGATTAAGCAGATTTCCAGCCAAATGCTGGTATTTTTGGTTTGTTTTTGTTTGCTGGAGTATGGCCAAGCGTGGCCGAGTCTAATTATTGCACAAGTGTTATTTTCAGCGAGGCGTTTTCTGCTTTGGCTGTGAGGGTCCTGTAAACAGGTCAGGAGGGTTGAGGAGACAGGTAAATAGAGGCAGGGTGTTCCACGGTGCATGAAAGAGGAGTATTTTTAGCCTGCCATTGGCCCAGCTGAATGGACAATTGGGGCCTTTGCGAGCCTTCATGGCAGCATCCCGAAGACTGAGACGACAGAAGGAGTGAACACACCTCGACCAGGCTGGAAGTCATCCATCTTTCACTCCTTCAAAACACCAGCGCCTCAGCGACTTCTCACTCTGCAGTGGAAATTTCCAAACGACCTCTTCTCCTCCAGTCTTACATAAAACAAGCAAAGCTCTGCTTCCCTCTCATCCGCCCGTGTCCTCCTGCTGGTGGAGACGACACTTGATGTAGGTCAGCTCATGTAGCACCTCTCTGAAGCTTTTAGCACCCGTGAAGGAAAGAAAGAGTTCACAGACTGTCAGTGTTTGGGATGAAAGCCACCTCTCATCCTTCCTCCTGCACCAACACTTATCCAAAGAGGAAAACGCTGGCACGACTCCCTCGCTCTACACTCAAAAAAATCTGTTGTTGGATGAACACAATTTAATCATGGCACCCTTTTTGCACACAATTTAACCAAGTACAATAAACCCTTTTCGATCATGTCAAACCAACACATTTAGCATTTGGTGGTTTAATGTAATCAGATTACGTTGGATCAACATACTATACTTACATTGATTTGAAGTGATTTATTTAAGTATGTAGAGTGAAATTTGTTTTAATTCATTCTACACAATTTAAAAAGTTTAGGAAAACAGAATTAAATCTTGTTGTTTCAACAACTACTTTGTTAATCAAGTCAATGATTTCACTCATTTCAACCAAATTATTTCAATTAGATTTGTTTACATTTGTTACACATTTAGAAACCCACTACTTTACAAAAAAAGTCACAATCAGATTATGATAACATTATCTTTATTAACTGGATTTAGTGGACAATATAAAAGCTTACCATTTTTGTACACCTGCAAGCATTATGCCACTTCAAAAGGTAAAACGTTAGAATACTTATTTACATAGGTAATATGTTGGAACCAAAGCTTCCACAACTAAAAACAGATGCAAAATTTGCTCAATATATCGACTGCATTTTAAAAAAATTAAACTAAAAGATAAAAAATACATCTCCCACTTGGCAAGTTAAAACATGTGACAAAATAGAATTACTATTGTGTGAATTTGGAAAAATAAAATAATTAGAAATAATTTGGGGGCAGTACAACAACAAAACAATCCATAGGTGATGAAAATCTATATTTGTTTGGTGTATCTCATTGAAATAATTATTAGTTTGACCAATTTTTACATTTCTGTATTTATTTTTTTAATTTTGGTTGCAGTCCTCCACAGCTAGCAATATAGTTTTGCTGTGTTTTAAAACATGCTAGCAAGCAAAATGGAAACAATAATACAGTGAACTTAACAGGTGGCAGTGGTCTTAAACTTTACAGGACCTTGACACATAAACACAACATAGTACTTCTGTCAGTACTTCTGATCCATTTTGAGCCATCTATATAAGGACAAACAAAAATCATCTGCAGTGCTGTATAAAAGGTGAATTGCCCAACAGAGAGAATCCAAAAACTTAAAAAAAAAAAATTTAAATGAAAGAAAAAAATATAAACAACTCAAATATTACCATTATATATTGGAAATCACCATTGCACCAATGAACCATTCAAGACCTATCAGTCATTTTCAAGTGCCCTCACCCCATAAGCTTGTTTTTCAGAAACTGTGCCTTTGAAGACAGCTTTTGTCCATCAAGATTTAAAAGTATCTTCTGGAGGACTTCAAAGGTGCATTTAAGTTCTGGTGGGTAGCTCAGGTTCAAACAGTATACGAGTCCAAACAACAGAGCACATGCTTGTGCAATGTTACCCAAATCAGTGTTAGCCTCCACACCCTCAATCAGGACACCAACGTCCTCTGGGTCATCTTCAGGTTCAGCACCCTCCTTCTGGATGACGTACACCCCCATCACAGTTTGCTCCATGCAGCTTTTTGCCTCGCTGTCCGTATCCTACATGAAAAAATATAAGACAACAAAGTAAAATTTAAGAGATTGTTTAAACAACTGTTTCTAAGCTGTTCATAAAATCCAAGTACTGTAGTTAAAGTAATAAACAGAAAATTACACACCACTAAAGTAGTTGTTAGTAATTACTCCAATACATAAATTATAAAATACACCTCTCATGTCAAAAGAGGTGGCATAATTGACCTCTCACCGGCCCCTCCCCCGAAAGGGCCATTGTCCAATTACACATTATAGCAACCGTTACTGTGTCTGACAAACATTAACCTCAAGCAAGATGGAGAAGCGGTGTGCCCACCGATACGCCGAGAGATTGTGTCTGGAGGAGTTGTGTTCTTTCCATTCACAAAGTCAAAAACAACGTGAATGGATTAAACAGTGTGTATGGCCCCATTCCCAGGTAACTGTACCGAACATTATGAAGCATGTCTGCTTGCACATTCGGGTACCCATTGGTGCGCAGAGGAAACCATTTGTTTGTCGGACGTAGCAAGAGTAACTTAGGGGGACAGGACTCGAGAAAAGGCTAACTCAGCTGCTAAAATAAAACAGGTATAGAAGTGTTAGTACTAAACAGCTCAAAGTTCATAGACATTTCTATTTACAAATACTGATGACCATAGCAATGAAAAAACAACAGGACTTGTTTTAATCCAAGTACAGATTCAAAAGCAATATTGTCTTGATGCATGTTAAATGCATTGTATGTTTGTGTATCAAGTTTAAGTAGGCATAAATTTCTTTCCTTCCAATACCAAATCCCAGAAATTCTTTATTGCAACGCTTAATACTGTTTGGTATTCAAGACATCCTTTCCCCAATACCAGGTGTCTTGTTGCTAATCTCAAAATTTTAATTTTAACGATTTGCATTTGAGGCAACGTCACAATTTGTATGAGAATGTTACGGTCAACATGCTGTCACAGTGACTCACCAGGTACTCCTTTATTAACTTCTCATAGTCTTCGTTTAGGTAGATGCACAAAGACTTCAAGATGCATGCTCGTCTGGTATGGATGTTGTCATGCTGGAGAGGAGGAGGAGATAATATGAGCCAAAACCAGGCTGTTTTTCTTAAAGCTATGGTAATCAGTTAACTTGCATAATTATTCTTTAGGTTAGAACCTGGCATGTACCATTTGTTAAGCTGAAACAAAATTGACAACTTCATCTCCAAATAAAAGTTATTTTTGCTGCCTATGACAAAGTCTACTCAATCCTAATACAAACCTTGGAGATGGCAAGCATGAGACCTCTTATTTTCTTTCCACGTGTCCCTCCTTTGGTCAGAAAGATTTCCATTAAGCGTGGCGCGTATTGGTCAAGCTCGGCAAAGAAAGTAGATAGCAGAGGCTTTGTGGTGATTCGCAGAAACTCCTTGTCAATCTGCAATAGAGAACAAATACATTGATTAAAAACTCAACTGTATATTTCACTCACTTCACATCTAAGCTGACTAAAGCTGCTTTTAGAAGACCATGCAGACATCAGTGCTGTCTGTGTAGAACATGAATCAGTATGTGTCAGATCCTGAATTTGAAATTTCCACTAAAGTCACAAGTAAGAGGCAAGTGGAACCAAGATCTGGGCCATTTGCTTTTTGAAGTTTGCAAAGACTGCTAAATTGCACCAGTGGTAGTTCACTCTTTGCAACATAGTATGCTGTTCTAAACAGATTTTTCAGGTTTATTTTTAGTATATTATTTGCAATTGGTGTTTGTTCTGGGAAAGATATTGCAGACTGAGCAATAATCCATTTCTAATGGGGGCCTTTCTTAAAATTACTGGTCCCAGTAACAAAGGCGCTTGTCGACTCAGGAATCGAGGGAAAACCAACAACACACCCGGCAGAACATTATGTTATTTACACGGGTGCACATAAGTGGTCCGCATGTGCGCATTCGCTGTCAAAATAAAAGACGCGCACCAGATAAGAAGTTGCAACGCGCGTTTGCATCCATATAAAAAGCAGTTTTTGTCCGCTAGAGTGGGATTTTCACGGCACATTCTGCACCACATCTGTGCGTTCATCATTTGTTTGAAGCCAGCTCACCTCCTTCAACCACTTTTCTGAGAATACGCGCTTCTTTTGTGGTTCGGACTCCTTCTGACATTTCTTTGGAGGTGGAGGAACACCAAAGTAATTGCTTAAAGGAGCTTCTTGACATCTTTAAGAGTTCTAAACAAATGTCTGTCCTCCTCCTGAAAATCTTATGTACGCAAGCACGCGTTGCAACTTCTTCTCTTGTGCGTGTTTTTTTATTTTGACAGCGAATGCGCACCTGCGGACCACTTATGTGCAGCCCTGGTTATTTAGCTCGTCATATTGCAGCCACAGAAATCCTTTTGTCCATGAAACCATAAAGCTGCACTTTCTTTTTGCCTTATAGTCTGATTTGTCATAACTTCTCCGTTTTGTGGTAAGCTTTTCTTTGGCTGTCACTTCTTCACCCTGACCTGTCTTATTTGGCTCAGCAGAACTGAAATATATATCTTCCTGCTTTTACACACGCACTCACATAAGCTCAGCAATTCTCTGCGCGATCAACCTCTCACATGTTTAAGCTGCGGGAGATTTCACTTGTCATGCTTGCATAGTAAGCTAACGATTGATAAGACGATGTCAGAGGAATTGGTGCGCAAATTATCCTCACTCACAGATCAGTCCTGTCGCTCTCTATACACAGTTCGCACGATTGCAAAGTGAAAGCAAAAAACAAGCGCAAATTCAAACGCGATTTCAATATGTCACATATTGACAGTGGCTCACCGATGCCAATGATATAATTACCCAGCTACATTTCCGAAAGAATGCAAAAGCATTGACATATATTTTTCCTTCCTACAAAAGCCGGACGGGCAGGGCAGAGATAGATTTTGGTAGCCCGACTGGAAAAATCGCTAGCCCCGGGACGTCGGGCTAGCGATTTTGCGAGCCCTGTACAGCGTTTCAATAATTTGTACCTACTACTCTCCCTGATGGAACAACGCTTGCACTGCCACATACAAGTCACTGAAAGAAAAAAAGAAAAGCAGTTTTAAGGATGGTTTTATTGGCACCTTTTTTTCCACTTTGATTAAATCATAAAACTATCATAATAAATATATGATGGTAAAAGGCTTACCATGTATTAAAGAGGAGGCACAAACAATCAGAAAAAGGGGTCAGCTTTCTTTGTGGTGTTACTATGGTAAAGAAAACAGACAATTATTTTATAAAAATTCCAGTGGATTTTTTTTTACTTTGTTGCAAATGTATAAAAAAAAATACAAATACATATAAATACCTCTTGCAATATAAAATTCACAGATAAATAGCCAATCTGTTGCCAAATGTAATAGCAGTGTTTCACACTATACAATAAAGATGCTGGTAGTTGCGGTAAAGGTCCGACAGGCAATTTTCATAACTATCCGCCATTGCCTTTTCCTCTGACCTCGTGTTTATGCTCTTTTTTCCCATGCACTAGCGATCAAGTCAATTCGAAGGATGCAGCCCCTGAATTTAGACACAGCTAATATTTAGCAACTCGCGCATGCTAGTTTAACTTGCATTACTGTGAGAGGCCGAATGCTTAAAATAAAAGGAGAAAGAAAGAAAGAAAAAATGCAAATAATAATAAAAAAAGTGAACAAAGACCATGTCTTGCAATAACCGTCATTTAAAACCAAAGTGAATGCTAACAGAGCTAGGTAAAAGTTCAATGAGACAACCATACTAGCTTTAGCTAACTTCATTTACTTTGAATTACAAACGTGTTAAATATTGAATTAAACATATCAATAACCGCTAAAAACACTATAAGACTAACTGCAAAAACAGGTAAAAAAAAAAAAAAAAAAGAAAGAAAAACAATGAAGTGGAAATGCTAATAATAGTATAAATATACCCAGAGCGGATTAGAAATCAGGTATTAGACGGTACCGATTGGCACCGTCTAATACCAGATTTTCACTGCATTTGCTCCACTCCCGCTGTCTAATGACAACTTACACATTTGGAATTAAAAACATTGTTAAACAATTAACGGACAGAACAACTTCGTTTGACTAAGATATTTTGAGTTATTTATTACTTACCTGTATTGTGGAAGATTCCGCAGGGGGAAATGGCAGTTCACTGAACACATAACTTTCTCCGCGTTCCCGCCTTTTCACTTCTGGGAAGTTTGAGCATGCGCACTAGGCATCGGTGCCTTTTCACTTCTGGGAAGTTTGAGCATGCGCACTAGGCATCGGTTTTAGAGTTGTTGATTTAAAATAATTGCATTTAATTGAACTGAAGAATGCAAATCTAGTTCATTAAACTTTTTGTTATTTTATGTTAAACCAACAACTGATAATGATTTAAAAACCTAAACTCAATATGTTCATGTTAAATAGACAAATGTCTATTGAATTAATCAAACAACTGCCTTAGTTGACTTTTTTGAGTGTACCCCCGCCCTTACCCCCCACACCCTGGACAGATATGGAGGATATCCCGAGATTTTTACCAATATTTCACGCAAGTTTCAGGTAGATTTCCACTCCCTTAAAAAAAAAAAAAAACAGAAATAAAATACAGCTCATGTGCTGCTCTGCATTTTTCTAGTTATCCGACGGCGCATTTACCGGTGTGACGACGGTCAAGGTGCTTCACCTGGAAAACAACAGGCTAAAGTCGATTCCCAAAAGCCTCCAGTTCAACACCATCACCAACCTCACCCTCTTCAACAACCCGTGGAACTGCAGCTGCCAGATAGCTCCACTGCGCAAGTAAGACTCAAAGCTGATCTTCAACTAACGATCGAGTAGGATTATTGGAATGAGGGGATCTTTAAATATTTTGACTTTTGATATTTTTCCATTCCAAAAAAAATTTTTTTTTAAAAATTAAAAAAAAAAAAAAAATTAAAGAAATTAGAAAAAAAGAATAAAAGCCACAAAAGAATTCATGCATATTGTAACTGTAACGAGCTCAGATTATAAAGCAGCAATGTCATCATATGCACGTGATGATAACTGTGATATATTTAAATGTTATAAACACAAACTGTGGCAGAATTGCACATTTATGTTGTAAAAAAATCCAACTATTCTTCTAATTTCAGAATTTTCACCTTTTTTTTTTTTAAAGACAACACAAAAAGCACATTTATACTGTGCTTCAAACAACCATTACTCACAGTGACTCAGTTTAGCAGTAATTCACATCTCACATCTGTTTTTTTACTCTACACGAGCCAATCGGTCACAAAGTGAACATCATGCTGGGTTGAATAAGATTTCTGTAATACAATAAACTCATTAGGAATTCCCCCCCGAGGTCATAAAATCAAGAAATGTAAAGGAGTTTCTCAGATTTCTTCAACCTTCAGTCAGTTGCCCCCTAGTGGCCACTGGAAAGAATGCAAGGTTTCTTTTGCATAAAATAACTGCATTAAAAAAATACTTTAATATTACCTAAATATGGTCCCTTCAAAAAACAAATAAAAACCTTGAGGTCCCAAAAAGCTAAATCTCCCACATAAAGATGATATGGTGGATACATCCGTTTCTCACATGAAGTCTTTGTGCTACTTTAATAACGTTGCTTCTCTTCATCCTGATTGCCATGAAATTTGTAACATACAATCCATTCGTATCGTTCATGTAATTTTACGCTAAACTCTGCTGGTAGCGCCACTGACTTTAAAGCCATATGATTCCTCCTCTGGGAACTTTCTGCACGACGTTTTTTGCTAAATCATCCAGCATTTGTCGAGGCTAAAGAATCAGCCTGTTCAGCCAACCAGCAAACTCCTGCAGCATCACTGACAGCTACAAACACAGGAGCAGCTTCACGGTTATCGAACATGAAAAAAGTGTCTATTCAGGTTCACACACTGTATTAAATAAGAAACATGCTCCTTCATGCTTCTCATATTTTGGCTTCTTCCAGGTGGATGGACTCGATCCCAAGCCTGAACCGTCCAGATGCACTGTGCGCATCTCCGAATCAGCATAAGGGCAAGCAGGTCAGAGACATCACTGGCTTCAAGCGCTGCAGACCGAAGACAGCGAGGGCCAAAAAGGGCATGCGCCAATGAACTCACGGCCCACAGGTACCGAACAAGCCATGACGAGAAGAGGAAATGTAGATTACTACTCAGAATATGAAGCTGCAGCCAGGAAGTGGTGCATGAAGACCAGAAACCTGGGCTTGGAGCATCAGCACCTCTAAAGATCACCAATTAAAATATCGAAAAAGAAGTTCTAAAGAAAACTATTTTTGGTTTTTAGGTGTTAATATTCTGACTTTTTGGGAGGGTTTGGGATCACTGACTTCCAGGGGCTTTTTTATTTTTATTTTTATACACAATACAGTAGTTGATAAATTAAATGATCATGTCAGCAATTTTAAGTAGTTTTGAAGACAGTTTTGTTGGTTTTCTTTTCTGTTTCTTTTGTCTGTTTTTCCTGTTGCCAAGTAAAAATAAGATCTAAACATTTTAACTTGGGCTTTAGGAAATACCAGGGAGCTTTTCTGTAATTATCTGATTGTTTTCTTGTGTTGACTCCAGGGAGAGCAGCCGTCACTTTAAGTTGAGCTTTTCTGATGTAAATTATAACAAATCAGGTCTCAAAGCCTTCTATAAGACCAGAATAAGAGAAAAAGATAACAAATCAGTGATGATGTTGTTGCTCTAGTTGAGAAAACACAACGTTTTTTACTACTATATGTGAGGACAAATTTAACTTAGACATAAATGCTAACATTTTTATTTGCAAAACAAAATAAAGAAATTAATTATATTTTGCAGACAAAAACTCAGCAGAAAATTCAACCAGTGACACATTAAATTGTGTCGTCCTTTATTTTAACAATTATCCCAAGATCAGAGCATGCAAAACTGCAGAAGAGCTAGACCTCAGACACTACAGATAGAAAGACTGAACAATGATGGCTCGTTTGCAAAGGTTGCCAGGAGTTGGGTCAGGTTTGCAAAGTTGCAGCTAAAGAAAGATTTCTGCAACAAAGTGGAGATGTTTGGCTATAATGCACAGATTGGAGAACATCAGCACATACACCTCGTACCAACTGTCAGCACAGTGGCTGAGAAGTCGCTATTTGGGCACCTTGCAGTCCTCGAGTCGACCATAAACTCATCTGAACGCGAAAGTATTCTAGAGTCAAATGTGAGGACCTCTGTAAGCCGAGCTTTAGCTGTGGGACATGAAACAGGACGACGATCCAAAGCACAGCAGCAAATCTACAACAGAATCAAGACACTGCAATGAACCAGACCTCAAACTGATTAAAATACGTTGGTGGGAACCGAAGCAACACTAGAAGAGTGCTCCAAAATTCCTCCACAGAGTCTGATCAAGTCACAGAGAAAGTCATTACTACAAGTTAATCTGTCACGTGTGGCTCTTTTGAGGTTGTATTTAAATCATTTTAGAGAATGCAAAGTATGCAAAGCAGCTTCTGAGTGTCTGATGCCAAGCTGATCATAACGTTTAACATGTGATCAGTGTCAACTCTCAGCAAATTTCCCATCTTTAAAAGCTCCTAAAGACAAGACATCTAAAGAGGAATCTGCTTCCCACACAGGCTGTGAAACGATGCTTATTTTAAAACAGAAGAGCACTCTGACATGAAGAAATTTAATGAGTTCTTTCTTTGTCTCCGCTCCACCTCTCCAAGTTTCATAACAGTCAGCCCTGTAGTTTTTCTACAGCCTTACTGACAGATAAACAAATAGCTGTGAAAACATCTCTGAAAGAGCGATAATTAACTGGAAACTGTAGACTGTTAAATGACAGTTAAACGCTCGCTGGCCTTTACAAACGCCTGATGTGCAGTTTTGTGCAAGTATAAAGTCTCATCTCGGCTGTGATGGAAGGTTTTCAGCTGGACTTTGGTGCATTGTGACAGTGGCTTCCCAAATGAGGTTTAAGGTGGTTTTGGAGTAGCTCAGATTTGGCGTTGCACTGTTATGATTTTCTCTTTTTGACCACAGAACTCCGTGTGCTCCCCCTCTATCCCAGACTGAACGTTTCCATCTTGGCCCTGGGGTCCAGCACACCGAGTCCAGGTCGCGGGGTCTCTGGTTGGAGGGCCGACTGTTTGACTTGGCTGCTGAGTTTGTGTCTTTTCTCCCACAGGAGACGCCGAGCAGGAGCCCATCCAGGTGACCGGCTACAATGAAAGCAATGCTAACTGTTTCTACTTAAAGACTCTCCATCTATTCATCTGCCAGAGGCTGTCAGCAGCATAAACACAGACACACACATCGCCCTTGGTCTGCTTCAGTTACACACAAACACGCATCGACTTGATTTAAATATAATTCTCATTCATTTATATCAAAGATGAAGACTTCAGCATGAAGTGGAAGCAGATGGGATGGAAAAAAGGGATGCTTTTAAGTAAATGAGGAAAATGTTGAGGAGAGATTCGCCATCCCGTCCCTGCGCATTCAATTTTTCAGCACAATGGACAAACCGTGAATCAGTCTAAGCAAAACAAAACACATGAGCTTAAAATAAGCTCATGTGTCAAGGAGATTGTTTCCATTCTTGTCTTTAAAGCTTTAAAAAGAAAGACTGGAAACACCCATCAACCATTGACCAAAAATCACCTGTGCGTGGTTGCTTGCTTGTCTGTTTTTCTTCCTGTTCAGCTCTTGGTAAAAGTGTCTTCTTCAACATGTTAAACCACGTTTTTAAAGAGCCTCGAGTTCAGCCCCAGCAGATGAGCTGATATCCTCAATGTGGTTCTTTGAGGAAGCCCCGCTCAGCTCCTGTTTCAACCTTCTGTTTGCAAGACAAAGCCTATCAGGCAAAAGTTGGCTTAAAAGGTGGAGGAGCTGAAAACAGCTCAGTTCAAACAGAGGATAACGTGAAGAGCTGCACAAACAACGACACTTTATCTATCCTCGTTTCTGCATGCACACCTTCACTGACATTTAGAGTGGCCAAAAAGACTGAAAGTGAGGACAAGATCAGTGAATCGTCATTTTTTTTCTACCCTGGTCAATAAGAAGATGAATGCAGGATCATTGTAGCAAATTCTTTGTGAGACATTGTCACTTTTCACTTTTTTTTTTTAAACAAGCATCTAACAGCAAATCAGAGGGTTTCCTCAGACATAGCTCATGTATATTCAGCCTGGACTTTTGGAAGTGCTAACATCCAATAAACTTTTTACAGATTCCTTCCTGTGTCTCTACCTTAAAAATCAGAACTCACTCCATTATGTCGTTTTTCTGAGGATTTGTCTCCCCCTAGTGGGAAAAGGTTAAACTGCACCATTAAATCACTCATAAATCAAACATTGACCTTATACTGGGGGGGAAAAAACAAAAAAAGACTCACTGTTATTTCCTTCGCATTCAAGTCAGAGAAAACTTTCTTCACAAGTTCTTGAGGGCAGGGTGAACCAGCCATGATGCCTAAAGTTCAAAGATGTAAACAAACAGAAGCAAATAAATGCAAAAAATATATATATATCAGAAAATGAACTTTAAAAATCATTTTCTTTTCTCACCTCCCTCCACTGATGACAAGTCATATTTAGTGAGGTCCGGCTGGTTGAGCATGTCGACATACATGGTGGGCGTGCCATAGATGAAGGTGCACCTGAGAAGAGAACATTTGGACAGTGTTTAAAATATTCGTTAACAAAAAACACTTTTTGTTACTGATTACGTATTTATATAAATGTAATATCTGCATATGATAACAACTGGACAAAAAACAAAACTGTGTGAAATGGCCCCAAAACCAAAAGTGCAAATTAGCTGTATCCAAGGTTATGATGCACTTTTGTTATCAAACAGGTGACTACAGGAGTCTGAGAAGAACTCAACAACTGCAGAGAAAGCAGAACTGTAACCACAGATGAGACTGTATATAAATGATGTACACAGACGCCGTGATGTCACACATTCAGCTCTATCTTTGAGGCCTCAAAGTCCATTTGTGCATAAACCAGCAGTCAAGGCACACTGGAATTCTTGTGCAGAACTCTCCCAGTCATAGTAAGCACGATAGAAAAAAAATAGACAAAAATAAACAAGACAATACTATACTAATATAAATTATAAATTCTACTCCGTTTACAAGAGGGGTGGCAGTGTATACACAGGACTGAGCATTTCTGTAAACCATCTCTAAGATTTATAGAGAATTGTCAATAGAAGAAGAAAAAAAAAAAAAAAAAAAGGAATGCCGCAACTCCCGTCACCTAATATCAGGAAACTGAAGCTACATTTTAAATAGCAGTTATCAAACTTCACATCTCTCCTCTTTTCTTCCACACCCAACCGGTCACAGCAGATGGCCCCGCCCCTCCCTGAGCTTGGTCCTGCTGGAGGTTTCTTCCTGCTAACCCCAAGCGCTGCTCATAGGGGGTCATCTCATTGTTGTGGTTCTTTCTAATATTGTAGGGTCTTCACTTTACAATATAAAGCACCTTGAGGTGACTGTTGTTTTGAATTTGTTTTCTATAAATATAACTAAATTTCACTTCACATTCGCTCACTGCAGAAATTGAGAGTCAGACGAGACAACATTTGTTAAATTTTCAGAATTTGCTGTAAACATGAAAACATGGATCCATTGCGCTTTGGCAAGCGTGGGAGACATCTCACACACACACACACACACACACACACACACACACACACACACACACACACACACACACACACACACACACACACACACACACACAGAGTTTATGTTATCCTAATGGGGCAGTTTACAAGGCCACAGGAAGTGCTTTTGGGAAATATCTGATCTCATTCATGAAGTATCTGAGACTAAGGTTCACCGGCCTCATGCAGTAAAACAATATTTGACTTTCTGAGATCAACACTCAGATGAACACAAAGTTTTTAAATGGTGACTAAAGCTCATTTCTTTAATCAGCAGACATGCCACAAATACACAAGACAATCTCCATTATTCCGTAAGAAAGGATCAGACACAGACCTCTGTGTTAGTAATGAGATGCACTCAGATTACAGTTACAAAATTTTTTTTTTTTAAATCATCGTTAAGCAGGGAAACATGAGACGTGTGGAAACCAGTTTGTGTTGCTTTAATTTGATGGTATCCTGGAACCCAAAGGTACAACACTGCTCCAGATTTAAAGGCGATTATAGTCTCAGACCTTTTGTTCAAGCGTATTAAAGATCAAATATCTTTCTGTTAACTCGCACAACAACACAGCCCTGTAGGCTTAGAGGTGTCCTATTTTTTAAATCCTAGCCTGAACTTCTGACATTACCTTTCACTCTCGATAGCTGCCAAGTTTGCCTTTCCATCGTATCCCCTGGAAGGAAAGACGGTGGAGATGCCGTGCACGGCCATGGAGATCCCGCCACCCACAGAGCCGAAGCAGTGGTACAGAGGCACTGGCACACAGACTCGAGTGTGAGGCTGGAAAACGAGGAAATAAAGGAGTCAAAATTAGGAAAAAAAAAAACTTTGCAATGAAAAGACTTTAAGCAAAAACACAGTAGTTTATAACAGGATCAGTTCTTCGTTAGTTTGAATCCTTTCGTGGATTTTTGAAATAAAATAAAGCCCAAACTTTAACAAAGACATTAATTAAAATCAGTAAATTATTTAAAAAGGTCTTAATGGTGTGAATTCCTGATTAATTCACTTACTCTCCAGTGGTATCCCAGTCTTCTTCCAATAAAGTAGGAGTTGTTGATGATGTTGTGATGTGACAAGGTGGCACCCTTTGGAGCTCCAGTTGTACCCTGGTAAAATATTATTCTCACATTACTGCACTTATAAAGCCATAAAGTAGGACTTAATCTGTTGTCTTTGTGTTTGCAGACGTTTATCAGACAGCATGATACCTTATTACCAGATAACACTGAAGAAAATAATAATACATTGAAATTATGCAATGAGTTTAGGATTGTAAGATTAGATATTCACAATTTCTGACTAGAAAAAAGAAAGAAACAGTCAAATGGATATGATTGATTTTGACTTCATTATGACTGCAGGTGTTTCGCTGTGTTGTTTAGCAGGTTGTTAATCTGTTTCAGCTGCTTTGGTGTTAATGAAATTACCAACATGTGCACTAGAGGCTCAACAATGAGACAAACCAGTAAAACAGGAATAGTTTTACACCTGGACGCCATGGACATTTTTTACCTCCTCATCTTTTCTAATGGTTTTTCACTAGTTTTGCATTTGGCAAGGGTCGGTGTAGTTTAGATCCTCTAGGATTGCACATCAAAACATGTCAACGCAAGAAGGTTTGGTGCGTCTCCCGGCACAGTCTCAGGAGCATATGGGAGATTCCATGAGATAGCAACACTATAAGAGCTGGACAGGGCCGTAGAAGGCCTTTAACCTCAGCAGGACCAGTATCTGCTCCTTTGTGCAAGAAGGAACAGGATGAGACTTGCCAGAGCTGCAAAATGACCTCCAGCAGGACACTGGTGTGACTGTGCATGACCAAACAATCAGAAACACGCTTCATGAGGGTGACCTGAGGATCTCTAGTGGGCCCTGTGCTCACTTCCCAGCACTGTGGAGCACAATTGACATTTTCCATAGAATACCAGAGTTAGCAGGTCCACTAATGGTTCCCTGCGCTTTTCACAGATGAGAACTGGTTCACCCTGAGCACATGTGACAGACGTGAAAGGCTCTGGAGAAGCCGTGGAGAACATTAGGCTCCTGCAACACTGTTCAGCATGACTGGTGTGGTGGTGGGTCAGTGATGGTCTGCAGAAGCATATCCATGGAGGGACACAGACCATCCTTTCCCATCGTCCCTGGGAGATTACAACACTATGGATTATTTGCAGCATCCTTGTGGGTGGGATCTGGTCAACAAGAATCTCAGCTCCATTCTTCAGGAGGTTGCTTCTTGGTCAGGCACCACACACGTGAATGTTAAAGCATCAAACTTTGGACATGAAAAAAAATTCTTTACCACCTCTAACAAAAACAGTTTGTTCTCTGTGGATAGTTTCCCCCTTCATTGCAGCTGTACAGTGTGTGAATCTTTGACTCACCAGTTTAAACTTTACTAACATTCAAAGTTTTAATGACCTTGCAGCAGGTCGTTTAAGGTCTTATAATAATTACTTGTTGAACTCTGAAATATTTCCTGTGGCAACAAAATCTTTTGCATGCCATCCAGCCACAGTGAGAAGAGAACAGTGACTGCGCATCACTTACCGAAGTGAACTGGATGTTTATGGGGTCATCGAACGAGATCTTCTTTTGCAGATCCTGAAGCTGCTGCATGTGCTGACTGCCGCCGGCCTGCATCACATCCTCAAAGTGAAGCATGCCCGGCTGTCGGCTGTCCAAAACAATCACGGAGCGGAGTTCAGGGAGTCTGGTGGAAGGAAAGCAAACAATCAGACGGTCAGGCTGTGATCTGTTGGTTGGCAAAGCTGTAAGTAAAGAGTATCAGTCAGGTAAACAGACAATAGCAACGTGTTCTGAAGAAATCAGTTAACTTTAAAGGAACTGAACCAACCAAAGGATTAACAGCAAACCTTGCAATGTCCAATGTAAAGAAGCTATCAGCATATGAAGCATGTATGTTTTTGCACTAGTTTTAATGCAAAACCTTCTGTTTTAAAAGCCTCCAACCACCACGTCTCTCCACAGTCGAATTTGAAAAGCTCATCTTTGGTTCTTCCAAGGATACAAATCAGCCTCATGGCCAGTGTTAGTGTCACAATAATCTTTAAACCGTTAAACCTGCCGCCTTCATGCTTGGAGGGAACATCACATTTCGACCTGAGGGGCTGACGGGTGATCTGTACCTGCTGCTCTTGATGTCTCCTGGGCTGGACGTCTCGATTTCTGGACAGATCTTCCTCAGCATGTCGCAGTAATTCAGGGTTTTAAACTGTGTAGGGCACACTACAGCTTTGCACCCAACCTGCGAGGGAAAAAAAAAAAGGAGCAGAGAAGTTAAACTTTCACGTGTCACACATATGCATGTGTCTCTGTGTCCAAGAATTAAAAAAAAGAAAACATAATCAGGCTGAAAAGAAAACTGCTCACCTTCTGCAAGGCAAACTCCACCTCCTGCACCTGGTATGCTGGGTTCACAGCCACCTGTGGAAGGTAAACATTAGGAAGAAGACGAAACTAGAGCTTTCAAGAAACTAAGTTTCATCTTTATCATCTTCAGTCCAGGCATCTCTTTGAAGCATGGCAGACAGAAAGCATTGATCTGCAGTCCAGTGTCCTCGTCAATAACTTCCTGAGGGTCAGGCTGGCCGACCACGCCACCTCTTGGCGTCTGGCTCACACAGCAGGACTTTTGCAGACCTGGATATCCATCTAGTTTCCTGCTTATCGGGGTCCACAACTTAGACCCACTGAACAGGATTTCCTTAACACATAAGTGACATTTGTGAGGTATCTGAAGGCATCTACACGACTTTAGCCAGTCACCAGCCCCTACTTAGTTTTCAACCTTACCAAATCTCAATACTGCAACATGCCCAGCTTTAACTCACCAGTATAATCCCAGCTTTGGCTGTTGCAAACTGGAACAGGACCCACTCATAAGTGTTTGGTCCCCACATGCCGAGCCGGTCTCCTTTCTTCATTCCGAGCGCCAGCAGCCCGGCTGCAGCCTGGTCCACCTGCAGAGACACAAACAACTCTGTGCAGTGAGACCATCAAACATCCAGGGGATGCTGCAGGTCCAAAGATTACTGTGCTTTACATTACTCCAGCAACAGAGCAGTCTGCCATGTTTCACACACGTCACAATGAAAAGCTACAGAGAAAGCACCGATAGTGTTAGCAAAGCAACATTTCCATGTGACAACTACAGTTTTCTTCCCTTTCAAATAAAGAAAACAGCTGTTTAAAGTAATTTATGTAAAGTCAGGTTTTTGGGGACGCTGTAGGCAGCTCAGCTCTGAAATAGGATCTGTCCTCATTTCCTCTGATAGCAGCAGCAGAGATGCAGACTCAGCACGACTGAAAGAGCCACAGCCAACACCTGATTGGCTGAAACATACAGGAACTACCCTCACTTTTCATACATTAAAGAGTGTTTTTCTTTTTTAAATGGATAATGTTCCTCATAAGTCATTTAAGATCCTGTCATGAGGATATTAACTTAACAAAACGCCTTTCTAGCTTTGCTATAAAGCAGTCAGGCAGAGCCAGGCATAGGAAGATATCAGAAACTCAAACACATTCTCTCTTATGTCATGAAGGGAGAGCGTAGCAGAGCTGCCAAGTAGAGCAGAGGTATCGCCATAAAAGGCATACTGGGATTGTAGTGTGCTTTTCAGGCAGGAGTCAAAGTTTGCTGTGAAGTGTCAGTTTAAAGCTCCTGTTATGACTTATGTAGCTAGTGATGACTCAGCAATCAAATGTGCCTGTTTAAATTTCCCCTTGTGGGGATTTAAAGGATTATTCTATTCTAAATCTAAAGATGTAGTCTTTAAAAGAAGTGAAAAAGCAGGGGAAAAAAAATCAAAGAGCAAATGTGCAGATTTTCTAAACAAGAAAATGAATCTCTGCATTAACCATATGTGCACATTTCACAGAATCGTCAAAGGAGCTTGCAAAGAGAAGCTTCTCGGATGAGAGGTAAAACGTCTTCAAGCAACTTAAAGAAGTCCAGACGCTTTTCTTTGCAAGCTCCTTTGACTACGATGACCTGGATGACTGAGAACCTTCACAGACATTTCACAGAATCCACTTGAGACCTGATTTGATGATCACCTCGATCATGTGGAAGAACAGTAAACCTGACAACACCATGAAAATTTTCATGAGGTCACGAGGGACCTTTTAGATTGATGTGATCAAGGGTCCAGATTTGGTTTTAGAAGAAAAGAACTATGGTCCCATTTAACAACTAGTACATGCTCGGGCAACAGTACTGTTTGATCTCTTATTTATGGACACTGAGGGAAGAGTGAACAGATCACGAGGGGGTCCAGTTCTTCTGGATGGCTTTCAGTAAATCCCCCAATTTATCAATGCAATGGATTTCTGTTTTCTTCTTTGCAACAATGTTTCAAATCTTCTGGTCGAGTACTTTGATTCATTAAAAAAAAAAGATATTGATAAAAGGCAGAAAGGGGCTGTTCTAGTTTATTAAACAAAAAAAACAATTTAACAGGAAATGGCATCTCCAGTTGTCGGGTAGAACAGGGATGTCTGTCACCTGACTGGCCCAGATAGTAGTCAGTTTTTTTTTAATAATTGAAAATTAAATAATTAAGCAGCTGATTACTATTCCATCAACCTTGAGCTCAAACTGGTCTTTATGCGAGCCATCATCTAAAATAAGTTCGACACACTTGCTCTACGTGCTTTAAAGTAAAGGACTCACATCTTGTTGGAACTGTGCGAAGGTCTTGCGGACTCCATCTTGTAGGAAAGCCATGGCCTCTCTGTCGGGCCAGCGCTCCACCGACCTCTGCAGGCTCTCTGCTACCGTCATGTGGAGCAGCGAAGTGGAAGACGTGCCATGGACATAGCTGGTGGTGAGAGTCGGGATGATGGGCGGACCGTCCACATGGAGGCCGCTGTGAAGCAAAGAGTAAGATTTTCAGACACTGGAAGCTTTGCAAGAAAATTTAGAGGACATGATAAGATGGGGCCTGATCATTCGAAACCTTGTATGTGAGCAGCAGGATTTGAATTCAATTATGGATTTAACAGGGAGCCAATAAAGAGAAGCCAGTATAGGAAAGAAATGGTCTCTCTTTCTGGTCCCGGTCAATACTCTCACTGCAGCATTTTGGATCAACTGATGGCTTCCATTGAGGACATACCCTGGTCAAAAATGACTCCAAGGTTCCTCACAGTGTTACTGCAGGCCTGAGTAACATCATCCAGAGTAAACAGCTGGCTCGATACCATATTTCTAAGATTTTTTAGAGCAAAGTACAATAACCTCAGTTTTATCTGAATTTGGAAGCAGAAAGTTAAAGACAAAGACCTGGATGACCTCTAAGACTAATTGGTCTCCATCATCAGATTTATTAATTCTTCTTCTGGATTTTTCCTTGATTATTATCTACATGCATTAATAAAAACCAAAAGCCAACTGACCCATGAAATGAGTTAGACATTTAATCTTCTTAGGTCTCATCTGACATTATTAGCTCGGACGCTTAGAAACACTTTAAACCTACGACTAAGGATAAGGATAAGCTTTATTTGTCAGTTGCCTGCAGCTGAAATGACAGACCTAGTCGACCATACAGACAATACATACAATATAAAAACTTACATTGGGGAGACAGGTCAGGCTAGGCAGCAAAAAAAAGAAAGAAAAAAAAAGGGATAGACGGTGAAATATGTAGCATAGGGGCAAACTACAGCAGGAAGTTCAAGTGTCTGTGTACAGTTTTTAGTCTGGAACAAGCAGAAACCTGCAGGGCTGAAAAATAAAACCAATGCTGAAATACTTAAAGCCACAACTCCTCTAGTCCCAACAGAGACCCAGTGTTAAAATGTACAACTTTACAGCAGAAATACACGTTTTGTGCTGAGTAATTGCATTTGAGAGCATGAGGGTGGAATGGATGTCTGTATCTGTGTGTGCCCCTGTTTGTTTGTGTCTATATGTCTAGGGACATCTCAGGCCCTCCAAGGTATGGAGGCCCATTTACGGGTAAAGTAAACATGTTGGACATCTTTCTTTGCCTTTAGACAATAATTCTGATGACAGAAGAACCAAACGGAACAGGCGAAAAAAAAACAAAGAAAGAAAAAAGAAATACACGTTTTAAGCACACTACAAGAGCCATTATGGCCTCCATGGATGCCCCCCCCCCCCCCTTCCTTGTGAAAACCATACACTCCACAGGTTTAAAGAGATGTCACTGAGCTCGACTTCCTGACCATGTATGAGCCGATGGTCCCTTTCGAGTATTTAAATGACAAAGAATAAGATTTCTTGTGCCACACCGAGTGTCCAAGAAGTTTTTGCTGTGTTGAGTGAAATTCTGGTCAGTTATTTGTCTGTTGCTTATCACTGGTTAGCAGATCTCTCCTTATTACCCTCTTTACCAGAGTCACAAAATGAGTTCAGTCAGTGATCTGAAAACTAAGTAACAGTTTGTGTGTCTCACCAGTCCCCACAGAGCCCTGCATGCTGATTACATGTTAGTTAACCTCGGGGTTGTTAAATCCCAGTTCAACCAATTTAAAAAAAAAAAAAAAAAAAAAAAAGTGTACAGAGACAGAGAAGGGGGAAAAAAACTAAAAAGACTAAAGGTCAACAAACAAATCCACACTGGTCTGGGGCCCAGAGCTCCAGTATTCTCCCCCAAAAAACCAAACACTATTAGGAATAAACACAAGACTGAAATCAAACGGTTAAACATGCAAAGTAATTAATTGCCTGCTTTTATACAAATAAAGGTGCATGTTCTTTGTGAAACTTTTAATGATTGACCGAGGAACCAGAGCAGGATTTATAACACTTGTAAAATGTGTGTAAAAAAAACAAACTGCCTGAAATCTTACAGCTGTGTTTTAAACGCCTCTTGATTCAACAACGTAAACCTTCATCTTTTCTGTTTCTGATTTACTGGCACTAGATTACTGTAAACTAGCTGAAACACAGAGAACCTTTTGGGGGCCTCAAATCCTGGAGAGCTCCAGAGCAGCTGTTTTTGTCAGCTTTAGGAAACTTGAAGGATTTCCCCCCTTTTTTGTACCGATTTGATTCAGACTGTAGATCAGGGGTGGGGGAACTCCAGGCCTCAAGGGCCGGTGTCCTGCGGGTTTTAGATGTGTCCTTTATCCAACACAGCTGATTTAAATGGCTAAATTACCTTCCTTAACATGTCTTGAAGTTCTCCAGAGGCCTGGTAATGAATGAATCACTTGAATCAGGTGTGTGCAAGATCTAAAACCTGCAGGACACCAGCCCTGGAGGCCTGAAGTTCCCCATCCCTGCTCTAGACCTTTGACCTCCCTGGCTGCCTTTGCACACTGTGTTTGCTTACAGGTGCTTAAATGAAGGCACGATACCAAAAGACAAAATTTACTGGCAAGCAGAGATGGAACAAGCTCAGGCAGAAGAATTAAAACCAACCTAAATGAGTGCCAAAGCATGCGGTAATTGTGTGGCGAGTTTTTACTGACAGAGTGACGGGATCGATCGGTCTGAAGCATCGTAAGACAATAAGACTGGAGTTTTGTTTTGGTTTTTGCACCCCTTATATCTATATATTGTATTTTTCACTTCTGGTTTATGTTAAATATTAAACAATTTCACATGAAAATCTTATTTGTTAAATCATTTGAAGAGTTTGGAGGGACAGGGTAAAACTGGTGAAAGATTGACTGAAACGTGGCCTCAAATAACAAAGCTGAATGTGTCACAACCCAAAAAGTTACAGATCTGCTAGTTTTACATCATGTTTTTCATGGATTTAATCAATTCTGGATGTAACATAACAGCTGACTGTACAAGTTAAGCAGAGCCGGACAGTACAAGGTACATTTCTCTTCATAAAATTGCTTATGTCTAAACCTCTGCATCCTTTTAACTTTTATCTGTTACTCTTATAATTGTGTATATTGTGTATTTGTTGTACAGTGTCCTTGGGTGCTCTGAAAGGCGCTATTTTTAAATAAAATGTATTATTATTATTATTATTATTATTATTATTATTATTATTATTATTATAATAATCACAACAACGCAGGTTTGGTTTTGTTTTATTTAAAAACTGCCTTTGACTTGATTTTTATGAATCTACTGCATTACATACTTTCTGACTGCATGCAGAGATGAAGGAAGGAAGATTCAGGGCTGCTGAGCATGGGTGAAAATTCCCAAAGATAAAGAAAAGAACTTTCTGCACACTGATTAAATCAACGTTTACTGTGTCTGTTCAAAGTATCACATCGATGCAAGAGGTGGACACAGTGATCTGCATCTCTACACAATGGAAATAATGTTGATATCCGTGATTGTGAAAACAGATTTTCTTCAGTTTCTTTGATCTCCCTGACGTGCTGCACCACCGAGCCACAGGAAAACTTTCCTGCCTGTTGATCTCTCCACACAACTCCTCCATCTAAAACAACAACAACAACACACACTGCAATAATGCACACTTTGCTATGGGTTGTATTATCGCCGTTTCCAAAATCCTGGAGCGACTGTGACCACAGAATTTCCTCAGGGATTTGTGAAGTTTTCTGATTTCCTTCTGATTTTAACAGTTTTAGCTGCAAAGTCTGCGCACAAAATATCCGAGCTTGAGACAGCGCAACGCTAGACCCGAGACCACTAATCCTGGGGGTGAGTTCTGCAGACGGAAACAAAACTTTCAAGTCGATACAAACGGATGTTTCTTGGTAGAAAAGACGGTCATTTAACATACCACCGAGCGCATTAGTTTTTCTGCGGTTGATGCTATTTTGAGGAGCGTTTACTCACTTCCAATTCCAAGACCCCCGCCCAGGAGCTTTGCTTTAAAGCGAAAGCGCTTTCTCTTATTTTACCTTCCACGGCTCACTCACCGAGTGGATGTAGTTAGTCCTGGCTGGCGTGTCCATGGCCTCTGAAAAAGCTTTAAACCTCTGAAAAAAGCGCAATTGCGCATAGTTGGAGTGCAGAAGGCAACGGTGGGGATCATTGTGTGCAGCTGGCCGCGTCCGGGACACAAAGCTTGAGCTGAGGTTTTTCGTCTCCAGCAGAGAACTGAGCGACAGGCTGTTAACTCCTCTTCTGATAAGGCTCAACCCGCTTACACTCTCTCACTCGCACGTTGAACCCCTGCCGAAGTAGGTGGATCGATCCGAATATTGATAGTGTCATAGTGTAACAGGGTCATAAATCACATCTTGTTATAATTACACCGGTTACAATAGCAACTCTATTATTGGTGTTGGAAGTTAAACATGTAGCCCATTAAATTGTGTTACATAGTATGAACTAGTGTTAATGTTTTCTACACAGAGGAACTATTCAAAGCTTTAGAATTTTTTTTGAAGACCTAAGATTTTTTCGGCGTTTACAAATGATGCTAAATAAAATGATAAAGGAGGGGTTCGGCAAAACAGGAAACGTGAAAGTCTTCCCATGAACATAAAAACAAGAAAGCAGATGTAAAAGCCTGCCAAGAACATGCGGAAGTGAAGCCAAAATAGGCTTATCTGCACAAGAATAGAAACATATTTGCAAGTCAAAAATGTGGAAATATCCTTTCATAGCCCTGGAGGGAATTTGGATGAAAACACTTGTTGTTTTTAAATTAATCTGTTTATTTTATACTTGTTTTTCAGTGTTTGAACCTCGTTCTGTTCAGCCAGGTTTTTTGGTATCTTATTCCACTTATTTGGTCTCTACAGCTTTGTTTTCTTTCCATCTTCCAGTAAAAGTTTGCAGGCAAAAATCAGCTTGTCAGTGATCATCCATGGATAGAAAAGGAGGCAGCAGCAGGAGGAGATATTAACATTTAAGTGGACTCCTGCCATAACAGTCCCAGGGATTTGTGTCTCCTCTGCACTGTGGAGCTCGTAAGGAACAAAATCCAGTTTTTGATTTATATAAAAACACATCCTCTAAGTTATCCTTCAGTATACATGAGGTTTCAACATTAAACGAAGCTGACCTCCAATGAGGAAGTCTTAATAAGGAAGAGAAACGACCGAAGTAAAAAACTGGAACGGATCAGGACTCAAAAATTTCCATCAATTTTTCTTCAAAAGCAATTTTAATAAGTATAGTTTAAAAAAGTACATCAGTGAACAAAATCCACTAAAAATAATATTTCTGGAGTTTCAGGAAAAGACACTATGATTCACGGTGGAAACCACAGGTGATGATAACTCTGACAGGAGGAGTGACGAATGTCAGTGACAAAGTCTCACCTTAACAGGAGCTTCTGTTAGAGCGAGGGCTTCTTTAAGGAGTTTAACCCGTGATTCACAGCAAAGCTTTAACACATGGAGCACAAAAGGCAGTGAGAAAAACAGTCCTTGACATTCAGAGCACACCAACACTGAAGCCCTCCATCATTTTAATTGCCTTAAAATGATGGAGGGCTTCAGTGTTGGTGTGCTCTGAATGTCAAGGACTGAATCAGAAAACACTTCATTTTAGAGGACGACCTCTAAATCTGAGTCACTTTATGTCATGACCGTTCTGCTGCCATGTGGAGTATTCATATTTATTTGCATTGTTTACTGGCAGGAAACCCCACATTTTTCCTCTAATACTGCCAATAAATTGCATATATGAACTATACTCTCAAAATGTAGTTACCCATGGTAGCTAAAGGTCATGATTATAATATTCTCTCCACTTCAAACGTTTCCTCCCAGATAAATAAACGAGGATGGACGAGTTGAGCTCCTCTGACCGACCAAACATTGCAGTAACACTTCTGCCGTTTGAAGTTTTCTGATGATGAACAGTTCATTTCTCATGATACAAACAGGTAAACAACATCACTTCTTCTTTGTCTAGAAACGAAAGTATTTGTGCGACGAAAGCACGAGCAGGTCATTGGCTGTCCTGAGAGAACAGCTCCTCCTTCAGACGATAGTAACGCCCTTTTTTGGCCATCAGCTCACTGTGCGTCCCCTCCTCTACGACCTCGCCGTTCTCCAAGAAGATGATGTGATCAGCCTGCTCCACAGTCTTCAGCTGATGAGCCACGACCAGCACCGTCCGGCCACGAGCAAAAATCTCCTTCAGCACCTGAACACAGAAATATGAGGCCACTTCACAAACACAATTCTTTTGTGGACCTCTTCCCCTCTTTGGCTGCAGGTAGTGGTTGTGTTTATTATCAGTTTATCAGCTAAATACTTTCTGGATTAACTGGTTAGTCTTAAAAAAATCAACTTTACAATAATACTAAACTCATAAAACCCTAAAAAATTCCAAAAAGCTTTAGGTTTCCCTTCGACCTGCCTCTGATTCAGGTGTGCAGAGATATCTTTGGGCTATTGTTTTCCATGTCAAGACTGGGGGTGTTGCTGCTTTAAGCTTCTGTGTTATTTCTATTCTAATTTATAGTTACAAGTTTAGCCCCTTCATCTGATTGGTTGCCACTCATAAACAGATGGGTGGGGCTTCTGCACTCACAGCCAGAGCTATGTTCATTCAAGTTCCAGCAACAGGCCCATAAAATTAGAAAACTGTCTTATAGTAATAGGCATCCACACTATTGAGTTCCTGTTTCTCTTTATTCTTTATTTTTCTTTTTCAAGTTGCTTCCGTACGTTTTTTTGGATGTTAACTACTCCCTCAGTTTTCAGCCAATTTTCTCCGTTCAAACTTTAAAAAATTCTGCTCTTTCTGGCTATGACTTTTGGTGCTCATAACTTCTATACTTTTTGAGATATTGAATTTTTTTTGCAATATTTTTTGCCCATTTCTGCCATATTATCAGTGGCCTCACTGATTTTCCTTGCCGGGTTGACCTGTGTTTTAGCTCAGTGAGTTGAGCATCCGTTCTCAGACTGGAAGGCCTGGGTTCAAGTCCCGCTTATGGCAAAATTTCTTTCAGTTAACAGTTAAACTTTTTTAAAACTCTTTTCAGCACAATTTTCAGTTTTTTCACCACTTTTCAGCACAAATACCAGCTTTTTCAGCTGTTTTCAGCAAAAACCTATTTTTAGCAGAAATTCTGCTGATTGAACTCTTTTCAGCAAAATTTTCAGTTTTTTCTGCTGTTTTCAGAAAAAAACTATTTTCAGCAGAAATTCTGCTGATTCATCTCTTTTCAGCGCAACGTTTTGCTTCTTTACCTCTTTTCAGCAGAAATTCTGCTGCTTCATCTCTTTTCTGCAAAAGTTTCAGCCTTTTCACCTCTTATTAGCACAAATCTCAGCTGTTTTCAGAAAAAAACTCTTTTGAGCAGAAATTCTGCTGATTGAAATCTATGCAGAAGAAATTCTGCTGATTGAACTCTTTTCAGCAAAATATTCAGAGTTTTCACCTCTTTTCTGCCCAAATTCTGCTTATTCACCTCTTCTGAAACATTTTCAGCCTTTCCACCTTTTATCAGCACAATTCTCAGCAGCTTCTGCTCATTTCAGCACAATTGTCAGTCTCTCCACCTCTTCTTTGTGAGAATGAGCTAAATAGCAGCCCTTAGACCAGGAGGGCCAGGTTCGAATCCTGCTCAGGGCAGTTTTTTTTTTTTCTCAACTTTTTCAGCTTTTTTCGGCATACATCTTCAGCGTTAAGGCATCCACACAGCATTTTCGCAGGAAATGCAAATTTTTCTAGTTTCAAATGTGGCTCGCTCATCTTCTCGATGAGCGAGCCACAGGTCAGGAGAGATGCTTTGAGCACAGCCCTGAGTTTATGTTTAGATCACTTCCTGTAACCCCTATTTTGACCACGTGCACTATGAGCTCTGTCATTTCTTAACAAACCTCACACCTACAGAGCAAACACCAACTGATACGACTCTGGAGTGAAGGACGCGAGCTGACAAGTTTCCAAACCTGAAGGCGGTGGATCGGGTGATGAGAGGGACCAGGGTGAGACTGTCCTGAGTCATCTGGGGTGAACATACTCACATCAGGTGTGGGCCACTGTGTGGATTAATGGATTTGCAACCCCGTGACTTTGTCCACTTCCAAAACAAAATAACTTTGAAGGATCTGCATTTTGACACATACTAGAGGTACAAGTTCAGGTGCACTTCATCAAAGAGATTAAAAATCATGATGGAAGCGGTCCAGACTCGCCTGAGAGGAACAGGAGACCAGCCAAATCTAAATCAGGGGAGGTTTGCTTTTTCTTTTTGTGTCATTGGCCCACTGCCCAAACTTTCTCATCGCCAGATATGTAAGAGCAGCTGCTTGACTCACACCCACACACAGAGAAAACCCATTCACGCTTCTTGCATGCAGGATTTCCTTGTTTGGTCACCGTGAGGAAAGCTGAGGGTCGTATGGAAGTTTCTGAGCTTTATTTTTATATACGTACTGAATGCTGCGCCTCGACATCCAGTTTACTGGTTGCTTCATCCAGAATGATGACCTGCGGGTCTCGAACCAGAGCTCTGATCACGGCGATGCACTGCTTCTGTCCTCCTGCAAGACGACCCCCACCTTCTCCTACATCTGAGGGGACAAACAACACAGACCAAGGTTACAGTGGAAAACATGCACCTGCTTCAGGTTTTTCCATCACAACTTTACAGTTAATCATTACTGAAACATAGCTCGTGGTTTACCTGGCTACCAGCTTCCAGCTGGATATTTTACAACTGTAAAATCTGACTTTCCTTACTTCACATCTGTCAGAAAAAGTTAATATTAACTTTCATAAACCTATCTGCAGCTCACCATGATCTATTTTAAACATGTGCCTCTGTACTTGATTATTTTGTCAACTGACTTGAGCATTTTCTCCTTGTTAGATCACCTCTGTAGCTGTCATATATTTTTATTTCCTGATGTAATGAATGTAATGAAAAGAAAAAACACACACAAGGGGCTTATAAGAGAAATATCTCACTGCAATATGCAGTATGAGTAGATAGAGAAGTAATGTAAAGAAAGGCAATCAAGCAAAAGTAAACAACATGAATCTGAATTTTTCCATGTTGTAGGTATGTACTCATTAATAACACTCTTCAAATTTCAGTGATTATTTTCACCGCTGTGGGCAAAGTTAATATGCAGAAGCGTGCTGGTCTTTCAGGGGTGGGATTTCGTTTTCCCAAGGGGTCACATGATAAACTGGGACTGCTGTGGACCAATAAGCTGAACTCAGTTCGTCTCAATGTTAATTTTATCTCTTTAAAAGCTACTGTTATTACTTTTCTGCTCTACTCCACATTCCTGGAAACTGAGGACATTTGTCTTCAAAATAAAAGTTGTGCATTAATGACACATTTCAAAAGGAGCAACAGACAATTATGTCATATAGAAAAGACAAGCAACCTGCTCGAGGTTCACAGTGCCAGCGGTTACCAGGGGCTCACTGACAGCTCTTTAGGCTTTTGATTAGCTTTAGCAACAACTCAGAACTGGTCAGGTAATGCTCATTTTTCCACTGTAACCAGTGGTTGGCAGACAGTTGCCAAGTGGTCTCTAGACCCGTGTGATTGAGGTGAGGCACAATACCACAGATGGCTCTGTACCTGTGTCGTACTCGTTCTCCATTTCAGAGATGAAGTCGTGTGCGTTGACATTATTTGCAGTTTCTTTCACCTTCTCGATGCCGCAATCCTGCAGGCCGTATTCAATGTTGTATCTCAGGGAGCCAGAGAACAGCACGGGATTCTGGGAAACCAGGGTTACCTGCACGAAGAAAGGATTAATGTGGTTTCACCATTTAAACAATTAAAGTAAATAAGCTGACGCGTCTCACAAGAACAAAACCTGAGAGTCAAAGTTTTGTTGGGCTACATGTGGAAAGAAGGAGGTTCACTGTCCACGTGCTATTTTAAGATCTAGACCTACTAGTAAATCAAATACACTTACACCCTCGTCCCCAGAACTGGTCCAGCTGCTCCAGTCAAACAAAAATCTTCCAGCCTCAAAACTCTGAAGAGTGTTTGAGCTGAAGACAAGACTAGACACGGCAGCTTTCCAAGCAAGAAAAGCTTTTACAGAAACCCTCTGACGACCTCTTTGTGTCATTCATTTGAGGAACCGAGGTCTGTGACTTGAAGCTGATGTTAGATTAGACCCACAGTTTTAAACATTAACTGCATCTATATCTAACATACGATTACATGTTTGCATCAATTAAAGACACATTAAGTACTGAGATCATATGTACCAGGAGCATCCCTACATTATTTGATTTAGTACAATGATTTAAGCTGTACAATGAGCCGTCTGTACCTTTTGATGGAAATATTTGTGTTTGTAAAGGTGGAGCGGCTTTCCATCCAGCAGGATCTCACCCTCCTGGGGCTCATACAGCCTCTTCAGGAGGCTGACACAGGTGGTCTTTCCACTGCCGGAGGGACCCACCAACGCCGTCATCTTCCCTGGCTGCAGCTCCATCGACACTGACTGGAGAGAAGACGTCAGTGCAGCATTCATAAATCTGTCCACCTCTCACAAATTAATGATTAACACCATTCCAACAGTGACACTGTAGGATGAACACAACCATCACTGTAACACTAGGAAACTGTTACCTTCAGGGCAAGTTTCTCTTGATATTTGAAGGTGACATTTTGGAAAACAATTCTTCCCTGCAGATTGTCAGGAGCTAAATCTCCCTCCTCCTTACACTTGGGTGTCCTGTCCAGGTAGCTGAACACTTTGGAAATCACTCCAACTGTGGCCACCGTTTCACCATAGCAGTACAAAATCTCCTGCGACATAAATAACCCGTTGAATATCAAAAACAGGCACTACATGTTAATAAATATCCAGAATGATTCGGCTTACCCTTAAATTGACTGACATGGGCTTCTGATACAAGAAGAAGGACACAAGACTGCCGATGCTGAGCTTTCCGGACGAGATGAGAGTGCGGGCCTGTAACAGCATCAGTATCTTTATCCCCAGAGACACCAGCTAAATAAAGAGAGTTTGGAGAGGAGGGTTACTTGCGAAGGAGCTAAAAAACAAACAAAGCAGGATCCATTATCATGTCAGCACATATCAAATACTGGGGAAATACTAAAATGCTTTAAGAAACCAGGGTACCGTTTCTTCTTGGTGCTTAAATATTAGCACATATGCAGTTAGAGCTGAGAATGAAACATGTTCCCTTGCTTGTAACATGACTGTCGCCTTACCCTCCGCACTAGGAGAAAGACTGAACTGTAGATTCCTGAACGTCTCTTGACTACGCGCATCTGCGCCAGAGCCTCCTGATATCTCCTGATTTCGTCTTTCTCGGCCTTGAAGCTGCGGACGGTTTGAATCCCGCTGACCGTCTGGGAAGCCAGGTCTGCATTCTGAGCTTGGCAGTCCTGAATCTGCTCTTTCAGCTCCTGTCAGACAACAAATCAGGATCAACAAATAAAGTCTTCATGACTCCCACTTTTAATATCCTTGATTCTTTCCAGCTGCAAACATTTTTCTTCCTGTCATCGAAAAAAGATAAAGAAAAGTCTGGCTGTTTTTTCTTCCTTTTACACCTACCTTATACAAGGTGCTGTATTTGTTTTGCACTACAGCTAAGAGTGGCATCTCTATGCAGGTGAGCACAGTGAGCTCCCAGGACAGGCGTAACATCACTACCAACATGAGGAAGGTTTTTACTGTGCTGCGAACCACGGCGTTAGCATTCAGCGCTACCGTGCGGCCCATCCTGTCCACGTCAGAGTGCAGGCGGGAGGAAAGACGACCTGGATGGTGAAACAGAGAAAAGGACAGAGTTCAGTAACCGCTTAAATCTGCACAGCTTCAATGTTTGTTTTAGATTATGAGGCTTTTTAGACGCTAGTTTGTCGGGCCAATTGCAGTTTAAGATGACGCTCCATTTACCGAAGGTTAAATCAGCGTTAATATTTTCATTAGGGGAACCTTTGGCATTGTTGACCCTGCAAATTCATGCAGTCCCTAAATATCTTAATAGACATGTCGTGCTCCTCTCACCGGGGTTGTTATCATCAAAGAACTGCACTTCCTGCTTCAGGAGGGTGTGAAACAGCAAATGCTTCAGCCTCTTGTTCAGTCTGGCCAAGGTGCACATAAATATACCACCTCTCATGCCAGAGAAGAGCGCGCTGTTAAGATGGAAAGACAAAAAAAATCAGAGAGATGCCAAGTAAATAAATGTTCTTCCTACAAACATCTGAGAGACAAAGAAATGGTGGGAACAGTTTTGGTTCATCACCTTCCGAGAGAAATGAGAACCAGCTCTCCGAGCGCATAACCGAAGCCGGCTTCAAGTACTTTACCACTCAGCATATCAATGACCTTCCCCTGATACAACGGGATAAACGTATCACCTGTGAGGAAAGATGAATGACAGGTACAAAGGTAAACAAGGACAAAGTCAACAAATTTATTAAAAACTTATTTCGAAAGCAGTATTAAACCGTAGTGAGTATTTAAGGACATGTAGTGTGTGGTGGAAATCACATTTGTTACTGACTAGGTTATGAGTGCTGATGATAGACCGTATATAAAGGACAGACTGTGCATTTTTAAGCCAGCCCCCTCTTTGTAGGGGTTTCTTAGCAGAAGTGACAAATCTTGGATGAGCAGGTGGAGTCAGTGTACAGGTGCCGGGACATGCTGCAGGCACGAAAAGTGCTGTCATGGTGAAATCATCTTGCCCAGCCTATTTTTTTAAAATGCCAAAACCTGCACGTGGACCTTATAAAACATGCTAATGTTCACATAACTCGTCTCTCGTATTGATTTGCCCTTTTGTGGACATAAACGAATGGTTCAAATCTGTGCTGGTCTTTGGAACAAATATTCCAACGTGGCTAATTCTGCCATCCCAGCACACAGACTCAGCAGCAGGAATCGATGGTTTTACTCTATCAGTGAACAATGATAGGAGAAAATCTGCTCTCACAGTCTAATTTTTACTTATATACTGTGTTTTAGAGAGGATTTGTAGACTCAAAGGTCCCTTCTCTTCCAGCTGATTAGAAAAAAACCTTAAACAGAGTAAAAGAGAAGTTTTGTTTACTTCTCTGAATTAAGTAACATGCAGGACCTTTCAGGTCTAACAGGATTTGGAATCCAGGAAGAAAAAGACAAATACATACATTCAAGGCCTCCTAACCTATAAACAAACTTCTGCAGCTTCTGTTTCCACTCTGATGCACACAGAACAGCAAGTCCGGTCTCTTAGAAATATTTTATGAGGGAGTGCTTGCTAACAAGCTTGCCCTCCACCCTCTGATCCTAACACGGCTACTTCTGCCTGCATGTTTCTGATCCATAAGTCTTACACTGTAATAAACACATGTGCTCTATCTAACACACTATAAAATGGGAATGTTTTATACTTACAGATGACTCCTAAGATGAGGAAACCGAACGCTGCGATCAGGTAGAGAGTGTCTGGTTTGAAATATTTTAATGTCCTCATAAGCAGCCCACTGGTATCCAGTTTGACGCTGTCCGTTTTTGTTTTTCCATTCCCACTGAGACCCTTTTCCCAAATTAAACAGGCCAGAGATGAGGCCATCGGGCCCAAGAGGAGCATGCTGAGATTGGGAGATGGGCCCGAGTAAGGCTCAGATGGAGATGCTTTAAGGAAGCGTCCACTTTCAAACACGGGAGGAAGAAGGCAAAGGAGCGCCACCAACCTGTGGAGGACAGGCTGGGGCTTTCCATCAGTCAACACAGAGGTGAAAACATGGAGGAAAACCCATTTTACAGCTCCAAAGGCCCACACGCCTTCCAGTCCACCACAGCTGGAGCAGTCGAGCAGCAGCAGCCCGGTCCACATCGATGAACCCAGAACTGCATCGAAAACAAGGACGAAAAATCCTGAGGCTGCCACATCCGTCATTTTACCCTCGGTTGGCGGTGAAAACGCAGGAGGCTCAATCGGATCCTACAACAGCAAGTATTACAGTCACTCAGAAAAGATGTGTTAAAATCTAGATTTACTTTATCAGGAAAACAATTATATTTCCCAAACGTGTGTCTTTTTGTAAAATATTTAACTATTAATCCCAATCATCTCAATGACAGTGGAAACTGCCAGAGGGGGAAAATCGGGCAAACAGGACTTAAGGTTCAGAGTTAACTATTGCAGGTGTGAGCAGCTCATAGTGGGAAGGTGATTCTTTTGAACTTCACCGTTCTGATTGGTTGATTTGAGTATCTTCTTTTTCTCTCTCTCAGGAAAATAGTTAAATCAGATTGAAAAGCTTCTACTTCAACCAAAAACCGTTCATACAGGAAGCAAACGGCCATTACCTTCAAGGTGAGCGACTAACAAGGAGTGCACAGGAAACCACTGACTGGCATATGACCTGGTAGTAAATACTACATGGAGCCCGGACTGTCCACTAGTGGCCAACCATCATCTGCAAAGCAATGCATGATGAGTTAATTGGTCCCTGTGTAAATGGTCCTTAACATTTTTCCTTCCACAAGAAGATGAAAATAGAAACGTAAACACTAAATAGACATTTTCTTTATTAATTTCTATCTGGTTTCGTTTAGTTTCATTTAGTTTCTAGTGTTTGCTTAATTTGTTTCATCTTCTTATTTTTTTTTTTAATTAATTATTGTAGTATGAAGGGTATTTGTCAGCACTGAAGCTGTTACAGTTAACTAAAACAAACTAAAAAATTGCAACTAGTAGTGAAAAAAAAATTTTTAGTTAGTGGAATAAAAATAATAACTAGAATTTGGAAAACGAGAACTTTATGCATTTAAAAATGTAAATGTGATCACATTTCCAACAAGCAGCAGAAAGTTGGTGTGCAACTAGCTCATGTGCATGAGATGTTTACATGATATTTAGTGTTTCTAGCTCCTCTACAGTCTTTAGTACTCAGAACCTGCCAGTTATCAACTGCCTCCTCTGCTACTTCGATACAAGTGGCTGATGAGGACATATCTAATCTGTTAATCTTCATCACAAACATTTAAATAAAAAAGGAACCATTCTCCGCAAATGAAGTTTCCTATCAGTGGTCATGCATCGGTCTGTAAAGCCTGACACACACACAGAAGCTGGAAACTAGATCACATAGGTGTACGTTTAAATTCACATCTCTCCATGTAATTCTGTTTTAAGACATTCTATCTCATTGGTACATAATTTGCGCAAGTTTAATGTGTGTATGTATGACTGTGTGTGTGCCTGAATTACTTTTGGTTAATTTAGGACCTTTTGCTACTGTGGCCCAACATTCATTTAAGTGGTTTTATAAGAACATAAATATCGATAGAAAATATCAGAGAAAATAAAAAGTAAAACTGAACTGAAACTAAACCTTTCCTATTCCAAAATGGAAGGATCAAATCTGGCAACAGAGTGAAACTAGCGTAAACTGAAACTAAAATTTTAAAATTAAAAAAAGGTAAAGTAATATGAAATTTTATACTGTAATAACACTAGTCAGGAGCCTAATTTTTCATGACTTCAGAGGAGAGATTACAGTACAAACACAGCGCTTTGTGAAGCATTTGGCTCACGATCATGAGGTCATCCTCAAGCCTCAAACATCTGGACCAAAACCTCACCTGAGACGGTGTAATAACAAACTGGACCAAACTATAAAAGGCTAAAAATAACCACATTTCCTCTCTATTTGTTATACTTTGTGTCGTTTTTTGGTTTCAGTTTTTGTTTATTTACACCCACTCTCGCAGTATTAGGGTTACTCTCAACAAATATATCCTTAATCACTGAATAAAATATGCAAAAAAGTAAAAATATAGGTCCTGCATTTTTTATTTAATCTACTCTAAGTACCACAGAGACACATTTTGTGACTCCGGGGATAAAACGGTGCTGTTTTTCAAACTGTCTACATCACACTTATGGAAAATATGAGCAAAACGTTAACACTAATATCTGTTATAGTTATATTAACAAAGCCTTACAGATATTTAATGCAACTGGAGCATAAAATATATCTGCAGCTGCTGGTTCTCATTGTAGCTTTCTTAATTGAGGTGGTAACTTCAGTAATAGGCCGTTTAGGTTACCTGCTCTCCTACCTGCCGTTTCACATTTACCTGTGTATACACCTGTGACGCATTAAAATGTATTTAAAATTGAGTTAATCGGGATTGATTTAGATTACCTACCGTATATCTCTCTCCTCCACAGAGCACAGCTAGCTTAAGTGTCTGCAGCACCCGCTTCACTTTTACTTTCACTTTCATTTAGCTGACACCTGCGCGGCTCAGACCACGTTAAAAAAAAAAAAAAAAAGAGCGACATTACACAAAATATCAAACTCTGTCCTCATGTCTGTTCAACTATCGTTTTTGTACCACGAATCAACGTTTGTGGGACAGCTGTGGAAAGTTTTACACTAAGAAAACGGCTCATTTCACACATTGGCCACAAGATGGCAGCAGTTTGCGTCGTTGCTTATGCTGCTGGAAACTACTTCCTCCCTTTCACAATAAAGGCACGGCGGTTTGTTTAATTGTCTGTGTAGGAAAGATTTACACCCTTTTGACAGTGTGACACTAATTTTGGCAAAAACTCTTAAAAAAATGTTTTTACATGAAAGTTAGGTTTTATATATTTCATATGACAGTTTACTGGTGAAAATTCCCATTTTTGCATTTTCTAAAAATAGTATAATACATAAAAGCATAATAATAACATTACACATGATTCTTGTAGCATAACAGGGGACACTTGGATGTCATTTTCTTATCATATTGCCTGGCCTTTACAGCACAAGTCAGATCCCAGTTTTTTATATTAATTTAGACAGACAGACAGACACTAGTGCAATTTTACCAGCATCAGCAGAGACCGATCAACCATTTTTGAACAGTTGATCATAAAATGTTGACACCAAACTTTTTGACCATGAAAATTTTTTTTTGTGGAATTTATTAATTCTTATAAGAAAATATAAAATCAGTGTCAACCCTTTCATACTATAAGAAAAAATAAACAGTATACAGGCTTATATTTGATAATAAAGCCTTGTATTACATCCATGTTGATATTTTTTGTTATTTTTGTTCTAGTTTTTAAACAAGCACTTATGAAAACAAGTTTGAAGAGAACACATATAATATAGTTTTACTTTCTCCTCAGCATGACATTCAATGATTCTTGCACATAGAGAGAGGACCAAGTTCAGCAGGTATCATATGCTGTGGAGCCCTAAGGACTATATTAAGGGTATTATAGTGTGTAAACACACAGTGTCACTGATTGGGCCAAAGTAAAAATGTCAGCAGAGAAACAGAGTTTCTCCCAAGTGTCTCTTATCCATTTTTATAATTTTATTAGGTATAAAATCAAATGGTCTTTTTTCCTAGTAAGATCAAACTTTGACTGTTTCCACTAATTTATTGGGCACTTACCAACAACTGCTGGGCTTCAGGAGCTTAAATCCCTCTCAAACCTTTTTCAGTATACTTCAAATAAATACGCACCAATATTATGTGTACTAATAAAAAATAAGAAGAACATTAGTTCTCAGTCTGAGAGGCTGTGTTTTATTCTCCAATAATAACCGAGGCACGTAAAAATACATAAAATTAAAAAATTGAAAAAAATCCCAAGAGACATCTCTGATATTCAAACATTTATTTTCCAGAATCATAATATATAAATAAAGAATTTATAATAAAGTTATTTGAATTAAAGCAAGACAAGCATCTAAAAATTACTAAAATCCTCTGTTGGTGCTTACATCTTTGTTTACTGCAATACAGTTTATACCTGAAAAGTGTATTCAATACTCTGTTATAATAGCTTGTACTTGTAGTGTGAGCTGTGATCAGCGCCTTTGAAATATTCCTTCGAAGAAATGTTTCAAATGTCTGACATGAAAAGCGAAACCATCTGCTTCTTTGTTTCTGAAAGCACGTGAAATTATCAGTGTGGGTAATTTTTACGAAACAGGCAGCTATGTAAAAAGGCACTGTTGCATTGAGGAATGAAAAGCAAGCACAAGAAAAGAAAAACATCATTAATTCACTGCTATTACAGTACATGTTAAATTGCTATATATGACTCTGAAGTGCAGGCAACAATTTTCTAGGTCCATGTTGAGTGAACCAAACAGCTCAGCAAGGTGGGAAGAAAATGTATGATTCTTCTTTAAAGAAGCCAAAAATAATAAAGTAATATATCGTTTACTACACCTTGTTAAAATTCCCTCTGAGGTCTAAGCACCTCTAAACACAAAGCTCCTGTTTATTCCTGAAATGCAGAATCTGGGTCATTTCTCACCATCGATGATGACTTAGACCTCACAGGGCTATCAGTCTGCTTTCCTTTTCATCTTTATCATTCCTGAAACGAACCAACCACTAACAAGAATAAAAGCAACAATAAATTCATGCTACAAGTCTGATATAGCTCCACTGTTTCACAGTTCATTCATTGCCACGAGTATGTATTCATCCGCAGCTGAAAATAGACCCAAACAAATACGGTACTTACTCCCGCTAAAAAACAAACAAACATTTCATTAAAAAGAAAAGAAAAAAAAAACGACAGCAGTGATTCGGCGCTTTCTACGAACAAAACCGGACTTGTAAAGTATAGTTGTGGTTTATTTTAAAAGATATAAATTTTGAGTTTCGCTCAGACCGCTCCTGGTAATTAGCTTTTAAACAAGCTGAACATAATCGGTATGGCTGTTCTCCAGGTTGGCAATGCCGGCATGTGATGCTGCAGTAAGTAATCAGTTGTTATCAAACACGAGACTGAGTACGGGATGCATTGAACTTAAATTTAATAAGGCAGAGGCTTTAATATTGGGAACTGTGTGTTTATCAGTGTTTTTGTGCTGTACAGACATAAATCAGGTGAGCACTGACCAACAGGTGCGGCTTCTCAAGAGTTATTTTGGCGCACAGCCAACACCAACAAAGGTCTAACCTTAAAATGATTTAGATGAATGAAAGGCTGGAGTTACAGCAGGACACATGAACACCATGTCAGGCACTGCACATCATGTAAACTGAATAACTGCACATAAATTTCAAAAATTCTTAAACTTCACATGCTGTGGAAATATCCTGACTTCCTGCCTTTCCTGTGATAGTTTCCAGTGAATAAGTGAAGGAGAATAGATGGAGTTTTTCAATACAGCTGAAATATAGCTAAAGTGGCAACTGATAAAACAGTTGCGTGCGCAAACCAATAACGCATTAAACTGAGGTGTTGTTTAAATTTTCATCCATTCATTTATTTTCTTAATCACTTATCAAAGTACACCTTCTACAGGTCACCACAAACTCACATTCAGAGCTACAGCCTTTTTTTATTTAGCACCAGTCATGTTTAAAAGTATTCACACCCCTGAAATTATCTGCCTTAAACCATAAAAGTGTCACGACACTCTGCTGTGCAGCTTTCGCTTAGTTTCACTGACACGGAAGGGCATTAAAGCGCTTCACGCCCCTGTTTACTCTGGATTAGGTATCAGTGATAAAAATGTGTGAGCGACAGGTCTGACTGTGCTGTTCACATTGCCATTAAAGTACACGGTGTTCAGTAATCTGTGAGTACTTTACGAAAAAACATGAAGTCCAAATGTGAAAAGCTTTTCTATGATTGTTAACATCAATGTGTATAGTGCAGTCTGCTGGCTTAATCCTCAGGCTATAACAAATTGTTGGTTTTGGTCTTTTAAGATGTCTTTATAATGTCATAAGTACAAAATAAAAACAACCCTGATCCATTAAAGGGGACCTATTCTGCTCATTTCTGGCTCCTTATTTTTATTCTTTTACTCTCCCAGAGTAGCTTTGCATGATTCACAATTCAAAATAATCCTCATTTATCTTAGTGGGCTTTTCTGCTGCCCCTCAGCTCATCCTCTGTCTCAAACCAGGTGTTTTAATTCCTCTCCTGGTAAGCCAACTTTCTACTGATTGGCTGGAAACTGAAGTGGGTGGGGCTTCTATGCTCAAAACCGCAACTCAGTTCTTGAGACTACTTTCAGGCTATCCCCTCTAACATCATACTTAAAGTAGAAATGGTGTTTCCCACAGAATAAAAATCTATTCTTGGTTTTGTTGAGAAAGAGGTGAAAGGACGCCGTCCTAAACTGATAAATAAATAATATCAATCACACTTTGAGATAGAGGTGGGCGATAGAAACGATATACGATAGAAACAATATAAATTTGGCCAAGATAGATGTAGGATGCAGCTGAGTTTTGGACCCAGATTACTCCGCGAAGCTCCTCACTACGGCAGCCGTAATGCTCTGACAATCCATCAAGCAGTGCGGCTTACCAAAGTTGTACTAAAACATTTTTAACAGATTTCTGCAGCCAAAATCGGTTCGAGGTCAGTAAGCACAACCAGAATTCATACATAAGGCACACTCTCGATTTTAAGTGTGCCTTATAGTGTGGAAAATACGTTATACAGAAGAAAAGAATATATCATGATATACATAGTTACCGCACATGCTTCAAATTATATCGCGATATGAATTTTAGGCCATATTGCCCAGCCCTACTTTGAGACATTAAATACCGAGCCATCACCTGGCTCTCAAGAAAGTTCCTCATCCCACAGAGGAATGGTCTACAAAGAGGCGCCCACACAGAAAGCAGAGACTGAGAAATTGAGTGACGTCGAGCGACTTCTTGTGAAGTTTAACTTTGCGGTCAATGATTAAAGCAACTGCTGAGACAAGAGTGAGAATGCAGAATAGACTGATACGAGAGGTGATAGACGCAGTAGGTGGACAGAAGTGCTGAGCCACCTACACATTATACCTACAGGAGCTGCTAGATGCCGTGAAGCTCCTGGTGCACAGCTGTTGTGCTGATGTTAATGCCAGGGAGGTTTGGAGCTCGCAGTATATGCCTCAGCACCCAGCAACCCCATTCTGTAACTGTACGTGGTCACATGGCTGAGCTGCTGTGGTTCCTAAAGTTTTCCACTTTGCAATTATATCACCTAAACTTGACTGTGGAATAGTTAGGAAGGAATCTTGTTACAGGACAACTCTGGAGTGCACTGAGCTCATTCTTTCACAAATGTTTGTGAAAGCAGACTGCATGACTGGGTGCTTGATTTTATGCACCTGTGGCAAAGCAGGGCCCATAAACTCTACATTAGAGAGTTACCTAGGCAAACAGAGCGAATGTCCTCTAGTGACCAACTGTCGACTAGAGCTGCCCCTCGGGGCTGTGAAAGAGCTCCAGAGCAGAACTAGTACCAACCTCCTGTCAGAATAATGCTTTGACCAGCTTGCCTGTAGAGAAAGGACTAGAGCTAGCTGTTTAACAGCGATTGAAATGTCAAAATAAGAGTGAGGGGCTTGATAGTCATGTTAGATGGCTGTAAAAATAAAAAAAATAATTGCAACATATACCTGTGTTGCACACCCAAGTGAAGTCTAGGTGTGGGAAACACTGTTCGAAAGATCTGGATGAAACTCAAATCTTTTGGTCATTGGTTTCGGCTGTATTTAACAACTATTCACCACTGTAACATGACAGGAAATAGAAAAAAACATAACATGTCCCTCTTGATAAGGCCTCACTAGGTTGCTGCACCACAATGTTTCCCACTGATATTACTGCACCGTCCCCTTCCTTTCTGTTTCAAAGCTCAAGAGTATCTACTCTCTGTGTCTCTAAGCTCATCGTACACTAACACACCATTGAAAAAAAAAAAAAAACTGTTCCAGCAAACAACTACTAAAGATTTGATTTCTCTAATGAGGGATTATGTACGTATCTTGGCTTATTAGAGTGATATACCTCATGTGTGATAGATTGTGTAGATAAAATCAGCAGCATTTGACAATAAACAGTACAATCACGTCGTGGTTTTTAAGTGCACATCTCTTGATGCAACCTTGGTCAAACAGTGCAAACTCTTCGTTAGGGATGGGTACCGGTAGGTTCTGACATAAACGGTAGTAACCAGACCGAAAAGCAGCGCACATTTCGGTGCTTTTTTTTCTGAGCTGTGATACACTTCTTCTCTGCGTGAGTAGCTTAACGTTGTTCGTGTGTAATTTACGTTGAGTAGGCTAACCACGTTATTACATTAATGCATGTAAGGTGAACTAGCAAACATCATCATAGCTACATGCGGCTGTCTTCTTGTTTGATGGCAGATACTCCCTTCACCCTGGCCAAAAAGGCTAAAATGACCAAAGAAAAAGTGGAAAACAGTTAAACATTTTTTTGGACAAAGTTTGTGTTTTTTTCCATTGTTTAAGCACTGCTTCCAGCCAAGAGTGATACCATATATGCCCTATAGCTGCAGAAAAGGCTAACATTGTTATCTTTTTACAAAAAAAAACAGCTAAACATGAGAGGTTTTTGGACCAATTTTGTGTTCTCCATTCTTTAAGCACCGGTTTGAGCACCGTTTAAGCACCGGCACCGTTTCAAAAGTACCGGTTTGGCACCGGTATCGGATAAAACCTAAACGATACCCATCCCTACTCTTCGTACTATTTGTTCTGACTTTTATGGTGCTCCAGATGTTAGGATGTGTGGCATCTTTCAGAAAAATAAACCTCGACACATCTGACGCACCAGGCAAGCGGCCGCAAATATTAGGAATCATTTGCAGAACAGTCTGACCGAAGGTGTGATGTGTGCTAAAAGGTGACACACAGTGTAAGCAGGTTCAGACGCTGGTGATATACTCCGCCCCGTTAGCTGAGGCCTTGTCTTTATCTCCCTCTGTGGACACGCTGCTGTATTGGCAACCAGGAACGATGTCAATCGTGGGTGCCGCCGGGTCGGGAGCCGTGGGTGGCTTCACCTGATTCAGCGCCTTCCTCTCCTTTTTATCCAACCAGCAAAACGACACCATAAGGAACACGGCGGATGAGGCAACAACGGCACTGCAGGCAAAAAAAACATGGAAATAGTGGCCCGTTCTGTCTACCAGGATTCCTGGAAATAAAGAAAACATCAACAGTGTCAGCATTTTGACTCATGATAGCTTCTCGTCAGAGACGTCCAGAAATCCTTGGCGGTTTTTCTTGGCTAAATCTGTTGTACTAATCTTGCTTCATAGTGCAGTCCTCATAAGCGCAAACCTGTGGAAAATCACTGACCCAGAGCTTACATTTGTCATCCCCAGGGCAACTGTGGCTACAACTGTAGCTTGACTCCACCAGTGTGTGAATGTGAGAGTGAATGAATAGTGGAATTGTAAAGCGCTTTGAGGGCCCCGAAAAGCGCTATATAAATGCAATCCATTATTATTATTATTATTATTATTATTATTATTATTATTATTATTATTAGAGGTCAGTGTGATATTTGTTCACAGGCAAGTTCTCTATTCAAATCAGCATAATATATTCTGACTCCACCAAAAAAAAAGAAAAAGAAAAAAAAGACATCTTTTCAAACTGTGTTTATCTTCCATAACCGTGACCTCGGAAAATCCTTTTCCCCGTTATAATCAGCAGCACATCAGGTCAGATGTACAAGCAACATAATCCTGCCGTGACTTGTCTCTGTGGTTATGTCACTGTTCAGCTGGAGAAGCAGCCAGATAAACAGTCTAAGCATAACTGTCATCTGAGACGGAAGCAGCCCTGAGAGGGAGAGGAAGCCTCTGCCCTTTTCTCACTCTGCTGCAGCTCGAGCTCGCTTCTCCACTGAGAAGAACAAACTGTTTTTCTCTCTGTGCTAAACGGCCTCAACACCCTGCAGTGCCGCCTCCTCCTTCATTTCAGCCGTTCACATAACACACATGTGAAAACATGTGCACTGAAGCGTATGCAATCACACATGAAGGCTTTACTTTTTTGTTTTTTTATAGGTTGGAGCAGATAAAAGGAAAAGATGAGTATGGAGCAGGAATTTAGATGGAGCTGGATTAATATTGACTTGCTGGCTTTTAAACTGACTTATCTACAGCAACAAAGCTCTGCCACTGATTAATAGAGGTCAGTGCACTGTAACTTGATAAGAAACATGAGGATAGATCAGAGGTGTGGACTCGAGTCACATGACTTGGACTCGAGTCAGACTCGAGTCATTAATTTTATGACTTTAGACTTGACTTGAAAAAATGTTGTAAGACTTGTGACTTGACTTGGACTTTTACACCAATGACTTGGGACTTGAATTGGACTTGAACCGGTTTACTTGAAAAGACTTGATATTTTACCCCAAATATAAAATTTAACATGCATATTATATAGAGATTGAAAATGTGACGTCATTCACGGGTAGAACCGCAAAGGATTCTGGGAACTCGTGGCAAGCGGTACTAGCGCACGCAGGCTTTCAATTAAAATCAGTCACACAGCGATAAAAAGAAACACAAAAATGTCAAGAAGCTGTTGTATTATTAACTGCAATAGCCGGTCGCATGACAGCCACGGGAAGCCGACGGGTAAAGAGATCGGTTGTTATCGGATTACGTCGTTGAAGAGAAATTGTTCAGCCATGTTTCCGAAGTAACAAAGAGGCGACGGATGGCCTGGATTGCAGCCATTCAAAGATCAAATATAACGTCCCAGAACTCTCCAGCTCATAGGTTAGTCTGCTCCAAGCATTTACACGAAGGTCAGTGTTTTTTAGTAGTTAATACGTCATTTTCATAACATAATTGGTGATATAGGTTACAAGCAAGTCTGGCGCTGAACAGAAATTGTCGCGCTATGCTCCTTTATTTATTGTGCATAAATAGTGAATTGTCCTGACACAATATTGCGTTTCGCTTCTGTTATTATGGTACATTGACAAAAACATATACTTTTATTCACAGGATAAAACAGTTTTTTTGTATCACTAATTGTCCAGTACGATTACAGCATACAGTATTATTGTCACTGCTACATTTCTGTGATGCTACCAGAAATTATTTCCACTACTAATTAATTACCGTTGAGCTCAAAGGTCCTATTAATAAACGGTTAAGGAATGTGTATTTATGACGACGATTTGTGAGACTGGTAAACTTATGATACGTACGATGGTCTTTCGTTCAACACGGTGCGTTTCAAGGTCCTGTACCCATCCGTCGGTAAACTGTACCTGGGCTTGTTGCAGTGACCTGAAGTTACTAAACTTCATGAGTGTATGCACTCACTCCAAGAACCGTATGATTATAAATATGCATATAAATATGCTAAGATGAGATAGCTGACTTCATCTAACTAGCAAATGTTTTCCAGGCTACGTTGGTGATGCAGTTTTTTTTTTAATGATATTTAAAAAAAAAAAAATCATTTATTTATGTATGATATTTTTGTCATGCGATTTTAAAGCCGGTCCTACAAGCGCATCCAAGAATAACATGCAGCTTATCTCAGAACTGTCGGTGAAAATTATTCTTGGAGCTAGGTTTAATTGAGCTGCATTTTAAAGAGGTGCAATTTCACAATTTGTGTATATTTTCTAAGTTCACTATTTTGTCATGTGTTGAGAAAAACACAGATTAAAAAATTACATGGTCTAATATTTACATTTAGCATAACTGCAACATGCTTTTTTTCGTTTTTTTTTTTAAAGACTCGAAAGGACTTGAAATTCAAAGTTTCAGACTTGTGACTTTACTCGGACTTTTACACCAGTGACTTGAGACTCGACTCTGACTTGCCTGACATTACTTGAGACTTGACTTGAGACTTGAGGATAAAGACTTGAGACTTACTTGAGACTTGCAAAACAATGACTTGGTCCCACCTCTGGGATAGATGAAAAAAATAACCATAAAGAAACAACCTGGTGCAAAAAATGGATGAAAATTCACCAAAGACTCAAACTATCATGTTTTTGTCATATGTTTGAGTTTGCGTTCTTTTGGCCTCCACTTTTATTTTGAAAGTATTTCTGCCACGAGATTAACTAATTAGAGAGACGAGTTTTCAGTACAGTGCTCTTTTAGCCTGGCTTGATCTTAAGCTGAACTGTTAACCTGGTCTGGAGTTGTGGTTTAAAATCATCGGCAAACTACGAATCACTAATGCTTTTCCGCAGCATCACGCACCTGTGTGAGTGGAGCACCTGTGCTACCCATCATATATTTTATATTTTTTACAGATCTTCATTATCTGATCATTTCTCTGACTGAAGTAGGCGGCGCTGAATCTGTCCGTTTAGTGAAAGAAAACAGCTAAATGATGCCTGAATTACAAACTTTTATGTGAATATAGAGTGAAGCAGTCGGCATGATAATCGCTCATTCTTACGGGAGTTTTATTTTTTGTCAAATCAGCTTCTGCCAGGAAAGCCTGGCTATGTTGAATTTGCTTCACCCCTCAGATCGGGGTTTGATGATGTTTCTGTGGCGTTTCTGGTTCTTGTGTCTGGTTTCTCCACCTTTTCTAATCTGAGTGTGCTTATCTAATCTTATGTTTACCTTTGTTAGAGTTTCTCTTTATGCTTCTGCCGTTACCCAGCCTCATTGTCATTTCACATTTGGATTGTTTCCATGCCTGTATTGAGCAACACATTTACTTCATCAAACGCACCTTTTGTTGTTACACCTGCCCTGTCTGAACTATGATACTGGTTACCTGGGAATAACTGAGCCTGCTTAACCTCCTAGGACCTGGCGTCCACATATGTGGACATCACATTTTGGGTTATTTAGACCAAAATACTCTATTTTGCTGTACAAGGGCCTGATATCCACTTACGAGGACATTATACTGCTACTGTTCTATCAAAATTTTAAATTTTAGCCATATGTGGCTCTTATTTTTCATAAAAACAAAAATAAGGTAAAAAAAAAAAAAAATCTGGTAATTCTTTGTTTTTACATTCATCAGACCCCAATATGCCAAAATATCAAAGAGAAATTAAAAATGCATGCCGTGGAAGAGTTCGGGTCTTAGGAGGTTAAGACCAACTGATTTTTATATCACATTTTCCAGACAGACCAGATTCAGATTTCGTCATGTGTTGCATCTAACCATAACAGTTTCATTTTTAATTTCAAAAGGAAGGTCACATTTAGGCCACTGTTGAGCGGCCCACTGTTGAGCGGCCCACTGTTGAGTGGCCCACTGTTGATTGGTCAGTTTTAGAAAGATATGTTTGATTTTGTAGCCTGTTGGTCTTTTTTTTTTTTTCGAAATCCATTTTAAACTAAGCAATAACTTTAAGTGACGTGAAGTCCTGAGAAAGGCCAAAGTGGGTATGAAAGGACTTTTAAGTCACTGAAGATAAACTTCTATAGAAAGTATTTTCCCCTTTTTTGGCAACTTGTAAACAGTCATGCATTTTTGGCATTGCTCCATCACTCAGACTCTTACTGGTAAAGGTCTCAAGTTGTTATGAGGCTCCAGCAGCCAAACAAAAAGGTGTCAGAGTCCTTCCTTTTGTTTGTCTGGAATATATACTACACAAAGTTCACAGTAACACAAAGAGGAAATACTTTCTGTCTACCTGAGACCATAAATTAGCTTCAGTCTGAAGGTTTAATTGTATTAACAGGGCTTTGGATTTTCTCCCCATCCCTTATACTATGGTGCTCTTAGATGGAATCTCCTTAGGGCCAGTATAAACCTGAGCAAACCTGTTCCAGAGTTCATGAGGTTGCCTTGAAGTCCCTGAAAAAATTTAAGCCAATCCTTTAAGCAGCTCTTTAGCTGTTCCCCCAGTCCCATACATCATGCAAAATCTAAGCCAGTGATGCAGAAAACATGAAGAGAGACTACAGGCAAAAATTATTTTGCATATTTATACCTCCAGGGTTTTTACTGGCTTTATGGTTATGGTTTCATGGGATAAAAAAGTGTGACCTACATTCTCTTCACATCTCTCACTCATGATAATATCTATATTTCCTTTACCTGCCAGTGGAGGCCCAATGAGCAGCGTGACACTCTCCATGACAGCAAGGAGGCCAAGGGCTGAGGGAAAGCAGCTCATCTCCACTACATCCATGAGGACAGTAAACATCAGGGAGCCCACCACGCTCATGGAAAGCCCGTAGATCACCACGTAAGCCAGCAGTACATGGAAGCTGGGCCCGATGCAGCAGATGCTGTTACTGAGCCCATTGACAAGCAAAGCTGCAGAAAACACGTAAACGTGTCGCCCTTTGAACCATGGCATGTTAAAGACGATGCCAAACGGTGGCCGCACCACGATGTTGACGATCCCCAGGATGGACAGCAGGTACGCAGCCTGACTCGGCTCCATGTCATTTGCTGTGGCGTAGGGAACCAGATACACCAGAGGTACCACAAACCCGAGCATCGTCCACGTGATGCCGATGGAGTACACGCGGTAGCGCAAGTTATTGCAGAACTGATTGAAGGCCATGTGTTTGCTCAGGAAAGCTAACATGGAGCTCCAAATCGTCCTCACCCTCCCTTTTTTCTTGCTCTCACTATTCTCATCTGGCGGAGGAGGTCCGTGGTTCATCAGCGGCTGGCCACGATGCCTTTTGGGCTGGAGGGGCCTCATCACAGCTCCACACACACAGCAGTTCAGCAGGACGGCCCCCAGAATGAGAAAACTTCCTCTCCAACCGTACTCTGTATGGAGGTAGTTTCCCAGGACAGGCAGAGCGCACAGTCCCAAGGCGGTGCCCGTGGAGGACATGGCGTTGGCAAATACACGGCGACGCACAAAGTAGTGTCCCAGGATTGTCACAGCTGGTTGGAAGCTGAAGCAGAAACCAAGACCTGAAACAATGAAAGATGAGTGACATTTTTATTATCAGCGATAGTGCTAATGGATTATAAAGTATAAATGTAGAAAAGTTCTATTATGTTTAATCTATCCTGAGTAACACTAAATGTTTTTTGCTAATGCTTTTATTTTTATTCTATTATTTTTATTATTTATTATTCTAAATTTGTCAGACCTCCCTTCAAGGTAACCTCCTTGTGCACCTCTGGACAACAGCTGGTAGAAGTCATGTACTGACCATTGTGAGACCATGTGCGGTGATTTAACTGCAAACCTCAAACTAAAACATTTAGCTTTCATTTTTAGGATTAGGGCACGTGATGAGAACTTATACTCCAGCTATGACAAAGCCTGAAGTGTAGTTCATTAGGACAGAAACATGACCAGGAAACATGGTTACATGAGCAACCTCGGTTCTATGAAACCATATTCCACTATGGAAAGCATGTTTTATCTTAGACCATTTATTTAGTTTAAGACAAATACTTTCAGAGATGGTCCACCAACCTCTTATATCATATTCTGGCCCCAGACAAGTCACTCAACATCTGTGCTACTATACAGATCTGACTTACTGCGAATTCGTCCACTCCCAGAAAATTAAATCATGATGAAAGGTTTATATTTTGAAACACTTGCAGATGCATAAGTCCAAGAGGAAAGACATGGAAGTAGTCCAGAGGTACCTTGGGTAAGGCTTCTCCTTTTATGCAGGGAGTACCAATGATAACATTTTAAAAAAATAAGATAAAGCAGTAAAATTTTTGTATCTGTATCTTTATGAGTTTACCACAAAAATGAACAGCCACAACTATGGAAATTAGACCAAGGCTGTTATGAAGTGAAATTAGAGTTTTAACTTCTTTTGAATGTCTGTATGTCAAATTTAAGTGATATAAAAGATGTAATGATGCATTTACAGTTGTCCAAAATCTGTCTGCTTTGGTCTACAACAACCAAACAAATATTCGGCACAGCTGAACTCTACCTGTGCCTGCCCTTTGATGCTCGGCAGGTAGCTGTGTGTACCCATGGCAATGAAATGTGTGCTGGGATAATAAATCTACTGAGTGCTTGCTGACCTGTAATGACCCCGGCGGTGATGTAAAGCTCAGTGATTGACTGGGTAAATGAGCTGGCAGCCATTCCAAGCCCGCTCAGGACCCCTCCCAACATGATTGTCGCTCGGCAGCCAAGTTTCTCCACCAACATGCTACAAAAGGGACCTGTGGATCAAATTTAATGCTCTTAGTTTAATACCAGAACCCGAGTGGGCAAAGGCCTTAATCCTCCAGCACATTTCACATAACTTGTAATCTGCACCGACTGGATGACCTTCAAAAGAACCGAACATATGACTGAAAATATGTCTGCTCATTCATTTACACTGTGCACAAGATGACACATCTGTTTCTTACTCACCTGCCTGCCAGTGAGATTAGATTTCATCTTACACTACCTTTTGTGTGTAGATTTCTCAATCTCTAACACATCATCCTGACTCACCTGCCTGCCATGAAAAAAATCTCACTGTGTATACTTGAAAGCTTGAGCAAATATAGCAGTGTACACTGTTTAAAGGTCAGGGGTGTCAAATTTAACACGGCCTATCTCTGTTGTTAAACAGCAGATCTGCTAGATATTAATGGGGGAAAATCACTGAACTAACATGTTTAAAACTTCAGTTTTTGCGCCATTAAAAAAAAATTTAATCACGCTATTCTTTATCAGAATCTTTTAGACTGTGTTTATTCTAAAGTTACAGTTTTAATAACTCATGAATCACTTCTTAAGCTCACAAATCAGGCCTGGGACAAGGCTCCCTCATGCAATTTACTGGAGATAAACCTAAGCCTGTCCAATTAGCTCTGAGCCTCTAAAAAAGCTAAAAGTCTGCACAAGTCACATCTTGACTGTTTGAATAGAAATGGATGCGAAAAAACAAAACAACTATTATTGTGTACATCTTAGACCAAAACATACATTTACCTCTGGTTTGTTCAGAGCAGCATTAAAGGATGAGTCTGACATTACTGCATAACATCCTCATCGTAAACCTTAAAAAATAAACTTGAAGTGCTGCTGTGTTAAAGCTTTCCCAAGCCCATATTTTTCTGATGTGTATCAAATGGCATTTTTATGCTCTAGTTCTGCTTTTACATTTCATAAATAACATAAAAGCTAATTTCCTCTTCATCAAAAGCTCCTGTATTGTTGATCTCGTTGTTATCGGTCAATCTAATATTGCCACATACAACAATTATCACTATCTGTATGGGTTTTTTAAAGATTCATTATAAATCCCGATTATTTTGACTAGCTTATATATTATGTTCATTTTACTATCCCCCCGTGAAAGGGATGTTACGTTCTGTGTCTGCGTTTTGTTCAATGCATGTCGCCTGTTCATACTTAACAGTCATTGTGATGTAATGTTGTTCGAGTAAACAGTAAACGTGTGAGGACTTTAAATGGCCCTTATGAAGGGTTTTTGCTAATAGTGTGCTGTATTTTCAGAAAATGGAAGGAAGAAGTTTGAAGGAGAGGAACTTAAGTTGCATAGGAGTGCACTTAAACAGGCAGTTACCAGTTGTTCAGGTGTTGTAGGCCACAGGCTGCTTCTGATCAAACGCTCGCATATAATTGCATTTTATACTGAATGTGTGAACTCTTCCCTCATCTCAAATAAAAACTATGATGCTTATTACTTTTTTTTGATAAATGTTGTTGAAATTTATTTGGGAGTGAAGAAATTGTAAAGAGGAGGAACTTTATCCAACCATTGCGATAACACTGAGATAAACCATGGGCTGATTTCCACTATCTTTTTATTCTAGCATTTTAAATATTGACAGTTCAAAACTTAAGACAGATAAGAAGTTGCACTATGTGCACCCGCTCATCACATAAAACTTATTTCTAATCTTTCTAATGAAGAAAGGACTCTTGGACATAGATAAAGGACCATAATCCTTCCAACTTGTGTTTCCAGGGGTTAAATCTCCAAACTAATCTCCGTTTTTGGATGGATTTAAAAGGAAGCCAACAGAATAAGAATAATTGTGTGACGCCTTCTTGTCATAAATCTACAATCTGCGGATATGAAAATGATGAAGATATGAAGATCAGAAATAAAAAAAGTGCTATAATTTGGTCCCTGATTTTAGTCTCTGTCTCTCAGTTTTGGCCCCTGTGGATGGATTCCTCCACCTAACAGCTGTGGGTTGATTTGCTTTATACCCGATCCATCTGTATACAGGATTAAGGATGATATATACAGACTTCTATAGTTTTATAATGTCATACTCATAGTAAATCTACTTTGGATGGATACAACATTATGGCTTATTACCAACATCCCTATGGAGAATATGGTACTAGAGGTACTAGAAAATACTTCTAGTACCTCGCTGTTGAGTTTTTGTTGGACCTCTCTGACCCGTTTGGCCTGGGGGTGCAAAAAGAGAATGTAAAATGTGGGTGATGTCACTGTGGCTATATTTATAATTTATATACAGTACATTTTATTCTTGGTAACCAGTGTCTATCATGACCCTACACAGTACAGAGAGGATCACGGTAAATAATAAGTCAACAGTAATATCTTCTGAAAGTCAGGAAACATTAGACCTTAGATAATCATGCCAGACTAAGTACGTCAGTTTAGTTTTGTTTAACTGCTATTAAAAGTGACAATTTATTGCTAAATCAGCTATTTTAAACTAATCTAATAAATCTGAAAGTTTTGATTTATGATAGGATGAGCTTCTTTTGAGTTTTACTTTTCATCAGCACAGGAATGAAGACTTCAGAAGGAAAATAGCCACTCTAAGGTTTGCATTATTTCTTCTGTCAATGAAACACTTGAGGCTGTGGGAAATGACAGGACTGCAGCTTCTCATGGAATAACCTTTAAATCAACATCACACAGCAAGACAGGTTAAAGCATCCTCAGTTTCTCTCTCTATCTGGTTTCATACTTTCCCTGAACAATAACAGCAACTGCAAACTAAAAACTACCCTCAGGCCAGGGGGCATTAAAGGGCAACTTCAGTAGTATGGTAAATTCTAGTTATTATTCTCTTAAATTACACCAAAATGAGTAAATTAGGCTTGGAAAAACTTGGGTCTGGTTTATTTCCTGGTCTTCTAGCTTTACCTCCTGCATGAAGCGCTGACGTCATGATGGAGGGCACCCAGGAGGTTTCGCTGTTGGTTGCGTGGAACTCATTCTGCAAGTCAGTGTAGAAGATTCCCACGCAGGAGGGAAATGCCAGTGTCAAAGCCAGGACAAGTATAGTGGAAACCAGCACCATCCAGCCCCAGCCGCCATCTGGAGCTTCGACTGCTCCTGTTACAGCCACAGATACTCGGCGCCCTCCTTCCTGTCCCCTCTCCTCCAATTCACAATCATCGGCCTCCTGGATTTTCTCATGGTCTATACCGTTGGCCTGCTGGAAGATCTTGGAGGCCTCCGAGTGGAGGATGCGATCACTCGTCCCGCTGATTCCATTTCTCTGAGTCATTTTCTGCTTGGCAGTTCAGGCAAGGCTCCTGTGTTAGTTCTGGAGGGTGTGTGATTGCACTTGCTGTCCATGTCACTGAAACTGCTGTAACCTTTATAGACCCTATAATCAAAAAAACCAAACAACATGTCAGGTATAATCGTGAGTGGTTTTCATTAGAAGTAAGGTTAAACTTTGGCACTAGTTGGACTATCTAAATAACCGACAGACATACTGTGCTGATCTCCATGTGATTTAAACCAGAGCCCAACTGATACATAATTTTCAAGCTCGATACCTATATTTGGTGTTTTATAAATCTGATACCTGTATTTTTTTTTATCTTACTAAAATAATGTGATAATGCATTTAAAAATCAATTAATTTTACTATCACAACAAGTTGTGGATTACACCTTTATGTTTAGCCTAACTTGACTCGGCTGATTTCTTAAACACCTTAACAGGGAGATGCTCATATTTCTTACTTTTAAAATTTTCATTTATCAGCCAACAAATAAAAATTATTTGCTGATACTGATTTATTGGTGTCCAAAATATCTATTAGGCTATGATTTAAATGATTTTAACAAACAGCACCTTTTACACCTTGCTAACTAAGCTAGGTAGCATTATCTGATAACTTCAGCACTCCACCCTAGAGCTCAATTGTGGTCACTTTGGTTAATAACAAAGAACAATAAAAATGCAGCAGTCCACACTTTATAGTGGCTCCAACCATGTTTTAAACAAAGTCTTAAGAGTTTAAAGTGAAATGACAGGAAAGATTAAGAAATATAGCATTTATGTTCACCTCAGGATAAAGTCCAAGCAATATTAATACATGTTAGCATGCTAACAAGCTAAACAAAAAAATAAAACATTCAAACACTAAACAGGTCTAATATTGAATATCATTCTGCAAAATGCTATACTGTACTATACTTAAGAGATAACAAAGCTATTTAATTAGATGACAAGTCAAAACCTGAAACAGTAGTCAAAATAAACAAATGAATAGCCTCTCAGCTAAAAAGCTAAGCATCTTTATTGAGTTTGTTCTAACAAGCTAACCCTCATTGTTGTGTTTGTATTAGCATGCTGACGAGCATCCTAGCAAGCTAAGGTGCTTCTTTCAGTTGGTGGTTTAAACATACTGAATTTAATTAATAGCCCTATTATCATAGTAACCACCATGCTAGCAAGCTAAGCGGCTTCATTAAGATCCCTTTATAAAGTTAAACTTCATTACAGGACACATGGGCATGTTTACAAACATCAAACAAACAACTTTAGCCTTGGTAAAGTTTTAACAAAGGGTTTTGAGGTTGTTCATCGCATTTTAACTGAACACTGTTCCAGAGGTTTTAAAGTTCAGCCAAGTCATCTTTATTTCTAAAGCAGCAACACTGACCAAAGTGGGGAACATAGAAATAAAAATACATGAGAATAGAAAAGAAAATATTAAAAACAGAATTAAAATACCAACACAAAATAAAAACAAAATGCCAATTAAATCTCATCAATATTAGTGCTTTTAAAACTTAATTGAACCCATATTTACCTCAAACCACTGTTGAAAAGGTACGGAGCCCCGAAGGGGACATGGGAGGAAAAAAACATTAAGACGCAAAACTTTTGCGAGATTTCGCAAAAGTTTCATACATCTCCGAAAACGTCGGAGCACTTTTGCAAATATGTGATGTCTTGTAAACCGAGCAGATATCTGACGTTTACACAACTACATTCACGTCTCAAAATATCTTAAAAGTGTATTTTGTGACCCAGAAAGAGTAATATTACAACTAAGTAGCTGCCGCCATTGTTGGAATTCAAAAAGTTTTGCGAGAACTTTTGCGAGATCTCGCAAAAGTTTTGCGAGATCCCGAGTTTGTTTTGCGAGATCTCGCAAAAGTCAGTCTTAATTTTTTTCTCTCCCATGTCCCCTGCAGGGCTCCGTAAAAAGGTAAACTGTCTGCTGTAATTTTACTCACTTTGCTCTGACCCTAAAGGACTCACAAAATGCCAGCAGAGCCAAGGTTATAAACACAAGGAAATCAGACAATGACTCTTTATTAAAACAGGTAATCAGTTACGGAAAACCAGGGGAATGTCCGAGTTATAATAACCTCACTGGCTGGAATCAAGGTTTGTACATCCTGAAATAAAGGAAATTAAACTTGGCAACGCATACCAGCCGACAGACGGGTGACTGTTGTGTTGCCACAATCATTAGGAATGATTTAGCTGCAGTCATGAATCATCCCATGATTTCTCCTGTGTGCAGAATGAAAGCCCCCACGGGACTACAGCGTCTACATTTCCAGTTAAAGGCTTTCACTTATCAGCATTTCAAAATAAGTTTAGACTGTGAGCGCACTGACAAAAGAAGGGTCAAAAAGGTTGAGGGACAAACGTGGCGTGGAAAGGGAGACTTAAGTTTACACTAACATGAACTCACGCAAACCTTTGAATGAATAGCCCTATTTTACTGTAAGTACCCTAGCAAAACATTTCCCAAAGATACAATTTCCAGTTGTGTCAACTACAAAGCAGAGAAATATCTTCACGGATTGTATTCCCAACTCACGTGGACACAATTTTGCACCTTTACAGTACTGCAACTATAACTTTAAGTTTTAAGTGGATGTTGTTACCTAAAGGCAGGGGTGTCAATCATTAACTAAAATGAGTTTGACATCCCTGCATCAACGGCATCGAAAGTCATCACCCTCTAGTTCCACTCTCTTTAATAAGCCATGATAACTAGCCTAACCACCAGTGTGCTATGCAAACAGAAATTTGCACATTACAACCACTTACCATTGAAGCTGTTAACTAGGGGTGGGTTTTGGTAATCGATTAAAATCGATTCTGGCTTGGATAACGTGATATTGATTCATTAAATCCTGAATCGATTTTTTAATATAAATTTATTTTGCCCAAAATGCCAGAATCTCAGGTGAAACCTCACAAAATTTCAACAACCACCAATCAGCTAAAACAGTAAATGAGAGCAGGAACTGCACAAAGACGTAAACACAAAGCGCGGATCCGCAGATCAGAATCAGTGAGATGTCGCCTTTCTCACCCGACGGCAGGGACACGGTCAAGGCTGAAAGCCAACAGCTCGCCGATTCTGATGTTTTGGCGGCTCCGCACTTTGTGTTTACGTCATTTTTTCGCTGATTCTAAAGCTGTTAGTTTTATCTCTCTCCAAACAATACTGACTGAACCAAATTCAAATTCAAATTCAAATTTTATTTGTCACACACACACAACCATACACAGTATGACATGGGGGTGAAATGCTTGTAGCTGTACAATGCCCGACCATTAAATGACAGAAGAAAAGTTCTACAATATTTACAATTTACTACAAAAATTTACAAATTAACTTAGAAACCAGCAGCAAAAGAAGATCCAAACTACGCTTCACATAAACATCGTCATGAATTCACTCTGACTTTTGCTGTTTTGCTTCTACCACGATAAAAATCACACTTTATGCACAGCTCTCCCTCTCTCTCTCTCACACACACAGTACACTTCAAGAACAGTTTCCCGTCTAAAAATCTGTTTTCTGCATTATTTGCTTGCTTGTTACGCACAAGTCTACCGTAATTTACAGCGCTGTCGGCCGCTGTTTTTTTCCCTTTTACTTACTTCCGAAAAGAAAACCTAATTTCTGCTGTTCAATGGGCTACTGAACAAATTTAAACTTTTTAAAATTATGCAAAATGCTTAGCAGTGTCTCTGATAAAACCTCTGTAACTTCAGAGGTAATGTTCATAAGTTGATTAATGTGTTTCTTTCGTTTTTGATGTACTGCAGAATATTTTTTATAAAATCCCAGGCAAAGAAAATCACCTTCATGTTTTTCTTGTGACCTTGTGAATCGGAATTGAATCGATTCTAGAAATCAGTGACGATACCGAGCCCTACTGGTAACCCTGATCAGCTTGTTATAATGCCCAGACCACCCACCTAAGCATTATTCCAGACCTTGCACCTGTTAAGAATAACATTAAATGTTGCTTAGCCACCTTCTGTGAAGGTAAAGACTAAAGGGTTTGTTGAGACCCTTCTAACCCCTTCACATAACTGTAAAACAACAGGACATTATACACTCATACAGCAACTCAATCACAAGCCAGTAAAAGGTTTATTCTCCTTTGTCACTCTAATGTGGACAATGTTTTAAAAAGTGAACATTTTGTTTTATTCGGTGACACCTGAAATGTTTTTTCCATTGGGTAAATGATCACTTTGAAAGAAAGAATTGTAGCAAAATAGCTAAACTTAGCTGTATTCACATTACAGCTAAGTTACAATGTTCAATTAATGTTACAATGGTCCATTAATGTAGATATCTAATCTGCCAATCAGTTGACAGATATGCAATGCATTAACAGTGTGTTTCTGGATAAGTCAGAAAATTTTAGTGGAGCATGCCCTTCACTCGAATTTTCCACTAGTAAAGAGACCAGCAGACCAACATATAGTTAGCACACATAGTTAGCATTCCAAGATGGCGGCACTGAACGTAAACAGTGTAAACCGTGCCAAAACTGTTAACTCTGAATCTGTACAGCCATTGTTGTGTATTTTTGACTTACTAAGCCATATGCAGAGCACTGACCAGGCTCTATCTGTGAATTTGATTTTTACGTGCAAAAAAATAAGTATTATGCTATAAGTTTCCTGAAACTTGGGAGTGGCGTCACTCCCAAGTTCCAATATCCAAGTTCCAAGGTATCTGGAATGTGGCAATAGGCATGTAGATAAGGTCAAGACAAACCACTGAAGTTCAAACTGGGCATCAGAATGGCGAAGAAAGGTGATTTATGTGCTGGGATTTTCAAGAGGACCATCTGCAGGTTTACAGATAATTATCCCAAAAAGAGAAAATAGCCAGTGAGTGGTACTTCTCTGGGAGAATTTGCCCTGTTGTCACGCTTGCTAGGGAAGAAAGTGAGGCTCAGTTTGAGATCTCAAACTGGTTTCTTGAACATTACAAGGACTTTACTGTACCATGACGTCCCCATTGTCCCCAGATCTCAATTGGAAAACGCACCTTGGGATGTGGTGAAACAGGAAAGTTGCATCACAGAGCCGACAAATCTGCAGCGACGGTGTGATGCTATCGAGTCAACATGAACTAACATCTCTGAGGAATGTTTGCAGCACCTTGTCAAATCTCGTGTCTGAGGATAAAACGGGTTTAATAACAACTATTACTGATAAAGTTGCCACTGATTTACCTTAGTCAAAAATAACTTTGGTGGTAGCTTTCTGACTTCTCGACTATAACAAAACCTTAAACTAAATAACTGACTCTGACAGTTAGACATTTGATTTATTGTTAATATCACTTTCAGGGTTAGCACACAGCGGTTCCTTTTTTTTAACCCAGGAAGCTACATCGCTCTTTTAGAGTTCAGTACTATTGTACTTTGGTTTTAGCTCTGTGACGCGGAGCTAAAAGTTAGGCATGCTTTGAACAACTATGCAAAACCGGCGTCTATGCAGCTTTTGTTTGAGTAGTGAAGTCACCCACAGGGAAATTCAGAGCTTCTGTCACTTAATTTATGATGAAAATGTATGTCAAGAAAAACAAAAATCAGACCCCAGGGAACAATTTAACACACATATGTTGTTGTTTGTTTTTATTATGAGGGAGACATGCTTCAGCTCCTTACATCTCCTCCTGTGTTTTCCCCTATAAAGTGTACATGTCTCTCTTTCTGAGTGGGTGAAAATGAAAGGTCTGACATCCTGTTTCCCCATTTTCATTCTTTGCACATTGCACAGCTGCCTGCAGATACTCTACACATCTCATGACTGTAGCTGGAGGTGTCTGAAAGGAGGGGAAGCAAATATTAGGAGAATAATCTGGAGTTTTTTCCCTTTTTTTGAGCAGCTGATTAGAGATGCTGAGCAGCTGATCTTTCATGTGGGACAGCCCACGGAGAGGATGGCAGCGCTTCCTAACTGTCACTCAGTGCATTTAATATTAACGTATCTCTGTATATATACTCATCAGACTCAAATTGAATTTCCCCTTGCTCCACATTTCATCTGCATTAAAATGCGTTCTTCCCCCCGACACACACACACACATTCACCCACGTGGCAGCTCGTCATTTTTCGTCTTATTTATGGCAGGAAAGCATTTCTAAAGCATATCTAGAGCTCAGACCCCATCGAAATGGCTCAAATGTGCCTTTGTTCCCTTCTGTGTAACAGACAGGCGAATATTCCTAACATCCAGCACTTTCGCAGCAAGGAGGAAGCGATTTAAACATCAGCCTCTCCCGTGAATTTCTACACAAACATAAAAGCCGTTACTCGCCTTGTTTTTGAGCCGATTCTGGTCGTCCGTGTCCGGGTTTTTACGGCAGCTCCACGGGCGCCGTCTCTCCACGGTGACTGTCGGAGGAGCAGCAGCAGTCCGCGGGTGTGCTCGTCACGGAGATCCTCAGTCCGTGGGCGGAGACAGCAGCAGGGTGGGATGCGAGCTGCGCAGGCCCCAGCTGCTACACCGATGTTTCTGTGTTTGTGCCAAAGTGATATCTGGTGTTTCTATGTGTAATGTGTGTCTTTATTTATATTGTTAATAGACTTTAGTGAACAGGGTTTACAAAGGGGCTATATCTACAATAAAGAAGTTACCTGTTTTGGAATTATCTACATGACCGCGTTATTGTACCCAAATTATAATCAATTTAGTCCATGTTTGGACACTTAAAATATCTTCATAGAACGATTGTTATATTTGTTATATTTCTGCTACCCTCGTGGCCTCACACTTAAAGGGGGGGGTTAATGTCAGTGAGATTTTTAAAATGGATAAATAAAGAAGTCAGTTTGCCAAAAAACGGTGTGGCTTCTACCTGTCTCAGGGGATTTGCTGATTTCACGTATGAGGGCTATATTAGACATATATTTCACATATTACAGGCCAAAGGGTGATTTATAGCAGTTTAAAAACCAGAAATCACTTTTTTTTTGGCAAATGATCATCTTTTGGCACAGGAGATTGCTTACTCTGGCTGTGCTGCACCTTACTTATGACGTTCTGTTTACTTTTTAAACCTTAAAAATTCTAACTGCACTACATCACCTAACTCTGGTTAATGCAATTGTATCACACCTTTTGCTCTTGCACGAATTGCTGATAATTGAAACATCCTTCAATGTTGAGCTCGAAGAGTTTTCTTCTTCTTTGGCCATGTTCTCTCAATAATGCACACCTTTTGTTTGTTGCTTACTTTTCCCGTTTCTTTTATTGACAGCAACACCGGAGGGAAAACCATACATTCATTTTTAGCAGTTCGCGCTTCACAACATACGGAACAGGAAGTGATGTCACCTATAATCACCAAAATAAAATCATTTCCAAAATAAAATGACAATGAGAAAACATCTTTCACAACATAAGATAAATTAATATATTTACTCGTGAGAACACAAATCTACCACCCCCTTGTTCTCATGCTGTTAACCCATAGCATCTTATGCATTTCCAAAGAACCATTTTTTAAACTTTCTGAGTCTTGCTCTTGTAACTGGTTTTGTCAGTATGTCTGCAGCCATTTCTTCTGAGGGACAGTGTTCAATGCGGATTTTCCCTTCATTTACCGCTTCACGAATGAAGTGATATTTCACATCAATATGCTTCGACCTCTGTCTGTTCACTGGGTTTTTACTCAAAGCAATGGCCCCTTGGTTATCCCCAAACAGTTTAGTACATGTGTACCTTTTTCTGTCCATGCCATTTAACAGTTGGGTTAAATACATGCTTTCCTGAGTAGTGGTTGCAAGACCAATGTTCAAGTTCAAGTTCAAATTTTATTCGCCACATGCAGTGGCAGGTTGCCCTGCAGTGGAATGAACCCGCCCCCCGACCTTACACACACAACACAGACATCACATGGGGATACAAGTCAGAGAACGGTTGCATTACAGAAAAACACTGAAATGTACACTACAATGGGAAAGTACAAGAGGAACAAAAGAGACCTCCACTCATGCTGGGCTATAGAGGACAGCATGAGAACAGGAAACAAAAAAACTCCTCTGCACAGAAAGCACACAACATTATAGAGCACGTGACCAGCAACAGGGTTGGGTAGGGGATAAGGAGTAATCCCAGGCAACACAGCAGCCATCCTGCCACTGCGCCGACTCTCCAGCGCGGGCCCAGACCCGCCTCATGTTCCCAGGAGCCAATAAGCATCGAAGGCATTGGAAGGGGAGGGGGGATGTGTGAGTGCTTATCAGTGTAAGTGTATGTGTGTGCATGTCCATAGTTCAGCTGAGACAGTGTCCTCCGCCCTATCAGGCTAAGTAAACAGTCTACCAGCCAACCCAGGTGGCCTTGCACAGAGTGGGAAGAACAGTCAACACACAGTCGTTATCAGGGAGTTTTTGTTTGGTTCAAGCCTTGAGCCAACAGCTGGCGCTGAGGGGATATCCGCATTATGATGCTGATGTTGTTGATTTTTCTTTTATGCGAGCAGCTCATGAGAATTTCAAAGCTGTTCTTTAACACTCCGACACTGGTCTCTCAATCTCCCGTTGGAGAACCGCGAGCTTCTCCATGATGTTATCAAACTTGCGCTCTGTGGTGTTGTCATTCTTGTGCTCAGAGAGCCAATTCTGAGAACTCACGACTGCAGTGAGCTGTTCCACGATGTAATCCAACTTTCGCTCAGAGGTGTTATTCTGAGTATTCACGGCAGCCGTAAGCTTCTCCAAGCTCTTAACCATGCTGCACTCAGTGAGCCCATTCTGAGAAGTCACGCCTCGTCCCATCGTTTCAATCCCAGCGGGCAGCCTTGGGGGGGTTTGAACAGCCGGTTCCGCTCTCTTAATTCTCCGATAAGCCAGGGCCAAGCCAGCTCCGATCAGCAAGAACCCTGTTATCATGGTTCCGAAGAGGTAGATATCGTCAGCGTCCTCGATCGACAGTCCCGCCAGGCACACGACCCTCCATTTCTGCCATCCGTCCATCGTGTATCCGGCAGGGAAAGTCCCTCCAGGGAACTCAGGCTCTCCCGAGCCCAGACTTCTTGTTGAGAAAAGGGTGTCAAAAGCATTCAGAGACCAGTTGATCAAATCCACAATTCTCTTTTAGGTTTTAGAGAACAGACTGTGAGAGAGTGTTCCAGGGAAAGTAATACACACGAGACAAGACAAGGACACAAGAGGCTAAGCAGGGAAGATAAGGGGAAGGAGGAGAGGAGAAAAGTGCGACTGCCTTCGCCGAGAGTCAAACGAGAAGCGCTTTTCCGCTTTTCCTTTGTTATCAAATTTCTCTGTTTCTTCGTAGGTTGCTTTTAAATTGTGTGAATGTTAAATCTTCACTGCTTTGAGTTGTGTGAATAGCAAATGGCTTGTAAGCTTCAGGAAGCCCCTTTAAAATCATAGCGATAAGTCGTCCATCACTGATAACTTCTTTTGCATTTCTTAGGGAGGTCACTGCTTTTTCAGCTCGGATAATATAATCTGTCACTGTCTCATCTGGTTTCTTCTGTAAAGACGTCAGCTCTGTGTACAGTGCGATGATTCTGGACTTGCCTTTACTATCGTAGTGGTCACGTAGTATTTTTAAAGCTTTTCTTCCATCGTCAGTCGCATCTCTCATTACCAGTGAAAGGCTTTTATCATCGAGAAAATGAATCAGTTCAGCGTAGCATTCAGAATTCTTCTCTGCATCTGGGTTAGTGGTTGATAATATAGTGTCCTTTAGACCAATGATCCGTATGTGGCCGAGAAACTTTGGCTACGTCCACACGTACACGGGTATTTTTGAAAACTGAGATTTTCCTTTTTCGTTTTAAAAAAATAATTCCGTCCACACGTAAACGCAGAAATGAAGGAAAATGCTGCTAGGAACATGCCAAAGCAACAGGTGGCGATATGTTGGCCAATCAGAAGTCTAGAAGCCTCGGTGGGAAATAGTAAACAAAGCTGGGGCATAGAAGCAGCACAGTCCTATGTGTGGAGGGACAGTAACTGTGTGTGCATATGTAAGCATTTAAACACTGCAGAGAGTACAATTAACAGTAAAAGTATTGTAGAAATTCATTTCACCAAAACAATAACGTGGCGCACAGTGTGACGTCAGAAAAGGCGCACACCTTTGACGCTAAGTTTTCTGTCCACACATAAATGCAAAAACGAGTTTTCGAAATTATCCACCCTGGCCGGCGTTTTTAGAAATCTCCGTTTTCAGTGACCGAAAACGCCGTTTACGTGTGGACGAAAGGTGCAAACGCATAGAAAAATCTGCGTTTTCAAAAATACCCGGGTACGTGTGGACGTAGCCTTTGCCTCCCAAAGTTCGTAACTGTTTTCGTCTCCGTTGAACACTAACCTCTGCCATCTTCCTCCTGTTGTGTCAGGTCTGGGCCCATAACCTGTTGAGCTCAAAGAATTTACTTCTTCTTCGGCCATGTTCTCTCAATAATGCACACACTTTGTTTGTTGCTTACTTTTCCCGTTTCTTTTACTGACAGCAACACCGGAGGGAAAACCATACATTCATTTTTAGCAGTTCGCGCTTCACAACATACGGAACAGAAAGTGAAGTCACCTATAATCACCAAAATAAAATCATTTCCAAAATAAAATGACAATCAGAAAACATCTTTTACAACACAAGAAAAATTAATATTAATAAACTCGTGAGAACACAAATCTAACATTCAATAAACATTCCTTTGACAAACTTTAAGGGGATTTTTTTTAATGTATACTGTTACAAACTTGCATGTTCATGTGTTTGTTTTGTGCAGGTGTTATATCTTTTTATGTTAATTCAGCTGTGCCAGGGCCCTGCTCCGATTGGTGCGTGGATACACCACCCCGATGTGACTGGTTCCAGCTGGAGGACCCGCCCATTAAAAGGAGGCTGGAGCGCTACAGCGGAAGAGGTCCTCGCGTTTCTCCTCATGACCAAGCGGTGTTCCTGTGGCAGCCGCTGGCTGCAGTGCGCTTAAAAGTTGTGGAAGTGGAGTGGGTAGGGGTGAGCTGCCGTTTCTTTTGATCACCCGTTTTCTCCTGTTTTGACTTAGTTAAGGAGGTCAGCCTCTGTCTTTATTTTTGACTTTGTTTTGGTAAGGTCAGGGGTGCAGGATTTGTGTAGATTTGTTTTGTTTATTGTTTTGGCCTTGGCTCACCCTGAAGTGTTGACACTCCCGTTTTGTTGTTCCTTTTTTCCACATTGTAAATAAATCACATTATAACGACGGATTTGTTTCATGTGGCTGCTTAGGTCTTGGGGGGGGGGGGAGAGACTGCCTCACTCATGTTATTGCCTGGCCCTAGACAGGTCGTAACAATACCATTTATTTTTCAGATAGAGACATCCATAAGTTTAGGAATGAACACACTGTGAATTTGAACCAGTGATTATTATTATGAATGAAAGGTTTTAATAATATAGGCTTTGTTAAAGCCACAACAGCAACAACTGGGAATAAATTTCCACATTCCATGACTGTGTTTTGATTTGATGCATCACTGACATCATCAAAAAAGCCTAGAAGTTTTCTTTATATCTTTTAAAACACAAGCAGTCTTTGTGCATGTTATTCAAACAGGTAACCTGCACAGCAACAAGTAAATCATTGTAAACATGTGAGAAGAAAAACGAACTCCATGGACTCCAAACTGCTCTTTATTTTAAGGGTGAGGGGAGGAAGACGGGACAAAAGACACACTGTGGAAGAGAGCCAGAGATTAAGAATGATTCAATGCAGAGAGGTCTGTTAACACAATGCATCATGGGAATCCCCCAGCAGCCTAGGCCACTTGCAGCATAACTAATGGAGTGTTCAGGGTAAATGGCCTGCATTTGTAGCGCTTTTCTAGTCCATAGGACCCCAAAGCGCTTTACACTACATTCAGTCATTCACCCATTCACACACAGGCGATAGCAAGCTACATTGTAGCCACAGCTGCCCTGGGGCACACTGACAGAGGCGAGGCTGCCGGACACAGGCGCCACCGGGCCCTCTGACCACCACCACCAGTAGTATCTTGCCATGCAGCCAGGATGCAGCCTGGGATTGAACCACCGACCTTCTGATTAGTCGCTGACCTGCTCTGCCACCTGAGCTACAGCCACCTGATCAGCCCTATATGCTTTAGCAAAAAGAAAAGTTTTAAGGCTAATCTTAAAAGTAGAGATAGTATCTGTGTCCTGAATCCAAATTGGAAGCTGGTTCCACAAAAAAGGAGCCTGAAAACAGGGGTGTCCAACTCCAGTCCTTGAGAGCTACTGTATTGCAGCTTTTACGCGCATCCTTGTTCTGACACACCTGAATCAAATGAATACTTGTTATTAGGCCTTTGCCCAACTTGATGGCATGCTGAAGAGGTAATCCAACCATTTTATTCAGCTGTGTTGGAGTAGGGAGGCATCTAAAAATGCAGGACAGTAGCTCTCCAGGACTGGAGTTGGACATTCCTGCTCTAGGAACTACAAGTTGGGGCCTGATTATTCAAGACCTTATATGTGAGGAGCAGGATTTTGAATTTGATTCTAGATTTAAGAGGGAGCCAATGAAGGGAAGCCAATATAGAATAAATCTGCTCTCTCCTTCTAGTCCCTGTATGTACAAGTGCTTCAGCATTTTGGATCAACTGAAGGTTTTCCAGGGATTTTTTAGGGCATCCTGATAATAACAAATTACAGTCGTCCAGCCTAAAAATAAATCCATGAACTATTTTTCTGGAATGACTCTGAGAAAGGATATTGTACGGTTAGGGGTTTTAAAGATATTAGTGATATTGGGAAAATGGAAGAAGGCAATCCTACAGATTTGTTTAATATGTGCATTTAAAAAACATATCCTGGTCAAAAATGGCTCAAAGGTTCACAGTGTGAGAAACCATATCTCCAAGATGTATAGGGCTGAGTACAATAATTAACCTTAATGTGTAAAGAGGACTCTCCATTTACATTAACAAATTGGAGTCTATCAGATAGGTATGATTCAAACCACTGCATTGCAGTACCTTTAATACCTTTAAAATGTCATAATCTAATCTCTGCTCTAATAAAATGTTATGGTTGAAGGTAATGAACACGGCACTGAGGTCAAGCAGGACACGCACAGAGATATGTCCACTGTAAGAAGCCATATGACGATCATTTGTAACCTTCACTAAAGCCGTTTCTGTGCTGTGATGAGCTCTGAAACCTGACTGAAACTCTTCAGTTCCTCTGCAGATGATGAGCTGGCTAAGACAGCTGGGTCAGTGATGGCTATTTAAGTAACAGTTTAACCACTGCCACCTTGAAGGCCTGTGGTACAATTATTAGAAATAGGTTGATAATATTTAAGATTGAAACATTAATTAATGCTCTAAATAAATATCAATGGTACTGAGAGTAGCTGTACATAATGTCACGTCTGTAAAACGATTGTGGTTATTATTGAGCTGATTGGTGGTGTCGTTGGGAAAATGTCTTTATGTTGCAGAAAGACAGGGGTACAAGACCAGGCTTTTCATTTTAAGATGTGAGGTAACCATCTTGAACACATCATATTGAACACAAGGTATTTCTTTCATTTTTTTAAATGATCAATATGACATATGGGCAATTTATCAATGTATTCCTTTAACAAATTGGAGCTTTAGTAGCACGTGGAAGAGCCATACACAGCCACAACAGCCTGGCACCACCTCCTAATGCTTCCTTTCACCAGCTTGGTCACACGCTGCTGTGGGATGGCATCTGTCGTGTTGTGTTTTGTTGTGAAAAGACAAAAGTGCTCAAAGTATAAGTGTTCAAAATTTATTATTAAATAGTTGTTATTTCAAGTTAATTCTACGATTCCTAAAAAGACCTTTTCTGTCGTTCAAGGAATCCTAGAGACAAATGATGCCGCACCCAAATAGTAAACAGTTTATTATGTGCCATAAAAACTCAATACCAATGTGCTTGGTCAGAAAGTCGAGAGAAGACCGTGGCTTTAGACTTGGCTCCTCCTATTTGTCTTGGATTTTTCCCTCAGGTCATATTACGCCCTGTATGGCGTGAACTTTTCACTGTAATATTAAGGCAACTCTTCCCACTTCACCATGGCAACCATCTCTTGTCCTCTGGTCAGACCTGAGAGAGAGGACTTATATAGGATTTATGGAGGATTTATAGAACACTGGAATAGCAATTGCTGGTAATGTTAATGTTCAGCAATAGTCTGGCAGGATCAACAAGACAATTATGTTGCTATAATGTGCAAAACCAGAGTTACAAATGATTAAGGTATAAAGAAATATTACAAGATCTGACCTAATAAATCAGCTGATGATTAACAGAACTGATATTCATTCCCTGTAGCAAAGGCCATCTGTGGTAAAATTCAAGTAATTTATTTTCTAAGAATTGAAGTTCACTTCTTTAATATATAAGTACAAGATTGCAATCTTTAGCTCTAAAGAAAAAAATCAAATCAGGATTTCTAAATTCGTTAAAAACTAATAAGGCACCATTTAAATGTTGCTGATAGATTTCAGTGACAGGGATATTGCTTGAACCAAGGTCCATTGTCACAGTCCTACATTTTGACCCTCCAACATTTACATGCTGTTCTATTGCAATGCATTAAAACAGCAGAAGCCAACATGGGGCTAAGAAATTCACAGTTGCAGGAACCCAAAGTGCAATTATTTCAAAATAAAAAAAAACTGAGGAAAAAATCTGAAAACGCTTTCAGTTCATCCTATTTTGTATATTGACACTTCTTAGAACAATTACACATCACACTCTGATGTTTTTTGTTTTGGGTTTAGTGTCATTAAATCCAGCATTTTAATTTATGTGCATGTTTTCAGTTTCTGTTACTAATATTCTAAGCTTTAAAATAATCTATTAGACTTGCAAGGTTAGATTGCCCCCCCTAGTGTCTAGTCCGAGTCTCAGTCATATTTCCCACCTCAGCACAGTCATGCAGCTCATGTACTTTGGAGGCAGGGCTGTACTGGGACAAAAAATCGGCCCGGGCATTTTGACTAGAGACCGGCCCACCAAAAATGTGCCGTCATTCAGGGGTAAAACCGCAAAGGATTCTGGGAACTTGTGGCAAGAGGTACTAGCGCATGCAGGCTTTCAATTGAACTCAGTTACACAGCGATAAAAAGAAACACAAAAAATGGCAAGAAGCTGTTGTATTATTAACTGCAATAGCCGGTGTTGTGCCAAAAAGTTATTGCTCGTATTTAAATTGCTATAAGTAACTTGTTGGGCTATAATATGTGAAACATATGTCAAATGCATCCCTCATGGATGACATAAAGTCATCTCTCTCTCCTGCTCTTCTGTCTCCTCTGTCACGGACTTCTCCACTTTTGGTGATAAATCAGCCTGGTGCAACATGTAAGGATTGGCACAATTTGTTAAGATTTTGAGGACTTTGAGAAACTAACCTTAAGCATAAAATAAAATTTACTATCAGTAACTTCATAGCACCCGCCCAGCAGTATATAAGCTCCGTCATGCTAGCTAGTACGCAGTACCAGTTATTCTAAGCGACTGTAAAAAGTCAGCACAACGAAAACTACAACTAAACTTGGTTTATATCTGACACAGATGGACTGCAGGTCATAACTTCTTGCCTGAAGTTCAGTTCCTCTGCCACTATGACCGGCGGCCGCCTCGGTCTCTCCTCCTCTTGCCTCCCCTTTCCATACCGATGGCCAGTCCAGCTATGTTTGGAGGTCATTCCAGCTGCCATGTTGATCCCTTCTGTTCCATAGATGATGTTTAGCTGCGTCAAAATGCTGGAGACTTTGGTTTTTCTGGAATGTTGCTGATTTTTTTTCCATGTTGTCCCGTCTTGAAATGTACTTCATCAGTACATGTCGTCCTCCCTCCTTTTTTCTGAAAAAGGACAGACTTCATAACACCACTAAAATAATTCAGCATATTCAGGAGAGGCAAGAGCTACAGCTTGAGCTGGGGCTTTTTTGGTGGTTGTGAAGGAATCTTCATCGTATAGGCTATACAGTACATAAAATCAACCCCATCTGATTTCAATGCCACCCTAGAAAATGTATCTAGATCTGCCCCTGGTTTGCTATACAATATAGCAATGAGCTGATACAACCTTGAGTTCTGGCATTCCAACTTTGCTACCCGCCTAAACATTGTTGCAGACCAAAGTGTTCACACTTCTAGTTGAGGTTGTGGCTTCACTCACCAAACAACTACTCACACCAGCTCTCAAGTGGGTGATCTTTGAACACCCGTTTGTTTGCTGTTAAGGTTTAATGTTAGGGGGAATACCTGCTTTCATTGCAAGGGATAAAGCAGTGCTAAATGGAGTCACTGAATTGAATCTCACCACAGTATTGGCGCTGCTTTTGATAAATATATAATGGCTTCCTGTGTGGTACATAGCATCTAAGAAGTACGTCCAGTATTACAGCACGAATTAGCAGTTATCATATCCACTTATAGTTTATGGATGGAGCTTGATAACCAAACCTCCTAGGCTCAGATGCCACCACAATGATACCACCCATAGGTGAGTGAAGTCCTGTTGTGAAGTCTTAAGGTAACGTTTTTGATCCTGACATCTTGAGCTTTTGGAAGGCTGTGAAACCACAAGCTCATTGACTAACAACTTGATTGGCTAGTTGTTAGACTGGACAATCCTACTTTTTCACACCTGTGATGACCATAATTTGCTAATGAGAAGCTCAATATGACCTGAAACTGGAGACTAACACATGGAAATCATTACAAGGGTATTTACTGAGGTAACAGAGAGGGAGCTGAGGGCAGTTTTCCTGCAACTATAAGGGTCCCTGCTGGTCATTAAATAGAATGCAGGTTTAAGGCACTTCTGTATTGGCTTCATCCATCTTTTGTGCTATATATGGCAGTGATGAGTGAAAATCTAAGCCAGAGGCTTCAACATGCAGACTCCACATATCAAAGGACTGTTGTTAGAGTGTGATGGAAACTCACCACCACGGGACCACTGATCGTGGTTCCACGTCCATACCCAGACTGATTAAAGTGTTTCTAAAGGCACAAAGACCTAGATAATGCTAGTCAGATGGTTTTAATATTGTGGTAGGTCTTAAAGCTTTGTCTCTAGAATTCAAATTTGGCTGCAAACAGACATTTCCAAAACGTATATTTTGTTATGAACTTCACTTTGTTTATTTTTTTTATTCCACACTCAAAGGAACCAACAAATAGTCAGTGAGCCACAATTTAAAACACAGACACATTTTATGAATAAAAACCAGACTGGGTTTTTGTTAAAATTGTTACATGGTAGACAAAATTCAGAAAATATGAAATAAATAAAAGTGAAACAAACAATCAGACAAAATGTTTTGTCGGCTTCCAGACGTTTCTCCACAGTCTCAGTTAACAATATTCACATTTGACATCAATACTGTTGATAAATGAACACAAAGTAAGTTAATAGGTGACATTATCAATACGTCTAAATGAGTGTACAAGTGTGCATGTCCACAAACGCATGCAGGTGTTTACAGGTTAACTGGCAAAATGATCAATCAATTAAAAAAAAACTTTTTTTTTTAGTTTTGTGTTGACCTGCAGGTCACATAAATGCTATATAAACCAAGGTTATGGGGGTGGAAACGTCTGCAATATCATCAGTAGGGTAATATGTGATTAAAGCTAACTCTTGTTTCTACTTTTAAGATCAACTGACGTGACAATAAAGTACACCTTCTTCTTCTTCTTCTTCAAAGATACAAAAACGACAAAGAAACAGAAGTTGTGAGTAGGCGAATACGTCGACTTGTAGACCAACTGTTCCACTTAAAAAAAATCTACACCTACAAACCACAGAGCCATGCCGTCCCTCTGCTTCCCACCACCATGCATCACATTTAGTTTGCACTAACACAGAGGTCAGACAAAATCCAGTACACGACATCTCTAGTACAATGCATGCTCTCATGTTTTCACGAGTAATTTTTTGCAGATTTGTTAACATTGCATGTTATTTGTTGAGTAACTAGCACAGGTGAACGTAAAAACAAACAAACAAACAAACAACCCCCCCCCCCCAAAAAAAAAAAAAAAAACAACCAACAAAAAACAAAAACAGGTCAAAAGTTGTTTCTCTGTATAAAGAAAATATGGTTTGAAGAAAATATTGAGATAAACACACAGCCAAGTTTAGCTCGGTCAGAGGTTCCCAACTTTTTTGGTTGCATATTTCTACTTTTTAAAAACATTTTAGCTTGTCTGAACAGTTTATTTAATTCCTCAAGAAATAAAACAAAGAGTTAACATCAACACGCTAACACTCTCACAGTGGCTAAACAAAATGCTGACATTATTATTGTAGAGCAGGACAATTTAAAAAATAAATTATTGTATAACATTCTGTTTCATGATGATCGGGTGGTTTTGTTTATTTTCAACTAAATTATATTTAAATTCAGGGGGAAAAAATTAATCTAAAGCTTTGCTAGTTACTACATGAAGATAGTGTGGCTAGCTCGATGCTAACAAGAACTTAAAAGCTAATTAGCTTAACACAGAGGTGGCAGTTAACAATAAAATTGATATTTCCAAAAGAATCTTCTGATTGTGTGTTTTTTAAATAAAAATGTGTTAAACCCATTACACTGAATAATTAGAATTCTAACTTTGGCTTTAAAATGCTAATATCTACTAAACAAACTTTCAATTGGCAGTTTTATCATTAAAAATGTTTCTTCTTGTTTCATAAATCCCGTGTATCTTTTTCCTTTATAGCAGTAGCTAGCCCAAACTCCCACCCTACCAGTCTGTGATATATTTAGTTCTATTTACAATATTTTTATATTTTAACTTAGCTGAATTAAAAATTTAATGAATTAAAAGATAAAATTTTGTTGCATTAATGGGAAGCTAACGACACTAGCAAAATATCTGCGATGATGCTTTTTTTTTTCCAGGCTTCTGTACTTGAACGTTTGCCAAGTAATCACCTCTTTTGTCATTTTAAATACCAACATTTCCAGTCTATAAACTGACTGATACTCCTAAGCTCTTGGGCTAAAAGCAACATTGAAAGAAAGTTTAAAAAAAAAAAATCAAGTTGGGAACCACCAAACTGCAACCATGGTGAGACCAAACCGGGGTTCACAAGGGTACGTTAAGTGCTTTAAATATTGGTTACACACACTTAAAAGTGGGGCCATTGTAGGTAGCGTCAGCATGCAGGTCAAGGAGAAAAGAAGCTGCCACAATACAATAAGTTTGACATCAAATTAATTACCAAGTGCATTTTTGGAGTTTTACTAAGATACGAGCAAAAAAAAAAAAGGGAAACCAGCTTGGACTGGACTTCCTGTCGTCCACACCACCACAACAGAAATGTAAAACCTCCAGGAGTGTGAGAGATTGTGGTTGGATTGAGCTGGAACGCAATGGCACAAAGAAAGCAGCAATTTGTAAAATTTACATATAATAAAATAACGCCAAGGGTAGTGTTTCCGTTTGGTTCGCCTCTTACGGAAACACCAACAATAAAAACCAGGATAAAAAGACCACAGTATACATGATACCTCAGATACGTGCCTCCTGGCTTTTTTAAGGTATGAGAGGCACATTATGATAAGAGGGGAGTACAACTGTGCACAACACAGGTCAAAGGCACAACACTGGACAAAAACGAAGGGAATCAACACCCAAGGTGTTTCGAATGGGCCAAGAAAACCACAAGGGAGGAAACAAAAGTGCTTCTGAATGACATGTTTGGGCATTTTTAGCAGTATTTTTAGCAAGTCTAAGGTACCATTTTTCCCCAATGCAATAAATTATTTTTCCCCATGCTTGGTACAACATAATTGCATCAAATAAATTCTTTATACAAAGGATGGATTACCAAAGGGGTCAATGCCAGTAATAGGTGTCTGCGATAATGACAGAGCGCTCCTCAGCTTTGATTAAAATGTGAACAACATGATTCTCAGTTTTCCTTCTGATATGTGCAAATATGGCTCAAACTTTGCATCAAGTTGCTCACATGAACGAGCTGCATTTACCCCAGATGGTGAAATGATTAGTCACTGACAGAATAAAATAAATATAATAATTAATTAACAAATGTGAGTCACTGATGGAGCAGAAATAGAATATCGCTTTTCAGTGTGAGAATTAGGTGCATTTCTTCATCACCTGTTAGTAAAATTGATTTTCTTGCTCATAAGCAAATGAACGAATACTGGCTGAAGAGTTACTGATTATTTGAGTAAAAAGGATTGAAAATGGGCTCAAAGGTGAGAGGTGGGCCATCTGAAGCCAAAATGTAAGAAGTGAGATGTGTGACCAAGAAGAAGAAAAAGGTATTTTGCTATTTTATTGGATTTTTCTTTTTAAAATAAATGTGACTAATTACCCAATTTTGATAAGGCCCATGAACCCATTTTGAACCATCTGGACTCCAGAAATGTTTTAAAATTTTCATTATGTGATAAACTACAAATTAAGGAAGCACCGATCCAGTTCCAAACCAAACTATATTCAATTTACATAAATATGAAAAAGAAAAAGCAGAAAACTGAAAGATCAGTTGTCCTTTCTGCTTGATAAGTGACTTGATATCCAATTGTGTCAGATTAAAGGGGACCTACTGTGCTACAGTGGTGGGTTCTATCATCAAGCTGAGTTAAAGTTTCATGAAATGAGGTGAGCTTATGTACAAGTAATCCCAGGGAGCCAAAAGTTCAGTTTGTCTTTACGAGAGGCAGCCAATCAGACTAGAGTCCAGGATCCGGGAGCTAAAGGAGCTTGTTTCAGTTCAATGATGAGCTAAGCGGCTGAACCAAGGCCCAAATGTAGGACAAATAAGGATTAGTCTGAAATGTGACTCATGCAGAGCTCAAGAATAAAACTCTAGAGCTAAAATGGCCAAAACAGATCCCCGTTTATTTTCTGTCAACTGACAAATCACCGTTTTCGCTTTAGTACGAGCCACTTCACTTGCACATGTGCACAGATTAAGGCTTGACTTATACTTCTGCATTACAATTTTGCTAAGCTGTTGTTAGCATTCACAGCTAGTGTGGTTTCTTTCTATGCCACTAATAGTTTACTAAAAAAATTTAAAAAAGCAGGCAACTGACACTGAATTATTCAGGCAGGTTACTTGCTCCTAGATTAGCCCTGTAACCCCCATAACCCCATTATATGCATTACCTTTGCAAAAGTAATATACTCTATTATTCACCACCAAGCAGCTGTTACAGTGTGGAAGTATAAATCAAGCTCACATCCTGGCCTGTGTACAGAAGATTTCTATGTTGTTGCAGTGTTTTTGAAAGTGTCAAAAACAGCACAATAACATATCAACATAATGTTAAGCACAAGAACAACACACATTAGCCAAACTACTAAGGCTTCGCTCTCGAGCTCATGAAAACTGAACTCACTTCCCGGCTGGCAGCGTTGTTTACACAGCGTATAAAACTCAGGTATCTCAGGGCTTTAAGCGGTGAGCGGTACAGTTTAGCTTGCGCCACGGTTGCTACAAGTGCTGCAGAGTGTAAGACAACACAGTCATTTTGGTGTGGCAACAAGAGGCAGCTGCAAAGTGAGTGAATATTGGCAAAGAGAATAGCACGAGGCCCGAGAGGAGAGGGGTGCTTCAGGGTTTTGAGGCAGCATACAGTCTGGCCACAGTCCAACCTCCGCCACGCTTTACTTGGACAAATGACAATGACAGTAGTTTTCCTTATCCCTAATTACAATTTTAAGATATGCAATAGTTTAAAGTTGGATATTTAAGAGAAAACTTACCGGTGTTATCTTCTTTTTTCTTTGAGGAACACTACAGAAAACGTGCAGCTGAAAAACTGGTGATATTTCAGGATGAACAGAAAGCAGAGAGGCACTGCATACACAAATTCACACCCGTGTAAGCGGGTGGGAAAACTGATATTTTCTCCATTGTTTAAATAGACTCAACCACCAGAATATGTAAATATATCACAACTATGATACAGAAATCAATAATTACACCATTTGCATTCAATTTTTCATATAATTTCATCATGTAGCCTATATAGATTTATATAGATTCCTCACATGCCTTGACAAATTGTACACTAGTGTAGGTAAGTCCGTTTTTTAGTCATGTATGTTCTTTTCTTACAGATCAAAAGGAGCCACTGGAGACTTCTTGGTTCGCGGAAAAGATGCCGCTCCAGGTTAGCTCATAATGAGTGATCGGTCCGTGCATCATCCGCCTGCGACTGCTCCGTCTCGGGCTCCACCTGCAGAGGAGTCGATGCTCTCTCGGTCAGTAAGTGGAGTGTTTTCATTCCTTTATGTCCTTTGAGAGTCCTGAGGAGGTTTCTGCTAAATCAACAGAGCCAGATGTGTAAGACAAGAGGAAATATCCCGTCTGATAACGATGATGGAGATCCAGAATCGAGGTGGAGATGGAGACGATGATTCCTGGTAGCTCTGTCCGTCCAACTGAGAACAACAAGAGGCTAATATCAGCGTCGTAGCCTGCGCTCCTGTCACACTGTCCAACAAAAAGCTGCAACGAGGAAAAGCCCTGAACCTGTCATCTCTCTTCCAAAGTGAAGAAGGAGAGACGAGACGACAAGCCAGGGTCACGTTGCAGCACTGAAGGATTGTGGGGGATGCCAACAGCACCCGCTGTGGAAAGGCACACCAGAGGAGAAGGGAAGGGGCGGATGATCATGATGATGACAGTAAAAGGTGGAAGGGGGTTTATGAAAAGTGAAGAAAATGTTCGACAACAACGTGGTTGTTGCTGATAAACTGTTGTTAAGCTCAGGATCTCTTCACATCCGCGAGCCTCGCTCCTGAAGGATCTGCGAAAGGCAGACAGGAAAAAGACCACTTTCAAACATTTAAACAAGACGTTTAAGAAAAAGCAAGAAAAAAAACAACACTTTGAATTTTGAGGGTTTTTTGCAATAAAAAGGCAGTGTTAGCAAACCCTTTTTCCAGATGAAGTCACAGGATAAAAGTAATTTAGTACACTAATTAAACTGATATAAAAAGCAGTGGTGTTCAGGTTCCTGCACAGACAGCATTCTCAAATCTTTGCTTTTTCCCTTCAGAAACTATGTGTCACATTTGCTGAGACATTTAGGAGAACAAAGAGAAGGTCAGACAGACTGAAATGTTGTAATCCAGTAAATATTTCAGCAGTCAGTGTGCTGTACTCCACAACTTTCCACTCTCTATGCCATCGCTTTATCCAGTACACTATAGTATTTTTACTGATATATTTAACATATTTTTAAAATAATTTAATCCTCTGTTGAGCCAGTTGTAACAAAATTTCATTCCTTGCATACTTTTTCATAATGAATGCAGATGCAGAATCACTGCTTGGGGTTTTCGTCCAGCTAAAATCTGTCCAAAACAAACAATTAGTCAAAGCAATCTGAGTTTCCTTTTAGCATTAGCTTCCCTTTTTCAGCCAGAGCATAGGAAATTATTTAAATTGTTATTCGCTGAGGGAAAAGCCTGGACACCATAATTATGGATGTGAAACTGAGGATGCAGCACGCCAGTATCCTGATACAGATTTGTAAATCTGAATCATACCCTGCTTTATCACCTATTTTTGTCTAAAACAGGAACTAATTTTCAAAAAAAAGCAGCATGTTGGATTTAATAAAATATGAAACTAATGATTAACAGCATTAGATTACTTGGAAAGTTAGTGGATCAAGTGAGAAGTAGAAATCGTTTCCCGAAAGACTTGTATACAACGTAGACTACAGGAGTGGCCCCCTGCTGGTCATTTGCAAGAGTGCATGTTATAAAAAAAAGTTTATAATGAATACTTGGTCGATAATGCTTTATAGTTGAGAAAACATGCTTTCATTGATAAATAACATCTGGTAAACCAACTCAGTTCCATAAAAAAGACACAAGAGGAATGAATGAAATCCGAGTCTTTGCACTGATTTCATGGATATGATCGCATACATGAAAATAATCTTGCAGATCTTGTTAACTCACTGTTAAGCAGGTAAGAACTACGAAGATAAGCGATACCAAATGATTTGAACACAACAGCAGCGGGTCAGTAAAGTTCAGAAGGTTCTTGACTTTTGTGGCATCCTGGCTGCCAGCACACAGACTATTTCTAGCTGAGCTCATCCATACGGTTATATTTAGCTCCTGTATTTGTTGTAGCGTAAGCTTCCACATTAAGTATTTAATACAGCACAATAAACTGAGCTACGGTAAAAGTATAACATGAACTTTCCACCAAGTGAAGGTCTCAAACTTCAGAAAATGCATTTTTCATACAGATGCATTTTGACTTTCAGAGAGGCTGCTTGTGAAAAACACCCAAATGAGCAGAAGCCACATGAGATGGTAAGGTCCACTCTACCCAGTCTTATCCAGCATGGACTGGTTTATGGTCCAACAGTCAAATATTTTCATTAGGAAGGTTCCTCACTGAGTCAAGTAAAATGGAAGTATAATTAAATTCTACAAACACTAAGGAAGGTGCTTCAGTGCTACCTTTATTACCCATGTTGTATCTACTGTAGTTCGGGTTAAGCACTTGAATTGAGAGGGGGAGGATTACACAATTCAGTTGACCAAACCGAAAAATATGAGATTTTACACACTGAACCTAAAATAAAGGCAGAAGTTATACTGGCGCATCTCTTCAGCAGGAAGTGAAAATAAACTATTCAAGTTTTATGTCATGAAACATGTCTAGAATGGATGTTTTAAATTAAGTTCCCAGCACATAACTTTAATCTCTTAGACAACACTGTGAGTAGCTTTTGTCTCTGGGTTTAGTCAAGGATGGTTTCAGGCCTGAAGAGAAAACTGTGGATGTAAAGCGCTACAGACCAAGGTGGAGCAGTGTGGACGTTGTATGTAAACAAGATAATAATTATAAAAATATGTTTCTTATTATTTTGCTGTAGCCAGCTTTTAAAAAAATAATTTCTGTTAGTTCTTAGTTCTGTTACCACAGGATGGGCTAAGAATCTTGCCCTGGTATTGAAAATAGCATCGATTATGGATCATTTTCCAGGGTATCGGAATTAAATTTGAAATTCAAGTATGGACCCTAAACCATCAGGTCACCGTGCTGAGACTGACTGATGTTGACCGAGCCCAGGTTGTTGGCATGCTGGATGCTGGCAGCATGCCGGAGAGAAAAGAATCAACAGCACATCCAGACACCTGTGTAGGCTGTATCTCGCAATAAGTGTCTTGCATACAGCTTTACTGCACTGCCGGTCGTTAACATCCATTTAAAAACACAAACGTATTGTGGGATGCATTTAATTCCACTTAATAAGCTGTTTCACTCCCTGTTCTTTAAGATTACAAACTAGATAATGAAGTAATAATTTTCCACCAGTGATCCTCTTTTATATGAAACATTTCATGGGGTGACGTATCCACGATGCGCTCATTTTTTGCCCATCTTTGGGGCACTGTGGTTTTAACACAGCAGACTCACATCAACAACATCTGGCCACATTATTAAGGAGTCTAGCGTCAGAGCAGTTAGCTTCTCTCTGAGCTCATTAAAACCTCTTCAGATCTTTTAGTGACCTTGTGACATTTTCTATCGAGTCATGGGAAACTTATGGGCAAAAGGAAGTAGGATTTAGTGTTTTGGACGATTCAAGTGCAGCTTTGGTTCCTACACATGGATCCTGTAGCTTCTGTGGCTTATAAACTGGGTTTTAATACACAAACACGGTCCTTCGCTGCAGTTTGCAGGAGATGTTCAGACAGCCTGAACAACGGTATGAAATGTCGACTTACCTTGGCCTTCTCGGTGGGCTCAATGACGATGCCATTAGTGGAGTTGTTGAGTTCCCGGGAAACTACACACAGAAATTCAGCCTGGTCCTCATTGCCATAGTTATATGAGGAGCCGATGCTTATAAGCTGAGGGCGGAGATGGGCAAAGAAACAAAAGATCCGGAGTTAAAAGAGAGCCTACTTTTCCAAGACGTTTCACACTCTGCACCTTTTCAGTCAATAACTTGTGTTTTTTCCATTTAATTTAGTTCTACTATGCTATTTACTTTTGGTTGTTGTCGTTTTAGAGAAACTGTTGAAAATGTCAGAAAAACAACAACAACATAAAAAAAAAAACCAACCCCTAATCAAACAAAGAAATATTCATTATATAAAAAAAACAAAACAAAAAAACAACTGAATGATTTTAAGTTTTCCTATTTTGAATACTCAGCCTGAAAAAAGGGATTAGATACAATTAATAAATGACATTTTATTTGCCAATATAGACTTACAGCGATATTTCAGCACATATATCACTGCATTTCTGTAGTCTGTTCATGACCTCTTTCTTTGCCCTACAGCAAGGATGGCCACCCTGCAACTCAGCTCCTGTGACTCACTCTCGCTTTGACAAAAGACTTGATGGATATCATTTTGGAATTTTAACTTTTTATTTATTTAACTTACCCTGGCTACGGTTTCCAAAGATGTTAAAATCACTGGGGAAACTCAAAAACAAAATAAATCAGCAGTCTGTGGACAAGCAGGGGCCCGTTCTTCGTACGTCGCTTACTACATCCAAGATCAAATGACACATCCAAGATCAAATCATCGCGCTAACCGTGAGCTCGCTAATCCGGTTCCCCGAACACACCTGCTGTTGACGATTACTACAGCTGGACGCAGGAATGTGACATCACTGGGTGTCGTAAAAGGGGCTACGCATCGATAGTAGAAACATTGATCGGCAACCCGCTGATTGGTCGGCGAAAATGTCCAAGGGGCGTGCTCGGTATTTTCCGGCAGCAGAGCAAGAACTCATGAGTGAGGGATTTCAGGAGTTTCAGAGTTTAATTAAAACGCAAGAGAACACTGCAAAGGCTGCAAAAGCAAGGAGAGAGGGCTGGCAGAAAGTTGCTGACAAATCAAACTCGTAGGTAATTTAATAATAATAATAATAATGGATTGGGTTTATATAGCGCTTTCCAAGGCACCCAAAGCGCTTTACGATACCACTATTCATTCACTCCCACATTCACACACTGGTGGAGGCAGCTACGGTTGTAGCCAGGCTGCCATATCGCGCCATCGGCCCCTCTGGCCAACACCAGTAGGCGGTAGGGTAGATCTATCATATGACACTATATTGTCCAATATCATATGGCATTATATTATATTATAATATGTTATATTATATCCCCTTTCACATTAGAGCCACAACAGGACCCACAAGAACATGGGAACAAGTAAAAGTGGAATACAGGAGTATTCTACAGAATGGTAATATTTATCTCTTAGATTGCTTTGCGTCTCTTGGCAAGGTAATACTGGCCTGTAATACTCTGTTAGTTTGTTCATAACAGCAACCAAGAAAAGGGCAGAGGAAAAAAAGACAGGTGGTGGTCCTGCACCCCCTCGTCAACAAGTTGGTTAAGTAAATAATACCCTCACGGGAATATCGATATCTCTCTATGAGCACACTGTCGCGCTGAGCTAAAGGATCCTGTCTGTCCCGCAATATACGCTGAATTCTGAGGACTCTCCTTATCAATCTTGCACCTTCCGCAATGGGTTGGTCGCGTATACGGACAGGACATGGCTGCGACAGGCTTCCCAAATCCACCTTCGCTTTTATAGCCGTGGTCTCTCATCTTGATTACACGAAGTAATTTACAATTACTACTCTGAAATATGAATTACATCTGTAATAATCACATACATGTAATAGAATGTTAATAGTACATTTCCCTTTTTTAGGAAATGACCTGTATGTATCTGTGTGACATCAATAAAAGGATCAAGTGCTGCATTATCTTTAGTTACATTGATAATATTTATTTATGGTGAAACAGTGGAAAAATATCGCTGTTGCTTTCGTATAAATGAAGCGGACATACCTGCGTGGCCGCGATCTAATCCTGTTTACATAAAGTAAACCTGCTCCCGAGCAGGTTTACGCTTACGGCTCTGTTGCTATGACAGCAAGTCCCGGATGAGCTTCGGGGAACCGACTGATCCAGGATCACGCGAAATCGTCAACAATCTAATCCGGCTAACCTACTTAGCGAGGTACGAAGAACGGGCCCCTGGTGTGCCTTTACAGCCAAAGCCGCTGGCTTATGCTTTGTTTATGGTGACCACATTGGCTTTGTTGAGCACCAACTGTGACATGCCGGTGCTTGAGGGTGGTTGAAGATTAAACATTTGCCCCTAGCAACTGGAGGATGCCAAGGGTTTGCCAATCGGTCTCTAGACGAGTGTGACTGAGGCCTTCAGGTTATTTTTCACAAACATGGATAGAGCTCAAAGTTTCCTGCAGAGCTTCATAGCAACTGCTTCACAGTAGGCCTAAAAGTGCTACTAGTTCTGTCATGTTTGTTGGTAATTTAAAAAAGGCAAATGAGTTGTGTTATTTTAGCTCTTTAAATTTAATAAATGCAACAAATGTGGTATTTTCTATTAAAGTTAAAAGTACCAAATAGTCATAATCAGACCTTTGCGGAGTAGTCACATGTGGCAATGACTAGAATTATTTACAGCTATTACTAATGTCAGGGGTTTAATTCATACTTACTTTCATTATAAGGCTCAAAGATCTTTTTTTTTTTTTTTTTTTGTCTTTTGAAGATCAAAAAATTGATACAGGTTCATATTGATAATACATGATTACTAATATAGAGGAAACTACAAGGTGACAGAGTCTGAATGCATACAGATTCAGGTCAAGACCAAATGAAGTACTTTTAGTATCCATTCCTGCTCATGATTAAAACATTTTGTGCCCCAGTCTTTCCTGTGTGGAAATAAATACCTGACAATGTGCTGGCATACATCTCAGGGCAAGCGGAGCTTAAAACTGCAGCGTCGAATCAACTAAAGCGTGAACTAAAAGATGACATATATTTTAAAAGCTGCATTTTCTGCACCTGCTCAAACTTCCAACCGTCCGACATAGTTGAGACCATCTGCGTGAGTTCCTCCTCTTGGCACTGTAGTACTCGATACACATGCTTCACAGGGCCCTGAGGGACACAGCAAAGGCACGCAGAGCATTACTGAAAAAGCATCAACAATCTGCAGGCAGGCACACATTTTGTTTGAACACTTTACAAGTTACCTGGGTTATATTTGCACTGGAAGAAAGTCAGCCACTAAGACTTATTTTGGTTTCGTTTTGTTTACCTGAGATGTCCGGTTCTCGTTGTCCCGTATCCTCTCTTTCACCAGCCTCACCAGGGAAGCAATGTTGTAGAACTCGGCTTCCTCCAGAACGCCTGAAACACAAATCGAATGAATGTGTTATTTGGTGTCTGAGATGCTGCTCACTGACAGCTCTGCATTATGCTTTTGCTTTTTACCTTCTTCTGCCAGATTCTTATCCATAATCAGTTTTCCATGCCGAAGGTAATTCAGGATAGGGCCAAAGTACGTGGGGTCTCTGTCGATTAGATATGCTCCTGTCTCGTCCTGCAAGAATTAACAGGTTCCAAGGAGCAAGTTCCATGTTAACAGAGGAGCAAGTTCCATGTTTTGTTTTGTTTATTTCTATTAAATTTCCATATTTTTTTTCTTTAACGTTGAAGTTCGTTAATGTAAAATTTGCCATTTTTCGTGTAATTTTTTCTCACAAATGTGGGACTAATTGAGAAATTTTAAATTTTTAAAACTGAAGCGTATCGTCCTTGTGCTTTTACCTGCAGTAGTCTATAAACATTTTGTACAGGGCAGATGGGTACTACTGTGGAAATTGATTATTCACTTTTTAATTTGTGCTTTTACAGTTTAGTGTTCACGGTTTTTGTGTTCTTGCGTCCCTTTGCTGTGTGAACCTGTGTTGTATGTATTTGTGTTTTTCTGGCGTCCCACTCACCTTGTCAGAGTCCAGGTCCGGGTCTTCCTGACACAGGCGGAACAGGAAAGATTTGGGGTCCCTGCACAGCGTCTGTTTGGTGGTAATGAAGTAGGTACCACCGACGTTAAGCCGGACCCAGCGGGAGCCCGGCTTGTCCACTGGCTCGGACGGGGAGCTGGGATTGCTCTTCACCGGGAACCCAAACACCGACCTTCCGCCGCCGCCGCTACAGCCTGACACCCCACCCGGGCTGAGCTGGCTGCTCCGCGGCGGAACAATGAGGGTGGGCGACGCCAGGCGCACCGAGCCCCGGATGTCGCGGTGCTCGGGCTGCTCTATGGTGCCAGCACCGGTAGGTTCCACAACATGCAGCTCAGCCATGTTTCCTCTCCGTCTGAAGAACCAGTCGCACAGCCGCACGGTGAGCTAACGACACACTGCGGGGAAACAGCCTCCCTGAACCGCCTGGTAAACACACCGAGGATATTTTTCTCCTTCTGACGGGCTGCCTGCTCTCATCGGGGCGTTGCTGCTCGTAGTCGACCGCCTCCACCTCCAGGCCAAGAGATTAGGACACAAAAACGACTATGAGAGGCTGCACAACAGGAGCAGCATCGCGTTTAACCGTTTCTCCAAAAGCTAAATTGGTCATTCTCATCTATTCAAATGTTAACCAGAGAAAAGGCATTTCTTCCGGGTTGTAACGTGATTACTGTTTACTTCCGCCGTGTCACGGCTTTTCAAAATAAAAGCGAATTCAGCATGCAGAATTATCAAATCAAAAATCAAATCAAATCACTTTTATTGTCACATCACATGTGCAGGCACACTGGCACAGCACATGCGAGTGAAATTCTTGTGTGCGAGCCCCACAAGCAACAGAGATGTGCAAACACAACAACACAAACGAGCAAAATACAAGAATGGCCAAAAGGAACTGAAATGGAAAAACCACATGAACCACACAGGATTTGTAATGACCTTTAAGCAACCATTCAGGACTTTTTTTTCTTTCTTTTTTTTTTTACAGTAAAACAAAGACATGGCTTGTTTTTTTTTTCTGCTGGGAGTGCTTTTACTGCTCACTCAGCAAACTAACTTTCATGGGAAAAAAAGGAATTGAGATTATGAGATATGGATGAAGTCCATGGGAGTGAGGGAGAAAGAGGTTCTCATAGTGTTGATGATGGTATTAACTTCGGCTAATCTTGAATGGTATGGGACAAGGGATGAAATGACTCCTCAACACACTGTTACTACCAGCAAGGCACATATCACAAAAACTCCTTTCACATGTAGCTAAAGGCATTTCCTGAAGGTCAAGGAGTGATGCGTCCTCGTCGGGGATTCGAACCCCGATGTCCCGCGTGACAAACGGGGAGAGTCATCACTATACATTTATATAACAGCGCCACAAAACCATAGTGGACAAAAATATATTGCATCCGTAGTGGTTTAGGACTCCCATAGAGAATGAATATGAAACAGTTGAGGGCCGTTTAGTAAATCTAGTGTTAAGTAAACAATTCAAGCGAATATGTCCTAAAGTGTACGTGATGCAGTAAGAAAAAGAACAGCGTCACGTCCATTAGTAGCAGTCCTCGTTAGTATAGTGGTGAGTATCCCCGCCTGTCACGCGGGAGACCGGGGTTCGATTCCCCGACGGGGAGGCATTGCATTTTCGTTCTTGGAAATGTTAAAAGTTAGACTGCACATGATGGGAACGCCCCATATACAGAAAGGCACCATCAAATAAAATGTATTATTATTATTATAAGACATCCTAGATCTGAATTAATGAAATATTCTTATTAAATACTATGTTCTTTATACAGTTGAATGTACTGACAACAAAATCACACAAATCACATTTCCTTTTCACTCTTGGAAATGGTAAAAATTACACTGCACACCATAGGTCGTCAACTATTTTGATGTTTCAGGGGTTCCTTTAAGACGCTAAGGAGTAAAACAATATTAACACTCATGACAGTTACTGATCTTTTCTAAACTCTAAACTTTAATATTCTGGCGCTGTTGAGAGTTTATCTATTATACGTCAATTATGTTTGTTTTGGAGGGTTTGTTTTTACGTTGAGGCGTCTACTCATTGTAGTCTCTTTGCCCGCTGTTATTTACACGTTAAATTCGATACACAGAAACACGCGTGCACAACTTGAAACGTATAGTGGACATTATTGTGGCCACTATTTTATTATTATTATTACCATTATTATTTCTGTCTGGAAATGGACCAGTTTGAAATGATGAATTACAGATGAGTGTAAACGGTTTTATAATGCCCTCAATGACTCTTTTAACCACTTATCATATCAATATCATTACAATCCAACGATTTCTGATTTTGAGGTTTTTTGTTTGTTTTATTTGCTTTTTCGTTGATGGTAGAGAACTCTACGTTGAGGTATCTAGTCATTCTAGTCTCTTTGCCCGCTGTTTACACGTTTGATACACATAAACAGCCGTGCACAACTTAAGGTATCGAAACGGGGAAACAGCGACACTATCCCATAGTGGACATCATTGTGGCCAGGATCGGTACTGCAACATGAAATTCGCTGAGCACCTTCCTCGTTAGTATAGTGGTGAGTATCCCCGCCTGTCACGCGGGAGACCGGGGTTCGATTCCCCGACGGGGAGACATTTCCTTTTCACTCTTGGAAATGGTAAAAATTACACTGCACACCATAGGTCGTCAACTATTTTGATGTTTCAGGGGTTCCTTTAAGACGCTAAGGAGTAAAACAATATTAACACTCATGACAGTTACTGATCTTTTCTAAACTCTAAACTTTAATATTCTGGCGCTGTTGAGAGTTTATCTATTATACGTCAATTATGTTTGTTTTGGAGGGTTTGTTTTTACGTTGAGGCGTCTACTCATTGTAGTCTCTTTGCCCGCTGTTATTTACACGTTAAATTCGATACACAGAAACACGCGTGCACAACTTAAAACGTATAGTGGACATTATTGTGGCCACTATTTTATTATTATTATTACCATTATAATTTCTGTCTGGAAATAGACCAGTTTGAAATGATAAATTACAGATGTGTGTAAACGGTTTTATAATGCCCTCAATGACTCTTTTAACCACTATCATATCAATATCATTACAATCCGACGATTTCTGATTTTGGGGTTTTTTGTTTGTTCTTTTTGCTTTTTTCGTTGATGGTAGAGAACTCTACGTTGAGGTATCTAGTCATTCTAGTCTCTCTGCCCGCTGTTTACACGTTTGATACACATATTATTGTGGCCAGGATCAATACTGCAACATGAAGAATATTGTGCACCTTCCTCGTTAGTATAGTGGTGAGTATCCCCGCCTGTCACGCGGGAGACCGGGGTTCGATTCCCCGACGGGGAGGCATTTCCTTTTCGTTCTTGGAAATGTTAAAAGTTAGACTGCACATGATGAGAAAGTCCCATATACACTGCTCAAAAAATAAAGGGAACACAAAAATAAGACATCTGAATGAAGGGGAGGCATTGCGTTTTCCTTCTTAGAGATGTTAGTCAGACTGGACACCACTGGAAAGGTTCTCAACTATTTTAATGTTTCAGGGTTTCCTTTAACAGACTAAGTAATAAAATAATATTAACACTCATGACAGTTAGTGATCTTTTCTAAACTGTAGCCTCAAAACTCCTCCTGGACAACGCTTAGAGTGCTCAGGTAGGATAGAAAATTGCTAAGTGCTAAAGAGTCAAAGTAACAGAGCATAAAACACAGAAAAACATGAAGGAGATTTTCCTGGCCTGGTCGTTTTATAGCAGATAACCTTAAAAATATTCTGCAGTAGAACAAAAACTGAAGAAAACCACGAATCAACATATAAACATTATGCTGCTGAAGTGAAGAAGAGCAAAGTTACAGAGGTTTGATTAGAGACACAGCTAAGCATTCTGCAATTTCGCATAATTTTAAAAAGTTTAAATTTCCTCAGTACTGAACAGCAGAACTGAGACTTTCTTGTGGGAAGTCAGTTAAATTAAAAACAAAAACACAGCGGCGGACCGCGCTGTACATAACGGTAGACTTGTGCGTAATAAGCAAGCGAATAATGCAGAAAACAGAGATTTTTAAATGGGGTACACTGAAGTACACTGAGAAAGGAAGAGAGCTGTGCATGAAGCGTCATTTTACCATGGTGGAAGCAAAACAGCAAAGAAGGAATACATGACGATGTCTATGTGAAGCGAAATATGAAGCGTAGTTTGGATCTTCTTTTGCTGCTGGTTCAGTCAAATTTGGTTGGAGAGAGACAAAGCCTACAGCTGCAGAATCTAGCACAAAAAAGATAAACACAAAGCGCGGACCGCCAAAGCAACAGAATCTGTGAGCTGTCGGCTTTCAGCCATGACGGCGTTTGGGTGAGGAATCACTGATTCCGATGCGTAGGCGGTCTGCACTTTGTGTTTGTGTCTTTGTGCAGAATCCATGTACCTGCTCTCATTTCCGTTTTCAGCTGTTTGGTGGTTGTTGAAATGAGTGTAAACGGTTTTATAATGCCCTCAATGACTCTTTTAACCACTTATCATATCAATATCATTACACTCCAACGATTTCTGATTTTGAGGTTTTTTGTTTGTTTTATTTGCTTTTTCGTTGATGGTAGAGAACTCTATGTTGAGGTATCTAGTCATTCTAGTCTCTTTGCCCGCTGTTTACACGTTTGATACACATAAACAGCCGTGCACAACTTAAGGTATCGAAACGGGGAAACAGCGACACTATCCCATAGTGGACATTATTGTGGCCAGGGTCGGTACTGCAACATGAAAGTTGCTGAGCACCTTCCTCGTTAGTATAGTGGTGAGTATCCCCGCCTGTCACGCGGGAGACCGGGGTTCGATTCCCCGACGGGGAGGCATTTCTTTTTCGTTACACTTCACACCATGGGAAAGTCCCATGTACACTCAAAAAATAAAGGGAACACAAAAATAAGACATCCTACATCTGAATGAATGAATGAAATGATCTTACTAAATACTATGTTATTTACATAGTTGAATGTGCTGACAACAAAGTCACACAAAAATTATCAATGAAAATCAAATTTAGCAACCCATGGAGGTCTGGATTAGGAGTAACACTGAAAATTAAAGTGGAAAAACACACTAAAGGCCGGTCCAACTTTGATGTAATGTCCTTAAAACAAGTCAAAATGAGGCTCAGTGGTGTGTGTGTGGCCTACACGTGCTTGTATAGAATTATGTTTCTTTTGGAGGGTTTTTTGCTTCTTTCGTTGATGGCAGAGAACTCTACATCGAGGCTTCAATTTAATACACATAAATAGGTCTGCACAACCTAACGTATCAAAACGGGGAAACAGCGACACTATCCCATAGTGGACATTATTGTGACCAGGATCGGTACTGCAACATATAGATCATTGAACACCTTCCTCGTTAGTGGTGAGTATCCCCCCCTTCACGCAAGAGACTGGGGTTCGATTCCCCGACGGGGAGGCATTACGTTTTTCATTGTTCTGTTTGTTAACGTTTTCGATCATGTAAACAATACACAGGTACATTTAGGAAATTCATCATTTTCCCTTTCTTTATAGTTCAAGAAGGTCATATCTTTATAACTCTTTGTGAACTGCTTTATGTTTGGACATAGCTTCAATTCCATATTCAAACTGTTCCACAGTTTCGCTCCATGCACAGAAACACAAAAGCTTTTTCTGGTAGTTCGTACCTTCACTTTTTTGAAGTTACAAAAACCCCTTAAATTATAACTTACTTCTTTCCAAAAAACATACTCTGAATATTACCTGGCAGTTGATATTTGTTGCTTTGAATAGAATTTGTTTATTTTTTGCTTTGAATAGAATTTGTGCAGTTTGGAATTTCACTGGATCAGCAAATTTCACCATTTCAGATTGCAAGAATAGTGAGTTTATATGATCCTTATAACCTGCATTGTGGAAGATTTGAACTGCTTTTTTTTTTGAAGAGTAAAAAGTGAATGTAATGCAGTTTTATAGTTATTGCCCCAGACCTCTGCACAATAGCTTAAGTATGGTGAATCCAGTGAACAGTAGAGAATATGAAGTGATGTCCCGTCTTATACCCGTTTTGCCTTGTTTAGGATTGCAATGCTTCTTGATACTTTGGAATGAATATATCTTACGTGAGCTCTCCAGTTAAGTTTTTCATCTATTATTACCCCCAGAAATTTATTTTCACTGACTCTTTCAATATCAACACCATTTATTTATCTAAACTACTATTTCCAAATAACATAATTTTAGTTTTATTCAAATTTAATGATAGTTTGTTTTTATCAAGCCAGAACTTCACTTTACTTATTTCATTAGTCATATCATCCAATAAATGTTGCAGATCATCACCAGAGCAGAAGATGTTTGTATCGTCAGCAAAGAGTACCATTTTTAATACTTTGGACACTTTACAAATGTCATTAATGTATAAGTTGAAGAATTTTGGGCCCAAAACTGACCATTGTGGTATACCACAAGCAATGTCCATACTAGAGATGGACCGATCCGATATTACATATCGGTATCGGTCCGATACTGACCTAAATTACTGGATCGGATATCGGAGAAAAATAAAAAATGTAATCCAATCCATTAAATATCACGAAAGCAGCTCACATAACTTGCGACACGCCGTAACTCACCTCAGAACGTTAGCACGTCGGAGCAGTATGCATCACGTGATAGAGCGGCTGTGGCATGCGGGACTGGTCTGGATAGCATTTGGAGCTTCGCTACCAACCCAGCATTTCATCTCCGACAAAGTTATCCCCGAGAGAAGTAAAGCAAGTGTGTAAGTCCATCTCTGAATGTTTGTAAAGCATTCCTGCGTTAAGCTTAACAAGCGACTGCCTCTTCTTGCTGCTACTTCAATCATGAAACTGCTTAATGATCAGCTGATCGGCTTTTCTGTCGCGAGTCCATCTCTCTTGTTTGTTTTTGGCCCACTTTGCACCAGAAAGAGGAAACCAGCGGCTGAACAACAGCAGCACATTTAAGCTTGATAAGCTGTTGTTAGAATTTATTTAATATTACTTTCTACACCAGGATCTTTTTCTACGTAGCTGACGCTGGTAACTGTGCAGGGGCGGATCTAGCAAAGTTTAGCCAGGGGGGCCGATAGGGCATTAACAGGGAAAAGGGGGCACAAAGACATACTTTTCTTTCTTATTCTCATTTAAAATGTCGAGCTTTTAATAAATAATTATCTGACACCCAAAGTTTTAATTTGATGTAAAATGAATAGAAGTCAATTACTGTATATAGTGACTATTAAGTCTAATATATATACCCTAGTAAGCTATAGTACTTTTTCCTTTGGGAAGGTACCATCTGTGCAGTCTGCAATTTTGTTGAAGAAAGATGTTGAATCTATTTAATATTTCTTGAAAAATAATTGATTTCTGTGCATTTTTTTTTTTTACACTGCATCAAATTAAGGTTGATTACGTCGATTAAGCATCATGAGGTGGAGCGTGAGGGGTGGTTCCCTATTTTTTTATTTTTTTATTTTTGTTGTTGCTGGGAGTTGGAACCCTATTAGTTAGGTTGCTTAATATTTAAGCTAAGTACTCTTTAAAATACCAGAATAGGGAGGATGGTGTAGGTTTAAGTTTATTAGATTGATCAGTATTGCTGAAATATGAAAAAAAAAATTTTAACATACAGGTATAACAGAATAGCTTTAGTGTAGTTGTTGTTTTAAACTTGAGTATGAACTTATACAAAATGCAGCAATTGTGGATATTATTGTGGCCAGGATCGATACTGCAACATAAAGGGTGTCAGACACCTTCCTCGTTAGTATAGTGGTGAGTATCCCCGCCTGTCACGCGGGAGACCGGGGTTCGATTCCCCGACGGGGAGGCATTACATTTTCATTCTTGGAAAATGTTAAAAGTTAGACTGCACATGATGGGAAAGCCCCATAAACACGGCTCAAAAAACATAAACGGAACATATAAACAAGAACAGATCTTCATCTGCCACTCATCTTGTTGTTCTTTCTGCTTGCCTTATCACTATGGACCACAGAGCTTTCAGTTGCTCTGCTGCTCGGCTCTGGAGCTCACTTCCTTTAGCCTTAAGAAATATAGATTCCCTTCCCTTATTTAAGTCAAAACCTACTTGTTTAAACTGACTTACTCGCTTTAATACAGATTTAACTGTCAAATCGTGTTTTTTTGTTTTTGTTTTGTTTTTGTTTTTTTGTTGTTTGTGGTTGTATTTTCCTGTTTTTTGTATTTTAATTTATTAGAATCTATTTTAATCTACTGTTTTATTGATGTCGTTTTCTCTTTGTAAGGTGACCTTGGGTTTTAGAAAGGCACCCTCAAATAAAATTTATTATTATTATTATTATTATTATTATTATTATTATAAGACATCCTAGATCTGAATTAATGAAATATTCTTTTTTTTTTTCCTTTAATGAAATATTCTTATTAAATACTATGTTCTTTATATAGTTGAATGTGCTGACAACAAAATCACACTAAAAATTGCAATGGAAATCAAATTTAGCAACCCATGGAGGTCTTGATTAGGAGTCACACTCAAAATTAAAGTGGAAAAACACACTACAGGCTGATCCAACTTTGATGTAATGTCCTTAAAACAAGTCAAAATGAGGCTCAGTGATGTGTGTGTGTAGCTTCCACGTGCCTGTATGACCTCCCTACAACACCTGGGCATGCTCCTGATGAGGTGGCGGATGATCTCCTGAAGAGATCTCCTCCCAGACCTGGATTAAAGCATCCGCCAACTCCACCACAGTCTGTGGTCCAACGTGGCGTTGGTGGATGGAGTGAAACATGATGTCCCAGATGTGCTACCTTCATGTTTTTAGGGTTTTTTTTCACAGACTCAAAACTTTTCCAAGAACAGAGCTTTGAGTTTTCAAGTAGAATAGAAAAGTGCTATATAAGAACTAGTCCATTACCATTTACCTTACCCTTTACCATAAACTGTTTCCCATTCATTCTCTATGGGAGTGCTATATTTTTGTCCACTTTAGTCTTCTGGCGCTGTTGTGATTAATAAATGATACGTTAAATATGTTTGGTTTGGAGGGGGTGAGGGGGGTTGCCTCTTTCGTTGATGGCAAAGAACTCTACGTTGAGGCGTCAATTTAATACACACAAATAGGTCTGCACAACCTAACGTATCAAAACGGGGAAACAGCGACAACATCCCATAGTGGACATTATTGTGGCCAGGATCGGTACTGCAACATAAAAGTCGTTGGGCATCTTCCTCGTTAGTATAGTGGTGAGTATCCCCGCCTGTCACGCGGGAGACCGGGGTTCGATTCCCCGACGGGGAGGCATTACATTTTCATTTTCACAAATGTTAGTCAGATTGGACACCATTGAGAAGGTCCTCAACTACCTTGAAAAAGTAGACAATGTTTGTATCCATCTTTCTGTTCAGTATCAATAGTCCTAAACCATTTATGCTGCACTGACCCCTTTCCAAGGTTGGCTCTAGGATTTGGTGGTCCTAAACAAGATTTTATATGTAGCCCCAAAACTCTTCACGCACAGCACTTTGAGTGCTCAGGTAGAATAGAAAAGTGCTATATAAGAACCAGTCCATTTACCATTTAGATCCACCAAATCACGCACACTGCTTTTAACTAGATGAAGACAAACACATACACACAAACTAGAAACAGCAAAGACCCCAGTACCTACCTCTGAAGATACAGTTATGTCGGAGAAAGCTAAAGAAGCCTGTGGTGCCTCAGTATAGTCCTCAGCTATGTTCGGGGAGGGAGTAGATGACTCTGAAGTTTTGGATGATGTCAGCAGTCATGTCAGCTGTGGTAGATGTGCTTGTTGTATCAGAAGAAGCTCCAAAATACTCCAGTAATGACCCTGAGAATTTTATACATTAGATTATTATTTTATACATAGGGTGGATGAAATTAAATAGGTACATTATATGAATTAGGTCTATACTTTAACCACAAAACAAATGCATTTTTAATATGCAAATGAGCCATGAATATTAGTATGTTCAAATAGGATCTAAAATTAAATATAGTTAGAAAGTTAATGTTTACCTGGAAGAATTTGTGACAATTTGAACATTTCATAGGTTTATATGAAATGTAAATGTAATTCTAAGTAACAAACAAAAGCTAGCTATTATAAATTATAAATGATGCTGCACTTCTACTTAAGTTGGCAAGAAAATAGCAAGTAAAGCTTGTTCTAATAAAAAACACATTATGAATGAATAATAAACATATAATAAATGCATGACGTTCTAGCCACTGCTTGCAGTTGAAAATTACTGTGGCTATATTTAATTTCATTTGTTCAAAATTAATAGCTTACTCTAAGTTGTAAAACAACACAAACAACAAACGAACAAACATATACACGCACAGACACACATACAAAATAGCTAAGTAAGTAAGTAGCTTACAACTAAAACTAGCCATACAATCAAACAGATTATTTGGTTATTAATTATGTTTACAATTCCTCTTGGGTAGGCTAGCAAGCTGACAAAAACGAGCATGTTCTCAGAAACAAATGATTCAGACTCTTCAATGATTACGTCAGCAGACCGGGTTCATATTAACTGTGGCAGTTAAATATGTTCAAACATAACTTTGACGTAGGAAACAAAACTGTCAAATTCATTCAGGTAGACTCAAAAATAAATCCATACATACCTTTTTTGTCTATCTCGAAAAAAAAAGAAAGAAAAAATATATATATATACACATATATATATATATGTGTGTGTGTGTGTGTTTTCGTCCTTGAGGCCCACTCCTAATTTTTTTAGTAGCCATCTATGAAACTTTGGGCTAATCTGTATCGAGATGTAGAGTTATGATGGCGCTGTTCTGATCTTGCTCAACTACGTAGACGCTAGAGCTAACCGGAAGTTAGTCGGGAGATACTTGGGATTTAAAATCTCCCCATGTAAACTACACAGATATTTAACAGGTGCTGATAGGCTTATTTAGCGTTGTGTGAACTCATCTGACAAGGGCTTAAATGTAGCAGAACTTTTATTTACATGTAAAAGCGCTTCAACCACAGTGCGTGCTAGCAACACAGAAAATCATGCCCCACCTCCTAGTGGTTGTGACCCTAAACAACCACATAGACTACCTTGATGCATGCGCAATTGTCCAGGTAAAGAAATCTCAAAAAACTTGGTTCTGTTCCTATTTGGTTATGACGGTTTGCATATTAATGATCAGGAGACTGACCTCACAGCCCATTGTTCGTCAGTGGTGCTTGTTTCAGTCATTATGCTAATGTATTGTTTATAAGGTTGGGGAAACCTGCATTCAGCTGGATACTGACGAAGTCCCTTGGGTGAGTGACGAAACGTTTCTCCCACTGAAAACAAAACGTGCAGATGAACAGAACCAACTTTTGGGGTTTCTTTCAGTAAGTCTCAGAAAATCAGTTTGGTTTCAGGAGAGGTTTCATGTTTCCTTTTTCTGTTATAGACTAAATTTTCCGGAAGAGGCCAAATCAAACAGAAAAACACGAAACTACTGAATCCATGTGCGTGGTTAAAAATTTCTTTGGGACCATAATCTTTTCTTATGAGGGCATACATACGGTCATATCATTCAGCAGAGGTCTGTACAGGATTTTGGCGGATTTGAGGATTAGCACTGCCTTGTGAACTTGTAGGCCTACTTACAGGTTATCAGTTTATGGTAACTTTAAGGTATCAATCCGTTTATCATTTTTTTTGCTCCTCATCCACATCAACGTCATGTTTAACGATTAACTGATACTGTGAATGTAAGCGACAGCGATTTACAGCCCGAAAAGTTACATAAATATAAAATAATTACGAATCATGTGATCTTTGCTTAAAGTGGTGATTATTAAGTGATTATTAAAGGCGACGTGTTGCATTTTTCCTCGAGTTTGATTGAGGAGAAATCATCCTTTCAGGACGGCCAGGTGAACCACGCCCTGACAGCGGCGATGAGGATGGTGATGAAGGAATATCTGGTCACACAGCTGGAGCACCTCCAGTGACAGAAGCTCTGGTTCTACATTCAGCCCACAATGCCCATGGTGGAGGAAGTCTCTTTGGTCGTGGATCTCCGCTTCTGCGTGAAAGAAGTACACACGACCCCATGATATTTTAGTGAACTAGAGACCCTAATATTTGATTTACTTCCATTAGTTAAAGAATTAAATTGTTAGTGCGTTTATTAAAATAAATTATGTTTTCTGCTGTTTTCACATTATCATAAACAGTAGGTTGATTTATATTAATTTTTCAATAACAGATACTAAAACTAAAGCTAGTTCCTCTTATTTTATTTTAATTAGTTTTTTTTAGTTCACAAAACTTATACATAAGCAGACATCTACCCGGGTTCAAGTACAGTAACAAAAGCAGTATTGTGATTTTAGAGAAAATGCCTGTTTTATGATTGATAGATTTTTGCCAAATTGATTTTTAAAAGTAGTTATTATATTCCTATTTGTATTACAATTTGACTTTCAGCCCCAGCATTAAGATATTATTAACCTATTAACCTAATCTTATTTGAAATATTATTTTTGTAAGATTTTGAAACTTCTGCATTATCAGTGTGATTTTTTTCCTTCCTGACAAACATGAAGGAAGTAATGTTTGAAGAAGTAATGTTTGTTAACTCCTCCCAGAGACATTCATCTCGCACAATACATTTCATAAGCAATACTTTGCACAAAAGAGCCAAAATGTTACAATTTTTAACTAATATATGTGAAATTATATTTAATTTATTCTTTTATTTGTCAGAATATTCAATATACACTCCGGTTTAAATAAATAAATGCATAATTTTCTGGCTATTTTTGTATGGTCAGGCGTCACTGACCTGTAGGGGTCAGTGTGGCGCCGTCACTGCGCTGTTGGAGAAGAAGAAGAATTTGATAGTAGTGGGCGCGTTTGCTATCTGCCCCGGTGAACGCTGCAGAAAGGCGAGTGCCAGGTAGAGTGATGACTTCAGACTCTAGTTAAACCTGTAACGGGGCTTCATGTTACTGAGTTACGTTATTGTTTGCTTTTATGGCATTTCATGTTTCATTTGGCTCAGAGAGCTACTAGATACCATCCCCCTCTGTAGCAGGCTAACTAGCCAGCTAGCGTAAACAACTGTTAGCTCTGCATCACCACTGAAAGACAGGATGTCATAAACATACAGCCGTTAAACCCTCAACTAAGCTTCAGCTGATATTTGTCAGTGTGAGCCGGCAGCTCTGATGTTCATATCCATTGTGACCGCCTGAGCTAAATTCTTTCTCTTTCTTTCTGCCCTCTCCTACAAAATAAAACCTCTTTGTCGTTATAGCAGCTGCTGGAGCCATGAGCGAGTTCAGGATCCACCACGACGTGAACGAACTGCTCAGCCTCCTTCATGTGCGAGGCGGCGACGGAGCAGAGGGCTACATAGACCTGCTCCAGAAACACAGGACCCCCTATGTCACCACCACAGTGTCCGCGCACAGTGCCAAGGTGGGCTATACTGTACTCCACTGTGTTTAACTGCAGTGCTTTTCATGGCTCATCAGTTGATAATTTCGTTTTTAATTTGCATCTGTCCTCTTATCAGACACCCAGTCAGACTGTGTTTTTCTGCACTTGGCACTAGGGCTGCCACGATTAGTCGACTAGTCACGATTACGTCGACTATCAAAATCGTCGACGACTGATTTAATAGTCGACGCGTCGTTTGAAGCTTTGTAAGATCCCAAAAGACGCAAGAATAAGAAGCAGGATTTAAGAGTGTAATAACGGACTGAAACAGAAGATGGCAGCACTGCATGTACAAGGATGCCAGCTGCCATTAAACCCCGAAGAAGAAGAAGCTGTGTCCCAGAATTCATAGCACAGCCCTGCTCAGTTTCCAACAATGGCGGCAGCTAGTTAGTTTTAATATTACTCTTATTATTCTTTCTGGGTCACAAAATAAACGTTTAACATATTTTCAGGCGAGAATGTAGCTGTGTAAACCTCAAATATCTGCTCAGTTTATCAAGACACCACATATTTTCAAAAGCGCTCCGACGTTTTCGGAGACGTCTGTTACCCACTAGCTCGATAGCTAGCCGGAGCTAGGTCACTAGCACCGTGAGAACACCGGACTCCCGGCAAATTGTTTTCAAACCCACTGCCGTCTTTCGCTACTGAGGTTAAACATGATATATGAGTCACTTAGATAAATTAAAAATGTTATTGTTTGACTTTTTTCAGTATTTTATTTGTTCCTGAGTAAATCGGTTTGGCTGAGATTAAAGTTTTTACACAGCTGAATAAACGTCAAGCAGACAGCTGATTATCAGAAGTGTGAGATGCTCCAGAATATACTCCGGTGTCCTGTTATATTTTAGATAGCAAGGAGTTTATTAAACTTCACCAAAACAATCTGCAGATTTCATTAAAATTTAATAAACTATCATCTTGTCTTTATTTTTAGTTAGCACCTTAAAAGCTTAAAGCTGTAAGCTAATGATAGTTATATAAGAGCAGATGCTGCTGGTGCAATAAGCTGTAGTTTTACGTCCAATGGATGATGATCTGATTAGTCGACTAATCGCATAAATAATCGGTGACTAGTCGACTATCAAAATAATCGTTTGTGGCAGCCCTACTTGGCACCATAGTAATGTTTGTTAACTCCTCCCAGAGACATTCATCTCGCAATTAACTTTAGCAAAATTTCCAAATGCATCATTATGACCAGTAGTCCTTCCAGATTTCACATGTACTAATGAGTACAGGGAGTTTGGTGAGGAGGCAGAAGGAGTACTTTAAGATTCTTATGAATGAAGAAAATGAGGAGAGAGAATGATGGGATAGATGGGGGACAGGTAGGAAATCAGGAAGTGCAGAGGATTAGTAAGGAGTAAGTGAAGGCAACAATGGATGGATCAAGAGTGAAAAGGCTCTTGGTTCAGATGACATACCTGACATCCCAATGACAGAGTATTGAAGTTAATCTTGTAGCGTGAAAGGATGCCTGGGGAATGGAACGTATGGCTTCATACCAAGAAAGAGCAGTACAGATGGGATGCTTGTTTTGAGAATGTTGATGGAGAAGTATAGAGAAGTTCAGAAAGAACTGAACTGTGTGTTTTTGTAGATCTAGAGACCGTATATGATAAGGTACTAAGAGAGAATTTGTGGTAATGCATGAGGAAGTCAGGATTGGTTGAGAAGTCTGTCAGGGATGTAATCCCACCACCACCTTGAGCCCCTTTCTTGTTTGCAGTGGCCATCACTTCATCACTTCCCTAACGCTAAAGTTTTCTAACTTACTCTAAGTAGTTAAATACCCAATGTTCACAACAGATATGTTTCTTTGAATATTTTCTTCATATTGCATGTTGTGTCACTTTCAGGTCAAGTTAGCAGAGTTTTCTAAAACCCCGGAGGATTTCTTGAGGAAATATGAGGAGCTTAAGTCCAAAAATGTTCGGAACCTCGACCCTTTGGTGTATCTGCTCTCCAAACTCTGTGAGGACAAAGAGGTAACGCCTCATTTACATGCTGCTTTTCATCCGGTTCTTTTTGTCATTGAGTCCAAATATTTCTATACTTCCTGATCTAAAATCACAATTATTTCCTTATTATTAATGTTGAAAAGTAGTTTTAAAAATGTAATCTACTCTATGAACTAAGAAACTTGCTGATTTATGTCCCTCCATCAGAGAGTTGGTTGATAAAATACTTGAATCTAATTTTGCATCCCTGCCTTGATATTTTTTTTGCAGACCCTCCAGTTTCTGCAGCAGAATGCTAAAGAGAGGTCGGAGTCTTCAGCAAACACCACCTCAACCACAACAACCAGTTACTCTCTGCCTCAAACCAGCACCAAAATGTCCATGCAGGAGCTGGACGAGCTGCGTAAGAAGCTTGGCAATGTAACGGCGAGCTCCAACGCTCCTCTGGTGAGCATCTCTTACCTTCAGATCATGTTACTGGTCTGAAGGTTAGATTAGCCTGTGAAACTCTACAGGACAGCTTGGAGCTAAAATAAGTTCAGCTAGAAACTTAATCAAGATAGGATGTATTTATTGGTTTATTTTATATGTGGAAACAGGTTCAGACAATTTTTGTTCTTTTGGCTCTGTGTGATGTCAAAGAGAGCACAAAGTTCCAACCACCTGCTTGTCAAATAATTTATGAGGGGCAATCACTCAGAGGAAAGTGGGTGTGAAGATGGAGGCGCTAAAACAGTTTGGTTCAAATGGTTAATGAGCTGTGAAGCTGCACAAAGGCCCAGTATAAGATAAAGAAGGCTTATTTTGGACTGTGAGTCATACAAAGCTACTCTCTGGAGTCCTACAATGAAGATGAGTTGGAGGTTCACAGAGATGGTCCTTTTTAAGTTTCAGAATTTTTGTTCATAGAGCTATTCAGGTTTCTTCTTCTTAAAGTAGATCAGATCAGAGATGGCGAATCTCTGGTTAATAAGGGAGATAAAGAGGTTAAAAGAAGCTCTCATTCACATTAGATTCGCAGTGTACTTCACATAGGAGTGATTAGACATGCACAAGATTTGTTTTTGGCCACTTGGGCTCAGCAGAAAGAACATCACAGCTAACTAACCTGAATTTGCCTCATTGCATGTACTTTATTTGTAATGAAAAACTTCATTTCAGGCTTGGTGTGAATCCACCATAAGGATGTGACAGGGAACAAAAACTAAACAGTGAACTAACATCATGAAGCTGTAGATCAGGTATAATAATAACATGTTATCATATAAAGGTTACCTGCAGTATGTCACTGTTTACAGAAACATCTGCTGGCATTTTTTTGTGAATAAAAAGCTGCCTTGATCAATAGTTTAATCTGAAGGTTAGAAGGGCCAGTCTATTGCTATTGATAAAAATTACATTAAATTTCACTCAGTTTACCATCTGCTGCTTTTAAATCCTGAGTTTCTTTGTTTTTGGAATTCGCCTACAGCCGGCTGAAGTCACACGGAAGATGCTGAGGGACAAACACAACAAGAAGAACCCCACCCAGCCCAACCCCGTCTTCCCCAATTGGGTGTATGATCGTCCAGCTCTCATCGGAGACTTCATCACCAGCCCCACCCCTCAAGGAGAACCAGCTGTTCCTGTTGGTAAGTTGGTAAATTTACACATTCACCTGTGCAGCATGGAGTCTGAATATAGTCCCCCTGTGCGTATTGATGTGGTTACTGTCCGTGGTCAGGTACGCTGCCTCTGGGGACGCAGGAACAAGCTCTGGTGGAGGATCTGCTGTTTGTGCTGATTGGAGTCGACGGGCGAGACATCACCGCTCAGCCGGTGCTGGGGCGGCAGAACCGCTCCTTCATCGTTGATCCAACACTGGACATGTCTGTCAAAGAGCTGGTCAACAGAATATTACCGGTCGCTTCGTACTACTCAACTATAACACGGTAAGAGCGTAGACTGTGCCCGGTATGAGCTACTGCTAACAGGCTTAAGTTCACAAATGCACATAATCACTAATGAGTTTTCCAGATGAACTACTGGGACCCTCAAGGTTGATGCAATGCAAAAGAAAAACCCAACAGCATCTCTTGTAACTAAAATGTTTATTTCACATCAGCTTTGAGTTTTTAGAATAACCTTGAATGGAAGCTTCAGTTACGTGACTGCAGTTAACAAAGCTGAGTGACTCAGCTGGCACTCAAAAAATCCACACCTCTGACCTTAAGCTTTATTAAACTATAAATGGATATACAAAGAAAAGAGAAGAAAATCATACTGTAAAGTTTTTAGGTTATTACATGAGGAAATTTGCTTTAGAGATCAAACAGTTTTTGTAGCTGTAAAGTTGGGAATTTTAACATTAAAGTCTTTTTTCAGCCCTCCAGATTTCTGCATGGGTAAAATTTCCAAATGTCTTAAAATGTGCTGCAGGCACAGGATAATGCAGATTTCTTTGCATTATCTTTGAAAGGTTTATTTATATATATTATTTAGACATCTGATCCTATGTATGATTTATATGTGCGCCTTAAACACAAAGTATATATTTTAATTGTTTATCTGTTGAAACCTTTTATCTATTTTCTGTTGCTCTTTCGCATTAAATTCATATTTAATGATCGATATCAATGGGAGTCTCAGTGATTTAGAGCTTGAAAAAAGTGACATAAATATCAAATAATTCAGAATCATATGATCTTTGCTTAAAGGGTCTAAAAGAGATTATATGTTATAAGATAATTAAAGGTGACGTGTTGCATTTGCCCTCCAGGTTCATTGAGGAGAAGTCATCCTTCGAGTACGGCCAGGTGAACCACGCCCTGACAGCGGCAATGAGGACGCTGATGAAGGAATATCTCATCCTGGTCACTCAGCTGGAGCATCTCCAGCGGCAGGGCCTGCTGTCCCTGCAGAAGCTCTGGTTCTACATCCAGCCCACCATGCGCACCATGGAGATACTGTCATCAATCGGTAAGAAACTGAAGATAACACATGGTCGTTGTTTGCAGGCATGATGAATTAAAAGTTGTCAAAGAAACATGGAAAGAAGGATGAGTTAGGGGCGCAGTGATCAGGAGTTGCTGGAGTTCTGGCACCATCCTGGTGCAAAAGGAGGACAAAATGCAAACCAGAGGGTGGAGAAAGTCTCTTGAGAATAGAGTGCTACTTCTCCTTTGCCAGAGTGGACTTGATTTAGATTTCTAACTTAAAGTTGTTTATCTCTGCTTCTGCATACCAGCACAGTTTATTGAATTACAAGCCCTAAAATTTCATTTGCTTCTAAACTGTCTTCAGATGCTGTTTAAAATAAGCTTAAAATGTTTAAACATATGTTTAACAAAGCAAATATTAAGAAAAAATGTTGATCTGTTGTAGAGATATAGAGCTGAATTTGCAGATTAGTGGTGAGGAGGAGTTCTGAATGTTTTCACTTTATAAACGTTAGTTTGTGGGTCACAGATCGTAGAAGACCTGCAGTCTAAGCTTCTTTAAATGAGCACCAGAGAGTTAATTTGACTGGAAGGTGATCTGACCCACTTTAGAAGAGAACATGGCACATCAAACTGGGTCTAGATTAACCAACGCTGAACACAAACAACACTGAACACTTTGAAAATGCCTGATTAGTGTGGAATCTCACCTATTATAAAACAGATATTTAGTTAAATTATGCTTTCTGTTGTGTTCACAGCGTCCTCCGTGGACAAAGGAGAGTGTATGGGAGGGTCCACATTGAGCCTTCTCCATGACAGAACCTTCAATTACACCGGTGACAGCCAGGCTCAGGAGCTGTGTCTGTACCTCACCAAAGCAGCCAGCGTCCCGTACTTTGAGATCCTGGAGAAGTGGATCTACAGGGGCATCATCAAGGATCCGTACAGGTTCAGCTGCTCCCAGAGTTTCAACTCTGAAAAATGTGTGTTGTAAAATGTAAAGCTCATATTTTGTGACTCCACAGTGAGTTCATGGTGGAGGAGCACGAGCTGCAAAAGGAGAAGATTCAGGAAGACTACAATGACAAGTACTGGGATCAGAGATACACCATTGTGCAGCATCGGATTCCCTCCTTTCTACAGAAGATGGCAGACAAAATACTAAGCACAGGTAAAAATAGAACATTTAAGACTTGTTGAACATAAAATGGGAATCCTTTCGGCGATGTTGAGACGTGCTATCGTGCAGGGAAATATCTCAATGTGGTGCGGGAGTGCGGGCGGGACGTGACGTGTCCTGATGCTAAGGAGGTGCTATACACCCTGAAGGAGAGGGCCTACGTGGAGCAGATAGAGAAAGCCTACAATTACGCCAGCAAAGTGCTTCTGGACTTCCTCATGGAAGAGAAGGAGCTGGTCTCACGTCTGAGGTGAATATTTAATGGTTATTGGATACTTTGTGGTGAGAAGATAGGATGAGATGCTGTGTGACCAGTTTGTTCTGTTATATTTGACACACACACACACAATTATTGTCAAGATTAAAACTGTAAATTTTGAAGTCAGCGTCTAGTGTTAGGGCTGGGCTATTTCTGTAGCTTCCAGTGATTATGAAAACAAGATAACTGGGATGAGGCGGTTACTGTTTGCATCCATTTTTGTTTCAAATCGCTTGTTTTGTCTCGTTATAATAACTCAAATATACCTTTTGCCTTCGCCGTGGTGCATTTTCAGCCCAGATTTAGTCACAGTTTAGTTCAGCTTATGCTAAAATGACTAAAACTGATACTTTGGTCAAAAAAGATCCCTCTAGAAAACACAAGTCTTAAACAGAGGTTCTGCTGGGTCTCTATTGTTCTTTGTGTGGTTACTGCAAAGGTTTCTATAGATGCTCAAGTTTTAATGACTTAAAATACAAGTGGTTAGATTTGATCTTAATCTAAATGTAAATAAATTTTTGACTGATTCCTGCTTGCTGCTGATATCACTGCTAGAGCAGATGACTATTATATGCTGCTACTGTCTTTTATTCAATTGCACAATACTATGTCAATTTTTCACTTTCACTGATAGCTAAGCAATTTATTTTTCAGGTTATATAGTTACTTAGAGTTATTTGATATTATATTCTGCACTATCCTACTGTATATTACTGTATACTACTATTCTTATTGTATATATTGTATATCTTATTCCTCTGTCCCTCTTGCTGCATTCAGCATGTGTATGACAAAAGAATTTCTTATCTCATCTTTTTATACTGTATATGATTTCAGTAATTTTTACAAATGTACGAGATTTAAGTGTAAACAATTTAAATCTGTCACATTTGTAAAAATGTAAACAAGCAGTTAAGACGGCTTTAATTTAAACCTGCTCTGTAAAACCAACCAGCAGGTGAAAAGTTCACTTTTCTTTATGTTTAAGCTTGTTAAACAGTCTGATGAAGGATTTCTTCCTTCATCATTCATGCGTTTTCTTTACTTGTGGTACCAAGACAAAATTACCATAGTGACATTAACGTTAGTCTGTTTGCTTTTGATGTGAAGTCAAAGCCAGTCGAACTTCCTGATGCACTTTTGTTTTGTGTTTTTTATTTTATGTTATGTTTAAGCCTATGATTATTTTATGAAGTGGTTTGACCATTTTCAAATGTCTGTTCTCTCTTGTGTCAGATCAATCAAGCACTACTTCCTGATGGACAAAGGAGATTTCTTTGTGCACTTCATGGACCTGACGGAGGAGGAGATGAAGAAGCCGGTGGACGACATCGTTCCTCCCAGACTGGAGGCTCTCCTGGAGCTGGCTCTGAGGATGAGCACGGCCAACACGGACCCTTTCAAGGATGACCTGAAGGTGGGGGAAGGCGTGTCTGTTTAGTTTGGATTGTAAAATGTGAACAATTAGCTGGTCTGACCTTCCTCGCCTGTCTCCACAGATCGACTTAATGCCTCACGATGTCATCACTCAGCTGCTGCGAGTGCTGGCCATCGAGACCAAACAAGAGAAGGCCATCATCAACGCTGATCCGCCAGACGTGGCCCTCAGCGGGCTCGAGGCCTTCTCCTTCGACTACATTGTCAAATGGCCGCTCTCGCTCATCATCAACAGGTTCAGAGCTCCAGTGGATCTTACTCTAGATAAATACATCTGAAGATATTTATTAATCTGTGAATTGTGATAAAATATAAAAAAAATACAAGCTGTAAAATAAAAAAAAATAAAAAATGAGATGGTTAAAACAAAAAAAGACAAAAAAATATTGGTTTTAGTTTGACTAAATTAAATTTGTTAAAAGTGGGAAATCACAAAACCAACCTGTTTATTTAGAAGAGCTAATGTTTGCATTATTTATCCAGGAAAGCACTGACGAGGTACCAGATGTTGTTCAGACACATGTTTTACTGCAAACATGTTGAGCGGCTGCTGTGCAACGTTTGGATCAGCAACAAAGACTTCAGGCAGTACTCCTTACACTCTGCCAAATGGTGAGCCGCCACGAATCTGAGGTGACTTCCTGTAAAAGTTTCAACCAGTAGAACGTTCTTACCTTTTGTTCTTACCACCTGTGTGCAGGTTCGCTACCGCGTTCGCCCTCCGACAGCGAATGCTCAACTTTGTGCAGAACATTCAGTACTACATGATGTTTGAGGTGATGGAGCCCACCTGGCACGTCATGGAGAACAACCTGAAAATGGTGAGTGATTGAAGAAGGACCCCTGAGGAGCACTGAGAAGGAGACGTGCTGGTTTCAGGGAAAATGTGATCTTAAGTTATTTTTCTTTTCTTCTTTCTGCAGGCTTCAAACATCGATGATGTGCTTTGTCATCACACCAGCTTCCTGGACAACTGCCTAAAGGACTGCATGCTGACCAACCCCGAGCTGCTCAGGATCTTCTCCAAGCTCATGTCTGTCTGCGTCATGTTCACAAACTGCATGCAGGTATTTCCACGACTGCATAAAACCAGAGATAATGAAGTCACAGCCTCAATAATGTAGTATTTGATTACAGCACTCTTTAATTTACTTTAGTTTCATGAATCAATGTATTTAAGCTTAAACCCTGCAAAAAACTGCTGCACACACATTTTTAAATTGAAGCGCTCATAGTTTGAATTTCATTCAAAGAGCCACGTCTGCCTTTAAGCTGTTTAGACACGGTGGATAATAAAGTCTGCAGACTTCTGTTAAAATGTGAAGTTTTTGTGTGGGTAAATAGGAGAAGAGATCACTCTTGATCTCGTCAGACTATAACAAATATTCCCACATGCTTTTTGGAGACTTGATGAAACCCAGACATGTGAAGAATATGAGATAGCTTTTTGCAAATCTAGTTTGGGCGCCTGCAGCTTTTCTGTGACCATCGACTCAGAGCCTAAAAATCTGGATGCAGAATTGCACAAAAGCCTCAGCAGGCATGTTGCGTTGATAAAAATGTTGTGGTTATTGTGCAGCATTTACGGGACCTACACTGTACTCAGATTGTTGTTCATTTTCATAGTCGGATAAATGTTCATTTTTCCTTTTATTTGAACATCGTTTTACAGCTCTGCTATAACTAAGCCTCGAAAAACCTGAAAATGAAACAAACAGATGTGTTTTTGCCCTTTTTTCTCCTCCTCTGCTGATGAAGCGTTTCACACAGAGCATGAGGCTGGAGCGCCTCTCCATGGAGCAGGGGACGATGGATGAGCCCTCCGCTCAGAGCGAGCAGGCCGACGAGCCAGAGAAAAAGAGGCTGACCACGAAGGTACAAAGCATCCATCACCACAGCCTCCCCTCTGAGAAACACGTACTGAATAGAGAGGCTGTAAACCTTACTAAATCAGGCTTTGTTCATTCATCCTCCTAAAATTTTCATTATATGATTGTTTGTCGTCCTTTCCTCTTGGCTGCTGCTTCAGTTTTTAGCTGATCACGCAGACTCCCTCCAGACCGACGCCAGCTTCGAAGCCACCATCAGCAAGTTTGACAGCAACTTCAGCATGCTGCTGCTGGACCTGCTGGACAAGCTGAGCATCTACAGCACCAACGACTGCGAGCACAGCATGATCAGCATCATTTACAGGTACGCCTGTCAGCATTACAGAGGACGTTTGTAATAGGCTTTAAATTTTTTTCTTCATACCATCACACAGGCTCAAAGCAGTTGCTGCACTATTCATTTGCATGGAAATGAAGCTGAATGTCAATTTTCTCTTTGCATTCACTAACAGTTGTTAACATTTAATAACCAGAACAGTTTTGTAGGTGGCTTTTGTTAAGATAGCATCTTTTAGACTCCTATCCTGCTCCAATGGGGATTAAAAAAATATCCTGCCCATTTAAAAACAAAGGTTCTGGGTCATGTGATCACCTTAAAGGTTCTTATCATAATTTTCTTTAAAAATAGTTAAAAAAAATATTGTATGAACTAACTACAGAGTTTGAAAAGACATCTACTCTGGGTTTATGTCTGTATTGTGTCGAAGAGACATCAGGTGATGTTGCACTTCTTTTGTAATACCACTTTGCACCACAAGATGGTGCAGTGAGTCACCGTTGCCTAGCGTAGTTCTTCGGACACGTACAACTATAATTTGATCTTCAGTGGGCCGGACGACTGAACCTTCCCCTCAGTGTAGAAAAGTTTAAATGTATTTTGAAAGCATGAATCAAACAGAGCTGCTGAGCATAAAACTCAGGTTTCATCTTCCTGCAGAAAAGCTGCTGTTTTAAATCAGTCAGTAAAGGTCCTGGGGTTAACTCTCAAATATATGTGTAATATTACAGGAAGCAGCTCATTATCTGGATTTTTAACAAGAATTAAAAACTTAATTTACTGTGTTTATTTAACTTTCTATCGATTTATTTACTCTGGAAAATGCTAAAGACGGAGTAAAAACAGGATGTTAGAGCACACGCTTATTTAAAAAAATGCAGAATATCGAAAGCTAACAGCAGCACACATCTGAAGGCTCAACAATAATTACAGAAGGTACCTTAAATTTATACTTAAGCTTTCACCACCAGGGGACAGCGTTTACAAATCATAAGATTTGCTTTCTCTGGACCTCGGCTGTAAATATGAATCTGGTTTAAAAAAAAGTTTTTCCTCACTGCAACATCTTCTGATATAAAATCATATTACACAAAAGTTCAGCCCAACACTAGTTCAACTTCAGGTCATGTCTCTTTAACACGATACATAGGGCTTATGAACTTAAAGGCAAAATAGTTATTTCTTTGCATCTTGTTGATATCATCAGTTAAGTTTTTAAAAACAGAAATGTACCTTAAAGTACCATTTAAACACTTTTCAGTGATAACATCTGCTTTTTTGAGGAATAGCAAATTTGTTGGACTGTAATAAAATGAATTTTATTTGAAACAAAAGGTGCATCATTACATTTCCTCTGATGACTCCTCAGGCTGGACTTTAACGGCTTCTACACTGAGCGGCTGGAGAGGATGGCCATCGAGCGCAGTCAGAAGGCAGCAGCGTAGCCTGTCGTCGCTTCGTGTGAATATGCAAAAATAAAAGTTTCATCATACCTGCTCATCAGTCCAACCGCCCAGACAGTCACGATTCAAAGAGCTAAGACGTGTATGTTTGTTCATATATATACATGACATTTCTGTATGACCTGTAGAGTCATTCATGTCTGCAGTGTCATTTTAGTGCTTCAGCTCTGAAAATGTGAGTCGTCACTATTTATGGGTAACTTATTGTACCTGTAAATTTATGAAAATGTATGTTTGTATTGAACTTAATTAAAACAAAAATGTACTGAATCATTTTGGTCTCTTGACCCCTGCCTTAACTGGTTTTTATCTGCAGTGAGCAACAAAGAAACCAGTATGAACACTCCTTGATGATGTTAGCCAGAGAAACATGAGTCATACAGGAAGTGTGATAACTTCACAATAAAACCTTCTGTGGAAATTTTTGTTACAAATCTAGAATAGATTTAAAATGTCTGAATAACTCATCATTCAGTGTTTCAAAAAGTCAAAAAAGTAAAACAAAAAAAAAAACAGACAATCATTTTTTTTTCTGATTAACTTTGTGGATCAGAAAAAACACCCTTCAGATGTTTTTGAGCTAAAAACTTTCTTCAGTCAACTCAACATGTTTTCTTACTCTTGGTACGTTATTTGAACTTTTTAATATGTCATACATTAAAAGGTAAAATAAAAATAAATCAGGTGATGTTTAGATTTATGATTGTTGAAGATTTTCTAAGGTTTAGTTAAAAAATGTAACCTTCTTTGCGAAAACCAGGACCAAAACATTATATATATATATATATATATATATATATATATATATTATACTTTTAAAACAGTCCTAACTGCATGGGGATTAACAGAAATGTCTGTGAATACAGAGAATATACTGTAAATTTAGAGAATTTTCCATATTGGGGTCGACAGAAATGACTGTAAGGGAAATAATCTCAATTCACTGGTGTCTGAACTTTTTGAAAAGCTTTGATTATTCGGTTTATGCTGACCCAAGTTATTAATCATAGCTTAAAGGTCTCATAGTTTTTATGATAATAAGATTAACATTTTTAGTTTAAATCTTAAGCTGTTGTTTCCACGTATACATGACTCCCACGTGTCATACTACAGTACGATGTATGATTTCTACATCTACACATATTTTGGGTGTTCCCACTGTGCTTGCTCATAGGGAGTTGTCTGGGGATTTCTTACCTTACACCTTAAAGCCACCTGAGGCAACTGCGATTTGGCGACACATAAATAAAATTTGACTTTATTTTTTAAAGCTTTATTACACCGGAAGTGTAGCCACAGTTGGCTTAACGTTGGGTATCCGGTAAGTCTGCGGGGCGGAGATAAGAACGAAGCTCGGGGGAGTCGCTGCCTGGAAGCGGCTGATTCACGACGGAGTAACGGGAGGTGATCGGCTGGGCCCGAGCAGAGCGCATCATGATGGGAGAGGACTTGTTCTTACTGTGGCTCACATGCGGTAAGACTTTTAACTCCAACAAAGTTTTACGAATAGCAACAGGCTGCCGCTAAATCAGCAGAAAAGTGAATGAAGTCTGGCAGAGAAGCTTCGAACTATTAATAGGCGAGCAGAAGTTTATGTGGTTTAAAAAGGGTTTAAAGTCCCTGTAAAAGAAAACATATGGTTCAGTTTATAACAGTATTTCCCTCTTTATTTACGCAAATGTTGTTTTTCTTTAACCAATTTACTGTTTTATTTACAAGTTATGTTGCTTTACTAATAAATATTAACGCTCTTAAAAGATCTGATGTGCCTTTAAAATACAGTATTTGATTATACATCTAACTTCTCAGCAGTACAGAGGAGGAAACATGAAACAATTAGATCATCTGAGGTGATGGATAGGTAGACACGTGTGGTCTTAGATATGTTTGCCCTTTATTTAAGAAGAAATTTGAGATTTAAAATCTATTAGTAAGAAAGTCATGACCAAGAAAAACGATTTGATCAAGCTGAGGCAGGTTTAGTAAAACAACTGCATTAATAAAAACCCCTCGCTAATGTTTCCCTTTCTTTAAGTGTAAAAACAAGTATATTCTAAAAATGTTCAACAGGGGATATTATTTCTAGTTAAATTATTATTATTATTTTATATGAAATTTTATAAAAATCACATAATTATCCTGGCATAAGAAAAAATGCTTTTTAAAAAGAGCAAGTGAATTCAGTTTAAAATACCGGGAGGTCTTCAAAATAAAACACACAGAAGAACATGATAAAAATCAGCACAAAGCAAAAGAAAATCTAAATAATTCTTAAAATATGATCATTAAATAAAATAAGATTTTAATATGATTAAGCCAAAAATATAAATACGTAGGACCTGGAAATTAAGTCAAATAATGGAAATAAAATAACTTCAGTTTTGCCTAATTTTTAGTTGAGAAAAGTTTTTTTGCCATCAGTCGCTGTGAGGTGAGGCAGGTAGATGATACTAAACGTAAATATTGTGCTTCTGAAATGCAAAGACGACAATAGAAGAGGATCTAAAATCGATCCTTGAGGGATGCCACATTTAATGCAACAGTTTCTGTCACAGCTGTGGCATTTTTTGTTTTTAGGATTCAAAGAGCTCGTCTAGATCTGGAAACTATTTTAGCTTTCTATACTTTTTCACTTGTTTGCAGTAAAGCTGGCATCACAACATCAGCTTTTAATGATCTCACTGCAGTTTACACTTTTAAAGACCAATCAGGTCTGGCCCCCAGTTACACATGTATGTGTAATTACATTTAAAAAACAAAAAAACCCAAAAAAAAAACCCAGTCAAATCAAAAATTTCTGTTTTGGAAGAAGTGCAACTCATCCACTTAACACACTGTACTGCAATAGCTACACGCTCTTCTTCTTATTCAGCTATTTATCAATAAGTGACTTATATGTATATAAATCATGTATATATTGTATATATTGTCTGTCTATGTTACTGTTTATACTGGAGCACTGTAACCAAAATAATTTCCCCTAGGGATCAATAAAGGATTCTGATTCTGAAATAAATTTTACACCCAGTCCAAGTGTCACAATCTGAAGCCAAAGTCATAGTTTCACTAAACAGAAACCTGGATGTTTGATCTGTTTTCAGAATATTCACTGGAGAAAACTTTTAAAAAAAAGGGCACGTTAGGCAATATTTAAAGGGTCCGTTTCTGGGTCATTTCTAACTTTTGGACTGATGGCCTCATATTAAACATAAGCACTGTTGCAGATTTTACTAAAAGCTGCAAAGCAACTCCACGCCCGAACATTTCCGCCACCATGATTGTCTTCTCCTGTATGCTCTAGATTTTGTTATGGGGTGACTCCCACAGAGCTCAAATGAGTGAAACCTAGATGCATGCACTGATGCAGTCAGATGTGAGCAGATGTTGCAGACTCTGTATTCTTGAATGCTTCTTTTTACATCAGACAGTCTGTTTTTGGGCTGAATTTGCCTAAATTTGCTTGGCATCTGCACTACTCCTTCATGATCATATACAGACAGTGACTCAGTGTTTGTGGTGTGTAGTTTGTATCGTGCACAGCTCGGGGACGTTGTCTCACGTGGAGCGTTACGAGGTGGTCCGACCTCAGAGACTCCAGGAGAGACACAGGAGGAGCCTTCAGGACCACCCGCAGGTACTGACGCCTCAGCTGCACATCACCGGTGCTCTCTCTAAAATATTTCTCATGTGATTCATTATTAAAAATAGTGGAATCTGCATACGTTACTGAGTATCGTTGTGCTGGTTTTTCCATGTCAGATAGGAATATTCTTCCAATAGTTCTCTGACATCAAGCTGATCTTTATTGTGTTAATGCATATTGTAAGCATCCTTTAATTTTGTGTTTTTAAGTCATTTTGGATGAGATTAGCGACACCCGGGACTGAAAAACCAACCTCTGTGTTCTCAGCATTTCAACATGTTTTCCTAATAACAGCTAATTTATCAGTGCAGTTTCACTAGCTGCTTTGCAGATTAAAAATGTGCAAACTATGTGTTATCATAAATCAGAAGCACATGTTTGGGTGCAGGACTTTTACCTGCACAGGTATTTTCCTTCCTTGCCTTTTTTCCCACAAGTGAAATATGTTCAGGAGGTTAAACGCCGCCCTGTGACTTGTGCACGTTTCTCTGCAGCTTTATCCTGATACAGTTCGGTACGAGTTGGCCATCGAAGGGAGAAATCACACAATTCTTCTGGAAAAAAACAGGTGAGTTTCATTTCTGCTCAGCAAATGCAAATATTATATATATGTTATTATATATAAATACATGAAAATGAATTTCAATTTTATAGGAACCTTATTGGGAGAGACTACACTGAAACACATTATACTGAAGATGGCAAACGGGTGACAACATCACCGAAACAAGTGCGTTTTAACTTTATTTAAATGATTAAGTAAAATCTTGTTTGTTCAATCTCAAATGATATGTTTTTCACTTTTTGCAACATAAAAAATGTTTAAAAAATTTGACTTATTTATGTAAAATAGCCTCGAGTCCTGTTTTAAAGGAGAAGGAGCTGTTTCAAAAACTTTTTATTGCCCCAGAAATGATAAAAATCGAACATTTTAGACTTCTAATTGTGATTTTTATGGAAGCAAAAACAAAGAATCTCTGCGTGAGCGATGTCTGTACCAGCCGGCCTCACTGACCGATCCGTGTTTTTAGGATCATTGCTACTATCACGGTCACATCGAAGGCATGGATGACACCTCGGTGAGCGTGGGGATTTGTTCTGGCATGAGGTAAGAGAGCAGCGATAGATATTTTTACAACATAGGACTTCCTGTTTTATCACGTACATCATCTGTAGAGAAAGTTTCTCAGGTTCTTGAGAAACGCCTTGCTTCATATTTAGCAACCTGGTTGTTTTTCTGCTCGTCGCATTGCTGCTCTGTGCCCGGGTACCGCCGTTTCACCCTTAATGCCCCTTAACGACCCATTACGTCTGTTTGAAAGCTTTTATGTTTTTATAAGGATCAAAGTCACATCTCTTCTGTTCTTGGCAGACGAATAAAGTTATTTCTTTAATGTCGATGTGCAGTGGCTTCCTGAGAGCCCGGCAGCAGGTTTACCTGATCGAGCCTCTGGGGCAGACGGACGATGGCGATCATGCCGTTTACAGACAGGAGCACCTGAAAATCAGCGGCAGGCCCAGCTGTGGCTATTCATCCAACACCACCCTACTCTACGACCAGGACCAGGGCCCTCAGGTCGCTGGACTCTTCAGGTCCAGATCATGGGTATGCTCTAGTGCCAGTGTAGTTTTCTTTCACCTTCATATAATACAAAAGTTTTTATAACACTGAAGGAACCGCAGCTAGAAGATAGGCACGTTTTCCTCAGTGAATTTTAAGAAAGCAGATCAAACATCCATCCCATGAATGATACTAATGTTCAGATTGGCTGTAAAATCGAAACTTGACCCCGAGGAGGTCAGCTGGGACCTTTCCTTTACTTAGTTTGATTTTTGTGTGCGTGTTTGTGAATTCCAGCCACTGTTCTGTTACATACGATGAGTCAGGGTTCGTCTTGGGACAGAAATGATCGTTCAGACGTCTCCTGATATCGAGAACAGATGAACACACATGTTCATCCTGTGTGTTCATCCCATCTCGAGGATCTTCTCTCGCACAGAGCTTTGCAAACCTTACTTTAAAGTCTGCTCTGCGGATAAGGAAACACGGTCCGTCTCTGCACCGTCAGCTAGCAGCTCAGCTCTGCCTGAGCTCCACCGGGTAGCAGAAACACCATTAATAGTTAGATTTCTCCAAATAGAAGGGGTCACACCGATGAAGTCAGTTAGAACCTCTGTGTAAATATATTTGGAATGCAGGACTTGAATTCATTCGCTCACATTTTTATTTGCAGAGGAGTGGTCCTCTTTTATTGTCCCCTTGTTCCATTTTAATGTGTGTAGATGTGTAGTAAAAGCACATAAGTGAGTAAATAATCAATAAATAATGAGGTTGATGTGTCATGTTGGCGTGTATTTCACAGTTTTTTTTGTGTTTCCTTTCAGAAATCGAATCCCACGCCGGGTCCTCAGAGGTTTGTCGAGCTGTATGTTGTGGTGGACAACGCTGAGGTAATAACGTCTCACTTTAAATAAAACTTCACCCTCATCGCTGAGTAAATCTGACACATTCACCTCCTTTTCTCCTGCAGTATAAAAAATATGGAAGCAATACTGAATCCCGTATCCTCGGAGTCGTGAATCACATCGATAAGGTGAGTTTGCGTCCAGCTGTTTAAGATGTTTGACGTGTCTTAGCACATCTGTTCCTGACGGTCTCCTCCTCCGCCCGCAGCTGTATCGGCGTCTGAACATCCGCGTCCTGCTGGTGGGGTTGGAGATTTGGTCGAACAAAGACCTCATCGACGTCAGCCACAGTTCAGAAGCCACGCTGGACAAGTTCCTGGCGTGGCGTCAGGACGACCTCCTGCTGAGGGTGAAGCACGACAACGCCCAGTTTGTGACGTGAGGATTGACATTTGTGCAGATGTATTAATTGCAGTGATGCCGCCGGCTTGACCTGACGGTGCGTTTTTGTCTTTAACAGCTGGAGAGATTTTGACGGAGAAACAGTCGGACTGGCAAATAAGTTCGCCATGTGCACCGGAAACTCAGGAGGCGTGAATCAGGTGGGAGTAATGGCGTCTGACTCTCGTTCATCAGGATGGACGATGGAGGTGATACTGATTCCTTTTTCTCCTTCAGGATCACCATGAAAACCCAATAGGCCTCGCCTCCACTATTGCCCATGAGATGGGACATAACTTTGGCCTTTCCCACGACGCTCCAGACTGCACGTGCGGTTCCACCTTCAGCGGGAAGGATTGTGTCATGGCAGAAAAGCTCAGGTAAAAATGCAGACCAGAGCAGATGTAGAATTTTTTGCATCTGCAAACATTTTCCCATTTGTAAACCGTTAAAATCAGAGCAGGGGTGCGCTGAACCTTAAGCTGAGCCCAGATCTCCTTGTTCCTCCCACAGGGCAGGAAATCAAATGTTCCCGGAGTTGTTCAGCAGCTGCAGTCTTTCTCAGCTCGCTGAATTCCTGGAGCGAGCTCAGCCCAGCTGCCTGCAAAAGCCCACCTCCTCCAGGATCATCGCCGTGGGCCCCCGCTGCGGCAACGGCATGATGGAGCCCGGAGAGGAGTGCGACTGTGGCACGGTGGAGGTAACCCCAGCTACGTTTAAATATGTCCTTTGCTGAAGGGAGATGCTATTTAGGTTCTTCCATTTTATCCCACTGCTGTGGTTTCCTGTCTGAGGTTAGGGCAGGTAGCGTGTGCAGAGCTGCAGCCTTAAAGAGTTCAAATTTAAAATAGCTTTCTAGTGTGCTCACACCTCATCAGAAGGGGGAGAATTCCTGGGTGAGGTCACTGCCTTCATCGCTGCAGCCATGTTTGAGGATCAAGTGTGTGCACAGAAACAAACGTTGTGTGTCTTTGTGTTTTTTGCAGGAATGCAACAATCCCTGCTGCGATGCCTCGACTTGTCGGTTGACTGCAGGATCCCAGTGTGCTCACGGACAGTGCTGTGAGAAGTGTCAGGTACTGAAGCTGCTCTGCTCCCTTCTAATGTGGCTTTATATTAATCCGTACCTACACAGTATAAGACGCCTCATTCCAAAGCACGTTGCATCTAAACAAAGGTGCAGAAAACAACCTAAATTTGAATGTAGATTCAGAGCGTCAGCGTGCTGCGAGGACATTAATACTAATCACAGGTCCAGCTGTGATTAATCGAGTTCTCGATGAAGTTTAAAACTCTCTGGAGACAAAAATACGTTCAGCATGTGTTTTAAATTATTCCCTGACACATTTTTGGAATCTGGCTCTGAAGCCGGTCTGTGATTTGATAACTAACAGAGCTCACATTCACAAAAACATCCGAGTCTCAAATTTAGCGACGTGTTGGCTGAAAACGTCAAACCCCAGACTCTCTTTTCTCCTCAGAGTAATTTCCAAATAAAGCTGTGGGAGATGCTTTTCACTCAGCAATTTCCCGGGCTTTCTCCAGAATTTTAAGAACATTATGTATACAGTTTATCCCAAATATCAATGCAACACACAGCTGTGTGTGTGTGTGTGTGCTGCTAATCTCTGCACACATCAGCTGGATTCTGAACGAAGCTGCTATGTTTTTCTCAACTCCTGCTCTGCCTAATGCAATGACACATTTTGTAAAGCACACCAGAATAAATAATGATAATTCGAGCCATATGTGCAGCTTCTCTGCCGTTTGTCACAGATAGTTGCCAACTTTAGTGAGGTAGTGAAAGTTGTCAATGATTTGAACTTCCAGAATCTGTAAAACATGCAGTGCATGGAGCAGCTCAGCCACAGAAACCCACGAAGCTCCCAGCACACCTCTTTTGTGCTGAGCTGGCTCCCACCGGGGACGTTTTATGGAAAAACAGTCATTAACGTCACTGTGTCACAAAAACGATTGCACACACCAGCAGCTAGTTTCTCAGTAGGTGGTTCTGGATGTTGTAATGAGTAAGATTTTTCTCCTGGGAACATTAATCCTCTTATCTACATTGAGTAGATACTGAAATATCTTTTTTATATAACTGAGAAATATTGATGTGCTATATTTAAAAAAAAAAGTCAGGCACTGTCAAAGTATGCCATGTTTTGCAAAAATATTTCAAAAGATATCTTCATGAAGGCCTTGGAGGACGATCAGAGGCTCGCCTTCTGGTAACTGCTGAGATATTTTACTGAAAATTTGCAGGAAAGTCAGCGCGTCACTAAAATAGATCAAGATTAATACTCAGGATTATGAATATTTCAGAATTTTTTGACAATCTGTCCAGTAAATGAAATGAATGCCGATTTTCTGTTGTAGCTGTTGAGATATAACAATCCCCATTCTCTGTGAAGTTCAGGACCTTTCCTAAAGACACACCCCGCCTCTGGCTAATAAATGTAAGGTTACTCTTACACCCGCTGTTCAGCACTAACAGGAAAGGGAGGATAACACCCTGCTGTTTCAGTTTTTTATAACTCACCACATCCTTCCTCAACTGACAGTTTCAAGGCCTGGAACAGTGCTACAAAAACCTACAAGCGAATTATTGTCCAGATCTGGTACATACAGAAGGTCAAAACACTAAAATATTATTTTTGTTCAGTTGAAGTCATCTGGGAGCGTGTGCAGGCAGTCAGCCGGGACCTGCGACCTGCCCGAGTTCTGCACCGGACTGTCGTCGGATTGTCCTGAAGACAGCTTCGAGATGAACGGCAAGCCCTGCTACAAAACGCTCCAGGGCAGCGGCACTGTCCAGGGATACTGCTACAACGGCCAGTGTCCCACCCAGGAGCATCACTGCTGGAGGCTTTTTGGACCAGGTACGCTCAGCATGCTGCTATCGAAGACATCAGCTGCTGGTTTGGGAAGTCCCAGTTTGAGGCTCTTTTGCTTTCTTGGCTGATATCTGCACGCTCAGTTAGAAAGGTGCACCTCAGGGTTTGTATATAAAAATGTGACTTTGGTTTTTGGCTGTGCATTTTGAAGCCTCGCTGACCATATCCAGACACGAGGATGGAGCACGAGGTTATCACCTGGTGGTTAGCAAGCTGCACGCTTAAACTGTACAGCTTGTGATTCCATTAAAAAAAGTCCTGAAAGGCTCCAACAGCACAGACACAGAGAACAGGTTGAGCTCAGTGGCTCGGGTTAGCGTAGGTGAGCTCTAACAGGCTGCCTGTGAACCAAAGCACCACACCGCTGACTCTGAGGCTTAACAGCATCCTAATGAATGAGTTATTTAAAAATAATCATCCAGCCTGCAGCTGTTACACCGAAACATGCAAAAATGCTCCAGTAAAGTTGGACATTTTAACAAGGGAAGTCTTTGGGAACTGACTGGCTTTTGGGGCCTCAAGTGGCCATGAGGGGAACTGCAGGCCTTAGCTTGTCCCCCGCCCCACCCTCCGGCGTTACTTCTTGGTTCGTTTAGGGATAAATCAGCACTGTTTTGAGTAGATGAGATAAGCCTCAAGGAGCTTTTAGCCATTGGTCTACAAACATTTAGATTTTACTGTCATGTGGTGGAAATAACTTTAAGATATCTGTCCAACTAAATATTTAATACATTTTGTTATGTAAGCGATTGCAAAGAAAGTCTCATAAGAGGTTTGTAAATACAGTCCATTGATAAAAGGCAAGACTAACACATTAGATCAGTACTTTTCTGGCCATTTTGATGAGTTCAGCAGCGTGCAGTTAAGGCGCCTCGTCACTTTAGTTATATTTAACTCTGACATCGATCCCACTCTGGCATCTCTGGACGCTTAGAATTTAAAAACGCTGCTGAACCCATGTGCTCGGAGGTGCATTAGTATAGCAAACGCAAGGATGTAGAGTCTCAGACCGACAATAAATGACAGATTAACATGAAGCTTTCCTTCTGTGCCTTCTTCCAGGGGCCCAGGTGGCACCAGATTTATGTTTCAACCTGAACCAGCGTGGCGAGGAAGGCGCTAACTGTGGGAAGAACAAATTCGGCTTCATTCGTTGTGCTCCACAGTACGTGTCACCATCTGTCATTCACCCTGAATTCAGAGTGATGAAGAAGCACCACAAAGCTCTGGATTAATGCTTTTGTTTTGTGTAGGGATGTTAAGTGCGGATCGATGTTTTGTGAGGAAGGAGGCGAGTCTATCACAGGGAAACGGGCAAGCTACAACACAATGTACGGCAAAGAGTGCAAACTCGCCGTGGACGACGATAAGAGGAGAAACCTGGACATGGTGCCGAGTGGCACGAAATGTGCGCCGGATAAGGTAAAACTGTCACAGGGAGACACATTGCAGGACGATTAATTTTCTTTGAATATTTTGGCCGTTTTACTCAGAATCAAACGTTTGTGCTCAGGTTTGCCTCAATAACAGATGTGTGGATGTGTCAGCCTACGGGAAGAGGGAGGACTGTGCAAAGAAGTGCAACAACAACGGAGTAAGTTCAAAATCAGAGAACTAACCGTAATTTTCACACCATTAAACATGAACCTTCACCTCATCCCCTCACCTGAAACAACATCTGGTGTTAAACTGAACCCGAGCTCCATGTTTGCCCTGAGTTTAGTCTGTCAGGCAACATACAGGCAGCCATAAACTTAGATGTTTTAATGAGGGATGTAGAAGAAACAGCAGAGAGCAGACGGGGCAGGAACAATAGCAGCTTCAGAGCCAAAAATTATTAAAAAAGAGATGAAAAAGCAGCGAGAGAGAAAGAAAGAGCTGTTATTACCAAATAAGTCAAACTAAAAGTGGTGCTAGGTATGAGAAAAGAGATGAGGAATGCACTGTTTATGTTGTTTTAGCCATCACAGCAGACTAAAACTGGACAAATGCAGCTAGTCTCAAGGAATGTAACAGCCTCCTAACGACGGGGGAAGAAACTATAAATGACTTTAAACACTGACTGAATAAAACGAAGAAACGATCAGATAAAAAACTGCAAACGCCTTTCAAACACGATCCAAACCAGTCGCGTTGAACATGAGCTCCACTTCCACGACTCGTGTTTTTAATCATTTAACTGCTTTTTATCCGCAGGTGTGTAATCACAGGAACGAGTGCCACTGTAATCCCGGCTGGGCTCCTCCCAAATGCAACGTCCAGTACGCGGATTTACCTCAAGGTACAGACGCTGCGGTGCATTTAACGTTCACGATAAACTATGAAGCACGACGTTTAGAGACGTTCAGCTGCTGTTGTAATCTACAGGCTCAATGAGACTTTCAGATGAAAACAGGTCACAGCTGCTTGTTGAATCATTTTTCCAGTGAATAAGAAACATGAGTGATTCATTATGAGAGCCTCCCAGCACTGACCCCGTTTGCTCTAATTTAGTTTCAACACTCTTTTGTAGAAGACTTGGTTGTCTCTGCTTCATGTGCAGAATGTATTTACATTCTGCACATGAAGCTTGAACTTGAGTTGCGCCTCATGATTGTGCAACTTTCTGTCCACATAGTACCAAAGAAAAGGGGAAGAAGAGACTCTAAAACACACTTTCCTCTGAACAAAACAAAAAATTTAGTGAAACTAAAGCTAATTAAGAAAATAAGAGGATGACATAACTTCCTCTGAACACTGCTCTTGTTGTTTGTGTGGAAAATTCCTTTTACATAACATTTTCATGTTGCTCTTAGAAAATAACATTTTCAGATTTGATAGTCTAATCGTTCTGCAAAATCAGAAGCTGGTAAGTTGTTAAAACGGGAAAAAGATGCTTCGTATTGAGTTTTTAGCCACAGTTCAAGAGCTTCCTCACGATTTAGTTGTAAAATTTAAACTAAAATCTTCATTTTTATTTGTTACTTAAAAGCCGTGATCAGAAAATTTTGCCCCTGAGGCCAAAGAAAAAGCAAAAACCGCGACTGGTTTAAATTTAGCTTTTAGATAATCTTCAATCGCTTCTTCCAGCGTGGCTGCCGTTTGTAAAACGCTCCGTGGAAATCCTGCTCCGACCACTTTCAGGAGCTCTTTTGTGATTTCACCCTGGGCCACAAACTGTTCGTGTCGAGGATCATTGTTACTCAGAGAGCTGGGAGCAAACAGCTGTTTTCAGAGAGCAAGAACTGTGACCCAAGTGTGGTCGCTGTGGTCGTTCAACATGAAGTTCTGCAGTAATGAAATGAGGGGATTAGGATTCCTGCATCCTCATTCAACCATTAAACCAACCGACATGAAACCCAGACTAAATATTTACTTACTGAACGAGCCAAAGAAAAGCTCGAGTTCAAGTGGAGAGATCAGGACTTAGACGGGGCAAAGACACACAACATAGTGCAGTGGTTTGGTGCAGTCACCTAACTAGCGAAAGATCCATGGTTTGACCCCGGGAGCAGAAACGGATGCCTTTGGGAATCTATCTGGAACAGCATCTGGTGTAAAACCACACCAGATACCCACTGGTGAGGAAGGGAGCAGCCCAAAGTAGCTGGAGAAGTTGGTCCAGAGTGCACAAGGAGCCGACCTTGAAGGGAAGATCGGACAAATATAAATCGGGTCTGGTTTTTGCTTTTAACGAGAGCTCTAGCAGAACTTTAAGACCCTTTGTTAGAGCTTAAATTAAACTGAACAAAATGAAAACGTGACCCAGTTTTATTGCTCAGAAGATGACCAGATTTCATCATCTGACTCAATGACTCCAGGAGCTCTGTGGCTAACGGAGAGAGTCAATATGAGCCAAAGTCTCTGAGGGACGTTTCCAGCACCTTGTTGAATCTATGCCATGAAGGACTAACGCAGTTCTGAAGGCAATGCTGTTCAGAATTTAATTGCACTTAGACATAAAGAGTGCAAAAAAGGACGCATCAGTACTTAAGTGCAGTTTTACGTTTCCTCTGCCTGCAGATCAGGTTGGGCTGATAGCCGGTGTGTGCGCAGCAGTCTCCATCCTGCTGGTCGTCACTCTGCTGATTGCTGGGCTGATGTGCTGTAAGAAGGACGACATGGAGCGCTACATCGCTACAAGGTAGTTTTCCCCCTCTGCGGTCTGGACTCTTCATCTTTTCCTTCTTCTTCCCGGCTAAATAAATAAATGTTGTCTTCACAGGAAAGTGCATTCAGCTGAAGGGAAGCTGAACCCGTCGTTCCAAGAAGGAAGTGGTAAAGAAAGACCTCAGATCAGTCAGCCCACCTTCATGGAGACCACAGCGAAACAGGCCTGCACCCCTCTGATGGGTCGAGTGACCCCCTGCAGACCCGCCCCACAGGTACGCCGAGCAGCCAGGTGTACGCAGGTCTCAGTTTTACTGTGAAATGCTGACAAACCGCTTTTTGTTTTCCAGCCACCGCTGAAACCGTCTTCATCGTCAGTCACGTCGGAAACTGAGCCGGTAAGACTTTTGTTTTTAAAGACATAATGCAAAATGAAGATCGCAGCAACTTGAGCGTCTATTAAAGCTTAAAAATGAAACTATGTTAAATAACATGCATAAAGGAGACCTGCCATCTTTTTTCCTTACTTTCTGCCCTGTGTAATATTATAATGAGATCACCGTGGTTACAAGCTAAAAGCTCAGGCTTCATTTTTTTTGTGTGACTCATTACCTCACTCAATCTTATCTTTATGAGGGGCAGCCAATCAGAAGAAACTGTCAGCTGTTTCTTTGCTGGTATCGTGTAGACTGAGCCCAGCTTTAAACTCAGCTTTTTTGGACGTAGTTTAGTCTACAGTGTTGAGCTGTTTAATGAAAACAGCTTAGGATTGTTGATTTTTGCAGACTTTACTGGAACAGCCAGTCACAGAGGACTGATAAACATCAGTGTAGCTCTGTGGCTTTATGAAATAATGTCATTGTTGATTTTTGGTTTCCATGTGATCAAACTTGGACTTTAATGTTCATTAGGAGCCTGTAAAGTGTCAGCATCTGCTCTAAATCCCAGTTAAATAACAGTCTTCTTCCTTTTCACCACAGATGAAACCTCTACCTCCATCTAAACCTTTACCAACTCTGAATAAAACACAGGTGAGCGCCAAGGCAGAGAATTTTAAACACTTTTCCCCAGGACGTCATATAAAGGTCACTCGTTTTATTTATTTTCATTGATTCATTCATATTTAGATGTTCTTTCTGGGGATCAATAGGGATCAACTGGTCTGCCCAAACATTTTCCAGCTCTACGTTTTTTATTTTTGGACTTACTCGAGTAGCTTTGCATGATTCACAACTCAAAATAATCCTTATGCATGTCACACTGGGCCTTCGTGAAGCTAGAGCTCATCAGCTGTCTCAAACAAACCGATTGGGTGCCTCTTTAAAAACAGAGTTGGAATACGTGACAATATAAGGGATCTCCATGACATCATGCAGAGCCATCATTATTTGAAACTTTAGTTTAACATGAGCATCCACCCCGATGACAGGAAGCAGTGTTGAGGTGCAGAAGTTGCTAATTTGCTTTCATAAATTCACCTAAGAATCATTTTTTGTTTTTCAGAACAAAGCAGTGAAACCAACCCCTCCTCCCGTACCTCCGGTCAAGCCCAGCCCTTCGCCGGCAACCAGAATAAAGCCTTTCGCGCCTCCTCCGCCCCCAGCGAAGCCTCGTGTTCACAGACTCGCATGAAATCCTCATCAAGAGTATCGACTTGTACCAAAGCAGAGACATCCAGGGTGTAGTTTTACTTTTTAAAAGCGAGTGACTCGCCGACGCTCGGCTCTGTGGAAAAGTTTACGCTTCAAAGCCGGTAAAGATGTTGTGCAGACCGAGGCTCCACCAGCTGAGAGTATCTTTAATGACACGAGACCAACAGCTGCACAGCTGCTGTGGAAAAGTCTGATTTTTTTTTTTTCTTGGCTGTTTTCTGGTGGTGGGGTTCGTTCTAAATTAACTGCTGCTGCAGTTTTCCTCCTGTGTAACGCGTGTAAAGCACTTTTATAAGATATTGTTTTACAGTATTTATTTAATGAGTGTTTAAGGGACTGCATGAAAATGATTAGGCAGTTATCTTTTTCGTGAATGGTAATGTGTTCAGTTTGTAGCTTGTTTGGGACACTCACACACTCTGTGCCTCTACAAGCAGCTCTAATCAGTATTTTTTATAAGATAATGTGAAAAAGTGTCCATGTCAAAGGGCCACTTGTCCTGATACCTGCACAGAACTGAGCTTGCAGCTCCACTGTGATATAAAGAGATCTGAATGTTGCTGGGACTCATTTAGGACGTAATTAAACAGGAGCAAAGCAAAACTAAGCAACTAGTCTGAACATAATAAGAAAGAAAATCCTAATTATATGTCAAAGGTCTCTAAATCATGGGCCACCCTGCATTGTTAAAATTGCACAGGCATAATGTCAGAGCACTTTTAACATTTTTTACAGCATTGGGGAAACTCAAGCTTCAGAGGTGAACATTTATAAGACAGTTTGCCACTTTTTCCAGTCTTTGTGCACAAATTTGCTTGTAGACTTTCTTTTTTGTAAAGTAAAAAATTTATTCTCTTAAATTTGGTACGTTTTCTTGTAAATTTGACTTTTTTTCAACAAATTTTAGTGGCCCTAATACGCCCTGTTAGGTTCATGTCCGTGTGGCCATGCAGAATCAAAGACGGCTGCTGTGTAACACAGTAAATCAGACCGTTGACTGATGGTGTATACTAATACAATACCTGATCACCAACAAATAGAAGTGATCAACTTTCCTATTACTTACCTGATGGAGATTTGTGTGAGACGGCAAACGCCTGTTGCTTACTCAGCAGTAAAAACACAAACAAAAGAATCTGTAACTTCATAATGAATGTGAAAACAGCTGCAGCTCCAGTAAAAGAACAATGGGCAGGAGCTCGGGCAGCTCTCAGCCTAACTAGCCTGAGTGTATTCAGCAGTGAAAACTCATCTCAAGCAGACTGCATGTGAGAAAAGAGCTGGAGGCATTTTAGGAGACAGTCAGGAAATGTATGGGAGAATACTTCAGCAGCAAATATGCCGGCAATGTTTCACTTCCAGTTAAAAAGATTTTTGAAAGTATATTTTAGGGAAAGTCTGCAAAGTTTTAAACTGTTTTTAATCAAATTTGATCAGTTGTGTAATTTCTATGTCCTGGTGAGCAAAATGATAGGTTTAGGGAGGAACTCTGAGTCCAGCAGCCTGAAAGAAAAACAAAATAACCTCCAAAATATCAGAAAGAGGTAGAAGAATCTAACTGCGAGTGACAACAGCCAGTCTGTAAACCTGTTACTAATCCCAACATGTTTCTAAGTGGTGTGAAATGTTGATTCGAGTGGTTTTGTAATGCCGTTATTCAAAATTTTAACGATGTGCTACCCTTTATTTTATTTAAATGCTGGACTCAAAACTTTTTGAACCAACCACGAGACAGCGTTCGTCTGCATCCTTAATTGTTCTTATTTAAATTCTTCTTTGGAGACCAGCTTGTAAAAATAGCCAAATGAACAGCTGAGACCAAAAACAGAGCGACTGGTGAGGTTTCACTAATAGCTGCACGCAAACGCAGCCTCAAATGTTTTTTACCTGTTGGTTTGTGATTGTTGTGCCTTTTTTTTCTTTTAAATTAAACAAAGTTCCAGTTGATACTGAGAGATCAATGGGAAACTGTATTTTTTTCCTTCTTTTTTGGATTTTTGACTTTCATGCAGTCCCTACAGTGCCTTCGCAGCCATTTTGTGCCTTCTACAAAGTGTTTTTTTTACATTACTTTGCACTGTACTTGAAGGTACGTCTGTTACGTGGCCTCTGTGTGTTACTGTGGTTCAGCTTTAAACCTTTTTAAGCTCCATTGTTCGTTCAGTCCCACAGAGGTGGGGAATGGGTGGATGTAATGGAGCCTTGAGGAGAAATTACTGTTATGTTTGTTTTCTCTTAAACTGCACTGATATTTTTCTAGGAAGAGTTGTGAAGGTTTCATATGTTGAACTGCAAAGTAGTCATTAATCCAAAACTACAGCGTATGATTTCACATGATAACGGTCCTCTTTCTTGTAATCAGTTGCGTATGATCAGATGTAAAAACTTGAATTCCCATGAAGCGCTTTCTGTTGCAATGAATAAAGTGCACTTTATTTCGACAGTGTGATCATGTTGCATCAGCTGACTGTGTAATTCATTGGTGTGGTCCAAAACAGAGGGAAATTACATCCGTTACATTGGATTTGTTTTCCTTGTGTAACATTTAATTAACTGACCGAGCAGCCTTCTATTGTTCTTCCCCAGCAAACAGTGTCTTTACTGGTCTCTAATGAGCGGCTAAAGGAAGCAGGTCTGAGAGGCAGCTGCGAGGACTCAGACTTTATCGTCTGAGTTTCCTGTTTGGCATCCAGACATTTTTTTTTTTTTAATGTCTTCTGTTAACTGAAATGCTGCTCACTTTTCTTTGGAGAAACAAGAACTTTCACTGTGAATCAATAAAAGGCTCAAGTGACATCTTACTGCAGCACAGAAAACACAAACATCCATGCTGGACCCCCTCTTCCCTTCTGAACTTCCCTAATTCTTGGAAGCCTTCCTCGGGTTCCATCACCTCCCAGAGGTGCTCTGCTGGACTGAGATCAGGCAACTGGAGGCCATTCAAGTACAGCGAACGATCTGAGGTTCAGGATGCTGCAGTAGCAATCGGAAGACAGGTACACTGCGGTCAGTAAGCTGAGGGGTTTAAATGATGCTCACCATTAAACCAGCAGCATCCTAAACTGTTCATACAATGTATATTATGCTGTTGTCTCATTAGAGTGAGCCTGTGGGAACTGTAGCCTCAGTTTCCTGCTCTTAGCTGACAGGAGTGATGCTCGTGGGGCCTCCTGCTGCTGTAGCCCATCAGCTTCAAGGTCTGATGTGTGCATTCAGAGATGCTCTTCTGCATACATTGACTGTAATGAGTCGTTATTTGAGTTTCTGCCTCCTTCCTATCAGCTCGAAGAAGCCAGGCCATTCTCCACCGGCTTCTGACATCAGCGAGGCTTTTTCTCCCCATAGACCTCCCACACGCTGGACATTTTCCACTTTCAGACCAATTTCTGTAAACTCGGGGATGGTTGTGTGGGAAAATTGCAGCAGATCAGCAGTTTCTGAAATATTTAGGCCACAACGTTTGGCAGCAAGCACTCTTCCCCATTCAGATCCTCAGTTTGAACTTCAGCAAGTTGTCTTGACCGTGTCTACATGCGATATGCGTGCGATTGGCTGATTGCAGGTTTACACGTACAAGCAGAGCAGGACTCAAAAACAAAAACGGAGGGGTAAGTGAGCAGTTCACCCTCTGGATTTTTGTTATGAAAGGGGAAGATATCCATAGAAGCAAACCTAAACGTGCTTATTTCTGCTTTAAACCATTTTAACATGGGAGTCGGCCTCAAGTGGCCATGAAAGGAGCTGGAAGGCGTTTATTCTGTTGAGATCAAACACTGATGTTCTGTGATACCGGCTCTGGCAAAGGTGTTTGATGGAGTTGAGGTCAGGACTCTGACCTCAGGACCTCCACACCAAACCGGCAACCCTCTCGCTTTTGTCAAACTATCATAGTAGCTGAAGCAGCAAACTGCAGGACGAAGACAAGAGAAGCATAAATATGACTCTCTGCTAGACAAACTCCCACAAATATTTAATGTCAGATGTGTAAATCTCACTGTAAAAAGGGGGGGAAATGTGACTTTAAGCTCTGCTGTAAATCAGATATGGGAGTCGAGCCTGGAGGAATGTGGGACTGAGTAGAGGGGGCGGGTGCTGGTGGTGGTTTCTCTCCGAGAGCTCGTCTGATTCACTCTGATTCACGGCTAATAAAACAACAGTTAACAATGAGCGTGGCTTGTTTGGCAGCAGAACGTTTCGCCTGTGCTTGCTGCCCACTTAACGAGCGCATTCTGCACGAGTTGATACGCGATGACGAAGCCTTCTCTTCAAAGAGATCCGGGCGTCGACTCAACCCTGCAGCCAGCTGTGTGTTTACTCTGCTTTGAGCTCATTTTGCAGGACAAAACCACAACACTTTCTAGGGTAACATACTTCAGAGTGACCTCCGTGTGGTCTCCCAAACCACGTTTACGTTTCCTGCCTATAACTATTTTAAACTCGGGGTAAAATAACAGAATATTACTAATAACAGCGTATTAGTCCTAAACGTTTCAGTGTGCAGAGATAAGATTGTAATCTAAGCCTATCCGGAGGCCGACAGCTGTGACCTGGCATGACTTTTCGTGCTTGTAACACTTCTGACAAATCACTTCCTGACGTGTGCTAAAACAGTTGATGCTGAGCCAGAAACACTTAAACCAGGTCATGAGAAGAAGAGTGAATAAGATGATCATCTGCACTGACTCACTCTTAAAAGACTCAGATAAAATTATTGAATACCCGAGTCAAGTTATCTCGAATGATACCAACTTCCCCTTTTTTGATACCGACCAAAAAAAAAAAAAAAAAAAAAAGTCCTCTATTGAGTCACGATTACAGAGCAGTGACCGCACTGAGTGCAATCAAACTGTTTGCATTAAGCTTGTTTGTTATGAAGTCCTGAGAAACACCGAGAGAACACTAACGTGTACAGGAAGTCCTGTCAGGACGTTTCCTTCCTTTTATCAGTGATGCTGCAATTAGAGAAATGGACAAGCAGTAAAAAGCAGCTCAACTCTCGATGAGTCAAATCTGAGGACAAATTAGTCAGTTTAAACGTAAAAGCACAACATTACAGTTAGTGAGCTACATGCTGTCACAGTGTCACAGCCAATGACCCACTATGACTATGATTACTGTGACTAGAGACTCAAGTTTCAGCACAAACAAATACGATCCGCCCTCCTCCTCGCTGAGGAGCAGCACATCTGGGAAGCATTTTCAGTCCGTGGTTACAAAAAGCAAATAATATGGACGCTGCTACGTCAGCGGGGACCACCAGAAGAATCCCAGCAGTACAAAAAAGGGAAAGAAATTAGCAGGAAATTAAATCCGTACATGTAAAAACAAAAACAGAATAATACAATTGAACACAAAACTAATCAACTGATCCTAAGTCTGGCAGCCAAAGCCCTCAGAGGAAAAAGGCATTGTACATTTCTCATAAATTCCATATTCATCTTGTTAATATTTTTTAAAGCTGATGAGTTTAAGCCTGTCTACAGTTTGGGACCACCTGCATCATGCTTCTGATTTAATCAGTGTGTCACGTCTGTCGTCACAGATGCACTTTAGGTGTACTCATTGGATTCCCAAAATCCAGCTTGTTTCACTGCTGTGATCGCTGCGTGATGTATTCGAGGGGCGGTTAAGTGAATCGTGTCGAGGTTGGCTGCTCAAAGTGTCTTGAGAGCAGTGCTGTTGTGATTTGGCGCTATAAAGTTGAACTGAATAGATCAGATTAAACCACAAATTGGATGAAATTATAAACCTCTGCAAGAGTGCGAGGCAGAGGAGCTGAGACAAACCCAAACAAATATAAACTACCGCAGATGGAAATAACAACCTTCTTGTTATGTTGGGTTCAGCCCGCAATCAAGTGTTTGGCCGGGCTCCAGCTTTTCCTCACCGAGTAACTGAAAGAAGCATCGACACAGGAATCGTGCCAAAGTGATTTATTTTATTTCCAGGTAAACATTTGATCTTCATACAATTACATTTCTAAAAAGTGAACATACTTAAACCAGCAGACGGAAACAAAACTCAAATGGAAAGAAACAAACGGAGTTATTTAAATACAAAACAAAAAGAAAATATTATTTTAGCCATTGCACTTTAACTTCATAAATACAAGAAAGTTCATTTCTCTCTCTGGCCCAAAGAAACACGACGTACAGCACATTCAACCCATCGCTCACGGGTTCGATCGCTCCGATTAGAGGAAGCCCGACCGCGTTGCACCAACGTTGTTGCATTCCTGTCATTATGGGATGTCAGAGAGAAACGACTCGTGTTTATGGTGAGAGCTGAAACGATTAGCCGGCTAGTCTTTATTTGTTTTTCAAGCAAATTAGCCCGAGACGTTCTCGGCTTCCTGTTACTCAGATCTGAGAAAGCGGAGAAACAGGAAGCGTTTCTTCAGCACCATCAATATACCGTGTAACATTATAATAATCACTGCTTTACTCATGGATGAATCAATTCTGGACTTTTAAAAAATAAGGACAAAAACCCCTAATTTTTGACAGATTGATTGTTATGAGGGGAAAACTCGAGCTGAGACTCGCAGACAATCCAAACAAACTAAATGCATCCGATTTGTTTTTATTTCCTCATTTCCTGAATGACAGACTCTGGCAGATGACATTATTTGTTATCACTGAAAGGCTCCAAATGTAACTTTCTCACTGTCAGTAACTTCAGTCGTGACCTCCTACAGGAACGAATGAAAGTAAGAGCAGCTCTGGTTCTGTTTACACCAGTTTTACCTTTTGGTTCTCAAACTGTGGAGTGGGTCCAACTGGTGGGACGCAGAGCATCAGACTATCCCACTGAGCCGACGGCTAATGAAATAAAATTGAACCTGGATCCTGTTTTCTTTACCTGATAAACGTGTTGAGGTGTGCGATGTGACTCAGTGAAGGCTTGAGCTTTACACATGCAATTATTTAAAAATAGAGGAAATGATTTCCACACTCACCCCTGCAAGCCTGAGCCGGATAAGAGGGTAAGATTACTCATTTGTTTTACATTTCCTCATTTTTTGAATGACAGACTCTGGTGGATGGCACATTTGTTATCACTGACTATCACTCATTTCTCTCTGATTTCAGAAAAAGTTGAGAATCCTTAAAAATCTCTCTTAATAAAAAGTCTGAATATAAAACTGTTCAAAAACGGCACTGACATTTGAGATGGTTTTCTTTTTGGCCGTATTTGATAAAGAAAAAGATAAATTATCATCTCAGAGAGATCAGAAACACTTGATTTATTTTCTTTTGAATAAATAATTTGACTTTAATCTGTCAAAAATACACCAACAAGGTTTTAGACTTTCAGATCTTTCAAATCCATAATAAGATGAGCAGAATTACCCAATAAATCATGATGTGCACAAAATATTTGTTTTCAGCCTTGACAGGGAGACAAAGATATCAGATCTGCAGTGAAAAAGATTTTTCATGTTTTTGTTAACCGAGCTTTCACTGGACTCGAGAAAACCTAAACTCCCAGACAGACGGGCATCACGAGGCTTTTGCAGAAAATTAAACGTGTTCACTGATTTGGAGGAATAACGGCAATTTCACTCAGAGATGCAAACACGGCCGCTGTGCTGAAGACGGCCCAGATCATCTTAAAGTGGGAGGTCGGCCAAGTGTAAATCGTGCTATTTATTCTTAATCATCATGAATATGCAATTTATTTTCTGCAACGGTGACTAAATGTGCAAAGGTTCCTGTGCGAACTTTACTGACATGCAGCTCGGCAGGTAACCTCGTCGATATAAATTGCTCTTTGGAAACGTGCACTTTTAGATTTACATTTTAATCTGAAAATCTGAAAAGAACTTCCTCTGGAGCAGCTCATGCGTGCAGCACAAAGCAAGCCTCGCCATCCTTCACCGTCCCATTAAATCTGCCTCCGCCCTGCAGCCCTCTGGTCTCCTAACCCCGTCCTCTTCTTCTGCAGTGGTTTTACGGCACAGTCTGAACACGAGCCCCACCACCTGCTCGTCTTGATGCAGAATTGATTACAGGATTACTCAGATTTCTGTGGAAACTACGGACTGATCGTTTCAGCTCTGCACGACTATGAATTTAGCGTACATTATTTGCACCCGAACGAGACGAGAAAACCCCGCCTTACATCCATGACGGTTAAAAAGACACACATACAATATACACATCGTATTAACATAATGGCCAGCCATGGGATTTCTGCCTGTAACACTTGTTTTTTAAAAACGTACATACAGAGAATTCAACACGCGCCCTCAAACGTTTCTAGTAAATCAATCAAACCGACGCTGACAGTTTCTGCTCGCTTTAAATTCTGCAACATTTTTGGCAGCTGGGAACGTTTCACCTCTTCACAGAGAGGACACATGGGAGTATCAAAGTGCTCTTTGCTTGATTCTTATTTCCTCCCCACACCCGCCTTCCAGCGACCCCCGACACCTTCCTGCGTTTCCCGTTCATGCCACGGGGTCAAACGAGTTCCCACGTTCCTGTCGAACGCTCTCCCACCTGACTGATCCACGTCAAGCCCTCAAATGTGGTGCTATAGTTTGCTCCATTTTTGCAGTGATAGTAAGTGTGATGAATATTGTGCAGCATAAAGAAAAGAAGAGAGAGAGAGACAGCTTCATTGTTTTGTCATAAAAAACAAGCTCAATAATCAAACCTTCCACCATGTGAGACGATGGGAGGAGACGGACGCCGCTGAGCATGCGTGAACTCAGCTTTTTTTTTTTTTCTTTAAAGATGAGCAGGAAAGTCGTTTTCACGAGAAAATCCCGAGTCCATGTACAAACTGTACTACTGTACTGTTAGACGCCGCTCAGCCGCGTTATCAGCTCACAGTCCTTAGTGTTACTCAGGCGGGGGGTGGAAGGTGGACTTTACGAATTTTGCTTTTTTAGTTTTGTTGTTAAAGTTTCGTATTTCGTCCAGCTCCAGTCTTGGTCCTTGAAAGATGGAAATGGAGGCGTTAGTAAAAGACAACCGAGAATATGTAACGTGCTGAAGTGCAAATATATCTTAATTTCTGAGTTTTTAATAAGTTTTGGATGTTAGTTGCAAACAGTCTCGTTTTACAGAGTTTTGATAACGCTTCACAACAATCATCATTAATAAAAGATAATATGACACCTTAGTTTACAGTTAAATATTATTATAATTAAAAACCTAATATTTGTTAACAATTAATGGTCTAACATTTTGACTTTACAACAATCATCTACAGTCTTTGATAAAACTTTACTAAAAATGGTTAAAAAAAAAATCACTGCTAACATAAGTTGGAAGTGGCAACTTTAAAGAGAGATGCACCATGTTGGGTGTGCTCTGTCCCAATTGTTGCAAGGCTTCAGATCACACCTGGAGCATTTTAGAGTGAGGTCTTTTATTTTGAAAAGCTTTTCTCTGTGTGACCTGCTCTATTGAACTTCAAACAACTTCTGTTGAGAAGCTGCCACTGGAGTGTTTCTGAAACACGCGGCAGCACATTAGTTAGAATTGCCGGCATTAATGCGAGTTGGCGGGATAAGCTTCAGCGCCTGCGTTAGAGCTGAAATGCGACCCAGCGGCGCCCCGTGCATTCTCACGGTTAGGCGTGAGACCAGTCGGACTATAAACGCTACATGTGTTTCATGGAACTGACGCTAAAGGAAACCTGAAGCATAACTTGCAGTACTGTGTTGAGAGTGCCGTTTAGAGTGACCCCGTGAAATGCACGGCTCACTGCACGCATTCATGACCATGACCGGCTTCCACCTGGTGCACTGCGGTGCGTTTCAGAAGCAGCGTTCTGTACTGCATCTCTGAAAATAACCTCAGATCTCAAGATGCATACAGAAACTACAGAGAGAATTTCAAAATAAAAGACCCCTGCTTCCAAAATGCTCCTGGTGTGACGTGAAGACCAGTGAAGAACGGAAGAACACCTGGTGAAGTGCATCATGTTGTGCTCAAACTGAGCTGTTTGTGATGAGCTTGGAACAAAAGTGACTTTTACTGAAAGACGTTATTAAAGTATTGATCAAATTTTGGAGTCAAATGTCAGATTTATGAGTATAAATCAAGCATTATGGCTTCGAATGAACAGCAGTACTTGGTAATGAGAACAGCCTCAAATAATTGATTATCAGCTAGGATAACTCAATATATAACTAAAACATGAAGACATGAATAAATATGATTAATAGCATCCCTACCGTTTAAATAACTATCAATTTAACTATGATTTGTTTTTAAATGTTGGTTATTATAAAGTGTTAGCTTGTCATCATCTTTAATAACTGATAAAAATATAATTCAAAATGTATAATATATATTTATCACGCTAATAAATATTACTATATAATATACAGGAAACTGAAAACTCTGTGTGATTCTGTTTTCTTATCACATCTGCAAGCTTAAAAGAAACAAAAAGTTCCTTCCTTCATGACAAGACTAAAAAAAATAAATAAATAAAAATAAAAAAAATAAAAAAAAGAACAGCGAGGTCCTGTCCTGTTCTCCTAAATTAGATTAAAGACATGCTGACAGGCCTCAGGTCCTTCACAGATGCAGATAGGAGACGCCTAGTGCGTCTAGTTTCCCAAAGGGAAAATAAAAATAAATTAAGACTTTATGGCTGATTTAAATGCAGCCCTCTCCAATAACAAACAAACCTTAAAAGCAGCAGATAAAAAGCAGCAAACTCACCACTATGCTGTTGGCCTGTTCGTCAGCAGCTTCCTGCATCAGGCTGGTCAGCTGACTGAGGTACTTCTGGTTCTCCTGCAGGAGTCGTGGGGCAGCATCACTGAAGGAAACGCACACAATTCAGACACAATTCAGTCACATGACGCCTCCTTCATATGCACAATGTGTTTACTATCTTGCAACAGAAAGAAGAACGCCCAAGGGCAAAACACAAAGCACTGGCCTACAAACTATATATATGGCAGTATGTTCATGCTTCAGTCATGTGCACAGTTATTATTATACTAACAGTTTAGCTAACACAGGCTGGAAATGTAATGAAGAGAACAGGCTGAAATAATATTTAGAAAAATGAAAAAGATAATGTACCAACTACGAGCATTCTGAAAACACTTTTCCAAATGCAATGCTCCAATGCACAGGATCTTCCTCAGGCATGCGTCTTTTTTAATGCTTCATAAAAACAAAACTATTATGACTCAATTATTGTGCATATTCCAGGTCCCAAAAACTAAGTCCAGCTTTTGCCTGCAGTCCAGCTTGTACAGCTCCCTGCTGGTGAGCTCTCCTCCCAGGTCTGGCAGGTGCTGCAGCTCTGTTTTTTGAGTCATGTGGGTCATTTGAATCATTCTTCATCTTTCTTTGAAGATTATCTGGGAAAAGCCAGCTGGGTGGAGACCTCAGACCTCTAATAAAGGTAGACCTAGGAATAACTCAGGATCGCCCCAGGTGGAATTGGAAAATGTTGCTGGGGAAAAGAACCTCTGGCAGGAATACATGCTTAGTCAGCTGCCAACAAGCCCAAACTTTAAAAGCAGAAGGAAAAAAAAGAAGGATGGAGGGATTTCATGACACACGAGTCATTCCTGGAACTGTGACAGACATATGACAGGAACAAAGATTGCCTGTGGCGTCTTAACTCCTGGGAATCTTCTGTTGCATTGCACAGCTAGTCACAACCTTTAGAGTGTCGCGTTTTTAGAGCTTTTCCAACGCTTCAAAATGACCTGGTGTGCCAAATAAGTGCCAAAACGATCCATTAATAAACAGTTCATAGGGCTTAAAGACCTGAAACAACCATGACCCCCAACCAGCCAGCAACTGGTAAGAGAGACTGAATAAAGCTTCAGTCTCTCTGGAACATCAACAGGGAGTTGATGCACCAGTTAGGAAGGATTCACACGTTCACTTTGGACATGGCGATCTGATCGACTGCATTGATTCAAGCTCCAGCACCACAGCTGGTTAGCTTCAGGTTACTTTAGCTGTACCCATGGGCAGATATGACCTGCACTCAGCGAGTCATCCATCCTCAAATGCAGTTAAAAAAATAAAAAATAAAAAATCAGACAACAATATGAGACATAATGAGGAAAACATACCAACATCATGTAGGAAATGAAAGATATGATTAATAGCTACTGGAACAAAGCTGTTTGTATCGTTCTCTTCTCAGTTTGAGACCGACCGAGTCCAGCTGTGGCTCAACAATCAGCCCGTCAGACCACTCAACAATTTGGCTGAGTGAGTCAAATCATGACCATTTGTCGAGAGAGGAAGATGTCTGTGAAGTCTTTTGTTTTATGTGAGATTTCCTGTATATGAACAGGAAATTACTAAGCTGTTTTTATTCACATATACACATCCACATTCACAAACAGGTACCTCACCGTGTCGACACTTCCTTAGTAATTTGGCACCAAGTGAAATAAACTACCAGCTGTTATCAATGCTGAAGGTGCTTCTGCTGAATTCTATGTTAAAGGAGTGTGAACATCTCACTTGTAGAGCTGACCCCAGTCCCAACACGGCTGAGTGGACGTTACCTGTCATTTGGCCCTGGTAGGGAGGTCAGGGGGTGCGGGGAGCTGACGGGCTGTGCCGACTGGGACCACTGAGAAACCTGCAGCAGGTTGGACGACTCGGGACTGGCTGCTATCGAGCTCCGTGACGAGTTCTGAGCCTGAAGGAGAGACAGAAACACACCGTTACAGGCAGCAGTAAAAAACACGCCTCCCCTCTCCTACAGCAGGAATGCAGGCGGCACACCCTACCGCTCACTCTGTGTTTGGTACTTTATAGCAGCTGAGTCTGAGGAGATCACAGAAAGTACAACAAAGCTCACCACCACTGGGTCTGACAACTGCAGAAAAGGGAATCAGAAAATGAATAAGTGAACTTAACCTATTCCAGGATATTACCAGGATCCAGCTCCAGCAATTAGAGGACTTCCTTTTTTCTTTTCTTATACACCAGTACACTAAATTTATCTGAGCTGGATGCTGATCAGACAAAACTTCTGATATTCTGTAGAATCAGAGAAAAGCTGATGACATTTTATTCTTAGTTGTACATAAATAGTTTTATCCAGCAGTTACACAACTTCCCCCACTTCTTTGCATCATGCCCCACACTACATTTCAAAGACAAATGAAGTCACAAACTTGGAAAAAGTAGACCGGGCTGCTAACGACTGATGTAGATTTACTCACGCAGGCGATCTTAAGTAAGTGCCAGAACTCCCTCTGTCTCTTGATCTGCATCTGCATCACGGTGTTGTCAGCGTCCTTGATGTTCTCCAGAGTTTTGTCAATCCGGGGAAACAAGTCAATGATCTTCTGTTTGCTGATCAGGATTTTACTGTTGGGGTGAGACAAATCAGGGAAAACATAAATGATGTTTTCCACCGTCACTGTGACTCTTTAGACAGACTCAGTGTAGACCTCACACTGGGGATGGATTCAAGTTCTGGAGTAATTTATGCTCCAAAAGTTTCCTCCTCAGCAGGGAGGGAGTAACTGAAAATTCAGGGGGTAAAGTCTGCAGCTTAAACTTTCCTTAATACCAGCAGACGTTTTATGTGTTTAAGAGCCGTCACTTCTTTATAAATCAGTGGGTTAATCTAGGCCCTGTCCTCACATACACGGGATTTTCATCTACACATAAACATTATTTCATGTCACTGAACTTTAGATAAACTCCTTCCAGGGTCAAGATTTCTATAATCTCTATTTCTGTGCTTACTTGTGGGCGAGGAACATGAAGACTTTTCTTGCAATATCAAGGGTGTGCACTGTGTTGTTGTTTGCAGGCTTTTGACTGGTCAACATGAATCTATGAATTGGGGTTATAGTGTCACCTTTTGCTTTGGCGGCACTTGATACTGTTATTTGCATTTTCATGTGGATGGAGATGAGTAGGAAAACATCTGAACCTGTGGATTCAGCATTAACCTGCCCTGAGAGAACATATAAGTTCCTCGAGATAGGTTAAAAAAATAAAATAAAAAATAAAAAAGTACTACAAATATGCATTACTAGTACCGTGGCACTTAAGAACAAATAAAAGTGTATGAGACCACAGATAATTAACAGTAATCAGAGGTGTAAAGCTCAGGGTGAAATCAAACTGTCAAGCATGGGTGGACCCTCACCTGAGGTGTGTGAACAGATCTTTGAGGACTTTGTCTTGGTTCTGGACTGTCTGGATGATGGCCTTCACCATCTCAGAGCTGTCGCAGCTCACATCAGAGTCAGGTACTAACCAAAGGGGGTGGGGGGGGAGTTTAAACAACACCTCAGTTTAAAGAATGGATTAATTTCTCTTCTGATTTCAGAGTTTTAAATGATCCATTCAACGTTTCTTACCTTTGCATTTCATCTTCAGTTGCTTGTAAAGTTCGATTGCCTTTTCTTCCCTGCAAAAAATTATTTTATCACATTAAAATGTTCTTCTTTGAATTCTGAAGCTAAGCTCATGATCAGATTACTCTCTGAAGTTGCATGTTTAAAAACACCACTGGTATCCTCTCCATATGTGTTGAAGACAGGCACTGGTCAGAACTTTCACAGCAGCACCAAGGACGGTTTTTAATTTAAAGTGGCACGCTTTCAATCCAGTGCATGACGTGACAGCAATTCACAGGATTTACAAAAGAAAAAGTAGTAAACTTTTACCCAACAGCAAACTAGTTTGATCGACTAAAATGTAGAGCAAAGTCTTTTCCCTGTGGAGTGAAGCAAGATGCATACATCCAGGTGAGGTTACACCAGCACTTCAGCACTTCATTAAGCTGTATGAAACTTCAGCCACATCCCTTATCTTCACTGCGATTATGTTTCTTTATTAACTTGGTGATATGTTGAGGTCTGGCCTACATGGGGGTTTCTGCTGTATCATTTACTGAAGGAGGACAGCGAGGCTGTGGTGAACCGGGTCTTTAGACCCTATGTTACTAAAAAGAGGAAGAGCACCGAGCCCATCATTATGTCTCTACTGTCAACAGTCAACACCAGGATCAGAAACTTTCCCACAGAGCCAAGGCTAACCTGGTGAAAACACATTTTTTAAAGAAGGGGCACTTTAAGCTTTCACTGTGCACAGCTGCACATAACTGCAATGACCCCAGTTAGAGTTCAGCTGGGGCTCGTTACTGCATCTGGTACTTCCTAACGTGCGTTCAGACCAAATGTGTTCAAAACACACAAATATTTCCTTCCCACAGTCGACAGGAGAACAAGGAGGAGTACAACCAACGGCTGGAATCAAGTTACAGTCACATATTTTCAGCAGTTACCACAAAATGCAATAATTTCACTCACTTTTCTCCAAAGCAATCTCCTTTTTCCTTTTCCCTGCTACTATCTTATAAAAAAAATTCGAATAACACAGCTCTGTCCACAAATGGAGCCAACAAGCTTGGCCTTCGTGTATTATCAGCAATGGCGTCTGGAGAATCTACAGACACGATTACACTCATGTACAGAAGGAAAAGACAATGAGAGGGCTTGGAGGAAAATAAATGAAATCCTAGGACTTCATGCTTATTCCCACTGAGTCAGGAGAGTCCACTCTGTGAGAGATTCTGAGGTGGCAGGCTTTGATGACACAGCATGAAGTGGATTTTTCACTGAAGTTGGATATTTGAGCTGTGGATGGGGATTTGCCTCCATTTACATCACCTGACATGTATTCTCATTAACGTTGCTACAGACTTTGTAGTCCTGCATAAACTTCACTTTATGTTTGGCTGAACATGGTTGAAATGATGATGTTATCTCCGGGTTAACCTGTTTTAATTAATTTATTTGTTTATTTTTAGTATAAATAAAAGATTTTAAGCCAATTTTAAACACTGCCTCTCTGCTCCCGACCTCATCTTTATAAATTTTGATGTGACAAGCTTAGTGTCTTCGCATCAGCAAAGCTTTTATTTTGGAGGCATTTTTCCAACCGTAGAGAAACGTCCGCCAGCTGATGGTCAGTCAACATCGAACTGTTTGCTGTACCTTTTCTCTGCGCGTGTTCTCAAGATCTCAAAGTAAATGAACTTTTTCACTGACAAAAATCTGCCAAGCTCATGGTGGCGTGGTTAGTGGTCTAAAGTTGCCTCACAGCAAGAAGGTTCGTGACTCAAACTTCCTGGTCAGCTTCTCATTCTTCACCTTCTTGCCTTTTTAAGTGCTGTTTACACATTTTCCCTGTGCCTGCATGCTTTTTCTCCACAGTCCAAGTTTATTAGTGTTTTCTTTTACTGGACTTGGGTGTAGACCGTGGAGCTCACGTGCCCCCTTTATATGAGTCAGCACAGCTTTTTTTACTGAGATAAAGTCTCACATCATGACTGGCTCTAAAACTCTGAAGTCTAAGGAGCTTGGAAAGAAAAGCGACTGGATTTATTTAAAGGAGAAATAAAAGAAGTCCTTAAATTACCATGGTGATGACTGAGAACTTACACAGTGATCTAAAGTCAAAACTTTAATTTATACTGCTTTGAATCGCTACAGAGTCTTTGTAAAGTGATCCTTTGTCATTTCTGCATGTAGATGTGCATTTTCTCTCTTTAGAGATGCAACATGTGGTTACATCTCTACGAAGGTGGATGTAAGGTTACAGTGTAAGTTATAGCACAGGACATTAGAACAGGTTGTGGTTACAATATACCTGCAGTACAGATTTAACGCAGACGTAAAAATTTGCTTGTAAATAGTCTGACTTTTAATACATTGCTGTTAGGAAATACTGTCATCATGGGGTTCGTTTAGATTAACACGTCACCGTCTTTTGCTGCCTATGAGGAAATTCCAAGCTAGTATAAAGTCACAAGCTTTACACAAACTTTTGTGGAATGACTAAAACTTCCTAAAACGAAATAAAACGAATAAAAGTTGCCGCAATGACAAAGACCGGGAAACTTCCACTAACTAGATAAAGGTAATGAACGTATGCAGGGCTTTTGTTTTTCCCCAGTTATTTCGTCAGTTATAAGCGCACAGCTCAGAAACAAACGTGCATGTTGATAGAGGATTTTTAGAGACAAAAAAATCGGAGTAAACACGTTAAAAAAGTTACTGGGGAAAAAAAGGAGAACACATAAAAATATGAAGATTTCTGTATAATTAAATATAGATGTCAGTTTCCTTTATGATCACTGTGGTAAGGCAATTGGGAGCATCGCACTGAAATAAAACATATTTGTCCTTCACGTGTTAAATGCCTTTCAGCATTAGTAATGTGTCCCATATTCTTTCACACAATTGTCCTCTTTGTCCCACATTTATTTGTTGCGATCTCGACCTCTTAGTCATGAAGGAAGGTTTTTTCTTCCCTCAATGTTATACATCTGTTTGTTCGTCCAAACAGAGCTGGAAACCTTCTGGAAAAATTCTCCATCATGACATTTATGCACACCACACAACCATCCTTACAAACTGGTGACTGAGTGGACTGTAAACAGGCAAGAAGCCGGGAGTCAAATTTAGATGCATTTCCATGTGCTCTGTACACAAGTCCAAAGCATGTTGCAAACATTCAAAGTACATCAGTATACAGCCAAAGTGTGTGTCATATTTGAAATATTTAGTGTGCATGTAAATGTATTCATGATGTAGGATTGTTTTTGGCACCGTCCGGTCATTTCCTCAGGTGAAGCGGGGACAACCAAAGTGTCAAAATCATCTGTAGACACCATTATGCACACCAACCAAAAAGAATCAAAGGCCAACAAGTGACTGTTACTTATGTCTTTTAAATTAGGTGAAATGTGGGATTTAGATGGCTCTTGATAAATGTCCACAGATTAAATCATCTCAGGTTAAACCCTTTTAATACTCACAGCTGCTCCATCTTGTCTCCTTGGCGTCGGGCATATGGGCTCCTCTGTAGTTCTACTATCTCAGAGTGCAGAGCCATGATCTCATCATCCAAATGGCTCACCTCTGCCACCTGCAGGACAGACAACGGATCAACCAAAGGCTGCTTTCGGAAGCCTTTGCACTGGTAAACATCACAGTGATTCCTACACGCGTTCTTTATTAAACTGAATTTAATACATTTATCCAGGCAAATGTTTTCATTAGCAAAGTGCTTCGAACTGAGCCTCCTCAGTGACTGTGATCCTGCAGATGAACATCAACTCCACCATCTTGGACTGCAGTAGGTGAAGGTAGTCCTTGTTCTGGTCTGCAGCCCTCACTGTAGGTCAGGGGATCACCTAAGAAGTGACTTTGGAACCAGAAGAACTACTCTCACCAGCTGCAGTCCAAAATGAGAGCAACCTGGTAAACCTACTGCAGTAAACCAGTAGGAAAAAACAAAAAACATGAAAGAGCCTGGACTAGCTGGTTAGCAACTACCAGTCTGTATCTTATTTTTAAGAGATGAGTTACCTGAGCAAAAGCTGCAGCTCTTTCTTCGTTCTCCTGCCAGGCTTTCAGCATCTTTTCTGAGGCTTTGGACAAATCAGACAAATGTGAGCTCACCGAGCACCCTACAACATGTTTACTGAAACAAAGAGCAAACAGCTGCCAGCAAACACTCACATATGCCATAATGCATCTGATCGCTGTATTTTTCCAAGTCATATTGGATGCTACTCTTGAAGAAATCCAGCTTAGCTTTGAGCTGCTGCGAGAAGCCGAACATGCTGTTTTTACACCTGGTCAGGTTGGTGTTGTAGCGGAGGAGGCTCAACCTTGAGGGGGAAGGAGGAGATGGTAAAATCAGAAAGCTCCAAGAGGAAGGCGGAGGACTGAAGAAGACAGGCTGACAGTCCAGCCACAGCTAAAGCTTCCAGAGGAGCAACAGTCACAAGCACCAGAGTGTGAGGAGCAACACAACAGAAAGTTGAATTCAAACTAGGACTCGGGAAGAATTACACTGGAAAATAAGCAGAGCTGAAGGGTGTGTACGACACTACAACTATATTCAGCTGACAACTAAATCATTGCTCTAAATATTCAACCAACAGTTAAATGTTGGAATAAAATTTACAGAAAATGTTTAGATGGGTTTCTTCAGGGCTCAACTTTAAGGCTTCGAGGTAAAAATAATAAAACCTGGACCAACAAATGCAATTACTAAAACTATTAAATGTTTTTTTTTTGTTTACAAAAACTTGCAGATAAATAAGGAGATGCTGGGATTCCTAGCTACTAAGCAGAAGTCGTGAGTGTAACAAAGAGAAATGATTTAAATAGCATAAACAGAATTGAGAACCGGTTTCAGTTTTGAACCCGTTTTAAGTGAGCCACCGTGCTGAGACTCGGTGCCCAGCGCCTTATCACTTTCTTTCATAAATGTTGGTGTGTCACATTTCAAAACAATGATGTCAGCCTAATAACAGTTGGCTTTTTGTACACATGAGTCACCAGGAAGTTAATTTCTTTCCTGCTCCATTTCTACACTTTGTCCACACTCAGAAAATAATGCAGGTATCTAAAGCCTGTGTAAGTGTGCTGCTGGATAAGAGCAGAAATCATAATCTATTTTATTTTGGTTAATCTTGATTAGTAATTAGGATTACTTCATAACTTAGTCCACAAAAATATCTTTTTAAAGGAGATTTCTTGGAACTCAATTTAAATAATAATAAAAAAACACCACATAAAAACCATAATTTTGACCGTACGGCCCATCCTTTGAGGGCAACCACCGACAGACGGGAGCAACATGTGGCCCAAACGGCAGTAGGCTCACGTGCACTGAAAAACCAACATAGTAGCCACATTGAGAGAAACAAGGAACCAAGAGTCAACCAATACCTCACACAGCACGTACAGAAGTGGATTATGCAAGAGTAAAAGGAATCTGGATGCAACCATTAATGGTCCACTCACACGTTCACGCACAGTACCCTTATACCACTTTCAGTTCTTCTGCTTCTGCTTTTTTGTTCTGGCTGGTGCTGAACATAATTGTTTAAAATTATGAACTAAAATTAAAGTCTAATATAAACAGAGCTACTGATGCACTACTGATACTGATGTAGTATGGTGTCTTTTCATCCGTAGCAAACACAGAGTATTATTTCCTCCTCAGAAAAGAAAAACTAATATTATTAATTTGATATGAAACTAATATCGGTCGTTTTATTTCTGTGTTTGACAATAACTATTCTTCACCAAAACCACAACATCTGGTTGTACGCTGCTAGGATGTAACATAAAACACTCTTAATGAAAAAGCTCAACTTACACTGTTTAATATTTAAATAGCACAGACGCATAAAGCTGATGTTATTTCTGAATCCTGTCATGGATTCACATTGTAAACCATGATCTGGGCTAAAGCACATCACACACGATTGTTATGGGACTCACATGGCAGCTCTCTGCCCCTGGAAAAGTCTGCTGTAGTCGTCTTTCAGGCCACAGATGTAGCTCACAGCTTCACCCCACACTTTCTTCATCACCACCAAAGGCAGCTGCGTCTTGGCATCTTGCACTGGGAAAATAAAAACCATGAAAGTTTTTATACAGAGCAGAAGAGAGCCAACACCGTCATGTAACAGTCCTTTTCATTTCAGAAACTGGAGTCACTTCATATGAACTCACCAATGGTGTTGACTTTCTCAGGCAGACGTCTGGCACTGAAGGGGCCGGTGTACTTGGTGATGCTCTTATCAAACAGGTAGACAATGTAGCTGTCCCACCCTCTCTACACAGGAGGAAAGAAAACCATTACAAAGATCTCAAGTAGTGTTTTTACAACTCAAGAGAGTGACTTCAAGTCTCTCAGAATAGATGCAGTTAGAGGGAAATGAGTCATGATTATTGATAGATGTAGATTTTTCTAAACACCGTTGCTTGATGTTGTATATGCTCCAATAAGCAAACCAAAACATAGCACAGGTTGTTTTTTGCTTTTTTTTTTTTGCAGGTAACAGAACGTAATCATGCATGGGTAAAACAAACAATCAAGATTTTCAGCCCTGTGATTTGTGACAGATCGAACTGATTTACAGGTGCTGAAGCAGACACTTATAGGTGTCATATAGTGACGTAAACAAAACCCTAGCAAACCCCACAGTGATTCAAGACTACATCATGTGATATTTATATATTCATGTTGCTGTGATCGTATGGATTATTTATTTATTTAATAAAAAAAAACTTTGGTAAAGCCACTGGTGTCACAGGCCTGAAATACTTTCAGTTTAGTGACCCTCCACCACTGGTACTGCTGTTGGTGCACAGATAAAACACAGCTACATAAAATTAAGTGAACAGATGGACAACACGGCCCTTTGTCACGGACACCCGATGTAGGAGAGACAGGATCAGGCCAATGGATGTATCCCAAAATATAAAGACAGCATGGCCAGGGATAACAATCAGTGAGGAACACCGCCAATAAGCTGCAACTTTAGCTCCTTGGATAACAAGATGAAGATGATGATGATTTTTTAATTCATCAAAAAACTCAAAGCTGTTATGTATGATTATTTTAATAATAAGTTATTGTACATCATCACGTGTGATTTTAGATTTAAAATCCTTTCATTCATCTAAACAGTGGTTAAATCAACGCACCACTCCATCCAGGACACACTGTGCAGCGGGCTTCCTGGGGTCCAGTGACACTCCCGTCTCCTGCAGCAGTTCCTGGTTCACCACCTCGATCTTGGTCTCAGCTTCGATGCGCTTCTGCAGACTGTGGAGACTCTCGTCAGGAGTTAGCTGGAAGGAGTGGACCTGCGCTGTGGTCATGTTCAGGATGTGGACGACCTGAAAACAGAAAACCCGTCAGTATAAACTAAACTACTTCGTGATCTATCATTTTCTGCAGTATGTATCGCGGTACATGGGCCAGCAGAGGGCTGCAAGAATCTAATTATTCTTAATATTGATTAACTGCTGCCTCACCAAAGAGCTGGAATTAATTTATTACTAAAAACTGGCAGATGGGGAGGGCTGTGACAGCCGAGGCCAGCCAGTTCATTTTTATAAAGATTTCAAGTTGTTAAATGTTATGTTTGGTGAAAGCTCTAATGTGTAGCATAAACTGGAAATACTGGAATTCTTATTAACAACCCTCACTCATCCCAACACACTTACACCACTTTCCCACAAGAAGACAAAAGAAACCAGAACATGGATTTGGAGAATTGCTACACAAACAGTACAATACATGTGTGTGCTTGTGTTTTGACAGCATTACTCCACTGAGACTTTTGGCCTCTGTTATGTCACAGAGAAGATGCTTTTAAATGAGGTGGGATTACAGGATTGTGTCAGATATGGGGAAGAATATAAAATCTCCACAGCACTGAAACATTCGAGATTTTGTTGCAAAACCAAACTGAACAAGAACCCAGTGGTCACTGTGAATGAGGCCTGGAGCTCCTTTGCGTAGAAGCAGCCCATCACTAATCACATATTTACGGTAGAGTAGCGAGAAGGAAACCAGAACAAGTGAAATCCTCTGGTCTGGTTTATCTACCTGCACAGTTTATAATGACGTTTGTGAAGGACAATGTACAGACTCTGCATCACCTCATCAATACTGTTCCTAAGTCAGTTTTTCCCTATTACAGGAACTGAGACACTAAGTGGGAGAAAGTAAAGGATGGGTATATAAAAATATGGGTAATCCTGAGCACAGAAAAACAAAAACAAACATTTCCCCATTGGCTAAAAAACAAACAAACAATCAAGGTTTCTATTTCAATATTTCTAACAAGACAACAGAAGTTTCCAGACCAAACTCCCTTAAAAAAGGTTGGCATAGAGTTAATCCCAAGAAGATCCGAGTCCTCAAGTATGGGTCTAAATATGTACATCACAAGTTTGCAAGCTTTACTATCAACATTTATCGCCACAAATCTGTAAAGACCTATAAAACATATTCAAATGACTAAATAACCTTTGAACATGACTTGTACTTCTATATCTATAATACGTTTTTCTGGAATTTGAAACATCATCAATAATCAATATTGTTTAGTTTTAAAATTATTTCTGATACTAACAAAACAGAAAAAAATGTGACAGATTTTTAAAAAACGCTGCGTATCTCTTAGCATGTTTAGGCCTCCTTTAAATGTCACTTTGGATTTTACCTGTGTTTGTGTAAACTGCAAAAACCTGCCGTGTGGGTGGTGACCGTTAAGTTACGTACAGGTGACCCATGTTGAATGTGACGTGCGGAACAAATGCAAACAGAGAGCATAACAATAAAAAGAATTTCGATTTATAATAAATCTTAAAAAGAAAAATAGATGACAATAATTCCTGTATGAGTGACAATGATGGTGCACAGCTTCTTTCTTTCAGATTGGCCCACCAAACATACAAACGCTACAATCAGTCCAGTGAGATTAGCAGTAAAATGCCTAAAAGTAGTGAAAGCTTCGGTGGCAGCTTTAGTATTTCTTGTCTTTATAATTTTAAGATGAGAAAAATAAAACACTAAAACTTTCTAGGGCACTGCGTGTCATTGCAAATTACTGACTGAAGAGCCAGCTCTTCCAGTGCCTCACCTTCATAATCAGTATCTGATCAAGGAGTTCAAAGCACAGGGGTTTCTTGGTTTCATGGTTCACTTGGCCTCCTCTGTGCACTGGATCCCACTTTAACATCAGCTGAAGCAGCGCCTCCATCGGCTCCAACAGCGTCCTGTACAAAACCGGTTAAAACATTTAAAACAGGTCTTCAGGGAGGGTAATTAACAACAACCACAGTTCACATGCTCTCGGCTATTTTGCGTTCCATTTAAATTACTATAGCACAACACCATGAAGAAACTAATTTGTCCTCACAGGAGACAAACAGCTCAATAAAATAAGGAAATGTCTCAGTAAAAATGATTGCAGCTGACCTGCTGAGATTGTTGGGGTAGGGGAGATGTGTGGAGAACTTGACTTCTCCGTTTAGTTCTTCTACTGCCATGATGTCTTTTGGACCTTTATTCCTCACTTTGCTGGCCCTGAAGACAAGATCAGAAAGGATCAATACCAAATTCTTTCAATACAAAGTACTAGAAGTACTTAGAAGATGCAGTTCTCAATGTACCTCAGTCGAATTAAAGCACAAACATGTGATGTAGAATAAAATCTGACGTGAGAACAGAGCTGGGCTCCTGCATACTCTACTCAGACATCTGACTCATCTAATTTCCAGTAGCGCATACATTAGTGACACAGACTAGGATCAACTTACCACTGCACAGGTTGCAGGTTGTGTAGGAATGGACGGAAACCGCAACTGCACTCGAAGATCATTGTTCCGAAGCTCCAATAGTCCACAGTCACAGTGTACGGTTTATTCTCAAAGAGCTCAGGAGCCTGGAGAGAGGAAAAAAAACAACAACAGTGTTTCGTGTTTTCATAAAACACGAAGTGATCTTTTTTAAAGACTTATTTGGCATTTCCATCCTTTATGTGACAGTAGAGTCGACAGGAAAGTAGAAAAGGGTGGAAGGAATGACCCACAAGAAATGATCTCAACGTGAATCCACGGCCCTGCAGCAGCCGTGGGTCAGCCACTCATCCAGGTAAACTGTAGTGGAGCCCAGAACCTGCAAATTGGCTATTTTTTTTAATATATATATTAATACAGTCATTTTTATGTATTTAATGAAGCCATCCAAAGTGTTATCTTTTGTATTTACACCCTCAATATTATTTCAGAGTTACAGGCTGACTTTGTACGTAGGGGTGAGTTGAAATGTTACCATTTTTATTAGTTTTTACTTTTTGAGCCTTCATGACATCTTTTTCAGAGAAAGAAACAAGATGTAAAAATATACATAAAAAATAAAATAAATAAACTGCCACTATATCAGGTTAACATCTGATCCAAGTATCACAATCTATAATGCTACAATCTTGGTTTTTTTTCCATAGCCACCTTTGAGCATCAGTATCATGAGATGCCATCATATCTGTAAGAAAACTGCACCAATTCAATGTTTATGACACAGACAAGAGACGAGCATTGCCACCCTGGATGTATGTTATGTTTTCTGATAGTTCACTGGAGAAAAATGAGTTTTTTAAGGGTTATATCACCATGTGGTTGGTCAACAAGTTACATCATATGACAGGTCTGCTTTTTCACCTACAGGCTTGTCTTCTAGCCATGATGTGTTCTAAGTCAAGATAATTTTCTGATATAGTCATATTCAATTATTTAACACTCCTGAATGTAGCCCGTGGCTATGAGCTGAAAAAAAAAAACAATACAGGTGTTCACATTTTTAATTTATTAAAAAACTTTTAGTCCTAAAAAGGTTTTTCACAATTCTTTCAGCAAATCAAAGGGCCTAAAATTATAGAGCTAGTGTCTCGAGATCAATATACTGATGTTATTACAGAAATCAAGCTGCCTATAAAGAGGTGAGGTGGGAGGCACAGATTGATTTTTCAGAATGACCCTGTTCAGTCATTTCTATAAAAAGGTAGAAAGTAAAGTCAAGGATTTAAAATCTATAATTACTATAACACATAGCACATAACATACACTATCTGAGGATAAATAAATGTTTGCTTTAAGTGTTTACCAGGTACTGAAGTGTGCCAACGAATGAAGTGCACAGACTCCCCTGGTCCAGGTCTTTAGCATAGCCCAAGTCGATAATCTTGTGAACCAACTGCAGAATAAAAAAATAAATTAAAAAAAGAGTATATTTCAGATGAGCAGTCAAACAGAGCGGGCTGTGAATGAGAGGGAGACGGGTCTTAATGTGGACATACAAGGAGCAAAGATAGTGAAGGTAGAGGAGTTTAAATACCTGGGGTCAACCATCCAAGAAAAACACACAGTGCACAAGAGAGGTGAAGAAGAGAATGGAGTGGGTGGAGATGGGTGTCAGGGAGGGTTTGTTTACAAGATGGTAGTGAGACCTGCTGTGATGTCTCAAGACTGTGACACTGACAAAAAGACAGGAGGGCGAGGCGAAGATGTTAAGAGCGACCAGGATAGACAGGATTAGAAACAAGTACATCAGAGGACAGCTCAGAGTTTGAGAGGCAAGGCTGACAAGGGATAGTAGATATATTGGATAAAGGATCCTGAAGATGGAGCTGCCAGGCAGGAGGAAAAGAGGAGGACGTCAGACAAGATTCATGGATGTGGTGAAGGAGGACATGTAGAGGGTTGGTGTGACAGGAGAAGATGCTAAAGATGATATGGAGGCAGATCTTCAGTGGCGACTCTTAAAGAGAGCAGCTGAAAGAAGAAGTAGTCAAACAGAGCAGTCAAAAAAAGGGAAGAGTAGCTGGTTTACCTTCCCGTTGATGTCTTGTAGCACAATGTTTTCCGGTTTAAGATCTCTGTGTATGATCTTGTTTTCATGGAGATACTGGATACCGGATCCTGGAGCAGAAGTCAGACTTAATCAAAGCCAATGACATGTTAAAAGAAGAAATGTCTGAATGAATAAGCCGAACAATGCACATACCAACATCATTAAGTAATGAAAGCACTTCACTTTCTTTCAGACCGCAGCAGTTTTCAGGTTTGCTCAGCACCTGCAAATCAGGAAAAAGAAATCCTATCAGAGCTGCGGTATTTTTTAGAACATGTGACCAAAGGGTGAGAAATGTTCTGAAATTAAGAAGTCTGATATGATGTGCTTATTTTCAAATTCTATTTATCTTTGTGTGTGTACTTAATGAAATGTATGTCTTATATAACTCACTTTAAACAATCTTGTTGAAAAGTGCTATATAGATAACATCAGCTAACTTCACACTATCACTCCATATATTACCTTCTATATATTGGTCACTGTGTGCAGTGGCCTCTATATTTCACACTTTTGATTTTACTTTATGTGAAATTCAGGAGCGGGACCACACTCCAAACACTACCTGCCTCACACACCTGTTTATCATCCTCTTTTATAGGTGCCAGGCTCTGGTCTTGCTCACTGTTTCTCATTAATCTGTTGCCTTTGTTATCTTTAAACATTTTTTTTTTCATTATATTTTGAGTTGTGGTCAGGGCTTGTGAAATATGACCCTGGTCAGTGACTTAAATCCACATACCAATAAAGGCTTCTGATCCTTACTTTTAGCCTGAATTTATTCACATTTTGTCACACTGGAGCCACAGAAAGCACGCTGAATTTCCTACTAAAAGCTTGTTCGCTGTGCACCCATGACTCCCCACAAAACTATCATTGGACAGAAAATATTACAGCTCTCTGGCAAAGTCTGCTGCATATTTTTTCTGATTTCTAAACTCTCCAAATAATATCAATCCCATCTAAATGACCCCCCCCCCCCTCACCTTCCTCAGGTCTCCTCTGGAGCAGTACTCCATGGCCAGCAGTGGAAGATCATTTAAGGCTATGGGCTCCACCTCCTCTGGGACCTCCTGGGCTGTCACGATATTGATATGATTTAACCTGAGTGAGAGATATGGAACCACATTACTTTTTAAAGACATCCAGACAGACTTCTGCACAGTCATCCACTGTCTGCATAACAGTGTAACTCATTCTTGCATCTGCAAGCCTGTGGGTTTCACAAATTGATTAATAACTACCAATAACTGTGAAGAAGATCACACTGTATAAAGCCAGAGTTCTCAGAAGGCCCACAACAAGGAACAAGGAAAGAAAGCTCTAGTGCAAACTTAATTTTATCTGTTCACACATTGTGTCATGCTGTCTGCTTGTTAAGTCTAACGTCATTCACCATTTCCTTGTGTAAAACTTCCTTCAGCTCCAGATTGCTCCAGCTACAGATTAGTTAGGCTAATATAAGCACATTATCACCATGGAGATGTCAGATGAGGGTTGAATCACTTTTGTTTGTTGCCAGATCAAAGCGGACATCTCAAATGATTTAATATTCTTGGTAATAAATATCCTAAAAGCAGACTTATTAATTTTTCAATCTGCACTCTTCTTCTTTCGGCTGCTCCCATTAGGGATCGACACAGCAGATCATCTGTCTCTATCTAAAACTATCCCTCATCTTTTTCTCTCACACCAACCGTCTGCACGTCTTCCTTCATTACATCCATATCTCTCTGTGGTCTTGCTCTTTTCCTCCTGCCTGGCAGCTCCACCTTCAACATCCTTTTTTCCAATATATCCTCTATCCCTCCTCTGCACATGTCCAATCCATCTCAGCCTCGCCTCTAACTTTGTCTTCAAACTGCTCAACCTGAGCTGTCCCTCTGATGTACTCTACTCTAATCCTGCCTTTAACATCTTCCTGTCTTTGCTTTGTTAGCTGTAATTCCTTCAGTGTAAAACAGACTTGGAAGCAAATGAGGATCAGGCTACATCAACAACACAATACATTTAAATTCCTTTGATGCACAGCTTGAGCTGCTGTAAATACTGCACACCTTCATCCTGCAGTGTTAACGAAAACCAGCTTAGCAGGTTTCATATCCAAAAGGTGATCCTCAGCAAAGAATCTGTATCACACTGCAATTACATGAATCAGACAAAATGTGGTGCTTAAAGTGAATTATACACCAAAACTTTGAGCATAACCTGATATGGAAGCCAAAAAATTAGTCCAGCCAGCTTTGCAAGGTGTGTCGCGTTCACTGTCGCAAAGCTGGCTCTCTTTTTACCTGGTTAGATCACCATGGTAACAATGCTCACTATGGTTATAAGCTGAACATATACCCTTGAGTTTCGGTTTAAAACTCAGCTTACAGCACCACATTTTCACAGATTTTCCAATTTTCAATATGATGAGTATGATACAGATTAGTTTTAGAGTATTAGTATTCAACTTGCTGAGCTGTTTTTCATTGACATCACTGAAAAAAAATAGCATGTATTTATTTGATGATGGAGATAATGCATAAATATATTTTTATGCTTTATAAACATCTGCTCATACATCTGTTTTACAATTCAAGAACACAGATTATTCTATTTTACTTTAATGTTGACACAAAATAAAATAATTTCCACAACAGCCGTGACTGTTATGAACACCCTCATTTTGCAATAATGTGTTTTTAACCTTCTAAGACCTAAAGTGCACATTAGAAATATGTGCGCAAAGAAAGGCTCTTGCAGACACTCCACAGGTCAGGCTTGGTAGTCATGATTTGCAAGTGACTTGGATTAAAGTAAGGATGTGAGCGCCTCACTGTCTCGGATGAGCCCACCCTGGATCCAGTGTAGGACATAGTCAGAACAACTGGAGATACACCAGAATGCAGGAGGGCCAAAACCCCATTCTAGATATTCTGCCAGGGTTTACTTCCCTTGCCTCTTGGGAGCAGTGCCATTTATCCACAACTGGGGTAATATATATTAACTTCTCTCTTGTCCTATTTGCACAACCAGTGATGCATTTTGCCACTTTATTTTTAGTATTCTTTCTAGATCTTTATCCCACACTCATCTAACAACATCTGACTTTAGTAGCCATCGCTTCATTGGTCAAGAGGAATGAAATTTATTCTGGCTAAATCATCACTGCGATCTTCATTATCTCTGACTGGGGTTTCAGGTTTTGTCAAGCCAGGTAACAAGAAAGCTGAACTTGATTCAAATGGCACTTTTGTGTCACCTTTATGACACTAAGAAGTGTTACATACAGATGTGACACGTTTAAATAAAAGCCACTAAGGAAGGAAAATAATAAAAAATAAATACCAACTTTTTCATGATCTGGATCTCTCTGCCCCATCTGTCCCTATTCCTTGGTGTAAGCTCCAGGCGACACATTTTTATAGCCAGTTTTTCGTGTGTTTGCTGCAAAACAGACAGCAGACATCACATTATTATACAAATACAGTCAAGGAAAAGCAGGTGGTGATTACTTCAAAACAGGCCATTTCAATTTCCAGCACCCATATCCTCCTTTCCTAAGTTACGTATAGGGTTAGGAACTCTCCTGGCTGGACACTCACCATATGCTGATAGAGGTAAACATGGGCAAAGCCTCCCATGCCCAGCCTCTCTTTCAGTTCCCAGTCCCCCAAGTTCTGGTTCTGCCTGAAGGGAGGTCTCTCCATTGTTGTTCACGCAGCCTGTACCGGAGTGTGGGAATTATATTTGAGTCACGCGACAGAAACACAGCAGACCCTGTCAGTTTATTAAGTGACTGCGCTGTTTGGATTATCACATAAACCTATCAAACACAGGGGCAGGGCTACATACTGGAATGGCTGCTAGGCTAATGTCAGCGCGATGATTTAGCAGGAAAAACGCTACCACTGACGTTTTGTGGCAGTGTGACACAAGTGGGCTGCCTACTCATAGACAAGACATACCCAACTCAATATACCAGACAACAAGATACACATTTGTTTTTCATATTTGTCAACAAACAAGCAGCTAGCTAACAGCATAGCCAGCCAGCCAGCCAACGGTAGCCCTACTAGGAAATAGACGGAGCCGGTTATTAGCTTCCTTGCGTTAGAATATGAAGGCTTCTCGGCGCTTTTTGACACTTACCTGTGGTTTCTATGGAAGTGTCATGAGCCGTGTGCAGTAGAAAGGTGTAACTGGAGTGTGTCTTGTTTTCAGGTCAACGCAGCACCGCGACACTGGACTTCCCCACATAAACGTCACCAGAAAGCCCGGCTGTGTCTCTTGAAAATGAAACGAGGGTGCGTTCAAAAACACAACGCCCACTGCGTTCAAAACACTGTCAAGACTGTGTAAAAGCGGCATTGTGTTTATTTTAAGTCGTGTGTTTTTATTCTGGGGTCCAATAGAGTTTTGTTGATTCATAGTTAAACAAAATACATATTTATACTGCCCCAGAGTCTGCTATGCAGCTCCCCCTGTCCAGCATCTCCCCGAACAGCTCCTGGCTCTTAAAGCCCGCCCCATTAATGCCCACTTTTTCCTGATTGGCAGATTTTGCGGAAGCCTACAGTGGAGTGCTTGTGAAATTACTTTTAAAATAATACTGCCATATTGGTCATTCTTCCAGTTATATTAGCTGACTACTGATACATGTGCAAGGTGTTCATTAGTCTGATCTCAAATTATCTGTGACCAAAATCTCTGAGTTACGTTTTTTAGCACTAGAAAGGTGTCTGGTAAGAATATACAACCAATGAAGGTTGGATGGACAGAAACATTGTGATTTAATAAATATTCCAGCTGTAAGTGAGACAGTTGTTTTATGAGGCTTACACCTGGTGCCAGAACTAAAACCTGACATAAACCCAGGCAGGTCCAGCTGTGGCTGTGTGACCAGTCTTATTCTACCAGCCGTTCTTTGGACCACACATGAAGGACGGTTTTCTTTATTTTGTTTTATTTTTGTGTATATGAGGATTTTTTGTTTGTTTTTTGCGTATGTTACTGGGCCAGACCCAATCTGCTTTGTGAGTAAGCTGAGGACACTCAGATTCCTCAGCTGCAGAATTAAAACATTAATTTGAATCTTGTGCATTAGAGTGGAACTTGGACCAAAATGGCAAACTCCCCCAAGAGCCCCAAATGTGTACTTTGTGACCAGCTGGTTTTAATAACACTTAAACACCTGTGAAAAGAGGGGTTGCATAGACTGTTAATAAAAGATGGCAACTGGCTAGATTTTTCAGTCATTTTCCCCTGGAGATGTGTTAATAGAGGCAAAAAACAGTACATTTTAGCTGATAACAGTATAATCAGCTCCTTGTGCACACCAGCGATGGATCTAATACCATAATCAAGATAAAAAGTACATCAACATAAACTCTACTCATTGTGTAAAAGAATCACCTGTTTTAGTGCTGTATTATATTAATGGGTCATTCAAACTCATATATTAACATGTACGCTGTCTTTTAATACTGCAGCTGGTCAAGGTGGAGCAAATTTTTAAAGCACTCTATTTTATAAGCACATGTTTTTGAAGTCTCACATGTGAAATTTGTACAGAAGCATTCAACTAATGCACACGACTAAAGCGCTTAAGTACGGCACTTTACATTCCACGCAATGATGTTCACACGTGCAGTAAACCTTTCAAAACACTTTTATTTTATCTCCTATGCTTCTCAAAGTGAGAAGCTCACAAACAACATTTCCTTGGTGAGTTATAACAAGGCAGTGACACATGTAGCTCACTGTATGTATAGCATAAAATGAACATCGCCTTATCTGCACCAGTCTAAAAAACACTGAGACGGATCAGACCAGACCTCTACATGTAAAAAGATTCGTATGAGCTGGCTCAAGTCTCTAAAACACGACAGCATACAACAGCATTAAATATAGCCATTCCCTTCATTCACATTGATTAAAAACAAAAAGAGAGAAATGACCATGAGCTCAAGGACAGGAAAAAATGCTGACCTACCTTATATATTAAGCCTTCTTTTAATACTCTAATCATAATATAAATGAAAGCAGGCCGTAATATCTCATGCTTTATTTACATTCAGAAATGAGGCTGTGATGTACAAGTGCACGCTGAAGAGACAGTTTGAGCTGCAGATATCCTACGTCTGTGAACACGGTGCAACACTTTGACATGAGTATCACGCAGGCGTCATCAAGGGGAACCAGGCATTTCTATGCTAACCAGTGCCATGGAGGACCAGCTGCTGCTCTGTGATGTATGTGAGTGGTGAGAACACATGGAGAGAGGCGGTGGGAAGGGGAAAACTTTGAGATACAGTGAAGACTCTAAACTTCTTTAAATCTGTACTGCATATAAAGCCACAGACGATTAAGTGACTGCTCTGGCTGTTGTTGGTTTGGCTTTGGCACTTTATGGATCGCACTTCAGTGCAGCTCTTTATATCCCCCAAACAGTCGGTTAATAAATGGTGAAACTGATCTGGCCACAGAGTTGGCAATAGTATGGAGGCTATGTGCACCGATAACTGCATTAACGATAGCAAAACACAGCAGCTGATAGAGGAGTTCGACCTCAGTAAAGTAACATTGAGCTAATATTTGAGGTCAAAGCTGGCCTAGGACACTCTTGTGAAAGAGATTTTATGAGTTTAAGATTCACCACCAACCGGTTGCAGCAGATAGCCGCCCCTCCCTATGCTCTTCTCCCTCTAAGTTTCTTCCTGTTAAAAGGGAGTTTTTCCTTGCCACGTTTGCCAGTTTTTCCTTTCCACTGTTGTTGTGATTTGGTACTATATAACTAACATTGAATCAAACCGAGTTTAATTCTTAGTTACCTTTCAACTATTAAACTCTTTTGAATGTCAGCACTGTTTTTGTTGATTGAATGAAAGGCTGCCCGGGTTAAGGCATCAGATGAGGCATGCAGCTGATATGTTGCTTGGTTAAGGGTTAATTTTGGTTTAAATCTGGTGCCAGAACCAGTTTAGGATCAGTTGGGTGACCGCCCAGGGCCCTGCTGCTCTAACAGGTCAAATCATGTTGTCATTTATATTTAAAAATATAAATGTTTTTGCATCGAGTCTGTGGAGCCCTAAAACTTGAAAAAGATGATATTTATTGTTATGTTGTGCAGACAGCAGTGCTGGATTACCAAAATTAGGTTGAATGGGCCACTGCCCCAAGAGTCCCCAAACCCACGAGCTTCCAGGTGTTTCATTATTATACTCATATATTGGAGAATTTGCACCATTAACAGGGTAATCTGGCCTCTAAGCAAAAAATGGAGAGCTTCTGATTGAATTTCTGATCAACCATTTGAGGGCATATCATAAAATATTAGCATAAAGGTACGAAAAAGCTATTGAAAACTCTTCCCTCTAAAACCCAAAGAGATTTCCAAAGCAGAAAATCCTCACATTTAAAAAGTGAAATTTCCTTCAGCTCTCCTGTTATTTGAGCCTAGACATCAGAAGCAGCAGTTGACAGAGAAAACAGAAATTTGAATACATCTTTATAAAAATAGCACAAAATTCATGTGCAGTTTGGCTGCTTGTTATGAGACACGTACGATGTCAACACAGACTCACACACAAAAAACATTTACTTTTAGGGTAACATAGATAACAGTTTCTTGTGTATGCAATAACAAGAGATGTAGGTTTTCAAGATAAAATCTGACAAGTGTTTTCACATTTTATCTGTGTAGACCTATTATGCTTTTCCTTATTTACTGTTATTTATATTCTGTTTGAATGATAGATGCTCATATCAAACACGGACATAGTTTCAAAATATTTCGGCCATTATTTGTATAAATCAACCAAATCCAAAGTGGCTGCTGATACTCTTAACTCTGTGATTCCTAATGAGGTGATCTGAGCACAGAAGCCCCGCCCACCTGCTGTGGCATAAAGTGTTACGACAGGCAACCAATAAGGAGGAAGGTATCCTCTGTCTAAAACTGTTTTATTTTCAGACAGAAGATGCCTTCCTCCCCAAGGGCCCAGTATCAGCTAAACCAGGATTATTGTTGAGCTCTGGATCATGCAAAGCTACGCTAGTTAAGTCTAAGACTGAAGATATATAGCTTTAAATGAGCAGAATAGGTCAGTGTTAAGGTACTCATTGTAAGTCTGGCTGCTTATTGACAGTTTGGCCACATAACAGACAGCAAACATTACTAATAACACACAAGTATAAAGTCTGTAAAGTTACACGAAATGTACAGGAGGTCAGTTATGGCAACAATATACACATAAAACCTTTTAATACCACCAGCGCGCAAAGGTGCAGACAAGAGAAGCAGGCAATGAGCTTTAAATGAAATAAGCTGCTGAAAATTGGGCATAAATGTCTTTAAACTGCTTCTTCTGTCTTACAAAAAGCCCCCAAAGCAAGTAAAAGTGTCACATAAGACAAAGAAAAGACATAAAGGCTGATGACTTCTGGGGAGGATGCTGCCTTAAAATGACTCACATGACAGTCAATAACCAAAAATTCTGGGTAGATTCAGCTTTACGCTGCAGGTATCTACATGATTAACAGACTTACACCGTGACACGCTCAGGTTTTCTGAACTATTTAACTTCTGAATAGCCTGAATATTCAATCATCTGTTCTAGAAACTGTACAGCTTTAAACAACACATTTGGCGCTGGATAAAAGTCAGATGGTCTGGAAGGCTCTCTGCAGCCTTTCACATAAGCACACACTCCCAAAACACACTCAGACTTGACATCCGTAGTTACAATACAAACAGGTCCTATCTCATTTAGCCCTGCAATACCCGCCCCCACCAACCTGCTCAGGCGAGCGGGTGACGCCGTGCATATTCACTGCAGGTGCAGCAGGTGTGATTATGGCTGAAAGAACATGGGTGAATGCTGACAGCTCTCCCTGCTGGTTGGACGCTGGCACTGCAGCTGCTCAAGGTGTCGTTTTAAAGCCTGAGTAATAAATGGCTGTGCATTAATAATGCTATGAAGTGTATATGGCTACCAAACATTATGTGGTTCCATAATTAGATCAGTCCGCCCACACACAAACACATAATCACACTCACTCCTGAATAAGGAGTTTCTTTGTCTTCTTCTTTTTTACATTCTGTTTTCATTCTTTTTTCCATGCATCTTTTACAACAGTATCAGCCCTGATCCAGTTTGAATCGTGCCATTAGCTCATGGCAAACAATGAGACATTATAAGAGAGAGAAGCCGTGGCACTCAGAGTCCCCGGAGAGATACGAGCCAATCGTTTTGTTGCATCACACATATTAACGGTAAAGTTTTGCTGCTGTTTCAGCTGTATCCTGGCAGGAGGTTTATCTTCTATGTATTGTAGAAAAATGTGTGAGCACTTGCAGTGCTATTCAGTGCTCTGTTAGGATAATCAAAGACTTTTGTTTTTGTTTTTGCACTTTTGGATTGAGCCCTTTTTGAAGTGAAGTGTAAAGTCGCCAAACTTTTGAAGCATTTTTTCAAAATGAGATTTGACTAAATATCCAGTTTTTCTGTCTCTGTGACGCAATTATTAAATTTAAAGCCCTTTATCCTTTCATTTAGATTGCAGAGCTGATCTGGGGGAGTTATTCCACTTTCTGTTAATACTCCTGTAGAGAAATTTGATGCGATTCAGGAAGGAATGCAGAAGGGGCACTCTTGAGAAAGTCCTTAATGAATTAGAGGTAAAATTAATATGTACACTTGCTTCTAGACAAAGGAAAATACAAAACACACTTCTTTTAGTTTTTAGAAATATAGTACAGATAACATGTCTGCAAATAAAATATGCTTCCAATTTATTTTTCCAGAAAGACTAAAACTGTCAATTAACTGCTGACATTTTGCTAACGCATGCTGATTGGTGGGACAAGGATTCACCACAGGCACGCTGCAGTCACTCTAGTCTGACGGCACCCATTTTAGAGGCTTCCTGTTTGAAATCAAATTCACAGATTCCATAAAGTGACTCAGGGTAGTTTTTACATCTCTAATAAAAAATAATAATAAGATAAAAATAGTAAAAAACTGAACTATAGATTAATCTCTTCTTTCAAAAACATAACAATAACAAATGTTTACACCACAAAATTTGCTGTTTTGGCCTCCGTAGATCCCCAATCATCATGGATTATCTCACAAGTGCCCCTATGAAACAGGAAGTGCAGAGACTATGAGTTCAAGTATTTAGAAGATCTTTGGATCTGCAAAATTTCATCGGTGTTGTGGCGAGTTTATCTACCGTACTCTTCATCGTAGAAAAGAGGAGAGTACTTTTCTTGGCTTATGGTATTGACAGCGTAAGTCTATGGTGGGTTAAACAGAGATGTTAACAGTGTTGGGTAGAAGGAGTGTAACTTTTAAACCTAATATTTTGACCGGTTTCTTTAAAAGTCCAGTTGATGCGTCTCAGAGACCACTAAATCAGAGTTAAGGCTCTCTCCCTAATTCATTTTATTTGGGGGGATTAATTAAACTGCCCGGGGGTGTGTTACCAACCTGGCTGCTGACTCTCAAAGAACCTCGAGCATGATCTGTCTTTGGAGTAGTTCCCACTGGAGCTTAAATCCTCACAAGAATTTTCTTTTTACACTAAAATCCTGCAAAAAACTCCCCCTTACTAATTTTTGATAGACTTATTTTGATAATATTCATAAAGTTTGTAAGAAAAAATAAAATAATGTGATTACCAAGTAGCGATTTCCAGACTTGTGTGTGTGTATACCCAATGCAGCTTCTCATGAGTGTGCTGAATATATTGTAAATATACTGTCATATATACTACAATATATGGTGCGTTATATACAACATATCCTGGATGTTTACAAAGAGATATTTCATCATACACTTGACATACACATGAAGTTCAACACCAACAAATGACTGTAAAATACTGTAAAAATATCGAAAAACAAAGAACATTCAGGGTCTGTCCAGTGAGTCGGGTTTATAAGTACAGATGAAGATTACACGTGTTGGGTATGGCACTGGCATGAGGAGAGTGACTGAACGAACCTGCTCCCCACCCCTCACCGAGAGCAGCTTCTCCGCTCTCAGATTTTTGCCTTCAAAGTAGTAAAAAGCCCTAAAAGAAGCAGTGCTGGATGCAGGCATGCGGATCACTGCAGAAAACAACATTCGGCCAAGAAAGAGAACATAAGCACATCACAGGACAGAAGCAAAAAGCAAGAGATGCTCGAGTTCAAGTAGAGCAAAAAAAAAAGAAAAAGACCTCTTTCTCTTTGTGTCATGCAGTGTTTGGCTGCATATCAGGAGGACTGTGAACTCCTGCTGACGTCGTCACCTCTAGTTGGCCGTCAGCGGCTAGAGAAAGGAGGAAAGACGAGCTGTACGCAGCGGCCACGTCGCATACTGCAGCCACACACTTATTTAACTGGAAACCACCTTCAGCGAAACATACAGGAGCTGAAAGCTGGAATTTGCAGCTCCTGTGTGGAATGTGAACACACCGTGGTGGAAAAAAAAGGAGCTGGAATGTAATGGCTCCGTAGACCTGGTGATGTTTCCTAAGTTTTTTGTTTTTTTTAATTATTATTACAGCGCTTCACCTCAAGAGCAGCGGCAGAAATTCAACAGAAATCAAATCATCAGTCGTCTATAATGTGATGACAATTCAAAGTGTGTGTAAACATGTTTGGTCCCAAAAAACGGAGTGTAAGGTCAAGAAAAAAGGTGTGAGAACGCGGCCGGAGGTGCCTTGAAAGAACAAAAGAGGAAGAAAAAAGGAAAGGATGCTGGATGTAGGTCCCTGTGCGCTGCCCCGTCCGATCCGTAAGCAGCCTCTCTGCCTCACAGTCTGCTGCGGCACCCAGCGTACGTTCTCAAAGACACCTCGTCTGCAGATCCGTGACCTCCCAGCGCTCCCTCCCACCTCCTGCACTAGCCTGTCTGCCAGTCACAGGATCTGCACCTCCTCGGTTAGATGAGAAGATTGGGGTGCCGGGTAGGGCCTCGTGTTTTGGGGGAAGGCGTGGGTTAGACCCTCACTCCTGCTCCCCCCTTCAAGCAGAGCTCCAAACAAAACCTCTGCAGGGAGACAGCCTGCCGCTGGCAGTGCAACGCCGTGCCGCTCCCGGCGCCCCCGCCTCGTCTCACTTCTTGACGGCCTGTCGGTAGCTGTGTCTCTGGCCTTCCTGCCGCTGCTTGCTGCTGCAGCCGCTGGCTTTGCTGCTGTTGCCGCCGTCCCTGGTGCTGCTGGCCAGGCTGGCCTGGCTGCTGTCCTGCAGCGTGGGGCTGGAGTGAGCCCTCTGCAGCCCGTTGTCCTCCAGAAGCTGAGACTCGAATACAGACAGGTCTTCCTCGCCGCTTCGGATTTTAGCTCGCAGCAACATGACGTAGGTCCCGTACCGCGTTTTCTATAAAAAAAGAAAAGAAGAAAATCTAAATTTAAGGCGAGACAGTTTCATGTAAATACTCGATTCCTCATTCGTGAATCCAGCTCACCTCAAAGTCCAGGTACTCATCTCGCTGGCGGTATTCTTCCAGCTCGCGTCCTTTCACCTTGCGGTCAGGTGGATAAGAGCGCAGCTCAGCCAGTTCAGTGGAGATGGCTCTGAATCGAGCTTCATGGGACCTGACCTGCTCCTCCTGAGAGCACAGAGTTAAAACCAAGATTATGAGAGGAAAAACTTAAAACCCTGACCCAGAGGTGGAACTGATTTCCTGGTTGAGCATTTTATTGGCATGGTTTGGGTCTACTTGTATTTTTTTCTATTGCCACCGTAAAACAAGGGAACTGCTTTCATACCCCTGTTGTTTCTCACAGACAGTAATTATAAAGTTACGTTTTCCACCTGTGAAAGGTGAAGACAGCGTACAGTCTGCTCCTGTATTTGTGAACTAAGGTTTAACTAAGAGACCATGTGACTCCACGTGGAGTTCTTAAGCTTTTGTACAATCAGACTTTTCTTTTTCTACAACTTCAAGAGTCGCCCCCTGCTGGTCATTAATGGAGGCTTAGGCCACTTTAAACCACTTAAACAGAAGCTACGCCCATCTTTTATTTACTTTGATATACTCAGAGTGGAATCAGCCACCTGTCAGACTCATTAAAGTTAGGATACCTCGGACAGTTTCGACATCGTCCCCGGCAGGAGTGGCCGGCTGAACTTCTTCTGCGAGCCGATGGCTGCTGGAAAAGGAGGAGATGAGAACATGGCGGCCACTGTGTTGATCCGTGTGATCCAAGACTGCATCTGCTCCGCGTTCCTGAGATGATTAACACAGACGCACACACACGATTAATTACAAACTCCAAAACACATACAGTACAAATGCTTCTCCTCTGCGATGCCCGCTCACATCCGCTCATGGCTGGTTTACAACATCAAAGGGATAATTATCAGAGAAAGCAGCGCTGCTGTTAACAAAGAAATTATTTTGGAGCCAATTAACAGATGAGAGAGAGAAAAAAGTCCTGTTTTACATTAACAGGCCCATTAAGAGCCCGAGTAATATCAGATCGAATCAGACAGCATCGCTTAAATCATCAGGGAGAGACGGGCGGAGAGAGAGACGAGGAGAGGAGAAAGGCGCAGAGAGGGGTACAGTATCTGGGACAAATGCAAGCTGCAACTGGAGCACAGAGCCGGTCCTCCTGGGGCCTGAAACATGTGGCCAATCATGTGCCACTTCCTGGATCCTGCTAAGACACACACACACAGACACACACCTTCACCTTCATCGCGCATCCTCTCCATGTATCACTAATCTGTAAGCACATGAGTGCTGCTGAGGGTGGACATTCAGCTGTTATCAGCAGCACTATATGGCCAGAAATATGTGGACACCATAGTATTGTGAACCGAAACAGCCTCTACTCATGCCATCGGTTCAATAACCCCAAATCCCAGCTTTGGTTTTGTAGGATGGTTGGATTTTACTGATTAATTTTAAAGTGCATCTGGGTCAGAGCAGAAATGTTGACTCCTTTTAAGTCAGTGCACAGCCTTATTCTTCAGGTGGATCTTTCTGTCTGTTCCAAAAGGCTGGGCAAGGGTGTAATCAGGGTCCCCGGCTTTAAAAGGACCTACCTGAGGAGCAAAGGCTTGAAGAATGATTTGCCTCATAAAACACACCTTTACTGACTTCTATTTTATGTGATACTGCATTTGAGTTTCCTTTTAATCATGTTTTATAGCCCTTTTTACCATTTATGTATTGTTTTCGATTGGCACTTATCTTCACTGTGCAGGGTTTGCGACACCTCTCGCACTATGGTAGCTGGAATAGACTCCAGAATTAATCACGTAAGTTCATGACTTTATGCAGTTCAGATTTCCACGTGACATGAAGTGAAACAGAACAAAGGCTGAAAGCAAGTTCAGGCTTGCAGCTTGAGCTGTGCTGTGTCACATACCAAACCTCCTCCCCCCTCTGGAATATCAGCGCAGCTCTTTGCTTGCATCGCTTCCTGCAGAGTCAACCCCTCCACCACCCCAACATCCACCAGTATCTGTTCATGTGGGCTCATGTAGTTAAAAACAGGGGTGTCCACATACTTTTGATTGTTCAGTGTAACATTGCCAGAGACGGCAAGTCAGCACTAAGAGAAGAGTGGAATAAAACATGGGTGTTTCTTATTTGTTCTTTTTTTAGCTGTCTGAATTTTCTGCTCTGCTGCAGATGTTGCACAGCTGTCCACGCTGCTCAGCGTGGGAGCTATAAATCGTACAGCGTGTGCGTTTGTTCAAGCTCAGCGAGAAGAGCATAAAGAGACTCACGGCGCTTGGAAGAGATACACCCTCCAGTCCGCCGTCCGCAGGTAAAACACGTTGGGTCTCTTGCTGTAGTCTGAAGCTTTCATTGCCAGAGAGTGATGGATGGACACGGCGTTCTTCAGGTCCTCATCAGAGAGCTGCTTATCGGGCCTGTACTCCCCCTGGAACGACAGGTATAAAGGAGAATGGTGTGTTGCAGTGCAAACGCTCATTAAAGATGCTGACTATGATCATATTTTATTGGAGGAGTGGGTGACGCTTATACACATTTACATGAAGCAACTGATATTGCTCTGAATGTGAGCTCTGTAGGCGTCTCTCATCAGGTTTTTTTTTTAAATTTTAGAATAGAATAGAATAGAATAGCCTTTATTGTCATTGTACAGAGTACAACGAAATTGGAGTGCCACTCCCTTGGTGCAAGTTTCAATAATAAATATAAATGTAAAATATAAAAAGTACAAAAAAAACAATCGTAAGTACTCAAACAATAGTATGTACAATATATACAGGATAGCAGCATTAATATGATGACAGTATGAATAGCAGCATAATATAATGACAGTGACGATATGGAATAGGTTCAGTTTTATTAGTTTTATTATTTTATTAGTTTTATTAATTTTGAATTTTTAGTCTAGTTTTAATTAGTTTCTTGTTGTTTGTTGCAGCTATGCAGAGATCAGTGCCTCCTCAGGCAGGTTGTATTGACCTTATTATTATTATTAATACTTAAAGTAGTTATTTCCTACATATTTTTATTTATTATGGTTAGTTTTGCATGTACACAATCACCATTCGATTTAGTTTTGATTTTCTTTAAAGGTCTAGTTTTCTTTTCTTTTCTTTTTAAATTTCTGGTAAACAATATGTGTTTTAACTTTTAGTTTTAATTTTTTAAGTTTAGTTAATTATTAAAAAATCGTTCAACAGTAAGAATAAAAATATAAAATATATATTTGATACCTTATTTGAGTTGAAGATATTTTGGTTTCATGACAGACGTATACGTTTTCGTTAAGGAAGAACAAAGCTGTGGACATAAACTTCTCAAATTATTTTTAATTTGATAAAAAAGTTATTTTTTAAATATTACTTGACTCATACCTCAGCTAACTTTAAAGGCTTGAGTTTTGACAGTTCTCATATCTAAACTGAAGCACTAGTGGAAGATTTTTTTACCACGACAAAGTCTGAAACAATTTAATTTAACTTAAAAACATCTAAATTAATTATTTTGATTCGAATGCATACGTCTACAAATCACAGGGTAATCAATAACCAAAATATACTGACAAAGTGTCACGTTCTCCATTAAGCTTTTATTTGATAAAGCTGATCTCACAAAGGTTTATTAGATGTTATTGTATTTACTTATGCTCACATTCACCCCTACAGCCAACATTTACCCACCAGTTAAGCTAACATCCATGTTTCTAGGAGAACAAACAAACTCAATACCTGGCTGCTGGATTTGAGCCTGAAATCTTCTTGCTGTGGGTTTGAACCACCGCACCGCCCTAGGCCTAAACGTGCTAATGGATATTATTCCTCCACATCACATATGTGACCTTTATAAAAAGTAAATATTTCCACACTTTTAGTTCTATAACAATGGCATGAAAACATAATTAATAGCTCTGCATATAGCATAATTAGTCACATGTCAAAAAAGTGTTTAATTACAAGTTTATGTTATTGTCTAAAAAAATAATAACTCTATAAAGCATTATTATCACTTTGACCTTCAAATTAGTCTATTGATCTTGAAGGAGAGGTCAAAGGTCACTGTAAATCCTTACACAGGACTTGTGTTGACAACACACACCACAAGAATCATGAGCCTTGAATTAACCTTGAAGACCTTAGTGAAAAAACCTCCGTAAAAATAAAGTTCAGTTATTATTTTAGAGAACAGAGCCACAGCATCCCTACAGGCACAATTTTCTCTGCATTCAGGGGGAATTTGGAGCAGCAGTGGCCTGTTATGTTGGCAGAGGTTACCCAGGCCCACCGCCGCTCCGTATGGGTCCTCTGCACGGTGCCAAGGCCCGGCCTGCACGAGGACATTATGTCACAGCAACATGTATTCGTGTAAACAGGAAGTAGGCACCAAAACGTGACTCTAAAGGACAGATTGCTTCTTGAGCTGTCAGTGCAAAGCTGCTGCTTTTTTCATTGCTGATATTTTGCTTAAATAAATCAATAAATCATCTTAAGAGCTCGTTTGCAGGCAGGCAGGTAACATTTGGTGCAGAACTTTTTTGTTGTTGTTGGGTTTCTAAAGAGACGTTCACCGCAGGGATAAAGATCCACCTTCTGTTAAAAATCTGCTGCTGGCATGAAAGTAAGACAGGATGTTTATGGAGATGCAGTCAACCGTTCTTTAAAAGGTTGAATAATGAATATCAAACAGTGGCTGTTGCAAATTGTTTCTCACTCAGCCCTTTAGATTTTATTTATTTATTTAGTTAGTTTTTATAACTAAACATATGTCTACTGTGTGAAACTTACTTTTTGCAGGTAGAGGATTAGCCCTTTAAGGATGGCATAGAAAGTCTTCCACCCTCTCTTCCCTCTCGGTGCTGCGAGGAGCAGAAAACATTAAATGTTAATTACAGACTTCCAGTCATAGATACAAAGTTACATCGTGCTCTTAGCTTTGCAGCACTAAGTCAGAGGTGCATCCAGGAAACCTTCAATCAAAACTGCACATGTAACCCAGTGTCGTCTGCTCCCAGATAGTCCACACATTAGGGTATAATCTGGGCCACTTATGGCACTTGATTTTGTTTCGTTGTTTGGGCTAGCTGTGGCCTAAAGGTCATGAGGTGGGCTCGACTTGAGTTACAGGAACTTTTGGGGAGAGCTGACACACCTAACATTTAACCCTTATACTGTGAACACACAACACAGAAAACTGCCAGTCTGGGGCACACTTGTTGCTATCTGTGTTGTAGTGGCTGTCCGCATAATTAAATCCAACACACAGACTTCCCTGCCAGAACATCACAGTTATCAGTCTCACATTCATCTGGTCTATTACTGACATATTTGAAAATCTTGTTTGTGCCACTCTCATAAACATCTTTATGACTGCGTGCTACAAAGTGCTTCATGCAACACGCCTCATTCACACCCATTCATGCAAGCCCGTTTTTCCATGCCTTTTCTTACTTGGTGATTTCTATCTAACATTCACACACATTGACACTCTGATGGATGCATCGGAGAGCATCCATCAGGGGTTATTATCCAGTCTGCGTGCCAAAGGATACTTGGCACGCAGACTGGAGCAGCCTGGGATTGAACCACAGCTCCAGCCACCCCACATTACCCACACTTAGCTGAAAGTAATGCACTCTAATCACTAATCTGTGATTTCCCTCAACTAAATCTGGTGTATAATTTATATATTATATTGTATTTTTGGTGTTTTTCACTGTAGTGAGAGGCCCCAGTCCTATCTCATCTCATATGGATTTGATTTGTGTTTTGAGGGCCCACCCATATTTGATTTGACCTATTTATCTAGTTTTAAATATTTTTAACCTTTATTTAACCAGAAAGTGACTGACCGAGTGCTCAGTGTTGAAATAGGTGGCATTACGCTAGCATATTATTAAATGGTGGGAGTAAGCAGAGATCCAGGAGAAAACCCAGGTAAACATAAAAGCCTCCTGCCGAGGCAAAGGTGCAAACTGCTGATATGTTGACATGTTTTAGTGCCTAGACCTAACCAATATCAGGTGCCTTCAACACAATTCAGAGAAGTTGATAGGGATGCAGGTGGACACAGCCATGACCTGCCGGATCACTGACAACTGTGATCTGACAGACATCTGCATCACCCGCAGAAATTCTCAGACTCTGTGGGGTGTGTCAACAGGGGTGAGGAGACTGGAAACTGGTGAACTCCACTGTTTTCGAGTGGTGCAGTAATAACAACCTCCTCCTGAAACGTAGCCTATATTAAAGAGATATGCCTCCAAAAATCTGCCACTAAGCTCTGCCAGATCCCTGCACTGAAAATGTAGCAGACTCTACTTTTTGAGGAAGCTTAGATGTTTTAATGTATGCAGTAAATTGTCATCAAACTGAGTGTTTTCAGCAGCAGGCTCATTCAACTCAGTAAGGTACAAAAAGACTAGTGTCTGTCCAGGTGGAGGACGCTTGCACTGGACAACGCACACCCTAATTCTCATGTTCACACTCTTCCCTACAGGGAGAGCCTAAACCTAACCAACTGGTTTTGGAGTGAAAACCTATCTAATGTGGAACCTGGTGCATCAAGGCACCAGCACCAACGACTAGCAGCAAAGTACATGCTTTGGGGGGAAATCGCACTTAAACGGAGGTCAATATTGGTTACTTTTTATGTATATATATTCATAATATGTGCAAATGATTTCATCTGATTGTGACTCATTAATGAAGCGAATAACGGAGGTCTTTGCTTTCTGTATTTCCTCAGATCAATTCATTGTTTTAAATTCAAATACCAGCCTAAATGTTGTTGAATAATAAAGCTTATTTTAAAGACATTTGAGTGATTAATGTGACATTTAATGCTGGTTGTTTTTCTTGGAATTAAAGCATTAAAATCCCAAATCCTCAGCATGTGTTAGTCTGTGCCGTTGAAGAAAAACCATCTCGCTTTGGAGTACAAACACTCCACACAGGATGTGCTCTACATGACATGACCTACAGTTTCACTTATGATGCTCTGGGCAGCAGCCAAATGTTTCAAAGCATTGTCTAAATCTGAACTTTGTAACTCGTACTTCTCTTTCCGTCTGAGTCGGCGTGGACTTTGCGAACCAGGAATCCGTTCTTGTACAGCAGCATTCCGGTGGGCTGCAACTCATCCGACAGGGGCTTCCCGCTGCTGCCTACCCTCTTCATCGATCTGGAGGAGTTGGAGTCACACAGGCTGTCCCCGAGCTCTGAAAACGACTTCCGCAGCTCTTCCTCATCCCTATGAGGAGAAAAAAAAACAGTTCAGACTCCATGGTGATCAACACTTATGTGTCATGTCTCATTAGCATCGCGAATAAACACATCATCATGCATCCTGTCCATTTGCCTCACACTCAGCACAGGACATGAGGTCCGGAGATTTCACACACGTACACATGAGTAATATCGCTGTCCGCTGCTGGTGTCTTGGCACAGCTTCTGCTCTTCAAGACATTTACAAAGCATCATCTCGCTGGGGGAAACCAGAGCGAACAAAGTTTTCTTCAAAGCTTTAATTGTGTGTTTTCCTCTCGCGTTCTCGCTGTGCTCCTGTTCTCCTCAGAACAGAAGTCCACTCTCCTTGATCAAAAAATACCACAGGAAAAGAGTGACACCATCTATCTTGCTCCTGCTTTGAGGTGAAAAACAGGGGCATCTTTACCCAGAGGGACAGCTGCTCTCAGAGATGCCGACACATCACACAGAGGATGCTACAAAACGCTGAGGCTTTAAAGGCTCCTCAAAAAGCTAAGAAAGCATAAACCCTTATTCTGTTTTTAAAATGTAAAAATCTCATCAAGCTGCAAAGTCATTCAAATTCAAGATTGAGCATCAAAGATTTTTTTACACTTAATCTCTGGAAGACTGCATCTTTGTTCTTAAAAAAAAAAGATTTTCATTCAGTTTTTGCTGTTTAGTATTATTCATATCACCCTATTGTTTGGCTGAAAACACCCTTAAATAACAGATTTCTTTTCAATCAGTTAAAAATAAATGTTAGTGCAAAATATTTAACAAATAATTACGTTAAGAAACTGAAGTTTCCTTGCTATACAAGTCTGAGAACAATTTTTCTGTTACTAAAAATAAAATTCCAATTGTATCATTCTTCTTCTTCTTTTTCAAACTGTATATAAAAGATGACCCTAGTGGTGTCACTCACTGATGTCAGCAACTTCAAGTCTCAGCATCAGCATTTTACCTGCTGCCAAGCTGAAGTTGGAGCTAATTAGCTTGCTTTTCAAATTGTATCCATGAACTGTAAAACAAAGAGGGAAGAAATATCTGGTATTTTTGTCACAGACCAAAAAAACTACACATATGCACTCATTAAAATGAGAATACAGACTTTTTGGACTGATCTCTGCCACACAGCAGCCATATTTCTTGTTAGATAACTGCTATAAAACTGTTAGATATGTTGGGTTTTCTCTTTCATCCCTCCCTTGTGTCCCTTTGCATGTTTTTCTTCCTCCTCTCGCTGCACAGATCAGCTGTTTTCCTACTAAGTCACACACAACTTTCCTCTAAGATCGTGGGCTGTTTGTTATCTTTGCACTCCCTCTCACCCACAACCCTTTTCCAATTAGTTTTCTTTCTTTTTTACTGCTTCTGCACCTTCTGTCATTACACAATCATTATTTCATCTGCACGATCACACAGATACGCACTACAGCCTCACAGTGCACACAGACATAAAGGACTCACACACACACACACACACACAGGTGTGCACATATAATAATATCGCTCATATAAGTTAATGTGCACACGTGATCACACAACACCAAGCACCACTCGGATCTATGTATTTGCACTTTAATGGAAACTCTCACCACACACTTTCTTACACCCAATGGAAGTGTGTTTTTTCTCATTCACACACAGCGCTCAACATTAGCTACACACACACACACACAACTATGGGCACACTAAGGTTTATCACATGGAATGTGCATGGTGTTGGCTCCATGTGACCTCAGGCAGATATTATTTTATTACAAGAGACTCATAGACCTGTCACAGCTACAGATGAACTTAAAACACCTGAGTTTTCTCATGTGCTCTCAGCCTGCTATAACCCCAGGCAAAGGGGAGGAGCAATTTTAATACATAAAAATGCTAATTTTACAATCACAGGGTAGATTTCTAATAGTTACATCATTTATAGGTAGCAAAAAGTTTTGTTCTGTCAGTGTATATGGCCCAAATGTTCATGACCCCTCGTTCTTCCACGCTTTTTTTAGTGCACTCTCTGAATACCAAGGTTGCTCATTTGTTCTCAGGGCCGACCTCAATTTTGGACTAAATGAAGAAATGCAGGAACAGCTCTGTTGGCAATCCACAAATATAATTAAACAGTGCGTGTGCGATTTCGGACTTTGAGATGCATGGTGTTTCCTTCATCCTTCACCGTAAGGAATATACTTTCTACTCTCGTCTTGATTGTTTCCTAGTCAGCAGCTCACTGCTGAGTGACACTTCAGGCACTGAGATAAACCCTATAGCTGTCAGAGATCATGCTCCTGTGTTTTTTTTTAATTCAAATAAATAAAGAGGTCACCAAGTAAAAACTAGAGATTTAAAGATGAAGGTTTTATTAAATATTTTTAAAAAGAGTGGGCTTTATATTTAGACTGCCTGGATCATGAGCATCTGTTCTCTGGGAAGCAGGGGAAGCTGTGATGAGAGGTAAAATAATTTCATTCACATCATAAAAAAGAAAAGAGAAAACAAATATATTCAGGAATGAAAAGAAATCATCAAATCCTTAGAAGAAGCATACGTGTTGTCGCAAAATATGTAAAGCAACACTAGACTTAAATGAAATTTCTAGCTAACCAGTTAAAACTAAAGAAAGATTGAATAAAGACTTAAACTGGGTCTGGGAAAACAGTATATGTGTCACGGTCCTGGGTCGTTTAACCCAGTGCTTTGAGCTTTCTTATATTTTGATATTCATTGTTTATGTTTAAGTCTTAGTTATCTTAAGCTTGTTTTATTTTGCCTGGGTTGCCCTGTTATAGATCATTGTTTATTAGATTCCCCGTGTTTAAGTCTCCCTCACCTTTCATGTGTCATCAGGTTCGCGATGCCATGTCTGCATCTCGTTATGTTTCCTGTTTTATTTTGAAGAGGCTGGTTGTCCCATGTTCATTGTGTTTAGTTTCACTTCCCCTGTGGCGTCATTATGTTCATTCCAGTCAGTCTGCTTCCCCGTGTGTTTCCACTTCCCCTGATCACCTCCTGTGTGTATTTAGTCTGTGTGTTTTCATTCATTCCTTGTCTGGTCGTCTGCTATGTTCATGTCATGTTTCTGGGTTTTTCCCCATGTATCCGTGCCAGATGTTCACTTTAAGGTTATTTTTCCATGTTTAATCTTAGTTCACCCAGTCTAGGTTATTGTTTAGTTTCGCCTTTGCCCTTTTATTTTTGTATTGTTCAACCAGCCTTAAATAAGCAGCTCGTACTTAGTTAAATCAAAGTTTCCTTTTGCGTGTCTGCACTCAGGTCCTCCTTCTCGCTCCACATAGTCAGCCAGACTGTAACAATGTGACCCTTAAACAATAAACAGCACTTTCAGGGACATTTACAAATCTTTATATTCACCAGAGATAAAGCCACCTAAAAACGAAATCGATCACTTTCTCGACAACATAACGCTTCTGAAATCATCAGATCAAACGCTAGCATTGGATTCACTGCTGACATCAGGTGAACTCCAGGAAGCCCTGAAAAGTATGCCCAATAATAAGGCTCCAGGTGCAGATGGATTTCTAGCAGAGGTCTATTCTGGACAATTCTGGCAGCAGTATTCTGAAGAACATCGCAGGAAATCAAGGAACATGACGGACTACCACCAAATATGAATTCTGCCAACACTAGTCTCCTGCTAAAACCAGGCAAAGACCCTGTATTTCCCACCAGCTGTCGCCCAAACCCTTTATTAACGTTGACCTTAAAAGAGTCTGGACAGCACTCTCAAAGAGATTAGAGACATAACCCCCCTCATAATACATCCTGACCAAACCGGTTTCATAAAAGGTAGGCACTTATCAACAAGTACACCTAGATTACTTAATCTGATAGGCTATTCATGTAGTAAAAACACTGAAACTACAATATTGTCTCTAGATGCAGAACATCCTCCAGCTTCTGTCTTCAAAGGGGCACCAGGCTCTGCTTCACTGTTAGCATAAAATGCAAGAACGTAGATAAGTAATAATAAATCTATATTTGGATGATGTGTTACTTTTTCTTCAGGATTCACAAACCACTTTCTCTGAGAAAATGACATTAATAAACTCTTTCTAAAGAGTTTCAGATTATTCGATGAATTAAACATTGAGGGGCTGTGCTGACGGCAGCTGTGGGTCGTCTGCACCATGCCGCCGCCCCTCACTTTGCCCTTTTTCCGTCCCCCGGTCTTGTCCGTTACGGTTGTAATAATACAAAGTACAAAATCCTATTAAAGTTCCAATAAAATATGACAATTATAACAAATGCCAGGCTTGTAAACATATTTATTTCTGCTGTAAATTTGGGCCCTTTAACACTGGAGTCTATAGAGACTTCCTACAGGAACCAGCCTGAGCTGCAGGTTTTGGTGCTACCAGCCTCGTTTGTCAGACATTGATTCTGTTGTTTGACCTCCTATTGCTGTTACTACTTTGATCGTTTTCAGTTAGAGGTTTGGTCCATATTTCTCTAGTCCACATTACTATATGTTTATTATTGCCAAGGATGAAAGCAAAGGGTCTCTTGCCTCTTGCTGCCCTACAGAACTCACTGAAGCCCATTGGGGTATACACATACTCATAGAACTGGGGTTACATCAGTAACAACGACTTTTCTAGCGGCACTTTTATGCAGAATATTTTCCCATGGCCGTCATTCCCAAATGGACAGCTTATAATATCTCAAGTACACATTTAAATTGGAACCATTTTCCATATAAATAACCCGTCTTTTCATTTAACTGCTCATGTTACTTTAATGAAGTTTTAATAATTATTATTATTTAATAATAATTTTCATCCAAACCTTTAGAAACACCTCAAATGTAGACCAAATTTATTGTAAAACTGGAAGCACTGTGTTGTCTCAGAGTGTTGTATCATACACCAGGCTTACTCCACCCTTTATTAAAATGAGTTTATGGGCTCGGAGTGTTTTTGGTGGATTTGAAGTTTTGGTGCAGGGTGCACATCGCTCATTAGGAACAGGCCTTGAGGAGCCATCTTTGTAAATGAGAAACCTGAGAAGCTGCTGAGTCGTCGACTGCAGCTTCATTTCTTTCTAACTACCCTCGTGTGAAATGTGTTTCTGAGCGCTGAACTTCCCAGAAAAAAAAGAATCTCAGTCTGATTAACAACTGAACTCTTCACCCAAAAAGATCAGGTCTGTTTACTACCCACCAACCTTTTTTAAAATGTGTTATTTGGTTTTCTTTTACTGCTTTAAGACATTTTTCTGTTTCATTTTATTTTCTAATCTACTTTTTTCATGTATACCTCTTTTCTTTTAAACATACTGTATTTATGTTTGTATTTACTTATGTTCCAGTTAAACAAATAGTATATAGTCTGTATCGTCTTTCCTATATTTAAAAAAAAAATTTATTCAAAAAGGGCTAGAAGTTATCCAAATAAAATACTTAAAAATGTAATTCAACCCTTTTTTGAACAAAAACAATAATTTTATTTTCTTTTTAAAAATATTTTTATATACACATTTTATTTTATTTTGAACAGAATTCCTACAGTTTGCCTCTCGTCTTGTGTGTCATTTGTTTCTAATTCTAATACAATTTATTTTGAATTTTCCTATTTTTAATTCCTCATTTGACAGGTTAGAATATTTTTTGCCAGTATGAAAAAAACTAACTTTTTATGGTCATATTCACTTTTGTTGTTGGTGTTTTTTTTGTTTATCGTTGTTCATGACAGACAATTACTATTTTCTAAATATTCAGTTTGTAAACAAACCCAACAATGCATGTTGCTACAGCAGCGATAATCCCATTCTCTTCTAAATAATCCTTGACAATGCACTGCATGCATCTTTTGGTGTTTTAAGTGGATTTGTCACATTAAAGAGATGATAGATGCTTTAGGCTGCAGCAGTGAGCCTCTCTGCATCCACCCAGCAAGGTAATATGGCAATTCCACTTGTTACCTCACCAGGCGGCACCCATGCAAAAGTTCAGCCTGAAAATAGAAAATGGCTGTGTGCCGAACCCCCCCGAGACCACGCTATGAGTAACCAACAGTACATAACAGCAGTTAACCCCATGCAGGAGCCGGAGAGAGAAAGAGAAGCAGAGACGGAGCCAATGAGCATGTAGCCTGTTGCCTGGTAACTGCTGGCCTGCCTGAATCCGTCTCCACACAGAGACAAAGTGGAAAGATGGAGAGAGAGAGGTGGAGGGGGGTGGATGAGTGGAGGAGAAAGATAGAGGAGTGACAGAGACGGAGGGGGGAGAAAAGACAAAGCTGATCGTTCTCAGATGGCAGAACATTTAACATGAGTGAGAAAGAAGGTGAGAAAGAAGAGAGGAGAGGAAAAGATGAAAGGGAAAACGGGAGACAAAGGATAGGGCTGAGGGCAGAGATGAAAGGAAAGAAACAGAACAGAAGGTAAAAAGATGACAAGAAGAGGAATTCTGGCGAAGAATGGAAAATTTAAGGAAACAAAGCAAATATAGTAATAACAGTGAAGGAAAAAGAAGTCCAGGAGAGGAGGTGAGGAACAGAGAGGGTAAGAAAAAAAGGAAATACAGCAGTACTGTATTTAAGAAGGAAAATACAACAGAGGTCAGCAAAGGAAGGACAAAAGAAGGGCAACATGAAAGATGAATGAATGAAGACAGAAACAAAAACAAAGGGAAAGAACAAAAGGCAGAGATGAAGAGATGACAAGAAACGGAACAGGAAAACTGAAGAAAGGAAAATAAATAAAAAACTATAACAAAGGGAAAAAAGTCTAAAAGGAGGAGGAGTCAGAGGTAAAGGGAAGACATGAAATTAGAAAGGGAAGGAAGGAAAAGGAAAGAGATCTGCTGTGTTTCACTGACTATGAGTCACTGTACCAAAACACTCCAAACACAGTCAAGTGAAAAAGGACAATAATTCATAAAAAACACTCTTATAGGCGGCAAAGCATTTCCTCATTCACACAGGCTTTAAATTACCTGTGCAATACCCTCAGACAAAGTCTTATTTTGAAAAGATGGGACTGACCATAAATGAGTTTTTGTAGCCTCTTCATTCTTTTCTACTTTGACAGACAGACATTGACAGACACATGCAGTCCTTCCTGCAGCGCCCCCGGTGTGTGGATGTCTGCATTTACAGCTTGTTTACATCCCCACTCCAGATGGGACAAATACATGAAATGAGTTGGAGATAAAACGACTTTTTGCATTAATAAAAGTGTATTATACTCCCCAATTCAAATTCAAGGCCTTTAAAAAGTTTTATTCCACTACCAAAAAGTCTTCACTTTCATGCAAGAGAAGCTTTTTTTTAAGTGTATAAAAGGAAAAAGCGGGAGGAGACAAAGGCTTTCTCAGGTTCTGAGCCTAAACTGTTAGAGTAAACAAGACGCCTGGAATTACAGACATATTTCATTCAGTATCACAGCATCAGGTGTATGCAGGTGAGCGGTGACGGCTGCAGACAATAATAAGACACGATGATTAGAGCCAGCGAGGACATAGGAAAGATGAGATTAACAGAATAAAAGGAATAATAGAACAGGAAGGTCTCATCTCCCTGCCTCACTTCATGTACAGCATGCTTCATTCCCCCGGCTCATTATATCCTACTATCCTGCCATTCTTTTCTATCCAGGGATCCACTTCCCCCCATATCTCCGACTTGTTGCGTCTCCCTTTCACAGCACAATGCCCACCGCCTCTCCCTCTGCTCTCTATCCACCCCCGCTACTGAATGAGGAACCATGTGTATACGTCTGTGTTGTATCTGTGAGCGAGCGAGTGAAGAACATGTGGGTGCATCCAACTGCACCGCTGAGAGTGGCCATGTGCACGTCTCTCTCTGCGGGGGTGTGAAATAACATCCATTGCAAAAGAAAAGAAAAACAGAATAGAGCACAAACACACACCTGTGATGGGACACTAGATTTCACATAATCGCAGCGAGTGGTTTGTTTTAGAGTGTGAATATCACGCGCAGAGAAGGGTTTTATTTTAAAATAAGGGAGTAAATTAGTAAATCGATACTGGAACAAGCTAAATATAGAAAAGAACTGCAAACACACAAACCAGCCTGTATAAGAACAAACAGGAACAAGGTTCTGCCCCCAGGGCTCGATCATTACGCTGTGAGCTCAGTAAGCAGCTTTAAAAGGTGTCACTGTAGCTCAGGAGGTCATCTGCTTATCGGAAGGTTGGTGGTTCGATACCTGGCTGCTCCGGTCTGCGTGCCAAAGTATCCTTGGGCAAGATACTAAACCCAAGTTGCTCTCTGATGCATCCATCCGAGAGTGAATGTTAGAAAGCACTTAGGTAGAAAAAGAATGGGAAATGTGTTTATATAAATGAGGCATATTTACAGGTAGAAAAGCACTATATAAGAACCAGTCCATTTATCAAAAGCACAGAGATAATCGGATATAATCCTAATTCGGACACACCCATGGCTCATGAGCTAGTTTTATCCTAAAAATGTGTTAACAGAAATTCCAAATCTTTCCAGGGATGGCAGGTTGGGAAACTTTGATGTTATTTATGTTATTTTTATTTGTGTTGTTGCGGGTCCAGCGACAAACTCTCCACAAAAGATGGTCTGATTGTGAAGCTAGTGATGGTGTGCTTTAAGCCTGCATTCTTTCTAATGGCCAGCAGGGGGCTCTCAGCTTTGTCAATCAGTGACCTCAGGAAACACTTTCCTGATGAGTTTATGATATTAGTCACTATTTTTAAGAATTAGCAAGTAAAACATGCTTTTGATGTTGCTCCTTGTCACACCTGGTTTAAAAAATGCTGACCATGTTTATATGAAAAGGTCATTTCATGCCCGTCTTATGCAGTTGTGGTCACAAGTCCATGATTATGAATGTCATGGTAGTTTTGGGCTTTTAATGATTTCTTGGAGTGCTTGTATGGCAGAGTTTAAAAAAACAAGAACTGGGTGCATGAGTTTGAATTCATTTTTGATTTTGTCTAATCTACACAGGCTCAAATATATACGTGGAGGCCCAGTAACATGTGGCTAAATGTCCCTTAGCAACAGCATTCATGTCCATTATGAGTGGATGTAAACTTCTGTATGTATTGATAGGTCAGTGCAGGAGCACAGAGATTCACAGATGGTGCAGAGGGAGATTGCTGCAAACATTTAGAAAAGATCCATGAATATTAAGTTTCTTGCTTCGCTTTCTTCTGTTTGCATTCAAGGGTTAAAGAGGCAATTTTTCTTTTATTTTTGAGCAGCGACACTTTTATCATTTAGGACAAGACTGCAGCGACTTCAGCTCACCTTAAGTATAATGCTTGAGTTCCCAGAAATGTAAATAAGCACACAGCCACACGGACCTTAACATCTGCAACACATCTGTTTGGCCCTAATATGTGATGTAAACAGAGTATACTGATTAGAATGAGGGTAATGCTCAGTGAAAGTAAATGTGATTCTATCCAGCTTGCTGATTATGCTAATGCAACAGCTAGTATTCCTGTGCAGACATGTGGCTTTTTCTTCATTTTTATAGCGCTGACAATCTCGGTCTGTTGTGAAGATTAGACCCAAGTTCAACATGAACAACTCAGTTGCATTTGTGACCGCAGAGCAATGCAGACACACCAGCTTACAATGACATGGATTCAGAGCTGTAAAATAAATAAAAATTTGGTTAATTTTAAGTTTAACCGCAGTTTGAAGGTTACCAATCAATGAGCCAGGCTCCGAGAAAGATTCCTGAATATTAAGGCGGATGAATCTTGTCCATAAGTGTCAGAGTTCCAAAGCAGATTCCATTGCAAAGATCTCTGCCGGCTAAAGCATTAAAAATGAACAACAGACTTCTGTGGGCTGAATCTCTTCATCTGTAACCGGTTTTGTTTGGAGGTGGATTCTCCTTCGCTCTGTGGTGTTTACGTGTCTAAAAATGACATCTCTTCTATCCCAGCGAGGCCTCCTGTGCGGTGGCAGTGTTTAAATAGCTGTCTATATGTCAGCGGAGATGTTTGAACTGGATTGCCTGCCTCTCTGCGGATCTCCTCCGCAATCTGCTCCTCTGACCACTTTTGTTCGGCTGCTTCGGGAGCGCTGCAGCTGCTATTTTTGGAAAGGTAGTGGGAGGCTGTGGTCGCACCTTTGTACAGGATGCAGGTAAAGAGACGTTGAAATGGAGCTGCCTTGTTCTCGTTCTCTTTTGAATTTTTTTTCTTTTGCTTTTCATGCATCCAAAATGCAACATGTTCACAAGCATACATGTGATTTCTGCCTATACATACACTAATGTGTGCATTTTATCTGCCTGTCACTGTGTGTGTTTGCTGCCGAGAGAATGCAGGGAGGAAAGAGCATCGTGGTAGCTATGGAGTCGTATCCATGGTGCCGTAACTATGGCAACAAAGCTTGGAAAGCTGGCGACTTAATTGGCATCTCTGAGGCGCCGTGGAGCTGTGATCCAGAATAGCAACCCTTGACACACTAATGTTTCCTTCACATGCCAAACAACACTAGCGTCATCACTGAGGATGCAAACAAGCTGATCAATATCCCGTATTGTTTCCTGCCCTCCAGTCTGTGTGTGAGAATAAAAAGCACAGAATGTATGGAAGACTCAAACTACCAAAATCGAAATTGGAAAAGCCAATAAATAAAGAATAAAAATAAAAAACAAAAGAAGTTGTTAATTCATTTTAAAAACATGGAATAAATTCATATTAATTTTGTGTTTTAAATTAGATTTTTTCCACATTTGTTTTTATCATTTCAATTTTATTAATACAAATATTTTTGTAACTTTCTAAACGTAATTATTTTCTGTCTTTCCATTATTTTCTCCAAATTGATTTATCTATGAATTTCTTTTGTTTCTTTTTTGTTTTGAGGCCTTGTATGGAGGCCCAGTATGGGGGCCTAAAGCTGCCAATATGAAAAAAATAAACAACTACATAAATGATTATTTGTAAACAAAATAAGAAAAGAAATGAAGATGTGAGTTAAAAATAAAACTCTACTTTATTAGTATTTAGCTCAAAGATAAATGACTTACTAAAAAAATGACAGGCCATTACATGTATCAGAAACAATAAACAAAACAAATTATACATGATAATATTATTATTGATTTATATTGATTTATATTTTTGTATTAAAAATATAAGCTAAAAGGATATCTTTAAAATAGTTTAAATAAATAAACTAATGTTCAATTTATTCAATTTATCAACACAATAATAAAGTTAATAATAAGGTCATTTGTTTTTAAAAAATGATTATTTTTTTATATTATTTATTATTTTATTATTCTTTCATGCATTTACATCTGCACAGAAGACATCACCGACAGCTTAGCTCCCCATTTGAGGCAACCAATAAATAAATAGGTAATTATAAAAAAATTGCACATCAGTAAATTTAATCATATCAATTCCAAATATACTGAAATACTGAATGATTTATTAACCAATTTATATATTTCTTTATTTTTTAAAAATTGGGTACATTTGGTCCTCCACAGATGGGAAACCATAATGAATTAAAAACAGCTTAAGATAATAATATTTACATTAGGTCAATTTAAAAAGACTTACAATGTCCACTGCAGCTTCTGGTTCTTGATTGAGTTGTAGAGAGCCTGTAGAGGAAACAAGAAAATCACATTTAGGAAAAATATTAGCAGTGTACAGGTGGACAATTGATCAGATAATGCAGCGCGCGAGTAAAACACATAGGCAGGTTTGTGGTGGTTTTCTGTGAAAACTGCGCAGTAAGCAAGCTGGCTTTATTCAATAAACTGTGGTCAGAGAAATGGCATCCCTTTTCATGCTGCTCAAACTTCCCTTTGCATGAGCTTTACTCATTTTCTTAGCCACACAATCCATCGATCATCCAATCAGTCAGCCACCATCACCACTGCATCAGTAACAAAGCCATTATTCGCCAAGCACCCAGGCCTTTCAATGAATGGACGGGCAAATCAATCAGCCAATAAATAATTTAGACATATGCATCGACCCACATGGAGGAAATTTAAGTTACAGTCTGGGAGCAAAAAGCATAACAAAGACATTAGATCACCGCAACTAACCAGGCCTTCAGTATTTGTAATGTGATGAGTGGAATTTCTCTTTTTATTGGAAAGAGTTTGTACCAAACTCAACATAATGAAACTTGTTGGGAAAGAGGAGCATAGGCAATGCGAACAAATAAAATCCAATAAACCCAAATAAATTATAAGCACATATTTCAAATGTTTACTGGTTACAATTGTTCTTATTTTTTTATTGTTGTAAAAAACAAAATTCTTGACTAAATAATTTTATTTACTCACATAATAAGTGACACGCAAACTCTTTCTACACAAACAGGAGTTGAGCACAGGTATTTTAACTGTAATGACATCACATCAAGTAACCAACTATCAATGGGCCAAAATGACTCATTTGTAGGATTTATGCACCTGTAACACCTTATATAAGCATGGCATCAATTTAACTAATTTATATCCACTAAGTGTTCATCATGATACATCATTATCCATAATGAAGGTGCCTAGCAACCATCTAACAATGAGCTAAAATCACAGACAAACAGTACCCTAGCAGGGACTCACACCTCTGATTTGCACTGGGGATGTGTCATGGGTTTGAAATGTGGTTATGTTTATTTTTCATTCTGCTCCCTCTACCCTGTTGTCAGTTTTACTTCCCGTCTCTGCTTTTATCTTTTATTGTCGCTCCTTTTTTCAATTAGTCAGTGTAAATACACAAACTGTGTAGCTCTTCCCATTTTCTTCCCCAGTCTTTATTCATAGTTCCTTCAGGAAGACTTTCATTAGCTTACTTTCTTATTTTAATGGGCTCCTAAAATAAGGGCAGGAATTTTAACATGTCTTATTTAATCCATTTTAGGTATCTAGTGAATGTATGCGAGTACGCGTTAAAATAGAGAAATGTTATTAAAGCTTGGTGTTACTCAAAAAAGGCTTCTAGGTTTTCTCAAATTTGTCAGACCTTTGACGCCCCTGCTAACTGTTTACCTGAAAACTTCTGTTTCTTCCTGATTACATTTTTGGGTTTAGGATTTTACATTTCCTGGATTTAGGTCCTTTTCCTTCCTGATAAATGTGATAAATCAAAGCAAAAATTGTAGAGAAAAAAAATCCAGAGAAGTGTTTTGTATCCGTTTGCTTGCTGATTCTCCACATCCTTTGCACCAGTTATCATTTTTAGGTCATTACTTCCTCTCACAGCAAACACAGTCTTTTACTTATATTATCATCATGATCAGCACAAGATGAAAACAAAAAACAGAGGCAAAGATGGGTTTTAATCAGGGATGCGGTCAGCTGCTGCTTCTCTGATCTGAGAGTCGGCACATTTGGCTTTAGTTTCCTCAAAATCTGTAGTGACAGTCAGGACCATTAGACACTTCTCCTTCAGCTCCCCACACACCTCAATGACATCGGCCTCGGCCAGCTGAATGTGACACATAGCAGCTTAGTTTCACAGCCGGGCTGCTGCAGAGGAGCGGGGTCAGAGGAGGCAGCAGGAGGCCATCGGGCTGTAGAGTTTAAGGCAGTGAGTGCAGCTGAAAGACAGATGTGCCGGCTGAGGTGATGGAGAGGACACTTACGGGCAGTTCATCTCTGAATTCCTCGTGGATCAATACCACGCGTCTTCTTAAGAAACCTCAAACTAAAACCAGTTTCATTACACATATTAAGCCGCTGGTTGTCACTCACGTTTTAGACTTTCAACCTAAACCGACTTAATGATGGTGTTTGATTCAGTGATCTAATCAGATTCATTCGCAGCTTTGAAACTGGGCCTAATCACAAATACTTCCAGAGTGCCATGAATATTGATGACCACCCAGAGGAGACCGTTACAGATTTAGGTCTGTTTTGCTCCTGCTGCTGTAAAACTCTCGAGTTATGTTTCAAACTTAACTGCGCTCATGCATTTTAATAATCACGACAGACAGGGAAGATCTTCCTGGGATGCCCGAGTAGGAGACAAACTGCTACGGTAGCAAAAATCCGACCAACATCAAATATTAACAGTGAATTTGTAAGCAGTAAAAGTGCAGTGATGTGACTGCAGAAGTTTACGTGTACAACTGAGGAAAACTGCTTGTTTTCAAAAGATTCAAAATGCTGACAACAAAAGGACATGCATGTGTCATTCCCAAGGTTACAAAATACTAAAAATTAGAGGTTTCAATCACTCAACAAAGAGTTTTGTTGGTTTTGTCCTTAGCCAGTAATAGAGCCAGGTTTGGACTTTCTTATTAAAAAGTAAAATGATTCTGTTTTTCTCAAAGATCTGGATCAGAGGTATTTCATATCAATATTTCACTTCTGATGAGCTTTTAAATCTTATTCAGTAACATATAAGGCTGTTATCTACCCTCTCATTTGGTTCTGAATAAGTGTAGTATGGTGAAAAGGAGATTTGAAAGTATTTTTCATTATAATATCCCAAGATTTTTCATTTAGGGTCACGCTTGTGGAACTTTTAGTGAGTAAATCTGAAGAAATTTCAAAAATAGCCTGGAGCTTCAAGTATGCGTAATATTCTACATTTGCCTCCACTTCAGCATAGCTCTGATTTGCATGCTGCATGTGCAGAAACTGTGTCACAGCTGAGTCTATTTGGTGAGTTATTTCTGAAGAATATGTTTTATTTGTATTTCCCCTGATTGTAAATCCTGAGGGATCGACGGTGTTGAGAGTCATTGAGTCTGAAGGCTTACTCAGACAAAGATGGATGCTCGTCACCTTCACCTACTTGCTCCATCAACGTCACCAAGTGGCAACAGATGAGAGCCATTAGCCTTGAGTGATGGCGTTAAGCGGCGCCCTGTACTGAGCCATGCTATACGTGCTGTCGGGTCTGGCAGAAATCCAGCCGCCTTCATCAACCGCTCTGCACTCCACATGTATACAAGCAGCACAGGTGGTAAATCAAACAGTAAACACACGCTCTCTCAGATATAGGGGTACAATAAAAGGCCGTTTCTGTCCCTACAGGTGCAATCTGCATAAATATACACACTCTGTAGGTAATTGCCAGACCTTCTCAGGGCAAAAAAAGGACACACACATATTTCTTACCATTTCAAGTACATATTTGAACACTTTGCTTTAGATTTAAAGGTGTAATATCAGGAGGCGACGTATAGAAATAGGCATAAAATCCTTGATATCTATTTGGATAACTTCTAGTACAGTTTGAGCTGTCTGTACGACTAAAAAAAGTCGTATGCAACTAAAAGTTTATGAATGAATAAGAACAAAAATATATCTAAAAAAAATAATAGGAATCCCTGGGCCAAATGCAGTCCATCCTTTAATCCATCCATTAAGGTACAAACCACAAGGGTACAAGTAAGTACGCCAGTCAAGGGTGCAATGGGAGTATCTTAGAGGCTATAGCGAAGTTTTACCCCGTCAGATATACAATTAGCTAGGCTTTTATCAGCTTTCATAAACTGGATTTTTTCATCCAGCTCATATATCATGAGAAAAACAGAAAAAAATACTTGAAATAATAAATAAAGACATACATTCCTGGGTACCCACGTGCCCAATTTTGGACATCAAGGTGCAAAACTGTCATCAAAAGTTCAGGATTTCTGTGAGTTCCAAACAATCTGGGTAGAGTTAAATAAGCTGCTGTGCTAGAAATGTATAATCAGCAAGGCTGCTATAAACTAGCCAGTGTTCGTCTATCGGCCCTGATTGAGCTTCCTGTCATCGACTTTCTGAGAAAATTAGACTTCATTTTAGATTGTTATTAACCCCAGATAGAGTAAATAATTTCTTTCTGAGAACAGTTTAATAGAACAAAAGTTATATATTCGAATTGTCTGAACTGACGGTTAGGATTGAGGTCTTGGACCATCAAGTATAATTACATACGAAGCCCTACATAGCCAAGCTCTTGTTTATATAATATACCTGCTGAGACCTTATTCCAGCGACCTCTCTAACAGCTGATTGGGGCCCTTTAAATGTTTCACTTTCTTACTTTAAATCGAGCTTTTGCAGCTGCAGAATTAATCAGATTTCAAACAACTGCTTAAAATGTATTTTATAGGTTAACTGTAACGACTCCCACTTTCAGACCATTTCTTCTGCTTAAACATGTGTGTGCATGTACTCTATGTTCACATCCTTAATGTGTTTTCTCAAATCTGCTATGTTTGAAAGACAAATAAAGTTATTACCGATATTTGCTGTACAGTGCAGGTTTAGGCTGTAAACAGATGTGTGGCTTTGAATGGCACTGAGCACTTGTGACATGAGCATGAAATGGAAAAATGATTCATCTCTTTTGTGCTGCAGAATACATCATTTTAAATGAACAGCATGGTTTTAAGTACCTTCCTCCTCTTCCTGGCCTGTGGGTGGTTCTGTCCGTCCTGAGCTTTGCCCAACAGGTCTGGGAATACCAGGGGTTTGAGTGAACGCGAGCGCGGGGTTCTGGGATACCGGAACGGGTCCATCATCCGGAAGTCCCTGCCGTATCGCACGGTGCAAAGAGAGCGTGAGCGCAGGCGCCCCGCCGAGTGCAAGCTGTTGACACCAATCATGGTGACGGATTACACAGAAGTGTCTGAAGATCAGTAGAAACCAACCCAGATGATTCAATTCTTATTTTTAAGTCTTGCAGAAACCACGCTTCTTAAAAAATAAAAAGAGTAAAAAAGTTGATCCGAGTGTGAAATGAGGTGCTGGATGGAGTCCAGTAGACGCCGCGAGTGCCAACAGACAGCTGGGAGCGAATTCAGCTATTACAGATAGCAGCCGGCGATCAGCAGAGGCCGCGGAGGGAGGCAACACATCATCAAGCTGCTGTCAAGTGAGTCAACAGCATCGGCAGACCGTGCTCTCAGCAGGCATCAAGCCCCAACGGTCTCATCCCTGGATGTCTTGATCAACACTCGCCAGGCCCACCTGATGCTGAATTATTGATAAGACAGCCATGTATTATATATCCTGTGAGGAGGAAACCAGGCTCCCTGATGCAGGTGAGAAGCAGTCACAACTTTTACCTGGATTGTCTTTTAAAGATTGAAGGGAAAGCTGCACCAAGGACATAAAGTGCCTCTCTCTGCAGCAAACAAGACAGTGGCAGCAGGTTACAGGCATGAATCCTTAAACATGCACTCAAAAAACAAAACAAAAAAAACCACACACACAAAAGAAACCAAAGCTGACACTCTCACAGATGGCAGAGGTGAGAACGGACAGCCAGCGTGAAACAGATGGGCGCAAAATGTGGAAAATGTGGAGGTAGAAAACACACGAGGAGCTCTTTCTGCTCACGGGAACGCAAACACACTACAACAGAGGGAGACAGAGAGGGATGCGAGGGAGGGAGAGGGGGGGACGGCCGCCCTCGGACTTCAGAGCAGGGATTCCAAAGAGAGCCCTCGATTTCGTCACAAGTCCGGAGAAGCGATACAAACAGAATAAAATTCAGAATTCAGAATCGAGGGGCAGAAATGCAGCGGGGAGAAGACGGCACGGTCCTGTTGCTCCCGCTGTAAAATGGATACCGTCGGTTCAACAGTCACAGTGCCGACTCTCAGGTTTTCTCTCACTTCTTCCTCCTGCTCTGTCCATGAGTAGAGGTCCGCTGTCATCCTTTACTCCTTCATCCCCCCCTCCCCTCCAACTCTGCCGTCTGCGATCCACTTCTCTCAGTCAGTATTTTCTTTCACACTCTCTTCGCGCTGGTTTTAGCCTCTTCCCACCGCACATTCGGCGGGTGTGGGTGTCTGAGTGGAAAAAAACGCAGCTCTCCTGCTGCTGATGTCTTTCATGCCTTCCTTATCTTTCTTTGTTGAGTCCCAATTTTAGTCCTTTTCATCCAATGCTTTCCTTCTTCCCTTCTCCCCGCTGCTGCTGCCGCTGCTGCCACTGCCGCTGGAGGAGGTGGAGGAGGAGGAGGAGAGGAAGGCTGGCTGCCTGAATCGCAGAGCGAAAAAGACACTGATAGGGACAGTGCTCTCTCTCTCTCTCTCTCTGCCTCTCCCTCGCTCTTGCTTCATTAATGCGTACCTCCCTCCCTCCTTCTCTCAGTCATCACCAGCAAATCACAGTCTTCCTACTGCCTCTTCCATGCGTACACGCTAGCAGGCGAGGTCATACACAAAGACACCTTTTTAAAAATATGTTTGGTCTGGCAATTAGTATGCAGTGGTGGTAAGGTGAGAGAAAAGAGGAACAGGTGCACAAAACAGTGAGGAGTTCAGGATTTTTAAGAAAAATAATTATTTGGCTCCGCGTCCTTGAAATCAGCATTAATAACAGGGGATTCGAGCATCACGACCTCTGCCTTTGAAAGCTGCTCAATCCACAAAGCACCAGACCTCCTCAGCTCCTCCTACAGGTGCTGCGCCCACAGGAAAATCAGTTAAGGCTCGGCCACCATGCGCTCCAACGAGCCTGGCTCCCGGTGTCTTGGTATGCACCAGGCTTCTTGAATACTTGTTCACAAGTGGTCCCTTGAATCCTGGGAACACTTGTGTACGCCCTCCACCATGTTAAGCTTGTGATTCATTGATACTGAGGAGCTGGGCACTCAAGTAGTAGTAGTGCTACCTTTCCTCTTCAAAAACAGCCAATGGAGATGGTTCAACATCTGAACGTGACGCCTCCTGCATGCCTCCCAGATAAGGTGCCGGTCCTAGATCAGGAGTGGGGGGAACTCTCGGCCTCAAGGGCCGGTGTGCTGCAGGTTTTAGATATAACCCCAGGTGAGAACACCTCAATCAAATGATTAATTCATTACCAGGCCTCTGGAGGGCTTCAAGACATGTTGAGGAGGTCATTTAGCCATTTAAATCAGCTGTGTTGGATCAAGGACACATCTAAAACCTGCAGAACACCGGCCCTTGAGGCCTGGAGTTCCCCCACCCCTGTCCTAAATGGAGGAGACCCAGGGTATGCCGACGGTATGCCTCGGAAGATTATGTCTTGGCTTCAGTGTCCCAGAAGAGCATCAGCTTAGACCGGTTAGCAAAATAGCAGGAAACTGATGGATGGATAGAAATACTTCTTTTATGTCTATCCATGAACATCAAGAACCCCACAGAACAGACTTTCTCTGATATATAAATAATAAGAGTTACTCAAACTTTATCATGGCCAAAGTTCCAATAATGAGGTCAGTGAATGTATAAACAATCCCTGCAAATCAGGTACGTTCTTATATATATATCAGATATTAAGCCATCATCGTGTTGCCTAGCAACCACCTACCAATGAGCTAAATGGGCTCATTTTTAACATTTATGCACCTGCAACACTCGTTCACTGCTATACCTTCCTTGGATCCAGTGTTCCTCACTTCACCTGTCAGTGGTCGTAATGTTATTCCTGATGCTGGTTCAGCATTTCGAAGTCATTGTCACAGTTAACTGCCAAACGTCCCTGCTTTCAGGAAAACTAACCTCAGCTAACATAAAATATTTAAAGCAACCAAACATAACCTTTGCAGTAACCCCAAAAGTGCCACATCAGGAGGCAAGTGACAACTACAAGTGATCTCCGAAGGCCTAAAAAAGACAAACATAAACCGTACTGTTTTTAGGCCAAGTGAAAGTAGAAAAGAAAAAGGAGGTGACACAGAAAACTGAGGATCTGACTAAAACCTTTGCTTAAAAGACAAATTAATTAAGCGCTTCCTAAAGACAGATTTGTCAACTGAAGTACGCACTTCAAACAGGGAACAGGGAAACAAAGGGGAAGATGACGCCGACATTAGCATAAGGAAACTAAGCACAAATATAACCATATGTTACAATTTACAGTAAGACAGTTTTCATGCAACCGAACTTCAATGTGAGTATTTTTTTTGCCTCTTTATCATTCAACCTAAATCCATCCCTGGCCTTACTCAGTCAAGGGCACAGAGCGGGCTAGCAGGCAGAATACTGGGTCAGTAATTACCTTTTTACAGGTTGTCATCTGGCTTACATACGGCCTGATCTGCTAGATTTATTGTGGTGATTGCAGCCTGATTCAGGTAACTAAGCAGCCAAAACAGTTGGGATTGAGGGCGTCCACTGTTGGAGTGAGGTTTTACAAAAGACTGTACAATAGTCAAGATATGGAAGCAGAATGGGTGAGAGAGTGGGTCCCATGCCTGGGAAGAGGGATGTGGAGTCAGATTGGGATGATCCCCATTCATGGGGATTACAGAAACCCCGACAAATGGGTGCAAAATCTCTGGTATGGAGACAAATGCTTGCCAGCATAGAAAGTAAACCCAAGAATTGCACCTGATAAAAAAAAAAAGAGCTGCCATTGGTTCGGTAACATTAGACGATGTGCAAATATCCATCTGTTTTCTTCTGCTTATCCAATTGAGGGTCGTGGGGGGCGGGGCTTATTATAGCTCCCATAGGGTGAGAGGTGGTATGACCTGGACTGGTTGCTTTCCTGTCGCAGAGTCAACAAAGACAGACAGACAATCACTTGCACCCAGATAGACACCTATGAGAATTTAAAATCACCAGTTAACCTAACCCCACTATCTGCATGTCTTTGGATTACGGGAGAAAGCCAGAGTACTCGGAGAGAACCCACCCAAACATGGAGAGAACATGAAAACTTGCACAGACTCCAGACAAACTCCTGGACGAATCCATGGTGGATTCGAACCCAGGATTTTCTTGTTGTGTAGGTCAGACGCCATGCTGCCCAGATTGTAAATAAACAGGAAAAATGAGCTTCCTGTAAAGAATGGCTGAGCTCACAGTTAGGATAAGGAGCTCAGAGATTCAGAGGGATACAGATGAGCTGGTTCAAAAATCTCCTGGACGCTCAACTGGAAGGAGGCCCTGAGAACTGGAAGTGCTGCTGGGCAGAAGGACGACTGGAATATCTGCTTAGTGTGCTGCCACTGTGACTTCACATAAACCAAAGATAATCAATGGATGAATGCATGAATGGATGGCTGATTTGCTGGGTTGAACGTACCCTAGGACTAGATTTTTTAGGCAGTGGTCACAGCCCTAATCTATTTGTGTTTTAGATTATTACTGAGTTTGAGAAGACTGGAGCATCTGGCACAACAGATTAGCACCACCGTGCTTCACATCGCAACAGTCAGGTATACAAACTTAGGTTCTGATGGACAGGTTTGTTAGACAGCTTGCATTCGTCGCCAGAAAGACAGGTAAGAAAATATTGGATGAAACGGTTGTGTTTGTTGTTTTAAATACTTAATGCGCTGTGTCCTCCTGCCCTTCTCTACCTCATGCTCTCTGTTAAATTTAAAATTTTACAATAAAACTCTTACTTTTGCTGTGGTTGTTTCTCTTCTTATACCAAGCATGAACAAAGATGGACACAAATAAAAAAAGACTGTTCCTCTCTCATGACCAGCATCTGTCTTTTGACATCAGGGTGGACATTTTGGTGAGCTGAGATGTGAGTGGTGTCCCTCGGGCGCCTGCAGCTCGATCAGGAGGAAGAGGAATGGTAGGAGCTCCGGGGGAGCAGAGCTAACCTTTGCCTGCAGAAAGCAAGCACCCTGCATCAAAACAACAGCCTGCTGCAGGAGGAGGTAAAAGCTTCTATATTTTCTCTTTGCAGACCTCCTTCTGACTATTATCCATTCTTTTTGCTGTATATGGTTGGGAGCAACTTGAGAAAACCATCAACCTTGAATTACTCCAGTGATGGCGGGTCTTGTCAAGTGACTTTACGCTAAAGAAGAAGGGAACGCCTGCTTACCGAAAGCAAACCAAACTGTGTAAACATCTAAACAAATGTGGTATTTTTAGTTACCTTATCCCCTCCTCACCGTTTCTCCTGCCTGCTGTCAGTCTCCCCCTCTCCTTCTCTCCTTCTCTCACTCAATATTTCACATCCTGTCTAAATCTCTCCTTCTGTCCCTCACGGAGAGTCCAGACAGCTCAGGGAGAGGGGGAGCGCTTCCTCAGCCACATGCCTCCTCTGACCTAAGCAGCTGTCTCTTCTTTACACTCTGCCTTTCTTTTTTCCCACTTCATCTTTCTCTACCCCTTTTCCCTCAGCAGCGCTACATTTCAAAGTTATTTTTGGAGTAAAAACTGTGAGAGATTTGTACCGATCAGTGTGTCTTTGCTGTCGAATGTGAGGCTGAGTGTGGCAGATGTTGGCAAAAGGAACATTCGTTTATCCCGGACGTTACGAGCTTGAAAACATTGTCTTGTTTTTCTTGATTTACCAGGGGGGGTTGACAAATATCCGTAAGATTACAAGAGATCTATTCAGCTCATTTCCAGCGATATATTTTTATTTTTGGACCCGACAAGCTGTTTTCACTCATATCCTTTTAAGCCAACTGTCTCCTGATTGGCTGCCCCTCACAAACAGAAGAACAGCAGGTGGGGTGGGGCTTCTGAGATCCAATAAACTGTGCAAAGCTAAGTGTTTGTAGCAGTCTGAAGCCCGAGCTTTTGCCTCACATGGACTACTTGCACACACGCAGACCTCAGTGGAAGCTTTGGTCGTGTTTAATTTGAATATGAGCCATAACAGAAGTATGTATATGACAGATAAATAAGCTCAGCAGAGCCAGTTAAATATACAGAACCTGTCCAGTAGTGGATTTTTGTTCAGTTTCCGAAACCAAATATCAGAAAGAGAAAATGATTGCATGCACAATTTACCATGAAAATGCTGCTTAACTCCACTGTCTGCTGAGCTGTGATGCTATTCTGCAGCACAAACTATGTGACAGCAGCATTTCTAATCAAATTACCCCACATTCTTTTTCTGCACAATGCTGCTCACTGGAAGCTGTTGTCTTCGCTCTTCTGTCTAAAGCCTGTAATGAAAGTGGAACAAGGGTTCCCTCCTCGTGAAATCAGCTGCAAAATCAACTAAATGAATTAATTTAGTTGATTTTAAGCGATCTGGGGGCTGCAAATGTTCTGCCCGAACAATAATGCCTGCTTGGCCTGACATGAGTGTGATGGGTGTCATGGAGTATAAGTTTAAGTTGTACTTTGCTGTTTATCTCAGCTGATACACTCTTGCAAAAGAGGGTTATTTTTAACATCAAGAGTCGCTGTTTCCTGCTTAAATAAAGGTGAAAATTTTAATTAATCTTAATTAATGTTGCTTTATATTTAACAAAATAAGAAATGAAACTGACCCACACCTGGCTAATAGCAAAAAGCAGATGTGCTTCTCTGTTATTCTTGATTGACCTTCCAAATCCCCCTTAAAATCACAGTCAAATCATAAATCATGTGATCATGTGGTCGTAAGTTAAGTTTTCATAAGCTTATATTTTCTGTCATATGTTTTTTTTAAATTACCAGAATATAAGATTATATTGTATTTAGCAGGTTTCAGGTAAATATCTGTTGCACAGGTATACAGTGGCTTGCAAAAGTATTCGGCCACCTTGAACTTTTCCACATTTTGTCACATTACAGCCACAAACATGAATCTATTTTATTGGAATTCCAGGTGAAAGACCAACACAAAGTGGTGCACACGTGAGAAGTGGAATGAAAATCATACATGATTCCAAACATTTTTTACAAATAAATAACTGCAAAGTGGGGTGTGTGTAATTATTCAGCCCCCTGAGTCAATACTTTATTGAACCACCTTTTGCTGCAATTCCAGCTGCCAGTCTTTTAGGGTCTGTCTCTACCAGCTTCGCACATCTACAGACTGAAATCTTTGCCCATTCTTCTTTGCAAAACAGCTCCAGCTCAGTCAGATTAGATGCACAGCGTTTGTGAACAGCAGTTTTCAGATCTTGCCACAGATTCTCGACTGGATTTAGATCTGGACTTTGACTGGGCCGTTCTAACACATGGATATGTTTTGTTTTAAACCGTTCCATTGTTGCCCTGGCTTTATGTTTAGGGTTGTTGATGCTGGAAGGGGAACCTCCGCCCCAGTCTCAAGTCTTTTGCAGACTCCAAGAGGTTTTCTTCCAAGAGTGCTCTGTATTTGGCTCCATCCATCCTCCCATCAACTCTGACCAGCTTCCCTGTCCCTGCTGAAGAGAAGCCCCCCCAGAGCATGATGCTGCCACCACCATATCTGACAGTGGGGATGGTGTGTTCAGAGTGATGTGCAGTGTTAGTTTTCCGCCACACATAGCGTTTTGCATTGAGGACAAAAAGTTCCATTTTGGTCTCATCTGACCAGAGCAGCTTCTTCCACATATTTGCTGTGTCCCCCACATGGCTTGTGGCAAACTGCAAACGGGACTTCTTATGGTTTTCTTTCTTATGGTTTTCTGTTAACAATGGCTTTCTTCTTGCCACTCTTCCATAAAGGCCAACATAGTTGTCCTATGGACAGATTCCCCCACCTGAGCTGTAGATCTTTGCAGAGACCGGCAGCTGGAATTGCAGCAAAAGCTGGTTCTACAAAGTATTGACTCAGGGGGCTGAATAATTACACACACCCCACTTTGCAGTTATTTATTTGTAAAAAATGTTTGGAATCATGTATGATTTTCATTCCACTTCTCACGTGTGCACCACTTTGTGTTGGTCTTTCACGTGGAATTCCAATAAAATAGATTCATGTTTGTAGCTGTAATGTGACAAAATGTGGAAAAGTTCAAGGGGGCCGAATACTTTTGCAAGCCACTGTATCTTGTCAATAACATAAGCTAAGGTCAACTGTTTGCAATCTTGCTATATGTACAGCAGGTATGTTAGTAACTGCGATTCTTGCCATCTTGGCTGACTGCTCGCACTCACACTTGCTAAACTGTATTCCTTCCTTTTTCTCTTCACATTGATGCTGTTGGTTAATCTCCTTCAGTTTATCTGTATTCAATAAGAATAAATGTGCAGACTGCTTTTGTTTCTACTCGTCCTGCTCGGGCGCAGCACCTACATATGTCTGTTTACAGACTAGAAAAAGACAGCTGCATTATTTTCCTTGCAGCTGATCTATTAGCAATGAAAAGTAAAAATAGTGCAGCGCTAAGCACCGAACACAAGGGTCTCAAACTACTGACTGCAAGCAAATTTCTAAGGCTTCCCACAGGCTTTTGTTGGAGCAGGGCTGCAGAGATGGAGCCATTAAAATAAGATTAGTTCACATTAAAAAGAGACGACCGACAATATTTTATGTGTTTGTTCTTGCAAACAAAGTCCAAAACCAGTCAGTATGTCTCAAAGTCAGCTGCTGATTTCTGCCACAACTTTGGACCCAATCTGTCACCAACTGAGAGAAACCTGAAATTCTTTGCATCTGACACATCGAAATGCTAAATAAGAAAGCAAACAACATCAGTGTGTCAGTGACACTGGCGTGGTTAAATTCTCAACATGCAACTCCACCAGATGTGCTGCATCAGAGCTGAAGCACAGCACGGCTGCATTCATTTTAATCACAGTGAAACCATGTGGCCTGTCACTTACAGTGTGCATCACTTGGAAACCTTCCTTAAAACAGCAGTAGGCTGCATTTTTAATAAGAGAGACAGCGTGATGTTGATACAGAGATATGATAAAAGTCTTTAAAAAGTAATATGTACTATATAAATTGCAAAATAATACAAAAAAAAAAAAGACAAATGTGTGCACCATAGCGTTTCTTTCCACTGTGTGTTTGAGACAGCAGGATGGTGCATGAGTCAAAATAAACAGCAGCAGATTTAGTGAGTTTTAGTCTGACGACAGCAGCACAGATTATCAGAAAATGTATCATTTAAAGTTTTACTTTAACCTTTATTATGAGCTAACTGTTGTTTCCACAACTGGACAATTCTTTCTGCCTCTGAGTATAAATTCCTCTGAAAATAAAGACTCGATGATGCAACAAAGAGAAGCAAATTCACCAAAAGCTTTTTTCCCCTCCTGTTTGCTATAAGTAACTTTATCCAGGTAGTTAAAACAGCAAACAGTGTCCTGTTGCCAGGAGATAAAAAGAAAGCAAAGACATAAGATGATAGAAACTGAATGAAGAGCGCTCTGGGACCAGCGTCAGTGCCAGAGCAATGGACTGGACTGGAAACCACCTTTGACAGAGATTTCAACTTACTTTGCGATTTGCTTAAAAAAATAAAATAAAATAAAAAATGCAGACACCTTTACAGCCTACACAAATTAAACATGAATAACTGCAACATGAACCCTTATGTGTCATGAATCGCCGTGCGGCAGGCAGGAGTAGGACCCAAAATGCAGGACTCACAGGCACGAGGGAATGAACTCAAAACTCAGCTTTATTCGCTGGCAGAACAAATATACAAACTAAACTAAACTGGGAAACCACAAACTAAGAATTCACAGAGAGACACAGGGAGATCCACACACGGCATGAGGGACGACGTCACACTGAACAGAGGGAGACGCAGACAGAAATACACAGAGGGTTAACGAGGGAAGTGGGAACACACGGGGAACACAGGTGACACTGATAATCATAACGAGACAGGGCGGGGTGAACTGAACACTGACGGGAGAGGTGAAACAGGAAGTACAGGAGGAGAGAGAGCACGAGTAGAACACCAACGTAACAGGCAGGGGAGACATGGAATAAAATACAAACATACAAGGAAACTAAGAACACTGGGCCAACATGGCCCAGGACCATGACAGTATGCATATAACCCTATATCTAAAATTGCCCAACTCTGGAGGACTAAACATTAAATGTTTTTGCACAGACAGAAGAGGGAGGCTGCACATGCATAGCTCTGCACACAAGGGAGACAAAGACACTCCAGGGACTCGTCACTTCCAGCCTAAAGAAAATAACTTCTGTATTCATATATAATGATTTAGCCTATTTATCTATCTATAAACAATGTAGTTGTTCTTTTAGAGTAATGCAACATGAATGGAACAAAGCCTGTGAGCTGATTCAGGCAGATAACTCGAGCTTTTCCTCGTATTACACACAGAGCAAAGACCAAAGTGTGCCGAACACACCCTCCAACATTTGTCGGTCTCTCTCTCTGACATGTCATCCATAGACCATATAAAAGATGGATGTAGCCACCGTGACGCCATCAGCTGGTTTGTGTAGTCCTGTGTGGAAGCTTCAGGCTTTTCCCTGAAACCGCAGATGATGAGCTACCGTTTCATGCTTACCGCTTGGATAACTCTCCAGCTAATTGGGTTTCTGACACTAATTGTGATCAAAATTTACAAAATAAACTTAATGTTTTATTCAGTATAATCAGAAACGGGCAATTTAGCCCATGAAATCCATCTATAATGATAGACTTTTATAAACCTGCGAATCCTTTTGCAGCCTGAGCAGTCGCCCCCTGCTGGTCATTAGAAATAATGCAGGTTTGAGATACTTTCAGACCTGAAAGCTGCATCTATTTTTCATACTGTCCATCACTCAGAGTAGATATTTACTCATCCTTCTCCATCAGCTATGTGTGCCATATTTGCAGGAAGTGATGAGGTTGGAGATGCCAGATTCTAACTGTATCCTGCTGCCATAATGAATCCTCTGAGTCCGACTGAAATCTAATAAACATGCAGGGAGTATGTGGAAAATAAGAGGGCAAGCGTTAGGGGTTGCTCATCCTTGAAGGGTGTGTAGTTAAAAATAGAAGAGGACAACCTGCTCCAAAGTTACACAGGTTTGAAATTCTTGACAGCTTTTACAAAATCACATGTGTTGCAATTTCAAAACTGCTGTTTTCTCCCCGTGCACCCTGTCCAGACGTGTAGTCGCACATGCAAACAGCAGCATCTGTCCTCAGAAAGGACTTGTTTGTCTTCGCCAGGCTGGCTCAGCCGCCGAGCGCCGGCACTACGGCGCTCCTGTGCAGATTTCAGACACATTTATCCATGAGCCAGACCGACAGCGGGGACATGTGAGAAAGATTTCTTCTCCCTCATTTACAAAAACAAATAAACCATCCATCTTTCCTCCCCGCAATCGATGCTTCCATGCAATCGATAACATCAGTGTACCTAATTACTGTTTGAAGAGCGTGGCTCGCTGCATGATTGAGCTCTACAACATTTTCATTTCAGCAGAATTTGTAAGCCACTGTATCTGCGGGCTGGTAACCTACTTCAGTGCATCATTAGCTCCCACTTCAAGCTTTGCGCCCTGAGCAGTGTTGAGAAGAGAGAGAGACTTAGAGGGAGTGCAAACCTATGTATCTCTGAGCCTCACAATAAAGGAAGAAAGCTTCCTCTGAAGCACAAGCTTGGGCCAGTAGCCAGAGCTTCAAAATCTGCAGGGAGCTACAGTAGCTACAGAGCCGCTATGCTTCCATGCAGGCTAGTATAGAGGGAACATGGAGTTCTCACTGTGGCACTCAGAGCACAAGTCTTAATCATTTCTTTTTGTGTTAATGGGCCAAATACAAACCACTTATCAGTCACGAGCACAAGTAGTCCAAATACTGCAGAACTGCAAAAACAACAACAAAGGCAAAAGATTCAACAGAGATGAGTCTTCTTCTTCTTTCAGCTGTTCCCTTAAGGCGACTCTGCAGCGGATCATCTGTCTCCATCTCACCCTATTCCTAGCATCCTCCTCCGTCACATCAGTCCTCCTTCACTGTTTTCCTCCTTTGTCCAATACATCCACTATAGCTCTCTGCACACATCCAAACCACCTTAGCCTTGCCTCAGCATGAGTTGTGATATATATAATCTCATATACTCGTGTTTAATCTTGTCTCCCCTGATCAAAACGAGTAAATTAATTAGGTGTAAATGTGAACAAATTATACCAATACGAAGGAGCCAAAATATATAGTTCAATTTTTAGGTAAAGCAATGATTTGTTATTTGCTGTTGGTCATTAATGAGACTACAGGCAATAGCTGGTTAGCTTAGCATCAACCCTGTTGGCTTTAACAGAAAGAAACAGGTGTTTTCCAGGAGGATCCCTTCACAGGGAAAATGTTTTGCTCTCCTATTTTAGCCTATTTCACAGCTCAAAACACAAGAAACTCCGGCCTGTTGGTGTGTTTCCTCAAAAATGTTTACTGCAAGTCATTTTGCAACATTTTAGCTCAACTGAAGTCCGATTGATTTGACCGTTCCCAAACATCACCTTCGTTCTTCTTTCTGACCGTTCGTTGGTAAAGCATCTTTTTGATTTGACAACTGTTCTTTTCAGGTTTTATTTCGGTTTTAACAAAAACATTTCTGATATTTCCTTTAAAATATGTATGCATAATTCAGAATGAATTCATCAATCAATGATTAAAAAAATCAGAAATCATCCCTTTAATTACCATGTTCACAGAGGAGACAGGCTATTAAACAAAATGCTGCTCATTTATCCTAAAAAGTTCTGTTTTGGTATCTGTTAAAAAAAGGTCTATATATGAACTTTACCTAATTACACACTGGCTGCTGTGTTGTTTTGGAGAGCAGTGGTTTCTCGTTGCAGCCCTGCCATGCGCTCCATAGCTGCTGCTGATGGTGGACTCTCCACTGGACTCGCAAACAAGTACATCAGACTTTTACTGGCCTACAAAAATGTAACTGCTAGGTTCATCTTTAAATATGTAGCACAATTTATTAGTAAATTTAAATGGAGCTATGAACAGCCAACTTTATGATGTTTATTGGTATTTTAAGGGGGAAGCACTTATTATAGGTGTCAGCCAGTTTGCTTCACGGTGACTTGATTGGCGGAAAAAACCATCATTGACCCGAATGAAGCCTGAAGCTGGCCAATCAGTTTGTTCAACAATAAATTGACTTCCATTTACATTGAAGCCTTTCTTTGGAAGCTGCGCCGAGCTCCTTTGTGACCTTCGCGGACTCTGACCTTGCTCTTGTGAAAACCTTTGTTGGTCGACCCTTTCCGTGGAATTCCCTTCAATTGTACAGTCAGTCTAACTGTTGCCTGGTGAACTCTAAACTCTCTTTTTCCTCACCAATCGACTTGACTCACACCATTATTCCCATCCTCAAACAACACCGGATCGTTATCTCACTGATCAGAAACACCTCATTCTACTTTCACTTTAAATTTACTGTTAATCCTGCAGTTTGTCATTTTCCCCCCACAGAGAACGATATCAGTTAATTTAGGGAAAAGTATAATATGTTTTATTTTTATGTTTTATTATTTATGCAAAAGAATAAATATATATGATATATTTAATGTATATGAAATATATATGATATGTTACATATAATATAATAATATTATACAGAATGTCCAAGTTTTTCCTGCAACTACATGTGATAAAAAATTTATTCGTAACACTGCTGACTAAATTGACCGGCCTCTGTGCTCGAGCTGCGAGCACCCTGTCAAGCTGTCACATGCCCGCTGACTGAGAGCACAGCGCGGGCAACTCGGCGAGGAAATATCCTCTGGACTACATTTAGATAGTTTATGGGCTCATTACGAATCCCAGAACAAGACCACAATGATTGAGACAAATGAGCACCAGCTCTGCAATAGAAGCGTGTGCTGAAGCTGAATGCATTCATCCACCGTGTCACATGTTGGATCTAATAACGTGTGCGCATCAACATATTACCAGAGATCGTATCGACCAAACATTTAACTCAGCCTTTTACTCTATCAGATTGCACAGACATACGGCCTGCAAACCAATACATGAATTACTGCTGCTCTGCTTAAGGCCTCAACCAATCAAAACAATAATAATAATAAAAAAATACAGTAAATGCTAAAAAAAAACCCAACCTAACGATGTGATATTTGCCTGAAGCCTTTTAACATTCAAAAGGATTGGCTCATGTTTCCATTATACTTTTAAATGCTGTAAAAGCACTGAAATCAACCAAAGTAAGCAGCTTATTTAATGCAGGAATAGATATTTATATGTTCATTAAAACCTTGCATTACATTTGTCTGGGAGCTTTACTCGTGCCACTGATAGTCACTGCAGTTTGGGAACACCACCCCCTGATTTTATACCTGGTTAATGCCTTTGTTTCACGTAATCTCCTTCTTTATCTCGCCTCTTTCTGTGTCATTATTACTGTTGAAATGCAATAAAAATAAAATATCTTGACATAAAAAGGCTTTCGGGGAGTTATTGGTGTGCTGGAAAGTGTAAGGGCGGGCAGTGGAGCTGAGGCTTCGCACACTCACTTCAGGAGATTGCTCTATTCTGCTCCTCTATTGTGGTGGTAATGAGGAAACATATCATAGGGTTTAATCAAATGAGAGAAAGCGAGGGAGGGTCGAGAGGAGTAATTGAGAGAGAGAGGGAGAATCTGCGACAGTTACTGGGGAAGGCAGAGCCACAAAACAAGACAAAGAAAGAAAATAGAGGAAGAAATGAGTTAATTGACGATGAAAGAGGGAGTGTAGTCTACCTGAGGGAGAGAGGTGGAAAGAGGTGTCAGGGGGATGCAAAGCCTCACTCATTATTTTCCAGTCCACCAGGCAGCTGATTTCTGTTTCAGCCACAGGGCTAAAGTGGCTCAGTGCCACGTCAGTGTTTCTGCCCCTCGGAGTAAAGCTGCGACATATGGCACCATTTTAAAGAGTCACACTGTACTGCTCTTTATGAAGGCTCTCTTTTTGCTTATATTTCCCAACATATCTAAAATGTGTATGCCACTGCCTAAAAGTAATTAAAGGTACAAAATTCAGCTCTTTGTGCTAAAAAAAGAATATTGATCTCTGTGAGGTGACAGTATTTCTTATTGGAAAGCTGTTTAAATGATGATAAAGAGACACAATGTGACAAATGACAAAATATCTGTGCAAAGGTTGCTTTAAGTTGTAGTTTAAGATCCAACAGCTGTGGTAGCTAGCAGCTAGGGACTTCCATATTCACTGCACAAAGTACTGTGGAATCAGGATGAGATTTGCATATAATATGCACAAAGTATATTAATGACTATAGGATTCCTTCTTGCTGAATTTCAGAACTCAGTAACATCTAAAAGTTTTAAACATATTTATGCAATTTGTAATTTATCACCTACATTTTTTGGCACTCTGCATCTTTAGCCGTGTTAGTTTTCTACAGCTGACCATTTTTTGACAAGAAATGGTTAAAGGTCTGGCCCCTGTACATTTTTGCTCTCAGCTTTTTCCTTCTTATCCCTGTGAGTTTTCATGGTGCAGATGCCTATAAACTTGTGGTTGGGGTACTTCAGCATGCAGCTAGCCCTACAGAAAAGAAGTGAGAGTAAAATTAGACATGAGATTAAAATTAAGGCAGCGTGGATTACAATGACTTACCAAGTTCTACTTTTGATACCAGCTTTATATTGACTTGAGGTTGAAATTTAGCCACAGTAGCTTGCACAAAATCTGCTTAAATATTCCTGAATTCTATTGGCTAAATCCACAAAGAGCAGCAAATCTCTGGTCACAACCTATACACACAGAATACTATATATACTGCAGCTCACTATACAAATGATTGTGACTTATTTCTAAGTAATTTTTCCTCCGCACTGCACTGCTACATCCCATCTACTGGCTTCCCCACCTGCCAAATTCCACTTTAACCTTCAGATGAGAGGGTGGAGTGATAAGTTATCAGCAAAAGTAAGCAAGCCTGGTTAGAAAGGTGCATCCATAAATTGACCCGGTGCAACACACAGTAACAGATTTTTTGCTATTAAATGCTAAGAAACAAAACTAACAAACAATTTTATGGAAAAACCAGTTAAACCTGAAGATACAGCAAGGAAAGGTGGGCTCAAAAGGAGAAAAAGATGCCAGGAAAATAAAAAACTGTGGAAAAATAGAAACAAGCTCTGACCCTAGAACACCAAATGGAATACAGCACGTGTGCATGCTGAAAATTAAACTGAATGAGGGGTATCTCCAGCTGTGTTCTAATGTATTTACAGCAAATACAAACACGAGCACCAGGCACAAATGGGGAAATGGGAAAATAAGAAAATAAACGGAGGAAATGAGGAACACAGAGATGGTGGTGGGGAGGGAGAGGGAAGGTCATTTTGTACCAGGAAATGATGGTGCGATAACAGAGAAAAAGGGAGGACAGGAAAAAACAAGAAAGGAATGAGAGGCTACCGGGAACAGATACAGTAACTGTTTGTGAGCAAAACCTGAACGAGTTACAGTGTTTATTTAGTAAGAGATGCACTGACTAAAAAAAATCGGTGGCACCAAAATTAAGACCTCCAATGGTGTTTCTTATTTTACGTGATACACAGTGTACTGTGGTGAATGCTCTTATTAAACATGGCTACATTTTTAATTCATGAGGTCAGCCTATGCACCAGTAGTCCCTGTGAGCCAAAAGCACAGACTTCAGACGGCTCTAATAACTCTGTTTCAGACTGGCTTTTCTAATCTTGGATTTGTATGATGTCATTGAGAGGGGTAACCCCCATAATGGTCATCTACGGCTCACCCACCTGATGTTCAAATAAACAATTTAAGAGCAGTGGCCAACCAGAGGAACGTTTGGTCAGTGGGACGAGGAAAAGGAGCAAAGATGTCCCAGTGTAAGAAAAAGAAGGATTAGGTTGAAGTGTGAATTATGCAAAGCTGCTAGATTCAAAATACTGTGGAGGAAGCTGATTGGCTGAATATTATTGATTATTTTTGAGGACAGAAAGCGATTACACCTCCTCCTGTTGAGCTTTTTGTACATTTTATACATATATTTTATCATCATCATGGGAAGTCGCCAGCAGGCTAGGCCTCTTGCAGCATAACTAAGGGAGGATTCGGGGTCACCTGATCCAGCCCTAACTATAAGCTTTATCAAAAAGGAAAGTTTGAAGCCTAATCCTAAAAGTAGAGATAGTGTCTGTGCTGAATCCAAACTGGGAGCCACAGAAGAGGGGCCTGAAAGCTGAAGGCTCTGCCTCCCATTCTACTGTTAAATACCACAAGTAAGCCTGTGGTCTGAGAGTGAAGTGCTCTAATGGAGTCATATGGTGCTATAGATCATTAAGATAAAATGGGGCCTGATTTTTCAAGACCTTGTATGTGAGGAGCAGGATTATAAATTCACTTCTGGATTTAACAGGGAGCCAATGAAGGGAAGCCAGTATAGGAGAAATCTGCTCTCTCTTTCTAGTCCCTGTCAGGACTTTTCTGCAGCATTTTAACTGAAGGCTTTTCAGGGAGTTTTTAGGACATCCTGATAATAATCAATTACAGTAGTCCAGCCTGGAAGTAATAAATGCACATACTTTTCCAACATCACACTGAGACAGGACCTTTAGAGATATTGTGCAAGTGCAAGAAAGCAGTCCTACATGTTTGTTTAATATGTGGATTTAGGGACATAGAATAACTCCAAGATTCCCCACAGTGTTACCTTAGGCCAAAGTAATGCCATCCAGATAAATATTTGTTTAGACTCCATATTTCTAAGTTTTTAAGGCCGAGTACAATAACCTCAGTTATATCTCAATTTAGAAGCAGGAAATTAGACGTCATCCAGGTTTTAAGTCTTTATAAAGTTATTACTAGTTGATTTATATCATCTGGCTTCACTCTCAGATAAAGTTGGGTGTCATCTGCATAGCAGTGGAAATGTATGCTTTGCCTTCTAATGATACTATTTAAGGGAAGCATGTATAATGTAAAAAGTAAAGTCTCTTGAGGGAATGGGGTTTGGTGCAAAAAGAAATATAAGCTAAAAGAGCAGCTTTGAATTTTAGTTCTAGATTTCATTAACTTCAGCAGATATAAATGCTTGGTCTGATCAAGGCAAACTACTGAATTAGTTTGCAATACACTTTGCAAAGAAGAAGCACGGTGAAATATCTCTTAACCCTAACCTGCATCTTTTTATGGTTACAGAGAATGATAGTTGTTGAGTTGGAATTTGAAATGGTAAAATTATAGGTAACAATGACATAAACCAGAAGAGAACAAATGCAGAGATGACCGGTCAGGAGAGGGGAGGCAAGAAAACAGAGCAGAACAGGATGGAGGTGAAAGCGAGCAGATAAAGGTGGCAGTGAGACTCAGTCTAGAGGCAGAGATTAAACTGCACGGGAGCTAAACGGAGCTGAGATAAGGAGCAGGGCAGTGAGCGGGCAGGCAGAACATTTAGAGAGTCAGAGGATGGGAGGCAGAGGCTTCAGGGTAAAAAAAAAGTCTCATTGAGAGAGAAAGAGAATAAAAGAAGCTGTGGAAAGTGGAATGCATGATTAAAAAGACAGTTCCTGGATTTCCACAAGCATAAATAAAAGAGATAATGCATGACTGGTTTTGTTGCAGTCACAAGCCCTCAGCGTGGATACTATCTGCCCTTAATAACAGGCTCGGCTTTTCATTTCAGGGTTCCCGCCAGTTCAGCAGAAGGACTTGCTCCCTCATACATTATTAATACTGCAATGCAACTTGTTGACTCGCACTAAGGGGCCCCGTGGCATGCTGATGGACCGCTCTGCAGACAAAACTATATCAACAGCATCATCATTATGAGCACCATTGGACAAGCAACCAGCTCTGATTGGATTATTTCCCCTTGTCATGTGGCCTGCAGGCCTCTGTCTGACAGGCCGAGCTCAACTTGGTTAAGCTAACAGGCTAATCTAATGCTGCTGTAGTCACACACACACAGATGCCTCGAGGTCGGCTGTGTGTCACTCTCTTCGTCTCCAGACCACGAAACAATTAGTTGTCAAGCCCCAAGGTTCCAAGCCGGAGCATACCGGGAAGTGGCGGGCCTGGGGTTGCCTTCTGATTGGATGCCCCTGGAGATGAGGTGAATGCCAGCTGGCAACAAGCGCGAGCCAGACAGCCAGGCTCAGTCGCGCAGTATTTGAGGGACAATACAGCGCTGGCAGAGGCAGCCCGCTCACTTTCATGTGGGATGTGTGTTTGCGTATGACAGCATGTGCGTTTGTGCTATTTCAGACTGGCTTACTTTGAGCAGTTCTTTGGGAAAATCCTGGCCATCGTTCAGTCCTTCCAGGTTGCCAATGAATTGTGTGCATGACATCCTCTTGCCAATGTTCTGGAAAAAACAATAGACATTTAATATTTATTATTTCATGCTAACACACATTCCTTACCTCTTTATTTCACACAAAGTGCCTTCAACTTAATTAATGTCAATTTTTATTGTAAGTGTCCCTCTGACTATGAAAAGTTATGGAGAAGCTGTCAATGCAAAAAGCATTAAATCACTGGTCAGGTGTCAAAATTATTAACGCTGCTGAGTTAGTGTTTGATGAGATAGCTTCTCATTTAAATGGTTACTTTTTAGATACTTTTCAGGCAAAGTCTCTCTGACAGTTCAGTGAATAGACCGTATTTATAGTCTTGGCCAGAGTCTTACATCCGCTCATTCTCGGGTTTAAATAATTTCTTTTGTTTCTTTCGCTCAGGGTGAAATGGTTGTACATTATACATGTTTAATGAGTTTAAAAAAACAAGATGCACAAGTATAAACTTATTTTGTAATTTCTCTAACCCATACAGGCTCAAATATATACATACATCCCCACTAATATTTAGTTAGATGTCCCCTAATTTTTTGGCCACATGCTCGTGGTAGCCACCAATGAGCCTCAGGCATAATACTGGCTGGATATGTGTCCACTCTTCTTGGCAGACATGGTAGAGTTTGTTTAATTTGGTTGGTTGGTCAGGGTGTCACACAAAACTAGCTTTTAATCATAATCCACAGGTTTTCACTACGTTCAAGGTCCACAATCTTTGTCTTGTCTGATGATAAAGCTTTTCTCCAGAAGGCATCTGGCTTGTCCATGTGGGAAGATGTAAATTCCAGTCACTTGAAGGTGTTGAAGTTTTACATCACTTCACAGTCCATGGGGATGTAAAACTGGCTTTACTGTGGACAGTGATTAAGCCTTGGTGGTTACTGAACTCAGCAAAGTGGTGACGCGTCCTAATAACCTGTACTTAGAAACAATAATGTGAATTGATGCTCTTGGAATCTGCAGACATTTGGGAACATCTCCCAGAGACCTTCCCAACTCTGTGGTTCTCCTTATTAGTTCTCTGGACTTTCCCATTCTTTTGAGTGTTGGTTGATCCAGTGAGTGCTCTCAAACAAATCCTTTTTATTCCAGTAAAAAGAAACTACCAGTTGTAGTCAATCATGATCACTAATGAGAAGTTAACAGGCCTCGGGCTTGCCAGGTTAAAAGACATTTATAGAACCGTCATCATCATTTATTCAAAGATTTAAGTGAGTGTGTACTTCTGACTCTATGTTGATTTGGAAAAATCCAAAATAAATTAAAACTTGTGCACCCGACCTGCCAATCAAAACCAAATCCAATTATAATCACTATTAGAGGGTATTTATAGAAAAGAACCGCCAATATTAACAGGTAGAGTCGCAAAAAAGTTAACAGTTAAATTTGTTAAAATATGTAGAGACTTTCCTGATGTGCTCTTCCATGGAAGAGCCGCTCCCTGATCCTGTCACCTCGCAGCCACTTTAATTAATCATTCATCCACTGAGCTGCACTATCACACAGAAGAGCCACCAATGGCCCAGATTTCCAAAGGAAGGCTCTGATTATAAAAGCAGCAGATTAATGATGGAGAAAGGAGCTCAGCAGGCAGACCTGCAGACCCAGATGAGATGGTGATCAAACCGAGTCTTATACTAAAAAAAAACAAACTCCGCACAGCTAATCCAAAGGGCCTCTGAGGAGAACGCAGCTCTTAAACAGCTCTCTTTCTTTGTTTATCATGTGAGCACCTACACACTTGCTGCACACTTCCAGCTTCACTGAAACACACTCGAGCATTATACCTACCTGACCATGCAGATCAGTGTTAAGCAGCATCAGGGCACAGGTGAGAGTGTGAACTGCATCTAAAACGTGGAAACACTGCGTTAGCTTTCTCTGCAAAATGACTCATCTGCGATTATGAAACTAGTTTTACTGGGAACTTGCATAAATACAAGTGCATCCTTCTAATGTGGTTTTAAGGCGAACAATACTGCTTTCATATATGCTGTTAATTTTTACTAGCCTGCCACTGCAGTCATTACACAAAACAAACACCACAGGTACTACAGTTAGTCCTGTTTATGTAGTAATCATTAACTGAATAAATGCATATTAATTTACCAGCTGCTGTGAGAAATGAAATGATCTTACTTGGTTATTACACCTGCTAAATTACCTTAAAAGGACCCATTATGCTATTGATCTACTGATTTCTTCTCACTTATTTATGCTGCGACTATTTAAATCTATAGGAAGCAAAAACAAACAACAACCCATAGACACATATATACATAAATAAATTTATACCAGCATTCACCTTCTGATGGTATCACTTTTGGGTTGCAGTCCAAGTAACGCCTGGAAAAGTGTGACAGCACCCTCTCCCTCTCCTGCGTCTCCCCCATCAGCGCAAACTGCCTGAGGAAAGTCCTGCAGCACAAACACAAAGTCAGCAGATGGTTGCTAAACACCAAAATGGTTACAGATGACCTGTTTTAAACTGTTTTACCATTAAAGTGCAGTAAAATAACAGATGTAGTGTTACATTACTATTAAATTTATTAGGCTCTTTTTTTTTTTTTTTTTAAACACGATAGTTGTACTTCTAGCTTTAGTGTTTCCATGAAAAAAACAACATTGCAGGGAAAAACAAAGTCATTTAAAGCTTCATCATTGTTTTCAGCAACTGAAGGTACTAATTCAAGCATGAAGTAAAATAAGATTAAATATAATTGGATTTTTTATATTTTAAGTATTTTCTTTTAAACCGTAGTCATCTCATGTATTTTTGGAGTCTAATTTTAGACTTTTGTTGTCCTTTATTAGAAGTGTTGAAATTAAATAATCAAATTCTTTTTTCTTTTGTTTTTAAATCGGACGCTTTATGTTCCTGAAATTCATCATTTTCATGTTCCACCACATCACCAAAATATATTAACACATGAAAATGCTGGAATGACTGAGTCACATGCTTCTGAAGTAGATTTTGTCCTTTTGAACATTTTAATTCATTTTCTCTGATTGAAAATGATTGGTGAGTTTATTTTCTCTTACTTCATGTTTCTGAATGATTATTACGTACTTCCTGTTTTAATTTGATAGTGTGTGTCTGCTGTGCCTTTACTGTAGTTTTACTTCCTGTTTGTCATTTGATGACCTTCGCCTGTGCCACAGTTTTTCCCAGCTGTGTTCACTTACCAGATTACCCTGTGTGTGTGTGTGTGTGTGTGTGTGTATCATAGAGTTGTCTTCATTTAGTTGTAATGTCTGTTAACCTGTGCTGGTATCGTGTCTGTTGGATTTGGTTCAAGTTTTGCCTGCAGACTCTTCAGTGAACTTTGGATAATCTATAATCAAAGGCTTTTTCTTACGCAGCCTGTCTTTGTGTTTGTATCCTGAAAGCCAAACATACAATGACGCCACACTCTCACTCAAGAAACAGAAAAATGTTCTTTAATTACATTTTTGAAATCTTAGTGTAAAATCCTCTTACATTTACTTAAATACAAAGTACAAAGTCATGTGACAATTTAAAAACTGACTTAAAATAATCCTAATGTCTTTTTTAAGTTTAAAAAATACCATACATACTTTCATATGTTCATAATATTTCCAAGAGATTTAACACCAGGATGTTCTTGCTTTTAATGTTTCAATTAAGATGTTAGTCCCTGAGCCTGGAAATTATGTTTTATTGCAGGTCTGACATATTTAATATGCTTTTGTTTGTCTTGAATCAAACATTGCCTTAATATTTCAGGCAATCCAGATAGGTTAAATGAATGAGTCATTTCTGGCACATAAATTGTTATTATTGTGCCGTGTTGGGAGCAGCTAGTTATCTCCCATCATGCCTTGGGGATATGTGTGGCTGTTTAAGATGTTTATTGTTTATGGTTACATGACTCTAACTGTTCTTGTTGATGCTGCAGAATAAATTCAGCGACAGTTATTGTTGATGGAAAGAATGTAGTACCATGAGTGAGCTCAGGCGACCCTCTGAAGCACAGTGTAGTATAGCTTCAGTAAGTTCAATAAAGAGCTCCCCCTATCTGTTTGGAGTAGAACAACAGGCTCAATCTCTGTGTGGCTTCTCTGTTGTTAAGACTTCTCAGTTTGCCACATTTCTTATGCCAATTATTATTATGCAGATTAATTAAAGCAACACTATGTAAAACATTGAACTTCCTTAAAACAGGGGTGTTGAAAGATTAGAAGCTTAAATGTTAAAGAGTTAAAGTCCCAGCTTTTGTATATGTAATGTACAAGGAGTTTGTACAGAGAGTAATCTGTTTGACTTTTTTCTTGAATGGAACATTTTTACACAGTAAAAATGTTACACTGATTTTAAATCCTGTAGATTATTACTTTTTCTTGAGCAAAGTTCATAAAGAAAAAAAACCAACAAAAAACCTCACAGTATTGGTTGTTTTTCAGTTTATGCCCAGAATGAATAAATCTAATAAATAAAGATAACAAACATAAACCTCTTTAACAGCGTGCATGTTTATGCTGTCAATAGTCTTTCACTGCAATTTCACAGCTGGCCTCTAGAGAGCAGTGTTTACCAGAGGAGGGCAACCACAAAAGAAAACAAAGACATCAAATGTGCGTTTTTCTCTCTAACTGGGATCAGCATCACAGAGAGAGAAGAGGTTTACACCAATAATCAAATGCTTTTTTGATTTTAGGGGAACTCTTGGCCATTTTTCAGTAATCTAACATCAGGCGTCTCTGTCAAAGTAAAAACTGGTTTAACTGTGATTTCTTACCGCAGCGCCTGGTCCAGAGTGAGGCCTGTGAAATTGAAGAAACTCAAATACTCTTCTGCAACCATGCGACTGAAGTCATTGCTGCAAATAAGCAAACAGAGACACAGTAGAATTATACGCAGGTTTATTAGGAGAGAAAATAACCGCGGGAAGAAGCAAAGAAACTACAGCGATCATTAAAACTCAGAGTGTCAGTCAAACACTCGGATGGCAGCTTTCTCAGCTCGTTGAATGGGCTCAGTTTGGGCTGTCAGTCAGTCGGCGTGCACTGGCACAGTCAGATTGAGATGCAGACCGGAGGCCAGAAACACAGAGAAGAAAAAGGGAGGAGATTCCCAGGGTGCAGCTGTCAGAAGACGAGAAAACCCTTTAATCCCAAATTCTTTCTCATCAGCACGAGCAAAGCAGCTGACAGACTGACGGGCTGATCGAGCAGCGGAGGAATGCAGATCTGCTGTAACACGGCGCTTTTTAAAGGGGAGCAGAGTAATAAATGTGCAGGAAACTGAATTTACATGGGTCACAGTTTAATGGCTTTCATTAAATAAAAATAAGATGCTGCAGGAAGGAGATTTTTACATTCATCTTACAGTATGATGACACGCAGTAACCTCTTATTGTTATTTTTGATTTTTTAGTGGCAGTAGTAATACTGTAGAGGTTGATTTTGTTGAATTATTATTAATAATTCATGATGCATATGAATATAACATAAATGCTTGGTGCATTGCATTGAACTATCTTAATTAAACTACAATGGATTAGTTTGATTGCCTTGCAGCCCAACCTTGGCCTCCAATCATGTTTGACCAGGGTATGTATGCCTTCTTCCATTCTCAGGATCACTAAAATTAGACACATCCTGTCTTAGAATGATGCTGAAAAACTAGTTTATGCACTTATTACTTCTTGGTTGGACTACTGTAATTAAACATCATCATCATTATTATTAGTTTGTACTAAGAGCTCCATAAGAAGCCTTTTAGTTGATCCAAAGTGCTGCAGGTGAAGGCTGATAGAGCCTTGTGGCTGAATGCAGCAGCTTACTTCTTGCTGAGGTGACGCGCTACATCCGACTTCCTGAAGCCGTCCAAGTTGAAGAGACGTTTGGCCAGGCGTTTGGCCGCTGCCACATCGGCACGATGGCTGCCGTTGGTCAGGGTGTCACTGCTGCCCAGGCCCAGCCTGTCGCTGAGGTCCTGGTCCAGCTCGGAGTCGGTCGCTAGACGGGCCTTCTCCCTGCTAAGGGGTAAGATGGGAAGGTGGTGGTGTAAGACAAAGTGGAAAGAGTTATTAAAATCAGGTGCTGAGAAGGAAATAAAGAACATTATGGTTAACAGAAATGGTGAATAATTCAAAGGGACAGTGCAAAAAAGGATAAAAGGGGGAACAAAGAATGACGCTGATATAATAAACCCCATAAATCCAGTTTATCAATAATTTAATGATATTAATGTTTCCTGTGTAAGTAAAGAAAACGAGACCAGATAAAAGAGAGATGAAAACAGCGAGCCTGATCGGGGAAAAGCAGCAAAAAAAATGTAAAAATGTGAAATAAAATAAGAGTAAAGACACGTGATGAATCCTGAATGTGCTGAAAACAACCGAATAAACAAGCTGAGCATCACATACATCAGAACATATGCAGATCTTTAATTTTATATTCAAACACAGCATGCCGTATGATTATGTAGTTTATTAACTGCATTCAGAATCTCCTCTTTTGCCAGCTTTCCCACTTTTGTTATCACATCCTAATTAAGCCCCTTCAAAGCATTAGCCAGTTCAGAAGTGTGAAACTTATTACATCTGAATTATTCCTGTGATAATAATTTAAGCATGTTATGTCACACTGAGCTAAAAGAGAACTACTTTTCCATCCTCTGCTTAAAGATGAATGAGGTCTCTGAGTTCACTTGCCGAAAACTCAACATGACTTTGGCTTTTTTGTTTTTTGTCTGTGCCATCTAGAGCTGCGTGGCCATTCTGGTCACGCCAGAGAAAACAAAGACAGTCCAGCAGCCCAGAGATGTAATCCAAAAAGAAAGAAAGAAAGAACGAAAACACTTCCTGAATAAGGCGAGCTCTCACTTGGATCTCTCGGCATGAGGAGCGAGCCAAGAAAACCCACAGGCTTCGCTTCGCTCATTCACACATTCTCATACTGTACATGAGTCAGGCAAATCACACCAGAGCAAACAGGGATTAAAAACAGAAAGCCACAAGGGTTCAAAGGTCAACTGTGGTTTCACAAAGCACACAGAGGATCAGCCGGTAAAATGTTTACTGAGACTGAGTCTGAGGTCCTTGTGTTAGCATGCTAATTTGCAGTAAACACAGTGCAGTTTGGCAGATGGGCGCCTTTATTTTGAAAATATTTTTATTTTGAGTTTTAAAAAAAACAAGATAATGGAGAAGTGTGCATTTTTACTAGATTGTGATCCAAGATGAAAGTGGAAGGATGACTACAAGTGGGAGGAGTGAATGCCTTATTATTTCATTACTTTTAAAATAGAAAGAATTTCCCAAATCTGGAATAAAGTGTGTCTTTTATTATTATTTATCATTACCTCTATTTTAACAGGAAGTCCAACTGAGATCTCTTTTACATTAAAGACCTAACCAAGATAGGAGCCATAAAAGCTGAAACGTCTAAAAAATGCTACAAATACAACATAAAATATTTAAATTATTTCATGTTCGAAGTGCAACCGCTCAGAGGAGCGTAGCTGGTAACTGTTGGTACTGGAAAGAGAATAAATGGGTTTATAGAGGAAAATATACCATTTGTGTTTTCTTTGAGCGGTCAGTGATGACCAGTCCACCAGATCTCTTGTTGTTTTGTAAATTCTACAGCAATGGAGTCAATAGATGTTGAGAAAATGAACAGAATCAGCCCATCGCCGTAGAAAAATGTGAAGTAGTGGCTGAAAAGTAACCCCATCTGTGGTCATAACTCAAACTTGGATCTCTGATGTGCTCTGCTCCGACCTCTAAATGTGGACAAGAATCAGTGCATATGAGGGCAGACAGGGACGGGGTCATAGAAATCACAAGAATGATCAATAGATTTGTGACACTGTGTTGGATAAAATACAGAGTGAATCTAACCCTAATGGAAAAAAAAGAAACTAGGCCACCATCTCCCAGCAAAACTGATTTTTTTACTGTTTAATTTTCCATCTGTTAACTGCAGAAATTTGTGCACCAATGCTTCAAACAGATACTCTGATGTGGCCTGCTGGTACAGGCTGCTAGAGGAAAAGTCGGGGGGTCTCTTAAATAATATGAGTTCAACAGCTGTTAAGACAATCCACTAAAAGCCAAAACATGTCAGCCTGCTGCTAGCTTTAGATACAAGGTCAGGGGATCAACAGGAATCGTGGGCATTCACGACCCGGGACCATGAATGTCCCAGAAGATGCTGAAATAGTAAAAGAAGTGATGACCTGCTGGTGGTGCTAGAGCTGAGGAAGAGTGAAGTCCTCTCTCACTAGACTTCAGACTCCACGATGTCTGAAGTGCATGTATCCACAAAACATCGAGTAATTTATGGGAAAGTTTAAATAAAAATCCAAACGTGAACCCAACAACTCAAAATCCCTACAAGAAATGGATATTACAATCTAAACCGATTTTTTTAAAAGCTCATTTAAAGCTAATTTACCAAACAAATAAGGATATTTCTTTATTTGATTGCAGCTATTTTTAATTTTTAAAAAGTCTATTTTGTATTTGTGTTAACTACAATGTTTTTTTTTTCACAGCTAGATTTAGTTAACTATAATACCTTAGTCCACACCACATTTTCATATAACAGTCTCTTCACAAGGCACCAACATATTTTCATCAATACCAAAAACATCAACCGAGGTTTTAACCTCAGGAATGTCTACACCCATAAACATCCGATAAAAAGTGCAAATGTGAACCCAACAATTGAGCAACTGAAGCAAAAGTGGAAAGAAATATGTATTTTTTAACTGAAAGTTAATTAACATTTAGTTTAGATTTATTTAAACAATTAAATAAGAATGAAGTTCACTAACGGTTGAATAGATGTTTTTAAAACAAGATGCAGTGTTCTAATACTTTTTATGGCACATATAAGTAAGCCTCTCCCTGGGCCTTCAGCTTTCTTCCTGTTAAAACTGAGTTTTTTGTTTCCACTGTGCTGATATAACATCTGGGAGTCGTGACTGTTCAAAGCCTGATGGTAATGGATGTCTGGAACTTTATAGCCCTCCATGCCAGAAATTTACAATGACATAAAGTTCTGAACCATCCCGCGATCAGCCGTCATCACTAACTTGAAATTAAAAGTCCAAAGCGAAGGAAAAAGTTGGGCAAACGTCTCGATGTTCACGAGAGCTACATGGGCAGTCAGACAATTTTCCCAGAATTACTGTTATCTGCATATCTGCACGTCTGTTCCACAAACATGATATTCAAATGTTCACATATACACGACAGACAGGTGAGACAGGTTCCTGGGTGTTGACCTACCTGTGGCAAGACCGCCTATTTTCTAAGTACCTCTCCTCCCCGGCTGCAGACGAGCCCTGACAACAGAAGACGGCCGGCGTCCTCGCTGGCGTCACATGGCCGGCGCCTCTCCTCTGACCGCTCGCCCGACTGAACCTTCTTCTCCCCCTCGCCTCGTACCCTGAACGCATCGCCGTGCACTTGGCAGGCCTAATGTAGGAGAACACCTGCACTCTCTCCCAGGAGGCCAGCAGGCTTTGACGCTCCTCTCCCGGGTTTCGAGGCTGACTGAGACTTCATGGGTGCCTCCTTTCTTTCCGTCCACTTTCTCACTCTCCCCCTGTGTTTGCTGTCATTTGATCCTCTCAGCAAGCCTCCTCTCTCCCCCCCCAAAGTAAAAGAGCTGTTTGTCCTGCAATGCCTCTCGGACTCTATCTTTTCCCCTCTGAGTCTGTTTGCTGTTGTTTCTCTTCCCTCTTTTCACTCCTCCCTCTCTCTTTCTCCCTCCCTGTTCCACTGTGTAAACTCTCACTGTCCCCTACTGACCTTGGATTCAAAGCATGGCATGAGACTTGGCTTGTCTTTTCCCTAAAAAAAAAAAATCACCCTCCTGCATTCATTCCTCTCTCCGTCTACACGCATCTCCAATTACACGCACTTGGCATGTCCATCCTTTGAGTGTTGTTCAAATTGTAGTTTACCTTGTTTGTGATGTAAGCTTTTTTTTCACACACCTACACAGAACACCAAAAGTGTGAAGTGTCAGGTTTAAACTGCTGGGTGTGTGTGCCCAAACGGTTTGCTCTGCTGCCTCGGGCAAAGAAAAGGTGGCCTTTTGTCTACATCTGTTTACAGCATACGCTTCATCTGGGCCTGCAGGAGTGTTCATAATTATGAGATTACGCCAGCACTGTAGCTTAGGCTCTGCCACCTGTTAGCATTGTCCCATCGAGAGCCAGCACAATGCCGAGAGGGCCTGAGAGAATTCCCAGTGTCAACCTCTGCTTTAACGGTGTCCACGGATAATTGAACCCCCTCTCAGTCCACTGGGCAGCTCGACACAATGAGCCACTGTCTAATGGTACAGAGCATCTGAAAAGGGTGATGTGAGGGAAGGAGGAAGAGGAGGAGTAGGAGGAGAGGGAGGAGGGGAGCGAAATTCC